>NC_065585.1:29207727-29820454 GCF_024542745.1 Macaca thibetana thibetana
GAAAAGACACACAGCAGAGGAAAAAAAAAAAAAACTATGCCCATTGGTATTAGAGGAAAATGAAACTACTGGGTAGAAAGTTGTTATGTTAATTTACTGGAGTTTAAAAAGTCTTGATTTTAGTGCTCCCGTGATTCCTGAAATTAAAATCTATAGCCTGTGTTTCTGAGGAAGCCTCCTTCTGTGGCTTCTATTTGAGGATAATGGTAAGATTCCTAACTCTCAATTTTTCCTCTGAAGTACTTCTAAGAAAAACTCTTCATTTTGAGTTACCTTGAATGAGTGTCCAGCCCTCCCAACTAAAAGAAGAAGCTAATTCAAACCAAGCACTGACACTTTAGTAAGTTCTAATTATCCACTTATTCATGAATCAGTTTGCCTATACATGAGCAAACTAGTAACTGAGAATAGCACTATCTAGTTATAATTATTTATTTCTTGGAAAAAGAGAGGCAAGATATTCTACTGCTTTTATATAGAAAGAATTTAAAGATGCTCCAGTCTGTGCAATTTACTCATTCAATTAGAACAGCTTTGCTGTTTAGACAACAATGGAGGGTAAGGGACTAACATCACTGAAGGAAATGTCCCTAAGCACATAAGGACATTTCAAATATATTTCAAAGTATTTTAAATAGAAAACAATATGAAATTCACAAAGTAGCTGCAAATATGTTGCCATCATATAGTGCAGAAGAGGGATTCTTTTACATCAGTACATGGATTGTACTAATCTATGAAAGAATAATAGAATGTGAAAAGTAACGACAATGTAGCAAGCTTTCCATAAAAGGTAGATTGCTTATTTTTGGTATAAAAGTTCCTTTGTTTTATGAAAACAAATGATGACAGCAGTTGTGGTTGTTTTTATAATACAAGAATTTGGTAGAATAAAAGATTGCTTACTGTATGTTGGTCTTCAATTTATATTTATTTGCTTATTAAAGTATTTTCTTATAGGTAGAATTCTAAATTACTGGTGTTGAAGATGACCATTACAGCAAAACTGATGGGAAGTTTTGGTGATTAGAAAGGAAATATGGGCCGGGTGCAGTAGTTCATGCCTATAATCCCAGCACTTTGGGAAGCCAAGGCAGGTGGATCATGTTAGGTCAGGAGTTTGAGACCAGTCTGGCCAACATGGTGAAACCCCATCTCTATTAAAATACGAAAAAAATTAGCTGGACATGGTGGTAGGCACCTGTAATCCCAGGTACTCCAGAGGCTGAGGCAGGAGAATCGCTTAAACCCAGGAAGTGGAGGTTGCAGTGAGCCAAGGTCGTGCCACTACACTAAAGCCTGGACAATAAGAGTGAAACTCCGTCTCAAAATTTAAAAAAAAAAAAAAAAAGAAAAAAAATTACTCTTTGGGAATAATTATTTTAAAAGTTAACAAGGAGAAAGGAGACCTTTGAAAAGTTAGAGACTTTAAGAACGTTTACATTCAAAAGCTATTCTCTTTTTAAATATATACAAACGTTGGGCTCTGTATTTAAGAGTTATGATTTTTTTGAGGTTTTCTTATTGCTGATTATATTTATATTTATTTATTTTCCATGTGAAAGAATAACTGAGTGATTGATAAGACAGTACTCATAAAGCAAATGTCTAGAGTCATTTTCATTAAAAAAGCAGAGCTAATCTTACCACAGAATCTCATTGGCAGAACGGGAAAATATTGTAACTCACCACAATAAAGTAAATATTTTAACAAGACGAATATCCATTTAAAAATGAAAACTGCTGAACCGTGGCAAGTGGAAGCCACTAAACATTTTGCTACACGTTTCCGTCAGGTTCTAGCCAAACCACGGAACTGTCCTGTCAAGTTATGGGCATCACACAGGATCTCAGAGAGAAAGAGAGACAGGTCCTAGAAGGCAGGAGAGAATAGGAACAGGTTTAGATTTCAAAAGTAGCCCTCTAAGCTTTGTGGTCATTTCCTGATGCAAAAGGACACTTTCCCAGTGCAAAAAGACATTTTCCCACCCGTTTTAAGAGCGTTTGGGTTTCAATTATTTTCAGGTAGCTTACTTTTATTTTGCTGTTTGCACGTTCTTGTTTTCTTGTCGGTTTTGAGTAGCATCTTTTTCATGCCAGGTTCTTTCCCTCAGTCATCTTTCCTCTGAAGTTTCACTTCTCACTTTCTACAACAGACAATAAAATAAATGTCTATGCTTATTACAATGATTACAAACATTATCATTATTGAGATACAAGGAATTACATATGGGAAAATGACTCAAAAGTGCATTGTAAAGGCTGACAATTATAGTCATGGAAATGGACACTTAATGTATAAAATTCAAATGACTTTATTCTCTATACAGTTTAATAATTCAGATAGAACTAAATCTGAAATGGAAATAATTCAATCAGAGTAGAACTAAGATGTATTGCATACTATCCTTAAAGCAGGGGAATTCTACACAAATGACAGTAAATCTGATTGAGTAAGAAGAAGAGAATCAGAGAAATAATGTTTAATCTTCAGAGAGAAGAAGTGTAAAGAATTAAAATTGTATACAAGTGAATGCCATTACTTCTTCTTTCAAGCAAATGGGAAAGATGTTTTTATTCATTATTTATAATAAACTGACCTTAATAAAATTGAATTTTATTTAAACATTCTCTAATTTTTAGGTTAACGAATAATTCTCCAATTTATAGGTTAACATTTCCCTTCATTAGTCCCAAATCACAAAGTTTTACTGGAGAAAAGGAAACCCTTTTACACTGTTAGTAGGAATGTAAATTAGTACCACCACGATGGAGAATAGTTTGGAGGTTCCTCAAAAATCTGAACATTGAGTTACCATATGTTCCAGCAATCTCACTGCTGGGTCTATATCCAAAAGAAAGGAAATTAGTATATCGAAGAGATATAGCAAAGCATTTAATCATCAAAGAAAATACTGGATTTGGTGTTGTTTTAGCTTACAAAACATACAACGCTCACTTATGGAACTTTACATATTAAAAATTTAAAATAGATTTAAAAAATACCCATACATGTCTTTTAAAAACTTCATATCTTGCTTAAGTAATTTTACGACATGCCTGATCTTAACAAGGTTAGAGCATGAAGTTACAGGTTATAGGTAAAGTCGTCTTCTTTCTTATTCTAAAAGTTGCATATAAGAGCTCCTCCTGTCCCTTTCTGTCCTTAACATCTTTTCATTACAAAATTTTGGGGTCATGATTATTTGATCAATGTATTTGAAAAAGTAGAGGAGTTGACAAAGTCACCTTATATGTCATAGGAAAGCTGAGAGAAGGAGATGGGCCAATTTACCATTCTTCTGTTCACTATATGGATAGATAAATAAATGGAGGAAGCCCCTCTTTAGTGTCTCTCTTTGTCTCCCAAGAGAAAGGCAGAACATTTATTAAAATTTTTTAAGACAGATTTTATTTAAAATGATGTGACATAACTTTCAGCAGAGATACGCTAAGGTGAAAGAACATTTTATAAATCTGGAAATGTCTTGCTTAAGGGAAGACACTGCAAATCAGGTCTGGAGTTGAGGGACAGTTTACTAGGAATGGCATATTATAAAATTGGATTTTTTTTTTTTACTATAGTGTCTGGAAAAATAGCCTGGACAATGAGGGTTATAGTGAAAGGATTTTCATAGTGGTCTCTGAGATGGCATTTGGGCCCGGTCACTGTCTTTCGTCATGTTCTAAAAGAGAAGTCATAGCTCTGATCTGCCTCCTGATTGGGTATGAAAACCATTGGAACAAGAACCAGATGGCCAATATATGCAAGTATTGCATTTGATCCTGCACTCAAGTTTCTTTTAGAAAACAAATTTTTTAGTCAGTTTAACAGTACATGAAATTAGTAAAGGGAGGGTCTGGTGGAAAGTTAAGTACTACAGAGTCATGTCCTTGTCTTTCAAAAATAAGAGCTAGAAGAGTGAACGCGAAAGAGAAAGTTGGTTTTTCAGGTATCTAGGACAGATAAAATTGTTGGTAGAAATATGTGAAGGTTAAGTTTGTCTTACTGTCAAATTTCACAATAGTTAAGGTAACAGCAAAGAGATGAAAAAAATCGTAGGTATCTAAATTGGGTGGTTTATATGTATGTTTATATATCTGGCTAGCAAGCTAGCTATCTTGTAAGTCTCATATACATTTTGGTTCTGAAAGCCTGTACTAAACTTGGAGAATTAATGGAGACTTCATTGTTGTTGATGTGGGAAGAAAATGAACAGTGAGTGAGTTTATGGAAAAGAACCAGGAGGGGACACCAGGAAGTTGGTTCTCAGCTGCTTCTTATTCTAGCTAACTATAAACCATATTATTTGCCCCACCTCCCAAGCATCCACATGGTGTAGAGTTTTTCTGGGAAGTAGTTGCCTAGCAGGGTCTATATGTCTAACCTCCATTAGTGAGGCCATGTAGATGAGAATAGAGTGGGGCACATGCCTCAATTTCAATGGGTGAGTCTTCCTACCTCTCTCCTCTGCCTCTGGCCTGATGCAGATGAATATGACAATCTTAGAAGCTTCCTGTGGAAGATGGATGAGCCAAGTTGGAAAGGGCTTGGAGGAGAGCCACCCACTGATTAGAGAAAGTAATTTGGACTGTATGTAAGCCATAAACTAACTTCGGTAATACTATTTTCCTTGGAAGAGTAGCTAGCTCTATCCCAATCAATATCTGAAGCAGTTTTCTTTGAAATCAGATATAGCTTGGTTCTGGATCGAAAGTGAACATTCAAAATAAATTTTCTCTAAAATCAAAGAACATTTTGCCACCAGAATCTTTTCAACAGTGACATTTCTTGCCATCTGTGGTCCTTGTTTCTATTTCACTGAAGTTAACACCACTTAACACCATACTCTGTGTTCCACCCAACAAAACAGATAAGAGTTTTATGCTGTTCACATGCCAAAAAATTGTTTACATTTTTTATGATATTATTGTGTAATGTACAGAGAAGGCTAATGTTCATGGGGCCTTCTTAACACTTCCTTTTAATCTTTGAAACTTTAACTTTTTTGTTTTCTTTTTTTTTTTTAATTTGTTTATTATTATTATACTTTAAGTTGTAGGGTACATGTGCATAACGTGCAGGTTTGTTACATATGTATACTTGTGCCATGTTGCTGTGCTGCACCCATCAACTCGTCATTTACATCAGGTATAACTCCCAATGCAATCCTTTACTACGTCATTGGGTTCTCTTGCTCTTGTGACCCTATATCATTGTGAAAACCAAAAAAGAAAGAAAGAACAAAAACTACTAAATCCTAATAGCACATGGCATCAGTTTTGTCAAAATATCAGAACATTAATGATATAAAAGTTTATCGTTGAGAAGATAGTTTTCTAAATTGTGCTTTTCATCAGCATGCAGTTTTATTTCCACAAAGACTATGATGAGAATAACCTGGATGTAGGCTAGAAAAGTACTACACATCCTGTGAAATGAGTACATCCTAGTAGCCTACTATGGGTGTAGAAATTCCTGGACTTAGTGAGGAATATTGGATATATCATGCATTTGTAATTTAAACCAAAAGGTCTCGCTCTTGAATGAAGTATCAAAGAAGAAGAAATCCATTCAATTTGACAATAACTCAATCTCCAATCAGCTCTCCTTCCTTCCTGGCAATATGTTCTCTTTACCCTCAGTGTAATCATTTCGCTTACTGATCATCTCTGATAAAGCAAATCTCAAGTACAGCAATAGCCCACAGCTGTCATTCGATACCCCATGTTTTAAAATCACCACATATTTCCTTTTCCCTCTTCTGAAATGGTCCCCCACATAAAAACTTGTATTATTTCAAAGCCAGATATTAGAAGGAAACTATATGATAAGAAATAATTAGAAAGGTGCTGTGTTTCAGAATCTGGGATCAGACCACAGATTTTGTCTATTTTCTCTTATCAGCTGGCTGATATTTGGGTCTGTTCCTGAGCCTCAATTTAATCATTCATAACATGGGGATATAACGTCTAAATCACAGAGAACTCACATGTAGTGACTCTCAGTAAACAGTAGCTATTGTTATCATTTTCAGGAAGCCGTGCGATATACAAGACCCTTTTCAAAGCCCAAATGAAACTCTTCTTGGTTAATTTTGTGGGAGGGAAACAGTACAATAAAGGAGAAGTAAATACTCTTAATTACAGTTGGACAAATTTTACTAGGCAAGGGAATGGAAAGAGGATAAATAGGTCACATAAATGATAACAAATCATCTGTTTAAAATCTGCCTTTCTGTTACTGGAGGAGAAACTTCCTGGTGATCGTGTAAGTGTTTTATATTACTGCGTCTCAGTTGTCATCACTATATAATTGAGAAAACTGGTCAATCTGCCTGAGACACTCCCTGGTCCTCCATGAGCAGATTAATATCTACTGACACCTCAGCATTTAGCTTAAAGCCATTTCCTTCAGCAGGTCTCCAGTGACCTCTTAAAACCAGGCTAGGTACTCCTCCTAAGTCCTGCCCTGTCATCCTCTTCTCATGCAATTGTAGTACAAATAACACTCTCTTGTCATGGTTTTTACTGTTTCCACAGACTGAACAGTAAGTTTTTAGAACAGAAGACTTGCTTTGTTCCACATTATATTCTTGATGCTTAGTGTAGTCCTTAGGTCACAGGAGACATTTAAAATATTGTTGAATGAATGAATAAATAAGTTAAAATCTTCCCAGTGAGAGAATGGAAAAGACAGACCACGGGGGGATAAATGTAAAGGAGAATAGGTTAAAATAAAAAGTAAAAGTAAATGTAAAATATATTTCCTCAGAGATGTGAAGACTGTGAAGGAACAGCATCTCTGTCTTTAAATTGTGGAAGGCTGCAAATTAATTGCCTTATATTTAGTCAGTTATTAAATGGAAGCCAACTGCTTATGAGAATGCAAGGGCAGAGAAAGAAGGTTTCTGACTTCACAGAGCACAAAACATAGTGGAGGAAATACAGATGTTAACAAACAGCAACAATGTGATATGACCATTGTCACCCGGTGGGGAGGATGTTCACCTAACTCAAGGTAAACAGAGTCCAGAAAGTCTTTTCACACAGCGTAATGCTTGAGTTACATCTGAAAGGTACACACAAAGGGAAATAAAGAACTAGACAGAGATGACCTCTGGTAGGCATCCTCCAGTTTTATCATGGGTCTGCAATTCTTACATACATTGTCTGCATGATGAAGAGGAATGTATTGGCTTACAGAATTGAGGTCCTCAGGAATGGTTAAATCAGGAGCTTAAACGTTGTCTTCAGACTCTCTTTCTCTCTTTATCTCTCTCTCCTCTTTCTCAATCTCAATCTCCTGGCTTTGATTTTCCTTTTGTTAACCCCTTCTTTTTACTCATGGAGGCTAGACACCCACCCGTAGCTACAGATGACCTTTTCCAGATTACCAGGTTACCATCTCACAAATTCTAGTGGAATGAGAATGATCTGCCCTACTAATAGCTCCAGTAAAATGAAAAAATCAAGTTGCATTAATCTGGCTTATTATATAATTGTCTATTTCTTAACAAGTCAGCGTAGCCAGAGAGATACACTGCTTTGCCAGGATGTCTTAAATCCTTTGTCCACCTTTGGAATCTAGGGTGAGGTCAAACCCATAAATTCACATGGCCCGAAAATGAGGGAGTTATGTCAAAATTAGGGGAGGGGCTGATACCAAAAGAGGGCAGGGATGGACATCAGACAGCCATAGCTATAAGTATTCATTATACACACACACAGACACAGAGAGCTTAGACATGTCTTCTACATGTCTCCTGTAACCAGCTGCTTATTAAATATTTAATTATTACTCCTGTATGCATATCCTTGTAGAATACCACGCACTTATACACACAAACACACACACAGCAAATCACAAGTAAGAAAGCATAATAGAAAATTAACAATAACCAAAGTTATTGAAAGATGTATAATGCCATAAGTGGGACGATACTTTTTGGTAGAATCTGTACTAGCTGAAGTTCTGTATGCTTTGATTATTCACTGCTTGCATTAGTGCAGGCTCCTTCACGCATGGCCTACAATAATTATTAACAAGTGTGATACGGACAAGGCTTATACTCTGCATGATTGTGAGCATTCATCAGATAGGGATCACTGTAGATTTTTAAACTAGAAGAGGCCTTAAATACCCTATTATTTACCCTCTTATTTTATAAATAAGAAATTAGGTCCAGAGAGGTTCAATACCTTGCAAAATTTTCAGATTTGACAATGATTTCCATAAAACACTGCGAGGTACTTCTTTAATAGAAAGATAATTTTACACAAAGCCATTTCCCCTACCACTTTCTGCACATGAAAATGAGAGAAAGAAAAGAAGCAGGTGCCCTCCTTTCTGCCAGTATAAAAACTCTCCACGATAAGCCACCTAAAAATGCTGTATAACACATGAAAAACTAGTTTCCATTGCTTGAAAGCAAGAGGACAGTTTACTTTCTAATCACATTACAAGTTAGAAAAGGTTGTGGTCATTCTAGGGATTCTAATGAGAAGCAAATTGTAGGGAAGCTTAACCAAGCTGGGAAACAAGGACCAGTGCCTAATTTTTCCCTGGCAAATTATTGAAGAAATGTGACAAGGTTTTTATATGACATATTTCTACCCCTGACTTAAATACCAGAATAAAATAGGTGAATAATTCAGAGGCAACACTGAGCTTCTGTATTCAGAAATCCAATCTGACTATTTCATATGCCTTACTCAGAAGAGGGTCTACACAGAACTATTGCTATCCATACTTTTTGTCATATGACAACAGATTGACATTTGTTCTAACATAAAGAGGAAAAATAAAGGAGAAAAAAGTAAAAATTATTGACATGTTGTATAAATGGAAACTAAGAAGAAGGAATACCAGTAAAAGAAATCAAAAGAATAAACCAAACATATATTTTATTGTTTTGTCAATTTACACATATGAAAAATTTGTTATTTAACATGAACGTTATACTACCAATAATATTTACTATTAAAACATTTAATAGCATATATTATTTTTCGCTTTGAAGTATTTTTGAGATCCAGAAACTATCAGCAAAAAATATTAGACATCACCTACAGAAAATAATTCTAAAAATCAAAGGAATCTTAGATCTATTTTATTTCTCATGAGAGCCTTAAATTCCTGAATCCTTGGATTATGGCCCATCCTGTGAATATTCCTCCCTCTTTCTAGAACTTGTTTTGATGTTCAAGATTGACATGGATGATAGATGTAACTCAATATGGTAAACAATCTTATGTTTTCATTTTGAGGATTACTTCACCCTTGTTCAGGAAGGCTCTGCTATATGGCTTTAAGAGATCCTACTCTTTCAGTTTTCTTTGACTTGAGTTTACCTACAATATCAAAAGAAAAAAAAAAAAATCCCTGTAGGCATTCACAGTTGTATTTTACTCTAATTACAGAATTCTTCAGCAGTAGACTCTGAAACTTTAACTTTCTGAAATGGATGTTTTTGGGGTAGATTAAGGTGACAGCTATAACACTGGGTAGGACTTTGAAGTGTTTAAAAATTCCTCCCCAGAAGATAAGCCTGAAGCTGAATGTCAGCCAAGAGTCTGTAATTGCCTCAAAGTGTGATGTTTTCCATTTGTCTCTTCAAGGTTTCTTCCAGTTTATCCACAGAGGCAGCATTTTCCTATTCCAAGCCTCATCTTTTCCATAACATTTCCCTACCATTGGAGGTTTTAGAGGGTTTATCTCAGAGAAGGTTGATATGTTATGACTGGTAATCGCCAGCCAATCAGTGTTTAATTACCTATTAGATGTATTTACAGTGCTTTTAGAGAAATATGATGGTTCAGGTTGGCCATCCCTAAACAACATAAACCCCCATGAAATTATTGGGCAAAAATACAAGCTAAATGTGTGTTTAAAGGTCAACCGGAAAGAAATGAAACAAAGAAAATAATTGCAATAATGTCAAAAAGGTAAGGTGAGGGTCAGCTATAGTTTAGAGCAATGATTTTTAAAATAGCTCTATTGAGGTACATTTTAGATATCATAAAAATCACCCATTTCAAGTGTGTAATACTTGTAACTTTACTGAGTGGTACAGACATCACCACAAATCAGTCTTAGATATTTTCATCTCCCTCAAGAAAATCTCTCATGCCTGTTTACAGTTAATCCCTATTCCAACCTGCAGGCAGCCTTTAACCTACTTTCTGTAGCCATAAACTTTCTTTTTCTGGACATGTCCCATAAAAGGAATCATACAATATGTGGTCTCTTGTGTCTGGCTTTTTTACTGAGTAATGTTTTTGAGGTTCATTCATGATGTAGCATGTGTCATTATTGGTTTCTGTTTATTACTGAATACCATTCCACTATATGAAATGGTGTTAAATGGCAGTATTGTAAAATGGCGTTTTTCACAGTGCCCTTGCAAGCTGTAAATGTTGTGGAGTTAAATCCTGTTTCCACAACAAGCAGTCAACACAAGGGGTCCTATGACCAGAAAGAGCTTGCAGACCATTGACCTATGGAATTCTGCACAGCTCTTTCACGCAATAATTCAACAAATATTTACTGAAGCCCTACCAGGAGCCAGGTTCTATGCTGTCCACTGAAAAGAGAGGAAAGCATAAAGGATATGTAGTTTCTGTGCTTATCCGCCTGCCACCCCACCCACCCTGCCCAACGCCATTATGGTCCTTTAGGAAAGATGGGATTTAAATAAATAATTAAACAAACATTTTTGGTTAAAATTAAGACGAGTGCTACTACAAAAAAAAAAATAGTATTTACTGTAAAAATGAGTAAGAGAGACATTCAGCCTAGTCTGAGGCTCCAGAAAGATCTCCCTGAGGGAGTTATATTTAAGCTGAGATATGAAGGACAAAATATTTGGACAGGTTTACTAAAAATAAGGAAGAGAATGTTCTGCTCAAAGAACAGACTTGAGAAGGACTGATGCATCCAGGGAGCTGAAAGGACAGCAGAGCTGCAGAAGCACTCTGTTGGAGGGAATCAGGGATGAGCATGGTGCAGAAAGAGGGCTGGGAAGTGAAAGAGGGTGGGTCATTCAGGGCTAGGTGACCATTGTAAGGATCTGAGATTTTATCTTGAGGGCAAAGGATGCCATTAAAGTGTGTGAAGCAAGAGAGTGCTATGATTGCCTTTGTGTTTTCTGAAAAAATTTACTCTGGTTATTGTATACAGAATGAATATTTGAACAATGTCAGTATTATAACAAACTGGTGGAATGAGATCACTTCTAAGGGAGTTACCATGTAATTTGTTCCCTGATAACTAATGTTTCCCCATTCCCTAGGACTGTTCCCATTATGCCACATAATAGGGTCTTTTCTGTGTATTTATCCAAAAAAATTAAAATCAGGAATTTGAAAAGATATTAACATTCCAATGTTCATTGCAGCAATATTTATAGTAGCCAAGGTATGAAAACAATAAAAATGTCCATCGATGGATGCCTGGATTAAAAATGTGTGGTATATCAATATAATGTAATATTATTCAAACGTAAAAGAAAGGCCGGGCGCGGTGGCTCACGCCTGTAATCCCAGCACTTTGGGAGGCCGAGGCGGGCGGATCACAAGGTCAGGAGATCGAGACCACGGTGAAACCCCGTCTCTACTAAAAATACAAAAAATTAGCCGGGCGCGGTGGCGGGCGCCTGTAGTCCCAGCTACTCAGGAGGCTGAGGCAGGAGAATGGCGTAAACCCAGGAGGCGGAGCTTGCAGTGAGCCGAGATCGCGCCACTGCACTCCAGCCTGGGTGACAGAGCGAGACTCCGTCTCAAAAAACAAAAACAAAAAAACAAAAAACAAACATAAAAGAAAATTCTGCTATAAATGACAACATGGATGAACCTTGAGGATAATATTATGCCCAGTGAAATAAGTCAGTCACAGAACCACAAATACTGCATGATTCCACTTATACAAGGTATCTAAAATTACAAAACTCATAGAAGCAGAGAGTAGAATGTAGCAGCCAGGAGGTGAACATTTGGGAAAACAGGGAGTTGCTATTCAATGGACATAAAGTTTCGGTTATACAAGACGAATACATTCCAACAGTCAGCTGTATAACACTGTGCTTATAGTTAACAATACTTTACTGTACACAAAAAGTTGTTAAAAGGATGTATCTCAGATTAAATGTTCTTACCACAATAAAAGTAATTGTTGGACAAATGAACAAATAAAGGCACCATTCCTGAATTTAACAATAGCATACTTTTCTTATAAACTAGAAAAGTCTCTTGGCTATTGCATAGTGAAGTAGTTCCTGATCATTTGCTTTTTCATCTGTTATTTGAGTAGGAAATAAATGGGTGAAGCGAGAGCTAGCATGCTAAGAATAATGAATAACTCCAAGCCTGGGCAGGAAATGCTTCCATCCTTCTTCCATTACAGCCAGCAAAATGCTGAGGAATCTGGGGTAACTCTTTATAGATTTACCTGACAGAGGATAATGCTAATTTCTCTTCGACTAGAAATACAAGCCCATTCTAACCAGAAAACAAAACAACAAAACAAGCCACGGATTATTTGAGGGAGAGTACATAGAATCAAATAGACATTCCCTGGTATTAAAATGATTTGGGGCTTCTGACTCTTGCTACTGGTAAAACTGTATGGGGAATGTTATTACATCACAGCTGCTCACCACCTGCTAAGTGATGTCTTTCTTCATCAACGTTGTGATTGGTTCTTTCATCTCAAAACTTTGCAAAATATAAAAACGTTTCCCTCTCTTCTAGACAATTTGGTTGTTAGAAGTAGATTCCAAAATCCTCTGCTGACATGTTTACCAGGAATATTAGTTCTGCTGTCTTCTCCCACAAAAAACACCACCCCCCTACTCAAAGCAAAGAACTAACATCTTGGGATAGCAAACCTGAAATGACCTTTATTACTAGTGCCAGTATTTTTCGTTTTCTTTTGATCTTTTAGAAGTCTCTACTTTTGAAATATCCACGAATATTTTAGAATTTCTTGTGTGTGTGAAAAATCTTGGCTAACTGCTTGCCTCCATTTATCAAAAAATTGGAATGGGTTTATACTAGGCATGAAATGTCTCTTTGTATTTTTACTAATGGATTAATGGTGCTAATAAACATTCGGGGCAAACAAAGAAAGCATGGTGGAATGTTTATTGTACTCACTTCTAAGAACCTGTTAAAAATAAATGGAATCATTTAATGATTGAATGTGCTTGTTTACATTTCAAAGCTGATTAACTTAAATTTAATCTTTGTTTTCTTTCATTAGATGCTGTGGAAGTTCTCTGTCATTACTTTAATTAGATGCATTAATAAGGTTTTAAGACATCTCTGCACAGAACTATGTTCAAATTCAAGAGGATGAACCCAAATCTGGTGATGTAAAAGTCTTATTTTCGATGTGCTAACTGAAAGTTGCTTATTTTTTTTAATGTATGTATGTCAGTGTTTATGGAATCAGTAAGAAATCGTAATTCATTTTATTTCCCATTTGGGTCTCTAGAATATACCAAAGCTCTTAGGAGGAACTCGAGATTCTTATCTGCCTTTCATATGATGAACCTAAATACTGTTATACTGACAATGAAGGCAAGAAAAGTAAACAAGCACGGATGGGCTCCTGCAGGAGATAGAGAAGCCTGCATGCATACTCATAACATGAATTCCATTTTAAGTATGTGTTCATTTCTTATTTATCTCAAAGGAACATAAACGAGAACCTGAAGTCCATTTCAGAATTAGCTGTCTCTCTGGCACTAAATGAGTCCTTAGGAGCTCTGGGATTGTGAACACTTATAAATTATAAGCCAAGAAATCCACCATCCTTCCAAATTTTAAATGGGTTAACCCATATATTAACACTATAAATGTGGTTAACCATTTAAGATTGGAAGGGTGGTTGATTCTTTGGCTTATAATCAAATATAGGTGTGAAAACTTGGCACAGCTATATTTGATGCCTGAATTACATTACATTTGACCAATCATTAATGGAGGAATTCATGTGTTTACATACAGAAATAATAGAGATATGTAGACAGCATTTCATTATTCAATGTTTTAAAGCTTGCCTTAAGACAGAGTTTCTAACTTTCTTTTTATTAATGACCGTTTTTGGTCTTCTTTTCTAGTACCCTATGATCAGTTGACAATAGTCACAATTTTATATGCATTGATGTAATTTTCTTTCATTTGGGAATTATCTTTCTCTTACCTGCATACAGAACTTGAACACACAAGTTAAGATTTATAAATATGTAATTGGTAGCCTAGATCAGCATTAACTATAAGATTCTTTCTTAAGAAGCATTCAGTAATAAATGATTCCTATTAAAATGGTCTAATTAGTTTTAGGTATTTAACTAGAATTAACAGAGATTCAAACCCAGCCCACCTAGACTGCATATTAGCTTATAATGACTTAGGAGTAATCAGATTTCCCAGATGGCTTCACAAGGAAGAGAGAAAATGAAAATAAAACAGTTTTAAAACCAGGTAACTAATTATACACAGATTATTTGTAAACAGCTTTTCTCCTTTGAACAAAAGAAATAAGCTTAGCTGAACTGAACTGAAGCTCTCATTGCCAAACCGGCAACGGAATCATTTTCCTAGAAGAATAGTCCCATATTATGAATGTAATGATGAGTGATACCAAACTGGGCCATGATAAAAAATGAACAGATACTTGCTCTAGCTAATTTGAATGGCTGGTCTTTGGGGGAAGGTGGGTTGAAGTTTGTATCTTTTTCTTTCCTTCTTTCTGTTTTTTAACTTTTTTTGAACAGATGCCTTGTCTGAATTCTGAGTGAAATGCTGGATTGCAAATGACTGTATTCTTTCCCACCTACTTTCTAGCAGCTACAGCTTTCCAAAGAGGTCTTTCTTTGCCTCTGTCTTTTCTACTTGGAAACAATGGGTTCTTGGAACTCATAAGGAAAGTTGGAATCCCTAATAGATGAAATTTGAGAAATTGGAAATTTTATTTCATGTATCATGACTTCCTAGGCAATAGTCTCAAAGTTTCAAAATTATTTTTGAAGTAAATCAGATCTGTGTTTACTTTGAAAGAAATGGTTATTCTCTGTTTATCATTATCATTATATTAATTTAAGTTCAGTTATAGTGGTCAGCAGCTGTTACTGTTTTCCAGGTACTGAGCTAGTGCTTGAACCTGGCTCTCATTTATTCATCACAATACCCTATTATCCACATTTTAGAGATAAGAAGAATCAGAGTTACAGGGGTTAAGAACTTATCCAAGTTATGTAGCCCGTGAGTCAGAAGGCGAGAATGGATCCACCTCTGCCTCATTCCTATGTTTTGTGCTCTTAATCATTATGCTAGAAAAGAAAAAATGTTTTCACAATCCTCCCTTCTTATATGAAAGAAAAATGGGTTGCTCCAATAACAAGGATCCTGAATACTATGAGGAGTAGTTTTATGAAGTCTAAATGCAGAAGGCCATACCAAGGAGTTAAAGTTGTTCTCCATCCATTGTGTTCAGAAAGTGCTCCATAATCAACAAGCATGTTTATCTTTCTCACCAACGTTCATGTGGTTGCTTTGCAAAGATTATGGATTTACTTATCCACATTCTGGGTCATAAGTAATGTTCATTTACTCTAAATTCTTTCATAAGGAAAACTGTTGAAATATTTTCCCAAAGGTCATTTTTCATATAAAAGTGAAGTATAGAAGAGTACATTATATTGGTCTAGAAAAGTAGAAGGCTTTTAGGAGAACATGCCCAACTTTGCATTCCAGCTTGGCTATATTAACTATTTCTATAACACTAGACAACATATTTAACTAGGAACCAGTTTATTCAGTATGGAAAAGCCAGGGAAAATCAAATGAGATAATGTGGTAACATCATCACGCATAGGGATGTTTATTTTCTTTCATCAGCCTTATTTTTCTCCTTTGTTCTTTTCCCACACAATTCTTTGCTTTTTATTTTTTCTTTCCTACTTATATCCTCCATTCGCATTTTTAATTTTCCTTCTCATTTTTGATTTGTTATGGGAGAAGGTAGGAAAAGTGGTCTCTGAATTCTCTAGAAGCCATTCTGTTTTGCTACTGTTCACTTACCTACTTAGGATGGTCTCATCACAAAACCTTTCTTAAAATTTTCATCTGAACAATTTTTGAAGACAATAGATATGTGAACAGTGGCCACTAGGTCTATTAAAAATGGATTCTACTTTTCAGAATAAATCTTGAGTTTTGTGCTTATTTTGTCATTTTTTCCCAATAAAGTTGCTTCATGGCAATTTTCACTTCATATGTGACTTTTATAGAATGATCTTTGTAGAATAATGAGGATTAATTTTGCTAAAATGTTCTACGTCTTCAAAAATTTTCCCAAGGCATTCATTAATTTCTTGTTGTATCTGTCGTATTATTTTTAACTACCTAGACTGTGACTATCCTTTTTTATTTTCTCTTCCTCAGTTGATAACTGGTAGGGATAGATCCAAGTTTGTGGGAGCCTCCAAGAAAAAGAATATAACATTACGGAAAAAATCATTAAAGAACAAATAGTTATTTAGAATTAGCAAAGGAAACACAATAAGTTATAAAAATCTGACAAATATCTCAATCATAAAATCCAAAAAAATCACAAAATATTTTTATTAATGAACTGCTTGGTGTACATCCATATTAATTTTTACTACTTTATTTGGCTGCATATGCTTTGATTGCCTCTTTATTTGACAATGATTTTATATTTTTTGTAATGAACACAAGTATATTTGAGATTTTCCTCTAGCATGACTAATAAATTTTTTCTATATTTTTATTATATTTTTCTATATTTTTATTATATTTATTTTTATTTATATTTATATAATTTTTATTATAATTCAGAAGATTTCATTACAGCTCTGCTACATATTGCCGATGTCATGTACCTTTTAACATACATGTCATATTTTGGAAAAACCTCTAACAAGTATATATATACACACACACATACTTGTTAGTATATATATATGTATATACTTTTATTATATATACATACTTGTTAGTGTATATATATATACACTAGTATATATACCTCTCTATATATACTATATATCATATACTAGTATATATACCTCTATATATGTACTATATATATAATATGCTAGTATATATACCTCTATATATACTAGTATATATACTTCTTAGTGTGTGTATATATATACTAGTGTGTATATATATACACTTGTTAGAAGTGTATACATATACTTGTTAGAGGTATATATACATATACATAAAATGCAGTAAGTTCATATATATATGCAGTAAGTTTTTATATATATGCAGTGTGTGTGTGTGTGTGTGTATATATATATGTAGTAAGATTTGGAAGAAGTTTTCATAGAAAATTTAGCTTCTAGCTCTAGCCAATTGTTTTCATCTGGGACTGTTTGCCCTGTGTTGTCAAATATTTTAAGGGAACCCTGAAATGCACATTTTGTATGAACTGTCTAGACGATTTCTTTTCTGACTTTTAAATGTTGGTAATATTCGAGTTTTTAAGAAACACTGTGAGTAAACAAAATTTGTCTGTTGTTCTACACAAAGGAAAATTGAGATACTACATTTTATTTTATATTCATTTTATTCTTATTCTTTAGGGTTTATATTAATGTTGTTATATCAATGTTGTTTTCTCATACCTTGATATTGACCATTTTTTAAAATGATACTACTTTGAAGCAACCTACAGTTTACAATGCTTGCATCGTCATTTTATACATTTATAATGCTCATATTTGGATGCCAAAATGCAAAAAGGGTGGAAACACAAAGAGGTAACACGTGAAGTTGGAATACGCCAATGTATTCCCCCACAGAATAGGACACAACTGTAGAAGGCCAGAGTGAAGTCCTGAAGGCTCTAGCAAGAACTGGAGTCCTATTTGCCTGTGTCAAAGAACAATGCTTGAATTCCGTAGCCTATTTATGAAAAAATAAATTCTTAGCAAAGAAAGAATAAAAGAAATTTTCTTAATGTGATAAAGTGTATCTAACAAAAACGTAACACCAAATGTCATACTGAAAAATAAATTATTGAAAGCCTCTCCCTGAGATTAGGAATCAGCTAAGTCTATTTTTTGTCACCTTTTGTAATCAACATTATCTAATGGAATTTCAAGTGGGAGGCCCATTCAGTCCCCTTTTCCTCATTCTTGTCCCATTTCTCTTCTGCTTTATTCTGAGGCTCCCAAAGGGATATACAGGCTAACTCTGTAGCTCAGGATCCCATAAAAGTGTTCATTGAAAAAAAAGCCTTTGCCAACCCAAAACATAAAAATCCTTAAAACTAGTGCCCTGATTGGCGGTGGCTCATGCCTGTAATCCCAGCATTTTGGGAGGCTGAGGTGGGAGGATCACGAGGTCGGGAGATGGAGACCATCCTGGCTGACACAGTGAAACTGCATCTCTACTAAAAATACAAAAAAATTAGCCGGGTGTAGTGGTGGGTGCCTGTAGTCCCAGCTACTCGGGAGGCTGAGGCAGGAGAATGGCGTGAACCCGCGAGGTGGAGCTTGCAGTGAGTCGAGATCGCGCCACTGCACTCCAGCCTGGACGACTGAGCGAGACTCCGTCTCAAAAAAAAGAAAAAAAAAGAAAAGAAAAAAGAAAACAACTAGTGCCCTGATTGCCCTTATTACAATGCATGCTTTTTCCTTTGGGACTAATTTCACTAGTGGATTTACTTCCCTCTGTCTAAGTCTTCTCCTCTTTTTTCCCATTCTTCTTAAATTTTAGTTATTAAAAGCTCCATTAAGATTCCAAATAATCCTGTAAGCAAATACATCTCAAAATCTATTTTTGCATTTTAGAACTATCTTTAAAATAATGATGTGTACTCACGTTATCTTGTAAGTACACTGAAGTTTTCATCTATGTGTGGGGGGGAGGGAGGGCTTCAATAAACAATGAAGAATATATAAATGATAAATGAATTCATTCCCTGCAGTACTTGTTATCTACTGCTGCATAATGAATGATCAAAAACGTGGTGTCTAAAAACAACAAACAGTTATTAGCTCATAGTTTCTGTGGGCCAGGAATTCAGAAGCAGCTTAGTTGGGTGGGACTTGTGAGTTGGAGTCAGGGTGTTGTCCCAAGCTGCAGTCCTCTAGGACTTGTGTCCAGCCTCACTCACGTGGATGTTGACAATAGGTCTCAGTTCCTCATAGTTGTCAGTTGGAGACCTCTCTTCAAGACATGGCAGCTGACTATCCCTAGAGCAAGCGATGGAAGAAAGAGAGCAAAAGAGAAAGCTAGCAGGAAGCTTTCGTGCCTTTTATGACCTAGTCTTAGAAGGGGCATGCCATCATGGCTGCTGTCTTCTTATTTATTTATTTAGTGAGAGTTTTTCTCTTGTTGCCAAAGCTGGAGTACAATGGCACAATCTCGGCTCACTGCATCCTCCGCCTCCCGGGTTCAAGCAATTCTCCTGCCTCAGCCTCCCAAGTAGCTGGGATTACAGGTGCCCGCCACCACACCTGGCTAATGTTTTTGTATTTTTACTAGAGACGGGGTTTCACCTTGTTGTCCAGGGCTGATCTTGGACTCCTGACCTCAAATGATCCACCTGCCTCGGCCTCCCCAAAGTGCTGGGATTACAGGCGTGAGCCACCACGCCTGGCCGATGCTGTCTCTATCAGTCACATAGATAAACTCTGGAAGGACGTGGAAGAGGACTACACAACGGGATACATGCCAGGGACCACCCTGAAGGCTGGCTACTGCCTATGATGAAGGGAATTCCTTTCATATTTCATCTTCAATGCTCATTTCATCTTGGAAATAGCTGGTGAAAACAGCTAAAATAGTTGAACCCAAAAAATATGTTACAATTTATGTCATAGTCAGCTAGCCATTTTCAGAAATTTTTAACAGTGATTTTCCAATTGGCAAAATAGGGCAATGCTTTAATTTAATTTAAATATACATCTAAGTGTATCTAGCCAAATTTTCAAAGCCATTTTTTTTTCTTTTAAACATGAAGGGATTGGATATTAGATTCCAAGTAATATTTTACATTGACATTGAAAAAGAAATGGTTGAAAGTTTTATAGTCTTTCAGAATAAGTGAAATTCGTAGTAGATGGCATGCAAAATTTTGCCTCTTTGCAATTGAAATGAAACAAATGAAACCCAGACTTATTTTGAGTGAATTAACTCAACCTGAGCCTATAGCCCAGCTACTACTGGCTTGGCCATAATTAAGTGCTAATCGCATGGGTGTGCTGTTTTGTGAGGCAGTAAACCAGTTTCCTGAGTGTATAAACAAGGAGATTGAAAGCTGAGGATCTTAAGCTATCAAGGAACTGCAATTTTCTTGTAGGAAAAAAAAAAAAAAGCAGACTTACCTGTTTTTGCTATTAGAATAAGAGTGAAAATCCCAAAAAAGTGAAAGAAAGGGTCATTTTAAAAATTGGCTAAGGGCAGTGCTGAAGTAGAAAAGTGTTTCATATCTCCACAGTCTCTATGTTGAGTATCTCCTGTAGAATTCAACAACCAATATGTTTGTCAAATACTTTCTATCTGTAAAACATCATTCTATAGGGACATTTAAACCCATGAGGGTTACAGCATAAATAAGCTACAGATTTCATCTCATCTATCAAAGTTTCCTATCCCACTCACATTATTAATTTCATAGATTAGCAAAAGGGGACTCTAAATGGTTAAGTAATTTGTCCAAAGTCACATGTGTAATACAGAAATGTTGTTAAAATACAGATTCAGAATTCCAACTGGCGTAAAATTAAACCCCCAGTCGTGCACACACTATTTGACACTGGGAGATTTAAGCTTTGCATGGTTCAATTTGTTCATCAGTAAACTGAGGAAGCAATCCTTACCACATTCATAAGTTCTACCTATATGAGCCAGGCAATAGGGCTATACTGTCCTCAAAAAGCTTTTAGTCTATGAAGGAGATAAAGGTAAGCAAAATGTGCTTTGGGAATGTGAGTATTGCTATGGTCTAAACCTTCATATCCCCTTGAAATTCATATGTTGAAATCCTAAACTCAAGGTGATGATATTCAAGATGGGCTTTTGAGGGGAATGATCAGGTTATGGGGAAAGAGCCCTCATGAATGGGATTAGTGTCCTTATAAAGGGGGCCTAAGTGAGCTTGTTTGTCCCTTTCCACCACACGAGGACACAGCAAGAAGATCCTATCTGTGAAAATGAGCTCTCACCAGACACCAAGTCTACCAGTGCCTCCACCTTGGACTTCCAGCCTCCAGAACAATGAGAAATACATTTCTGTTGTTTATAAGGTACCCAGTCTAAGGTATGTTTGTTATAGCAGCCCAGAGGGACTAAGGTAGACTCCACATCCAGTTTCTCATAGGTGGTCACATATGAGCTTTGCATAGCAATGGGAGGGCAAAGAGGGAGACAGTTGTCTGGGGGAGACTGCAGCACGTACACAGGCCTGGAGACTATAGTTGGCATGGCAGGGTATGGAAAGGCCACACTGAGGGTAGCTGGATAGAGATGGCCAGCTGGGCTGTTGAAAGTACTCACTGAGAAAATGAATGAAAAGAGTTTATCCCAGCCCATGGTACACCCTTGGTAAATGATAGTTGCTGTCATTAATTTTATTATTGCTATCATTAAGCATTAAAACTTCAATTGGGAATCTAAATTCCTATTTGAACTTACCTCTGATGTCCAGTGTCTTTTTTTTTTTTTTTTTAACTGTGTCAGGGTGATGTACCATAGAAACTCCGGTGACAAATATTTATTGCTTGGCCGCTCTTTTCCAGGCACTGCTCTGTTCCAGGCACTGGGGATTCAGCAACAATAGAAAGAAGAAAAAAAAAGAAAGAAAAAGAAAAAGAAATCAGACAAGGCCCTATTCTTTCCAGGAGAAATGGATTTTTAAAAAATCCTGGGAAACAAATACATAAATGAAATAATTTCAGTTGGAAAAGTGCTCTGAAGAGAATAAGACTAAAGAAAATGAGGTGGGACACAACAAAGTGCTGGAGGAATGCAGGAAGACAATCAATGTTCCTCCAGCTCATGATAGTCAGGGAGATCTTCCTGAGGCCATGGCCATGGAGCAGAAACCTGAAGGATGGGGTGAAGCCAGCCAGGCAAAAAGAGCACTCCAGGCAGAGGCCCTGGTCAAGATGCAGACAGACTTGAGAAAAGACCTTCTTGCTTACAGTGAGGAATGAGACTGGAGGGAGTTAAGAGTCAGGAGAGACCAAGAGTGAATGAGAGTGAATTTAGAGGACAGGAAAGGGCCATATATGGTGAAGTGACTGGGTTTTATTTTACGTATATTAGAGAGATTCAACCCGAGGCATGATATGGTATGATTTATACTTTCAGACGCTTGTTCATCAGTAGCACTCTCCACAGGTGGGGTTAGGCACCTTTTTGTTATGGGGGCTGTCACGTGGCAGTGTGGGATGTTTTGCTGAGTCCCTGGCCTCTCGCCACTAGATGCTGGTAGCAGCCTCCTAGCTGTGAAAATCAGCGTTATCTTCAGGCATTGCCATGTGTCATAAGACAGGGCACAAAATCTCTTCCAGTTGAGAACCACTGCTGTAAAAGTGTATGTTTGGTTGCTCTGTAGAAAATTGACTGGAGAGTTGGGGAAGTGGGGAGGGCCAGGGTGGAAGCTAAGAGGCTCCTGTGAGGCTATTGTAGCAATTCAGGGGGAAAAGTAACTTGGTGGTGGAGCAGCAGAGACTGTCAAAGGCGCTGGGAGGCAGGGTACCTTTTGGATATATTTTGAACAAGCAGAAAGTGTTTTGGAAATTAAAATGAAACAACTTAAGTGACCTGTCAACCATATATCTCAATTTATTTGAGAAACACCGGTTTGCTCCTATTTTCCTGGTACAATTATTTATAGTGCCCCTTTCCATTTCAAAAGTATCCTCTTTGGACAATAAATTACAAAATTACATGCTTGCACCAGGGATAGTTGAATGACAGGGCTGAGATATCCATTTTATTTTCCATATTACCTTTCTCATTTAAGGGCCTTTCATTTTCAGTCTTTCTCACCTGATGAAATGAAAAGAACACAACAAATAGATATTTATATAGAGTAAGAACTAGATTAATTCAGAGACGGATAGAATAAAATATTAGATACACTAATCTACTCATTTGTAGTGTGTTAAATATAGCTTTATAGTTTAAATTACCATTCATTTCTGGGCTTTTTATAGATGGCATCTGGGTGAAAGAAAATGTGGTACACATAATAGTGACGTACACATTTGTTCATTCCATTTAGCATATCTGAAAGGGATATTCTTTTCTTGGTTCCACAGGTTATGCAAATTACACATATAGTTAGACATTTTAACAAAATGTGAATTTGCAAAACATGTTTAAACAAACTGTCAATTTAAATACTGTATTTTCTCTTATTCTTACTATACATGACTAATTAGTTGTTGGAGCCCACCCTTTTAGTAAGGTTGAGGAGGGGTTAGTCCCCATGTAGACTAGGAAGGACATTTCCCAGCAGTATTTTTTTGTTTTTAATAATGCATTATTTTTGCCACAGAAAAAAAAAAAGAAGAGAAAGGAAGGTGAGGAGAAAGAAAATTAGTATCTCAGCACAAATCCATCTCTATTGCTGGAGATAAATGAACAAATATACAAGAAAACACACATGCCCAAAAGACAGTTTGTTAGTATATGTTATATTTGAAATAGAATGGTTTACCAATGTTCACAGTCTCTTCTAGTTATTTGTTTTCCATTACTGTGGGTTAAACTACTGTATTTGAGGAAAGTTCTCTAATTTAATCTACACTTTAGCCCTGTAAAGTTGTTATTATTTAAATGGGCAAGTTCCCTGACTCCCCTCACAGGACATGTGATAGGGGTGTGGCATGTTTATTTGGCTGCTGGGTGCTCAAACTCCTTACAAGAGGGGAAGCACACAGATGGGCAGGTGCAGGAGACAGGGCAAGTGCGTTTGGGCTCTGGTCCCATGGAAACATCTAGAGGTGTGTTACAATTAATACTCTTTTAGCAGTTGCTGACTGTGGGTGGCTAAGTATTAAACAAGCTCAGTGGAGAGTCAGGGTGACAGCCTTTTATACCCTGCCTTCTTGGTACCTGGCCCCTTGACCCAGGAAGAATCAGGTCTCTCAGAATTAAAAGATAGTGAATGCAGGGATTTTTATTGAGTGGTGGAAATGGCTCTCAGTGTGATGGATGGGGAGCTGGAAAGGGAATGGAGTGGGAAGATGATCTTCCCCTGGAGGTCGGCCATCCTGCGGCCAATCTCCTCTCTGATCATCCCCAGCTGAACTCCTCCTAACGTTCATATACTCCTTTTCTCTCCTTCTCTGCCACACCGCTGTGCTGCTCTGCTGCTCTGCCACTCTGCTGTTCCTCTGCTCATGGAGCCTGAGGTTTGGATTTTACATGGGTACAAGATAGTGGGGGACATGGTGGGCCAAAAGGCAACATTTGAGCATGAAAACAGGAATGCCTGTTCCCATTTAGGGCTGCGGGTTTCCAGGCTTGAGGGTGGGGCCTTTGCTGGGGCACCACTCTCTTCTGCCCAGTGTTTCCCTACCTACTGTCCACTGTCCATATCACTATTATCATCACTATTACTCAGACAAAGAACATGAGACACAGAAACGTTTGAGTAATTTGTACAAGATCACATAACTGCTCACAAAATTCCCATCTAGGCTCCTCTGAATCCAAAGCCCTTCTTTTTTCTATTTTACCTCTTTAACATCGTAATATTAGTGAGAAAAGTTCTGTTTTGTAGTTGGGAAACTGATGTTTAGAGTGATGAGAAATTTGCTCAAGGTCCCACTCACAATTAGTAAAGAAAGGCCTTGAATAGAGGTCCTCTGATTCTTAGTCCAGTTGATACCATAGTATTTCAATCATTGGAGCATTCAAATCCAATGAGTTACTCTAGCATTTTCACCAGATTCATTTTCTCAACCAGTCTCAGGAAATTAAGAAAAAGTATTTTCACATAGACCAAAGGAAGAGGAATAATACAAATAAATCCATCACAGAGATACTGGAGTTTTAAATGTGACAGTGTATGTTCTGTGGCTTGAAGCACAAGCTGAAGATTTCTTTACTATGCCATATCTACAAATGGTGATCTAGAAGAGTGCTTATAATTACACAGTGATTAGTCGAGTTTGGACAGTATGAGACTAAATCCTAGTTTGCCTCTTAGAACATTCTAAGTCTATAATGGTATCTCAGCTGGCTTATGTATAACATGTGTATAAAACAGCATCTATCTCAAAGGATTGTATTGGACTAAATAAGACTTTCTACAAAAGTAATTCAAATAGTAAATGCTCACTAGATACCGGTAAATATTATTTATGAGTGTTACTATAAAAATTCATTTGATTATTTGTCCTCTTTGTAACTCTCAATAATAAAAGGTCTTTTTGAAGATATCTTGACAATTCATAGCTGGATCTTCCCTTTTATGTATACATGAAACAATTACTTTAGATTCTTTTCCCATAATCAATCCACATAACTATCTTCCTTCCTTTAGGTTCATAGGTATTTTTGAATCACAGAGAAACTTAAGAATAATCTGTTATCCTCTTGTTTCCAGACATGTATCCTATAGATTTCAAAGTCTAAGGACTGACCAGAAGTGACACAGCCATGAAAGCAGAGCTGCGACAGGAATCTGGTTCTTAGCTCTTTGTTCTTCATTTCTTAATTCTCTTGCCATAATACCATTTTATCTCTACATAATGTGCCGAGCTTATTCATTTCTCCAATCTATTTTTTTTTTGTTTCAACAAAATGCAATAGAGCAGAAACAGCTCTTTTTATTCCTATAGTGGATGGAGTTCGAGGGAACTCAAATTTTAGAATTATCTTTTTTGTTTTGTTTTGTTTTGTTTTGATAGCCAGCCTTTCCCAGGCTACCTTTAAAGGTGTCTGGAAGCTAAAACTATGTATCGATAGTAGGTTTGCCTGGGGGAGATCTAGTTCATTCTAATTGACCCAACACTTTCAATTCATTTCCACTGAACAGGGCTTTGATATGAAGAGATTTATTGCTCCTCTTTTTTTTTTCCATCTAGAAGATAAATACAGCCTGAGATCAGAAGAGACTTCTTGTAAACCCAAGAAGGTTTTCAGGTTTTCAGATTTATGGGTTTTTATTTGTTCTAACTTGTACTGGGGTTTAGCTCTGACCCATTTGCTGTTTTCAAATAAATGTTATTTTACTTTACTTTTACATCTTTCTTCAATCAGCTGACCTATATCTCTGCTTATTCACCAATTTGTGTTAACTGAATATTGTTTAAATCAATGGATTAAGCAGGGAGTCTGTATTGCTTAATAAATTTGCCAGAAACTGGATAAGTCACTTTGCCACAGTTCAGGGAAAACATGAGTGTTTTACAGTTCATTCTGGGAAAACGTATGAGTCCATACAAAAGAACAACTTGCTGTCTTGGACTTTGAGTACCACAAAGAACTATTCAATTAGAACTTCCATTCAATCATAACTGAAAACAGTGTTGGGTGAGAATATGCTCACTTGCAAATGAGTAGTTGAGTAATTGTCTCTTGATAATCCCTTCTTGATCAGTTCTGTATGTGCCCCATATTTTCTTTCTTTCTTTAGTATTTCATCTTATTCACAATGTCTAATTATAATTTAGTCCCACGCTAACAGAGACCTTTTAAAGATTCTTTTCTTCCCAAGGGTCTTGACCAACTGGCTTTCCATTGTCTTCCACACCCATTTCATGTCCAGCGTAGCATCTCCACAGCTGCTTCTTCATATCTCTCACATCTTCCCTTAAAATGATGTGTCCTAGAAAAGACTCCAGATACAAATTGTTATTAAAGAATCCAGGCCCCAAATATTACTACTATGAATTAATATGAAATAACTTATGTGAATTAATGTGAAGACAAACACAACCACAACCACCCACCTCCATCTCCACACCTCCACCCCTACCCAGTATATATCAGGATATTCTCTAACTGGGCCCAAGAGAGTCTTGGTAAAGGTGTTCTCATCTATTTTAAAAACCAACTATTTGCACTGTACATAGCACCCTGGTTGCAAAAATTAACAAAATGTGATCCACCCACTGAAGGAGACATGTAGCCTGCTAAGGGTGGAGGTAGAGCTAGAGGAATTTGGAAGAACCACACATAAACCTGAAAAATAGAGTTGACTTGCATGTACCATGTACTTCTGTGCTAAATGTCATTTCCAGTCCATTTTGTGTCTCTTCTGAGTGAAATATGGAATGCTATTCCTGGTGGGGTGCCATTCCTGTTGTGGGGTGCCATTCCTGTTGTGATCTGACCACAATTCTAACACATACCAGTTTGCTCAAGATTTCTACACTTACCCTGTGGAAATCGTATCATTATAAATGTTTCTAAATTTGCAAACCATTTTGTAAATGAAACTTATCTTTCTTTGTATGCCATAGGCTCTGATCAATATAAAAACAGAGGCATACATAAAGAACTACTAAAACAACTAATTTGCAATCCCAGCACTTTAGGAGGCCAAGGCAAGGGGATTGCTTGAGCCCAGGAGTTCAAAACCAGCCTGGGGAATATACTGTGTCCTAATTTCTACCAAAAATAGAAAAGTTAGCCGGGTGTGGTGGTGTGTGCCTGTAGTCTCAGTTACTTGGGAGGCTGAGATGGGAGAATTGCTGGAGCTTGGGAGGTCAAGGATGCAGTGAGCCATGATAGCAACACTGCACTCCAGCCTGAGTGACAAACAAGCTAACTAATGGACAGGTAGTGAGCCTTCCATTTGGTAAGAACTATGAAATTGTGACCATGAGAAATGTAATGTATTGTCTTCCTCTTCTATTTATTTTTTGCTTAGTTTCTTAGCTAAAATGAGTTTGGATATCCCAGGGAAGAGAATCTGAGGTAGGACTTTTCCAACTATTCCTAGAGACTGAGTAGGGCTTAATGGTTGACTAACCAATGAGCAAAGTTAACTGAATCTATCTTAGTTGTTTTCACATTTTAAGTTTTACATAAGGATTTCAATTATTGTTTCTGAATTCAATTTCTTATTCTATTTATAGATTATACTATTACTTCAACAAGTAAGAATGTACTCTTGCAAGTGAAATCCACAGTTATGCTAGAAAATGAAGAGTACAAATATTGTTACTTTTAGACATAAACTGAATTAAATCTAAATAGCCAAGGTGGTGACTTTTAGAGTGAACAATGTAGCCATGACCTTTCAAACTATCATCCCCTGCTCTTTTTTGTCCTAGTATTTACTATTTTAAAATTTTAATTTATTTTATATATATACACATATATATGTGTGTGTGTGTACATATATATATATATATATATATATATTTTTTTTTTTTTAACACGGAATCTTGCTCTGTTGCCAGGCTGGAGTGTAGTGGTGCGATCTTGGCTCACTGCAACCTCTGCCTCCTGGGTTCAAGCGATTTCCTTGCCTTAGCGTTTCGAATAGCTGGGACTAGAGACGCGTGCCACCACACCCAGCTAATTTTTGTATTTTTAGTAGAGACAGGGTTCCATCATGTTGGCCAGGATGGTCTCGATCTCTTGACCTCGTGATCCGCCCGCCTCTGCCCCACAAAGTTCTGGGATTACAGGCGTGAGCCACTGTGCCCGGCCATTTATTATAATTTTTAGATCCAAAAACACAAATACAGATGTTTTAGCAAATTTAGACTTATTAAAGATTAAAGTGAGATAGAGACATACACTTCTTTAAAAGAGTCTTTCTGACAAAGTATTCCTCTCATTTTATTTCCTCTAAATTGGTTCTCACACAAAGCAAGATGGCCGTCTTTTTAAAATATGGAGTTTGGTAGATGAAGCAATTGACTCTCTCTAACTTCCTATAGCCCTTCTTCTTTGCACGAATGATCTAGTCAGAGGCTTCTATTTGTCAGAGGTCCAATGACCACCGAAAGATTTGTCATATCACATCTTAGGGCAGGAATATTTACTTACACAATTTAAATCTTTACTGCCTTTCAGCATAGTAGGTTTTTAAAAGATGGCTTTGCTGGTTGTGCTGTCTCATGCCTGCAATCCCAACACTTTGGGAGGCCAACTTAGGAGGATTATTTGAGCGCAGGCGTTCAAGACCAGCCTTGACAACATAGGGAGATGTCATTTCTACAAAAATTTTTAAAACTTAGCTGGGCATAGTGGTGTGCTCCTATAGCCCCAGCTTCTCAGGATGCTGAGTCAGGAGGATCACTTGCACCCAATTAGCTGAGGCTACAGTGAGTAATGAGAGCACCATTCTACTCCAGCCTGGGTGACAGTGTTGAACCCTGTCTCAAAAAATTAAAAAGATGTCATTGTTTACTAGGGCTTATGAGAAACAGAAAAATGAAACATGAATTAAATCTTTTACATTACTTTCTGAGTTTTTTTAATATGAAAAGTAAAACAGCAAATGACTTCTAAATTGCTTTGAGTTCCTCAAACATTGATGAGCAGTTTGGATTAATTTTATTGTACATTTTACCTAGCATGCATAAAAATTTGAAAATTAATTTTAGTTTTGCTAAAAAAATGACTGCAAAAAAAAGCTTCCTCAATGTGCTAGTAATCAGGACATTTATTCATGACTCTCAGTAGCAAATGCTGGTAACCCAACTTGCACCACCTTAGGCATATAGATTTATTGACTCATCTGATCAAAAGATGCACAAATTATATCACACACTCACACCCTATATAGGTGTTAGGGACAACTGGGTGCATGAGCAAAAATGTTCTCCAATTTTATACTCTTTCAAAAAGGAGAGCAAAAAATATTTAGCTTCCTCATTGCAGTGATGATTTTCCAGGTGAATAGATATGTCAAATCGAATTACACACTTTAAATATGTGCAGTTTAGTGTACTTCAATTATACCTCAATATATATATTTTTTAAAGGGAAAAATTGAAAGAAAAAGGAAAAAAGGGAAAGGAAGGGAAGGGAAGGGAAAGGAAGGGAAGGAAAAAGAGAGCGAGAGAGAGAAAGAAAGGGAAAAGGAAAAGAGAGGGAGGGAGAGAGAGAGAGAGAGAGAGAGAGAAGTGGGGAGGTTCCCAACTTAAGTTTCCCAAGTTTACCTTAAATGGACTGAGTCCTGCATGCTTTTGCCAAAATCCCAAGAGCTCGAACTGCTGTGACTCTGAAAAACAGCCATTGCTGAGCTGTCACTACGGCCAGGGAGGTAGGATCTCTGAGAAGATGGCCATTCCTATCCTATCCACATGGTTAGAAAAACGTTTTTAATGCCCACACACAAAAAAAGGAAGGTACTGTTATGATTAGAGAAAAAAATATATGTTCCTTATGTTTGGATCTCTGATATTCATGGGCAAAATATGCACATGAATCTCAAGATAATAGCATGAAAGAAAAGTAGTAGTTAGAGAAAGGCTGGTAAAAGTTATATCAATCGTTGTTTTGTGTGTGTGTGTGTGTGTGTGTGTGTGTGTGTGTGTGTGTGTATGTGTGTATGTGTGTGTGTGTGTTTTTAATATGAAAGGATTAAAAAACCCATGGTCAGGATTTTTAAATATTAGGAAAGTTTCTTAATGGAAAATTCCCATTTATTTTCCTAGGGCAAAGCACTTTGTGAAAAGGAGTTGATTGGGAAGAAAGGGAAGGCTGACATTAATTATGTAATTATTTTCTTTTTGAGACTCAGATTTAAAGATTAGTTAATTATTACTTCTTAAGGTCCTCAATAACCTTCACCAAATATTGCTATTTAAGCAATAGACAAGCTTTGCTGCAAAATTGAGGAAAGCAAAGTGGTAGAACACATACACGTCCAGTGTTTCTGTCTTTTCCTAACTTGACAAATAGTGGTAAAATACAGACAGTGGTGTAATTTGGTGGGGCCAAGGGAATATCAATTTAATTAGTGTAATGCCTTCTGGTTTCTTTCCATTTTCTTTTTCTTGGGATAGCTCTGAGTCATTAGCTGGTAAACACAAAAGGAGAAAGGGAAAAATAAAAGAGAGTAATGTTTTTTTAAATCTATCATGAGACAGACACTTGAAGACTTTATGTTGTCTTCTTTATTATGAACAACCTTTTTTTTTTTTTCCTTTGAGACAGGGTCTGGCTCTGTCACCAGGCTGGAGTGCAGTGGCGGGGTCTCAGCACACAAGCAATTCTCCTGCCTCAGCCTCCTGAGTAGCTGGGACTATAGGCACCTGCCACCACACCTGGCTAATGTTTGTTTTTTAGTAGAGACGGGGTTTCACCATATTGGCCAGGATGGCCTGGATCTCCTGACCTCGTGATCTGCCCGCCTCTGCCTCCCGAAGTGCTGGGATTGCAGGGATGAGCTACCGTGCCGAGCCGTGAACAACCTTTCTTTATTATCCTTATTTTACAAAGAGAAACTGAGGCTTAGAGAAAATCCAATTACTTACATTTAGTCAACATAGTAAATGCTAAATTTCTCAAACTCCAAAGTCCATCATGTTTTTTATCTTACACTAGGCTGTTTACCATTTACAATCTGGCTGAGGAAGGAAAAGAAAGAGTAGCACTGAGGATACTTATTTAATTCTACAATTTAGTATAGGTAAACCAATTCCAGAAGTCCTACTCTCTTGCACTTATAGTCTAATCTGTCCCTTCTTCTCTCGTTTCCTTTTCTCTTACATTTTCAGATAGGCAGGAGCTTCAGTAGGTAATTCATCTGTACCACCCATGAGATAACTCCTATTTCATGTAAAAGACAGGATTATCCCCATTTTATGTAAGAGACGAGAGTCAACACAGTAAATGCTAAATCTCTCAAACTCCAAAGTCCATCATGTTCTTTACCTTACACTGGGCTGTTTACCATTTACAATATGATATTCATGGGCATAATTTACATGATCATTAATTGATGAATTTACATCAATTAATTTGTATGATAATTAATTTATATGATCATTAATTGATGGATTCAAATTCAGATCTAACACCAAAGATCAGACTCATTCCATCTGATAAACAGAGCATAATTATGTGTTCCATTTTTGAAAGATTGTATTCTTAGAGGGTTTGATGTATAACCTACTCTAAAAGATTCAGTTTAACAAATATACAGTAAGGTCTTAATTTATGCCTGTCACTAAGCTAGGTCCTTGGACAAAAAGAGGACTAAGACATTCTTCATCCTTAAGGGACTCATAATCTTTTGTAGGAGACAGAGCTCTCCCATACAAGAGAAGTACAAACAAATTAATACCTACGTGTTTAATCTCGAGAAATCCTTTTCTTATTCTAAAAAATACACACACACACACACACATTCTACTTCTGTTTTAATTTGTAATATCTTACTTAATAAAAAGCCTACTTTCTTAATGATGAGGCCTCAGGTTTTGCAATTATCTTTGTAGTATTTGTCTCAAGAGTGAAGAATTTCTTCATGACGCTCATAAAATATTTTGAAAATTTTCTGATTCAATGTTTTTCCTAAAAATGTGTATCACTTTCAAAAGGAAACCTCAATTCTAAAGCCCTAATGTTTCTTTAGTACTAATATAAAATGACATATTCTTCTATAATTTTAAACAAAACTAAGTCTTAAGTGAAAACAAATTATAGATTTCAAACAAACAATCTAACCAAAAGAGTTTGCTCTATTAGACTTGTAACAAATCTGGTTAAAGTCTTATAAGAATTTTATAATTATTTTCAGAATGGAAACAACTTTTCATTAATATAAACTGGCAAAACTATTTTTATGATCTCCCTCTGTGCCAGCATGAAAATTAACTCTAGGCAAAGCCAAGCTGGCTTTCCATGGTTCCCAAGTAGTTTAGGTTTCCTTGACACTCAAAATATGTCTTTGGTACTTTAATTTCACAATTGGATATTTAGCCCTATGGCGTAAGAGTTGTTAATGCTTCTTAAAATGTAAATAAGCCAGAGAAAATAACATCTTAAACGTTGCCAGTCCAGTATCTACTAAATCTAAGCATATGTCTATCCTTTGATATTGCAATAGCTCAATTTGATGTGTAATCAGCAGAAATATATACTTATGTTCACAGAACTATAATGTTCTGACAACACTCTTTTAGTAGCACCAAATGAAAGCTATTTAAATAGTTATCAATAGAAGACTTGATACATAAACTGTGGTTTGTTCTACAATGGAAAATACAGCAACCAGAATGAATGAACTGCAACTACTACAACAATTCAGGTGAATCTTACAAACCTAATGTTCAGTTGAAGAATTCATGCTCTATGGCTTCATAAAACTCAAAAGTAATCTTTGATATTAGAACTCAGAAAAGTAATTCCCCTGTATGGGGATGAGATAGTGACTGAAAGTGGGCAAAACAGCGTACTCTGAGGGGGCTAGTAATGTTCTATTTTTTGACCTGAGTTTTTATTATACATACGTATTCAAACTGGGAATAAAACATTGATCTGTCCTTTTTGATTTGTGCACGTTTTGTGTGTATGCTGTACCTCAATAAAATATAAAAACAGGAAAAACAGAAACAAAAAAAACCCACCAAGCTTTGCCAGTCATCATAATTCATATCAACGAGATGAATGTGTTTTTGTGTTTGTTTGTTTTTACTAAGGTATGTCCCAGAATCAGAATACTCAAATACAAGGTCAGAATTAGCACAAAATACAGGTGAACCAAAAAGGGAAGGTTATCGGATGCTGGACACAGTTATACAGTTGAAGACAGAAATGGGATCAGTGATTTGCCAAGAGTCCATTTCATTTCACTCTAACGGGGCTTTGATCTCCAAGAGAAAGACAATTTATTTTCAAGTGAACACACTCATTAACACCCCGACATCCTTCATTCTCTTTCTCTCTCTTTCTCTCTCTCTCTGTCAATCTAGGTGGAAAGTTCTTTGCTTCCAAGTCATTTCATAAGAACCTCATATTCTGTAGGTACACAGTGAATTAAGATTACCATATGGCTGCTGCTTGGTGCAGGTCTGTCTTTCCAAACACAACTTTGTCAAGTACCATAACTGACATCTTGAGTTCTAACTTTACACAAATCAAAAAGTACTTTTAAATATTTCTCACGTGACACACACACACACACTCAAGCGCGCACACTCCACACACACATAAGCTATGCAATCTCCACACCACAGTGCTTCTGGTTTACTTTAAGTTTTTATTTTATTAGTTATCTATTTCCCTCTGTGTGTTTATGTATGTAACACTTGTCCCAGTAGTAACTGATTCAGCTAGTTAGTGGGCAGGGAACATTGGTAGCCGCAAGATGCCATGCTTAGCCATAGAATAATAAATACAGCTCCTTGATCTCCTAATAACCAAAGATTTTTACTGCCTTCACCCAACACAGCTCTAGCTGAAGGAGAGAAAAGATCTGGCTGTTTGTTCACTTAATATGAATATTGTTTTCCATGTCACTAAATAGTAGTGGAACAATTTTAATGGGAAAATTTTATTCCGAATTCCAGATTTGCCTACTTCACTTAGTTGAACTTCCACTATTGGATATTGAAGCTATTTTCATTTTTGCTTTTACACACACAAAAAATCTACATAGGTATATTTTGCACACATTCACGATTATTACCTTTGGGAAAATTTTAGAAGTAGAGTTACTGAATTAAAAATTATGCACATTTTAAGTCATTAAATTGATAGAATCATTTTTATCTTTCTTCAAGTTTTCCAAAGGGATTAATTTGGCTTTAAAATAACATCATCAGTCATAATTGAATTCTCAAGTGCTTCTCTATATTGAATAGAAATAAGTTAGCATAAACTTGTTTTAAAGATATAGACTGTGAGATGGAAACATATTATAAAGTAAGAATTCTTTTGTGTTTTGTTTTGTTTTTGAGATGGAATCTCTCTCTGTCGCTCAGGCTGAAGTGCAGTAGCCCGATCTCCACTCACTGCAAGCTCCGCCTCCCGGGTTCTTGCATTTCTCCTGCTTCAACCTCCGGAGTAGCTGGAACTACAGGCGCCCGCCACCACGCCTGGCTAATTATCTGTATTTTTAGTAGAGACGGAATTTCACCAAGTTAGCCAGGATGGTCTGGATTTCCTGACCTCGTGATCCGCCGGCCTCGGCCTCGCAAAGTGCTGGGATTACAGGCGTGAGCCACCGCGCCCCAAGAATTCTTAGAGACAAAATAGATTAATAGTTCACCTGGGTGGATTCATAAATGATTGAACTGCTGCATTCAATGTGTGCTGCTTAACAACAGTCAATACCAATATGTAAGGTGGTCTACAGTGCTGTGCCACGGGAGGCTATATTCATTCTGCCTAGTCTGATAGTTTTATTAATCATTTTAACAAGAGCATCGACTTGTATTTTTGCATATTGATTGTATCTTTAGTTGACGTTGTTTAGGGCAAACAATCTAAACTTTTGGAAGATAAAATTCTAAAGAGACTATAAAAACTAGAATGGTGCATAAAATTTAATATGAGGACAGTCAACTATGATAAATTTGCTAATTATAAAGAAGAACAGAAATCTATTAGCAAAAATGAAAATAAGTTTTATTTTACCAAAGTTGCATAAGATGTTAATTGTGGTATAGATAATAAAGTTATTATGATTTGAGATTTTATTACTTGATACATAGTCTTTGGAATGAGGGAGATGATATCACAAATCTACTCTACGAATTTCTTACCAAGAACATTGGCAGACTAGAATTTATTCAGGGAATAAAAATTATCTTGGTGTGATTCCCTATCAAAGATGTTAATGTTTCACTGGGCAATATAATGCCTGTACAACAAAAGTCATGAAAATAAGAAGTGAGGAAGGGGGAAATGGAAAGGAAATATAACGTGGTATCTCACAGCGTAGTTCAGAGCCTCATAAGAAAACAGCCAATTGCTTGGTCTTTTGGGAGGTCTCCAGAGAGATACATAGAGCAATCTGTATTGAAGATGAAGAGTGACTTACTTATGTGCTCTTTCCCATATCTTGTCCATATTGGGTTAAAAGTTGTCCTACAAACTATTACATGTTCTGTATTTCCAGCCTGAATTTGCCAAGCCTTTTGGTTAGCCACTGTAGAGGCCAGAGACTCCATGGATCTGGTTGCTTTGGTGTTGAGCCCTGGAGCTGCTGGACCTCCTGTTGTAGTAGCTATGATGGAAACCTTGTTGAAGCCTGTATCTCTGAAGAAAGGTATGACAGTTGGAGATACCAGGAAGCAAGGCAACAGAAAAAATGAGCAGGGCTCCCCTGATAAAAGATTACACCACGTGAAACTTGAAAGGCTCATAGAACAGATTACACCAAGTGAAACTTGAAAGGCCCATAAATTGCATCTAATATGGTCTACTACTTGAGTTACTCAGATGCATTTTCACTCTTTATCATATCCATATTCCATATAAGAGCTAGACAGTCTCACCCCGAGATGAAAAGTACAAGAACATTCCAGGAATATGGTGACAAGGCAAACTCCTAAAAATATTTAAAGAAGATTAGCCAACCAAGCCACAGTCCCTCACTGAGGTAGCTAGACCTGGAACTCTAATATGTATCATTACCCTCTTTTATTGCTCTTTCTAGTTTTCCTCACCTTTGGTCAACATTTTGGCTGGTCTGTGTTGCTTGATGGATGCTGTGGTACAACATCCATTTTTCAGGCGTCTTCATTTGCCCATTCACCATTGTTCTTAGCCCTGGAAACAGAGTTTCCCTAATGAATGTTCTGGGTTCCAGACAAAATCTGCCTCTAATATATAGTGGCAAACCTATTTCTTCATGATAATCAGAGCTCATTATCCCAGTCAGTACAGAATCTCCCTTCTTTGTCTACTGGCTCACTGGTATGAGGTGTAAAAAAACGACCAGGTGAATTTAACTTCTGCCTCAGTAGAAACTTTTCTGTGTCCCCTTGTGGAAGTATCTTCCCGGGGAACTGGAATCCTAACTGTAGGGATGAGAGTTTCCAATTCTACAAGAGGGTCTTTCAGAATGATGACAGGGGCTAATGATCTTCTATTTTCACTCCTTGTTTAAAGCCATATGCTTTGTTCATTTGGGACACAGCACTACAAAAAATATTATCAGTTGCTTGGCATTTAGGACATCTTGAGGTTAAGAGAGGCAGGAGGCACTTTCTTCCCATTCTTGCCTTTTGTTTTTCAGATTGCCTCATCCCATCTTAAATCCTAGCACTTCTCGTTCTATTGCCAATCCCTCTGGGCACCTGGGGAAACCAGAGTCTCTATGGGTCCAGTAAGATTGAACCTGGGCACCGGAACTGTTATGACGAAGGCTGAGAAAGCTGGTGCTATTAGGTGGAGATGTGGTGGCATATGGCCAGGTGAATTTGGAAAGGCCTTATACAGTGAGGATTCTAATAAGGAGAACTAGTATATGGCATACGAGGACCTCTGGGAAGTATTACGTTCATTAAACTCAATGGACGGGATACTTAACTACCTTCCCATGTTTAATCTCTTCAGTCAGAAACTTGACAACCATTTATTGAAGAATCTTATGAAAGAATTTGAATAGTACCTTAATTCCAGCTCTGTAGATGAACTTAATCATTCTGTCCAAACATGAGGCTGTGATTCTTAGGATAGTAAAGCTTCACTTATTAGTTAAATTGTTGAGTTTCAGCCACCCTAAAAAGCCTAAACAATGCACAGAACACCTTTGGAAATCTCTGGTGTAGTAAAGCCCCATTACCAATTATATCTATTTTTGTCTAACAAGACTGTGTGGCTGAGTTTTTCTTCCTGGGACATAAAAGAGACCAGATTATGAGCGGAACCTGACTGCAGCCACAGGTTGAAAGTGATAAGTTATGCTAGGTGACTTCAGCCTTAGCTGATGCTAATTTGCATTAGCTGTTGTCCACCAGCAAGCTGACGACACTCAATATAAAAGTATCCAGCCTCTATAACCTGTACAATATGACCCTAAAGAACCATTTAAAAAATTGCACTTACGGTTGGCTTACTCTGCTTCCATGTGATAATGAATATTATAGTATATTTTAGAAAAGTCTGCTTATCTTATCTAGTGAAAATAAAATTATTTTGTTGACAAGATGAATTTAACCTAATTATTTGTAGAACATTTACTTTAAGTGAGTCCTTGTTTTCATATACAGAATAGGTGATACATGCCTTGAGAGTACAATAAATATTTATTGATTGATTATGGATGCATTTAGTGCAAGATCTACCCAATGACAATATTCTTTTCAAGTAAAGACTAACTCAACCTGGCTGGGCACGGTGGCTCATGCCTGTAATCCCATCACTTTGGGAGGCCGAGGAGGGCGGATCACAAGGTCAGGAGATCGAGACCATCCTTGCTAACATGGTGAAACCCCGTCTCTACTAAAAATACAAAAAAATTAGCCGGACTTGGTGGTGGGTGCCTGTAGTCTCAGCTATGTGGGAGGCTGAGGCAGGAGAATGGCATGAACCTGGGAGGCGGAGCTTGCAGTGAGCCAAATCGTGCCACTGTACTCCAGTCTGGGCAACAGAGCAGGACTCTGTCTCAAAAAAAAAAAAAAAAAAAGCTAACTTACCAGTCAAGAATACATATTTCTGCTTTATATGATTCTAAAAGTGCTCTAAAAGTATACAAAGTAATTTTAAAAGCTTCAGCCATTGTTTCATTTATCTGGGTATGTGCCAAAAATCACAGAAGAACTTAGTGATTTAAAAGAACAGCAATCATACTACTACTTTCTAAGTTTTTTTTTTTTTTTTTTGTGGCTCCAAAATTTGGGCAGGGCTCTCCACTGGGCAATTCTTGCTCAAGGTCTCTGATATGGTTGTGGTCAGATAGGAGCAGCATGAGACTGGAGTATCTGGGATTTGTCCTCGCCTGTCTCTCTCTTCAAGCAATTTCAGGGCTTTTCCATGTGGTTCCTTTGCATGTGCTAGGTTGGGCTTCCTTATAGCATGGAGGCCTCAAGGTAACTGGATTGCTTACATTGCAGCTGAGGGCTTCCCTAATGAATCCATCTCAGAAGTCATTGTTCAAAATGGCCACAGAGCCCCACTGGTTTCAATAGCAGAAAGCATCAATCGCACCTCTTGATGGGGAGTGTCAAAGTCACTTTGTAAGAGGGGAATATGGGATGGGAGATATCGTTGCAGCCATATTGGGAAAATCCAGTCTACTACAACCATGTTCAAAATGTGAAAACTAAAAATTACTTGCTGCCATAGTGATAATAATGTATCCATGAGAGCAGGTTTACGCTGTTGCATTCCATAGAAAAACACTAATATTTTTCTAAAAATGTAAACAATACCTTTAAAAAGGTGACAGTGTCCAATGTAATCTGCATATTCTTTAGGTTTATGTAATTCCACATGTTGGGGATTAAAAAGGCAAGGAGTAACTAAGACCGCATACCCTTTTGCTTCTCCTTTTCTGTTCTTGAGTAGAGAATAAAATAGAATTCTTTTGGAGGAAACAGAACTTAATTAATATTTTGCTCATGACGAGTGAATCTGGAAAGCAGTGAAGAACTCTTGGCAGCTTCTCATATTGTGTAGTCTGAGTGATGACAAGCACCTCCAGAGTGGGTGACCTAGTATATTGTAAAATACATTGTTCAGAAATGAAGAGTCTGCACAATGATGTGTTGGAAGATTCTATGGGGTCCTCATAGTTGCTGATTACAAGTGCACAAACCTCTGTAGATACTCATAAGAAGAGAAAAATAAGAAGGAGAAGGAAGGGGAAGGAGACGGGGAAGGGAGGGAGAAATAACTAAAACTTCAAGCTATTGGGAAGAATAATATTCCTGGCTTTATCTCAGTGCATGCAGTTAACAGATCAAATCAATATATTGGTTTTATATTCTTATATTTCACTGTAGCATAGTTCAGCTCTTAAGAATTACTTTCTGTTATCCTACATTTCAGCTCTTAAGAATTACTTTCTGTTATCCTAAATTTCAGCTCTTAAGAATTACTTTCTGTTATCCTACATTTCAGCTCTTAAGAATTACTTTCTGTTATCCTAAATTTGACTAACATTCGAGTGTTTTTAGCTATTGTGGATTTTTATTGTTATAAAAGTAAACATGAAAAAAGAGTTTTTATTTCACTAAATTCTTTTTTTATGTGTGTGTGTTCACATATTAATAGTTTTTTATTGACTGAAAATGGGTTTATTTTCTTTTCACCTGTAAATGAAGATTGTGGTCCTAGTTTGAGATCCTATCAATTTTACCCTTTGGATCAAAATGGATTTAAAAATAAAAACATATTGCTTGTCTTAAGAAGAGAACAAAAAAATGGTGCAAGTGGCATATTCATTTTAGACTGCTTATTTCTATAAGATAATGTTGATATATGAAAATTTTTTTCTGAAGGATCTTTTTAAAAGCATAAACTGCTATTTGGGATTCTCTCTACCTGTGGTGTGGTATTTAGAGCACAGTTATTTTGAAAACTTCATTTTTTCTACTTCAGTAAGGGAATTTCAGCCTTAGTATAGACCCATAAGTAAAAAGTCAATTCCTAATGTAGATTCCTTTTAAAAAGCCACTGAAAATCCAAGTGTCAAAGTGGGAGAATTATGACTTTGTAATGTGGCCATAGCATTAAGAAATGATTCCTAAGGCATTTTCAATCTGCAACACCTTTTTAAAAAATTAGTAAGAAAAATGACCTCGCTTCTAATTCGTTTTCCCAACACTGATGTATTTGACTTAGCAGTGTCTGGATCTAAATTAAGATTAGTCTCTAAAGTACCTTTTGGCGAAGGAAAACTATAATGATTTTATTACTCTTTTACATGAACCAGGAAAGGAAATTTTACAAGCATGAAGAGGTTCCTAAATAGAGCGGGTAATGGAGGAAAACGAAAGAACAAAAAGAAAAAGTAAAATCAAGATCTTTTTTCCATTGCATTGTTTAGTTTCCCACATCACAGAAAGAAGTAAGGCTATTTGCTCACTTAGTTAATCTCATTTTTCCATTATCAATCCACAGGGTGCGTTTTCAACCAGTTTTAGTTGGAGCTGCAAAATGGACTCTAGAGTAATGTGAGTGAGAACAAACAAAAGGGGCTATTCTCTCATCACTGCCCGTGTGTCATTCCCATTAATGTCAGCAGGGATTATGTACTCACATGTAGGAAAATGTCTGTTTACAAATGGAGTGGATGCATTACTCTCCCTGTTACCACCATTTCCATTCATTGAAATTGGACTGGATTTGTATGGGGTGTGTTTATGTTTGCTTCCAAAAGGCATTCTTTTAGAATGGGCGACTAATGTCATAAACCTAATTATATTCTTTTTTTTTCTTATATACTAAAGTAATACAGCTGGCTTTATTCTGTGCCCTACCACCTAAACCTGAAAAAAAAAAAAATACAGGCAAAGCAACTGTTCAACTTCTAGCTCATTTACATTATTTTTTTAAGGCAAGCAATATAGTTGAGTAATGCTAAACTCAACAGATTGTAAATGGAACCCAAAGTACCTTGTTAAGACAAGATGTGTTTGCTGTCCACTTAAGCACTTCTTGTTGCTGGTAATTTTCCCAAAATATCTGGGTGTAAGTGATGTAGCCGGTGGTACTTATGCCATGGAAAGAGCTGTGACCTGTATTTTCATGCTTTGGATTAATCCTTATTCTTCTTTTGGTATTGATATTCTCCACTTACTCTTTTGTCATTCTTTCAAAGCAGATACTCTCCACATTTTAAACACACACACACACACACACACACACACACACACACACACACACGCTCTGCTAACATAGAAGCTGCAGATTTGTAAGCCTGCTGCAAAGATCTCTGACTTGTCTTTGAACAAAACACATTGGTGTGATTAACATAATGCTGTATGTTAGACCTCTTGCTTGCTTTGGTTTCTGTCAGTGTACCAGTCAATAAGGCTAAAATTATACAGTCGGGGGTTGTTTACTTTAAAGCTGCTTGCAAAATATCAGGAGACTTTTAAAAGCATTAGCAACCAATTTAAGAGAAAATGAGTGGTAGAGAGGTCAGGGGGAAATATTTACTTTGGAAGGTCAATTGAATATTTGAAGAGAGTAACAGGTTTGGCTTCTAGGGTCATGTTAATGTATCTAGTTGTCTATTTGATCCTAAATAATTAAGCTGTAGAAGCAGGAGGTTGCAGAGTTGGAGATTCGGTCTCCAGCAGGGATCATGCTCAACGTGGTTGGAAAATAGAAGGGTTGCATCTTCTATGTAAAGTATGGTTTGTTGCTAGGGCAGGTCATAGCCTGCTGTCCTGAATGCTTAGTCTGGACTCCTATACCAGAAATCAGGGCAGTCCCATCTTCCTCTGTAAAGCTATGTGGTCAACATTTGTCCTTTGATTTTTATTTTGTCTGTTACTGTCACAAATGCTATAGATTCTACAGATGACTGCTCAAGAAAATGTGTAACCTGGTGGCTTTTTGGAAGAAAAATATCTCCAGTCTTTGAGTCTAACACACATTCCAACTTAGTTGGCTTTCTTGAAATTGAAGTACGACTCTTAATATGTTAATTGCAATTACTGCACTTGAATTATATCTATGGTAAATGAGCACTGGCATCTATCAAATTAACTTTTTTTAGTGGAAGGATTTGTGTCTTTGAAAGTGATTGTGTTATCGGCAAGAAAATTTATGCTATAAAAATAAGGGGGTGGGAAGTGGGAAAGGATTGCGCTTTTCCAGTAGTAACTGTACTGTGCTTGTGACTGACATAACTCTCACAGATGGATGGTGGAGCTTTGCTTTTAACACATCACACTCTATGAGTTAAGTGGTCACAAACTTAATAATGATGAAAGTAAACAAAATGCTGTGTTTTCTATTTTAATATTAATTTAATTATATGTTTTTAAATGTGCCAGATCCAAAATCCTCTTTTCTTGCATTATTTAATTTGAAACTAAACTGTTTAATTGGAAATTAAATAATGTTTGAGCCTCTATCCTCTGATTTAAGGAAACTGAAACCAAAGAATAAGATCAATTTTATTATTAAAAATTACATTTGCTTGGAGACATTTTCATTATTATTTCCATGACCTGTACTTTTACTAGTTCTATTGGAAAGTTCAGGAAGAAATTTAAGGTTGTTTTCATATATAAACCTTGCTTGTACTCACCATGAATCTTGAAAAAAAAGTGTCTTTCTTTGCAAACTGATATTTATGCCTGAACTTTAAATATTATAGAATTTTAAATAAGGACTAGATTAACTCACCAGGTTTTGAATACTTTTCGGTTAATAAAATCAAACTATGTGAAGTTCAGTTTTATATTAATGTGTATAATCATGGTTAGATTAGGATATTTTGTTTTATGGAAAACAGAAAACAAAAACTCTATTGACCTCAATCGAATTCAGGTGAACAAAAGGAATTATGTAGAGCTGAATGCAATGGTTTTTACAAGTTTCATTTTTACTTCCCGGGGATTATTCTCCAAGGTGTTTCCGAGATGTTAATGCTTTAGGTATCATCCGCACTCAAAAATATTTTAGATTTTGTAATAGCAGTCGTTGTCATCACATAATGCGGAAAAGAGAGACATCAGCCAGCCTGGCTCTGGTATAATCATAATATAAAATATATTTTACATTTAATAAAAGTAAATTATGTGTTGACAGGTAAAGCAACCTATAATTAATAGCAACTTGGCTTGCGATAGCAGAACACATCAAAGTAGTCTGTTTCTTATTGACTAATGTATGTGCTCTGGGCAATCGCTCCCCCTACCCGCATCCCCACCCCACCCCCCATAAGGTGGGATCTTTTAAGTTTAATGGTAGAAGATGTCAATTGAAAGGATGATTTTTAAAATACAGTATCTGCTTGTCGTTAAATTTCCTGGATGATGGATGATTATTCTAATGGACTTTTAAACATTATGAGAGAGGCAGACAAAAGTGTACACATGCAAGTTTGTGACACAATTGCACAGCCTTCACTTGCAAGATGAACAGGGCACACAGAGATACCTTTTGTGATTAGAAATTAAGCAAGCACATGTTTCCCCGTTAAAGGAAAGCTGTGTTTGTAAATGAAAATGATCCCCATGCACTCTGCATTTGACACTCCTCGTGCCAAATGAAGAAAAATATATAGATATATTTAAGATATTAGGGAGAAATACACATTTATTACTCCTGAGCATTCTCTCCTGTCAAATTGTCAAGGTACACTTCCACTACAGCCTAGATTATTCCTGTTTGTTTTTAAGGGACTTTAAAAAGGTTTGCAAAAGACATGTATTGAAAACATCAGACACTAGAAAAAAAATAATATCCCCCTTACAGGAGGTAATAAAAGTAAAACAAAATTGTTTTCTAAATGCTTTCTTAAAGAGATTGGAGAACTGGACTAGAATGTCTTACAACTGTCTTTTTAGAAATGGAAGCCAGGCTGAATCTGTTCATTTTATTGTTATTTTAGTTGTAGTTGCTCCTTTTGTTGTTTTCATCAAGTTGAATCTTCTTGTAACTGGGCCAGCCCATAGTCCACAGGAGAACTGTATTTGCTAAGTATCCTTGTCACCTTTCAAAGACAATGATTTGATAATGAGTTTACGCTGCAAGCGGGAGTTTGGGAGGAGTTTCTCAGCTCGCATATATTCCCATTTTTAGAAACTCTGTGACTAAGGGTTCACATAATTAAGAATTACACCAGAAGTGTACATGGACCCCAGATCCTTCCCTGCTTTCCTAAATGTCATTTGCTTCAAATCTTCCCAAGTAATTTATCTATTACAATTGTTCTTACTAGAAAAAAAAAAAAACACACACACACACATTTTCCCTAATTTCTCCCCATCAATCTCTTCTACATGCTGTTCCATCTCTTTTTTAGTCTTATTTTGTGTAATGTCTTTCTTCAAAAACTTTGTTTTAAACAACATCCAGAGATAGAATGAAGACAATGTGTTTTATATATTAAGATCATTTCTATAATCTTAACAGAATCATCACGTTTGGTTACAGCCCTGTTTTATTTTATTTTTTCTCAAATGCTGTTTTCTTACAGATGATAGCCTTTATGCATATCTGAATAATGGCTTGCTGTTTGCTGAAGAACGTCAAGAAGTATTCAGAGCAAGGCTTCCTTTTTTTATGCATCATCACGGGGTAAGGGATTATTGTAATCTCCATTTTATAGACAAACCATTTGAGGTTTAAGTAACTTGGCCAATGCATGTAAGTAGGTTAGACATTAAACCAGAGTAATATTTGCAGTTTATGATTTTGATCTCAGGCAAACTTCTCTGTCTTTTAGCAAATGGGCTTGTTTTCCATTTTTCTAACCTGAAAGAACAAGGTTATTTGGTGTGACTATCAGTAAAAATCAGAACTGAACTCATAATGTTAGATCATTTCCTGACCCACTTTTAATTCTCTTACAGGCACTGAAATAGTTAAAAGCTTCTCTTCCTGTTTGCACTTTAGTTTTCTTATTAATCAGAAAAACAGCTTTTGGTAGACTTTTGCAAGGGCCAAACATATCATTGCCAGAAGTTCTATCAGTGAAAGAAGTGCTGAGTAAATACCTTTTTTTCTTGTTGTTGAATTAAATGCATGGATAATAATATCTACATTACCATACGCCCTTTAAGATAATATGTATAGTTTAGAATGCACTTAAGATTTTTCCTAAGTGATGACTTCAGGATTTCTAGACTATATAAGGATTGCTAAGCTAAAATGTAACTCCACTGTACTAGAAATATTCATTTGTAGAAACCAGCTTTGTTTGCTATATTGCAATAGTGATAGCAGTTATAAGACTGTGACACAAAATGTGATTTTCTTTATCATGAGAAAAAAAGTCCATGTAATTGAAAAAGTTGAGTTTGTTTAAGCTTTTCATTTGCAAAAAGAAAAGCTCTGAAATTTTATAGGAAATAGTCTGGGATTTCTGATGTCAGTTACAACAGTTTCCAAATCATAAAATGGTTTCTTAATCAAAAGACAAATAATTTTATAAAGTAAAATTAAGCTAGTTCTAGAAAAAAAAAAAAAAGGAGCTTTATTTTAACCTGTTTTGAGCATTCCAATTACAATGTAAAAAATTAATAAAAGCCTTTACTTCTGTTTGAGACATGGGATGTTTTATAGTTGACTTAAAGATTCTCATTTATAACTTTAATTGCTTGCAACATTCTGAATCATTTTCCTTTCAGTCTAAAAGTTTCCATAGTTAATTTCAGGCTATAGTAACTTTTTGTATTTTAAAAATATTTAAGGAAGAAATTAATAGAACTATTTTGGTGATTCGTATATCCTTTTACACTTACAATATTATCCAAATAATTCAAAAATACACTCTCAAAATGTCAAACTTTCCTAAGGTCTTTAATTCAATACAGGATTATTGCTCTTTGAAAGTTTAAACATATAACAGCAAGACATTTAGATGTTAGAAATACTTTTAATACATGAGTTATATAGCATTTCTCAAATCTCTAATGCATTGATTTTAGAAACATACACTCCAACATTGTACATTCTATAATTTCATAGCACGGTGACAGAGAATGTTACAAATCTAGAAGACAGCATTGCCTAAAGGTAACATAATTAGAGAAATTTTAATTATATTTCACCAACTTCACTTTCGCTGATTTAAAAAAAAACTTTAAAGTTGAAACAGTAAATGTTAAAGGCAATTTTACATTGCTAGTTTTAAGTGAATAATATGTAAATCAAAGCTGAAAAAAATCGAGTAATTCAGGAACATGTAATATTCTTCTTAATATTGTTGTAAGACAGCTAAATGAAAGACAGAAGGTAATAGTTGCTAATGTATTCGAGATTCAAATAAATCGCCTAGGTGTGGTATTCATATTCACATTTTATGCAAAACTAGTTTGAAACAATGCATACGTCCTATTTAAATAAAGCTCAGTCAAGCACCTTGATCATTACACAGAAATAAAGCAGAAAAAATAATTAGTAATTAAAATGCAAGTTCCAAGGGGAATACCTTTCAGAAGAAAGCCACAGAAGCACCTGATTCTAAAAATGTCAGGCAGTTTTCATAACTGTGAGTGCCATTTGTTAGCAGGTGGAGGTACAATTTTTATAACAGCACTTGCCTGTCAATAACTTTATTACAAAGCTGATAATTTAATGAAAAATTTAAAAGAAGCCTATTAAAATAATCTCTCACTCACCCTGGTAGCCACCATTTTGATCACTGCAGACAATATCCTTATTTAGTGATTTCTCTCTCAGTTCTTCAGTGTTCAAAAATTTGTGACTTTTCTAAATTGTTTCTATGAAATACTGAAGTGCATACTCAAATAGACGTTATATATACTTTTAAAAATATTAACAAATACTTTACATGAATGTGTGTTACAGAGCATATAGCAGCATTTATAAAAACAGTAATATAACAAAATAGTTCAGTTCTTACCAAAGCGGCTCTTTTAATCTATACACTATACCTGGCAAACATTTAAGATCTCCGTGTGAAGGTAGTAAAGAGGCAGAGAATAAATCCCTTCATTGTTATGATAAAACCATTAAAAAACTGAAATAAAATGCTGATTTATTTCATCAGCATTTATCTGAAATATTTTCCAAACCAAAAGAGAATTTAAAATATACTTTTCTGTACCTAAACGTTCCTTTTATATTTCATCTTACTTCCTTAGGCTAATGACTTTACTATTGGAAATAGCCAATTCAATATTAGTTTCTCCAAACCCAAAAGTAAATCTTGAGCTATGTCCATTAGCTTTCACAGCCCCTTGATTTGCTCTAGGAATCTCTGCCCCAGACTTACCTTAGTAACCTTCCAAAAGCCTTCACTTTTCTCATGCATGAACATATATTTTTTAAACTCTTCTATCTTAATCTTTCTAGTTCTCTTCATTTTTGCATTTTGAGAACTTCTAAAAGGCTCATTAAGTACCAAATGTAGTTAGTGCTTGCCCAATATTGATGGGTACCAAGTTTAAACTTCTTCCCTCAAATCTTTATTGAATTCCTACTATGAGGATTTTTGCAATTTACATTCGTGTTCCTGAACAGAAACTTATTATACAGATAGAACTCATAGCCATTATTGGGTGAAGAAGTTAAGATGTACACACTGAAATGCATACGAGAATTTCCCTTCTTTAGCATTCACTCTGTCCTAGGCATTATATTTCATACTTTGTATGTGCGATCTCACATACTCCTCACGATAACCAAAGGCTTTGCAATTTTCCTTGAACCCTCTCTTTCTTTCCCATCTCATATCCAATCCTTCAGCCAATCCTTTGTTCTATTTTTAAAACATGTACAGAATGTGACTGTTTCTTACCACCTCCACTTCTATCATCTTGGTCCAAATTTCCATAGTTTCTCACCTAGAATACAGCATCAGCTTTCTATGGGGTCTTCCCTGCTTATGTTTTCTACAACACAGTCTATTCTAAACACAGCAGCCAGTGTGATCTTTTCAAAACACAAGTCTGATTCTATCACTAATTTGCTTACTGCCCTCCGTTGACTGTCCATTTCACTCGGAATAAAAAACCACAACTATTTCTTTGACTTCTTTTTTTTAATTTATGAGAAATTTAGTGTTACTTATTTATTTTTATTATATTTAAAATTCTAGGGTACATGTGCACAACGTGCAGATTTGTTACATATGTATACATGTGCTATGTTGGTGTGCTGTACCCATTAACTCATCATTTACATTAGGTGTATCTCCTAATGCTATCCCTCCGCCTTCCCCCACTCCACAACAGGCCCCGGTATGTGATGTTCCCCACCCTGTGTCCAAGTGTTCTCATTGTTCAATTCCCACCTATGAGTGAGAACATGCGGTGTTTGGTTTTCTGATAGTTTGCTCAGAATGATGGTTTCCAGTTTCATCCATGTCCCTACAAAGGACATGAACTCATCCTTTTTATGGCTGCATAGTATTCCATGGTGACTTCTTAAATCCTGTATCATCATCCTTCTTACTTCTCTGATTCCATCTCCAAATAGGCTCCTTCACTCATTCCACAGCCTCCTCCAATACAACAAGTCTGCTCACAACTCATAGTCTGCCTTGGGTGTTTTTACTTCTTTTTTTCTTACAGATCTTTCCTCAGATCGACTTCATCAGTGAAGCCTATCCTGGACTCCATATCTAAAATGAAGGTATTTTCTCTATCCTGATTCCTCTCACCACCCTTATTGTTTTGTGTTTTTTTTTTCCACTGCACTTAACACTATCTAAAATACTATGTGTTTTACTGTACATTTTAACATGTATTAATCTTGTCTGAGCTTTGCCTGTCCAAATAGAATGTAAGCTACATGGAGGCAGATATTTTTGCCTGGGTGTAGTGGCTCATGCCTGTAATCCTAGCACTTTGGAAGGCTGAGATGGGTGAAATGCCTGAGCTCAGGAGTTCGAGACCAGCCTGGGCAACATGGTGAAGACCCGTGTCTACTAAAATACAAAAAAATTAGCTGGGTGTGGTGGTACACGCTTGTAATCCTAGCTACTCGGGAAGCTGAGGCCGGAGAATCACTTGACTGGAGGTGCAGGTTGGAGTGAGTTGAGCTTATGCCACTGCACTCCAGCCTGGGCAACAAAGCAAGACTTTGGCTCAAAAATAAATAGATAAATAAATAAATAAATAAATAAATAAAATAAGATATTTTTGTTTGTTTTCTGTTCCACTTTATAGAAAAGAAAGGTACGTGGCACATGGAAGACATTCAATTAATATTTGTTGAATCAATGGATGTGCATCTGTATGACATAATATTATTATCTGCCTTTTAGTGATAAATACACTTAGAATTATCAAATAATTTGTCCAAAGTCACAAAGCCAGGCTTGTCTAAGTCCAGAACAATGGTCTTAATCACTTCTCCATCTGGCACTTTGGAAGGCTGAGATGGGTGAAATGCCTGAGCTCAGGAGTTCGAGACCAGCCTGGGCAACATGGTGAAGACCCGTGTCTACTAAAATACAAAAAAATTAGCTGGGTGTGGTGGTGCACGCTTGTAGTCCCAGCTACTCGGGAAGCTGAGGCAGGAGAATTACTTGAACTGGAGGTGCAGGTTGGAGTGAGCTGAGCTTGTGCCACTGCACCCCAGCCTGGGCAACAGAGCAAGACTTTGTCTCAAAATAAATAAATAAATAAATACATAAATAAAAATAAATTAAAAAGATATTTTTGATTGTTTTCTGTTCCACTTTATAGACAAGAAAGGTACCTGGCACATGGAAGACATTCAATTAATATTTTGAATCAAAGGATGAGCATCTGTGTGACATAATATTATTATCTGCCTTTTAGTGATAAATACACTTAGAGTTATCAAACGATTTTCCCAAAGTCACAAAGCCAGGCTTGTCTAAGTCCAGAACTATGGTCTTAATCATTTCTCCATCTGGTCTGTCAAACTGGACACTAATTCTTGAGCCTGATGCTTTTCCCACTTCACCATGCAATTTCCTACATACCATGTCCTAAAAGACATGAAGCCATGTAAACAAAAACAATAGACAACATTCTAGCTGTGCAAAATACAATGGCTTGCATAGAGATGACATGAAACACCTATTTGAGGGCATGAGATAACTGAAGGATTAAGAATTACATGAGTGTTTGCAATTTATTTGCAATTTAAGAATTATCATACTTATCCACAAATGTCTCTTTCTTACTAGCTGGATGACTTTGGTGGTTTCTTTATTTCTCTGTGCTTGACTTTCCCATTTATAAAATGGGGATAGTGACAGGAAATAGATGAGGTTATCTGTGTTGCTTGCAGCATTGCCTAGCACATAGTAATCACCCAATGTGTTCCCTTCCCTCTTGTTATTAGCCAACTGTGGTTATTACTATTATTTTAGGTTGACTATAATACAAACTCCCTACTATGGCCTAAATAACTCTTCATGATCTCACTTTGCCAAACTGTCAACTTCAGTTTTTTCACTTGTCTCTCCACATGCTCAGCTCCAACCACCACACCTCTCTCTTGCTTGAGCATGTCTTTCCCAGCTCAAGGCCTATAAAATGGCAGTTCCTCCAAGAGAAAAAACACCATCGCCACCTTTTCACTCCTAGTCTCAGCAAAGTGTCCCCTGCTTCTGTGTGTGTGTGGCCATCTTTTTACTCCTGTGTCTCAGCAAAATATCCCTTGCTTCTAGGTGTGTGGCTTCTGTGCACGACCCAAGCTAAAGAAGTTCATATCTCCTGTATCAGCCACTCTCTACCAGTTTCCTTTTGTGATTTTTTTCCTTCCCTATTTGGAGTTATTTAGTTCAATATTTTTTTCAACTGTCTGCTCCCCCTAAGGAATATAAAATAAAAGAGGACAATGACCTTCTCTCCTCTTTACCAAAGCTCTTCAGTACCTAAAGCATTGCCTAGAACATATATTTGTTGTAGGTGCTCAGTAGGTATTTGTGGGATGAATGAATGAATAAATGAATGAGTGATCATGCTGTCTGGTTCTAGTTAGGATGTTCAGATGTTGTAGGAAATAGAAACACTTCTGATGGATAGTGGTATGGGGGTAGTACCTCTGATGAGGTCTCTGAGATGGGTACAACCCACAGACAAAGATTTATATTTCATTTAACTTTGGGTACCAATATTGTACACATTCTTCAGATATAGCCTCTGTGTGTCCTCATAGCATTAAAGTGTGGCTTTAAAAAATGGTACAATTACAGACCATTCTGAGGCTTGGTTCCCATCTGTCTTGAAGGGTATGATTTTGGCACATGGCCCACTTTCACCGGGCTCTGTTCTCTAATGTACTCAGCATATCATTTGACCCCCTAATTACTGAAGAGAATCGGAATCCCAGTGCTTTTGAAGTGCCTACAGGTAATGTGAATCATTAGAAGCATATGTCATAAAAACTGAAGACATTTTTCAAATCACTTAAATTATAATAATTAATTTAATATGCTTCATATGTTTAAACTATATTTACTTTCAAGCCATATGCTTTCCTACATGAAATGGAGTTCCAGATTTTTCTATTGCTTTTAAAATACGGTGCCCAAACTGGAATTTGTCCAGCACACCAAGAGTTAACGTGCCTACACTAGAGAAACATGTCTTTGTTTCTGTAATAAGTATTAAGAATTTTTTGAAATGACCCACTTTTGAGTAATGCCATATCCTAAGTCAGTTACTTCTGCATCGGTTAATGCTTACTGTATTCAAGTCGGAGCTTTCTGCTCAAAGACCTGAGCAGCCAACTCTGCTAAGAATACTGATGTCACAGCCTAAGATGTGTTACTGTCACAAGTTCTTAGCTCTACTCTAAAGACGTTTTTATTCTACCAAAGGATCTGATTTTTAAAAACTATTTTAGTATTTTAAAAACTACTTTCTAGTTTGTCTCCATTCTTTCAGAGATAAGTTAGTCATTTTAAAGTTTATCACTGTCATGGCTTTTTATTTGTGTTTACCTTCATTCATTAATTGTTGTTGTTTTAAATAAAAATTATGTGTATTGAAGGTGCACGATGTGATGTTTCCATCATTGCCTCTGTTAAATATTTCCCTTAGTTTACTTTTCAACTGTTACTATCACGAGGCCATGTAATAGCTAAATCATGCTATTGTGGTTTTAAAGATGAATCAAGTATGAGGGAAAGATTGCTGACAATTTACACAGTGCCAAATAAAAGATTTTATGAAATAAATATAACTTAAAAGTGGAAATATTGATCACCCAGCACTGATTTCTCTTCTGAGACTTGAAATTCTTTTTTGTTTTAAGAGGATATTTAATTTGTGGCTTATGTGGCAAATGCCAAGAAGTAGATTCACTTTCATTTGCTCTCTCTGCTGCCTTTGACAATTGTTGGGTAGCTGAGCTGATGATGGCATGAAATGAAGACAGACTACTACTTTATGACATGACAAGTCAAGACTGCAGGTTTACTAATTGTTTGAATTCTACTGTGCCAGTAGACTTTCATGGACTTATATGTAAACAAATTATGATGTCATTTGAGGAAGCAATTCTTGATAGAGATGGAGGGGTTTTTTTTCACCTTGACTCAGGATTTCCAATGATTCTTTAGTTTATTTAAGGGGGAAAAAAAAAAAAAGCCCCCATTTCAATTTGCATACTTTGGGTTACTTCAGTGATATATTAGCACCCTGTCCCACTGTCTATTGTCAATTGTGGAGAATATCACCCTGATATTAATCTAAGGAGATTCTGGCAACCAGAATTTGCCACCACCTACATAGCTAAATTTTGAAAGGTTCTTATTCCCAATATGCGTTTATACTTGTTTTGTTTTTGCTTTTTTTTTTTTTTTTTTAATACAGACAAGTCGTTTTGCCACATGTGTAAATCTTCAGGAATCTAGTTGACAGCACATGATATTCCCTATCCGATGTTTGTAAACTCAAATTAGCTACAGAAAAAGTGATTTCCAGGCCAGTGTGTAATGCTGCTAACCAGCTGCATGGACAGGACTGGCTATCTGCTTCTGGACTTGCTTTAGCTGATGTCCATTGGAACATGAGAAGAAACATAAATAATTCTTCTTTTTGCAAAGACTACTTCATTGTAGGCCAGATGTAACTTTAATGATCAACAGCTGTAAGTACCATCAGCCAAAAGCAGAGAAGAATTAAAGCATAGTAGAGATTTAGAAAATAGATGAACTGATAGGTGTCAGAAAGATCGACTGTTTCTTAAAGTGGTAGGTGATTTAAGGTAGAGTATTATGGTAAAATGCTTATAGGAAGGCTGTTCCTAGTATTAAAAAAGTACAAGCAACTAGTTTTTCAGCAATTAAGAATTGATCCTGGATCTTAATGTTTATCCACACTTCTACCCTCATGCAGTATTTTTCACAAATGCTATGTCAATTCAATTGGAGACCAACAGTGCACGGGCACAGATTTTTATTTTGTCATATGTACATTTTTTAAGCGCACCTCTTATTACCTTGAATTGTCAAATGTGTTTGAAAAATAATTTTTGCCACATTATGTTGTTAAAATCTTATTTACCAGTTATACATATTTTTGCTCAGAAAATCAAATTTAAATTAGAGCTGTAGCTTAAAAAGCCTGAATTTTTCTCAATAAAAGCCAAATTAATAATTTTATGGTATCCCTCAGGATGTTTAAGAGATCTGTTTCAGTAAATTTTGAATATTAATGAACACATTAATGGCACATTTAAAATTTTGCTGGACATTTTTTTCTACTGTGCTAATTATTTATTTAAAAGAACTGGGTCTAGAATACCAAGTAATAAAAACATTGTTTCCAAGAATTAATTTCAACTATACAAATGACTCTTTCTGACTTTAAAAATGTCATCTACCCACAGATTCTCTAATTCATTGGATTCTTAAAAAATATAAATGTTTATGTGAATTTACAATATGCAAAGTTGTGCACTCTCTATATTGTTGCTAGTCAAGAAGTATCACTGGGGGGTTATTCAAATTTGCATAATAAACAAATTGCATAGTAAAATTTCAAATAGCTGTTTGAAAAGGTTATTTAGGCAACAAATTTGAGCATAAAGGATTAATGTTTGTGGGTTATTGGGAGATAGGATGTAGGATAGCAGGAAAAGAATTCCTTGCTGATCAACTCTTCGTACATTTGTATTCTTGGAACTGACAAGTGATGATTTATATTTATATCTTTTTGTATACCACAATTTGCTAACTTATCTGAGACTTACAGCTCCGGAAATTTAAGTTTCATTAAAACATCAGCACCTGCTTGAACTTCTCTAGGTTCTTTGCTGGTCTTGTACTCTCAATCTCTTTCTGCAGACCTTCTACCAGTGGGAAATGACAGCAATGCCTTCTGGCACTCAGTGATGCTGTGCTACCTTTGTACAGTGCGTTGTAAACACGGTAAACATGCCAACCTCAAAATAAGTAATGTGAGAAGACTGCAGATGTGCCTGTCTTTACACTGGCGATGCCAGTTACAGCATTCTACAGAACTGCCCCCTCCAAAAAAAAGCCATTCAAATAACACTCTTCTCCTCTTCATCAAAGCTGTGTTCTTCTTGTGCTGAAAACCTTTTCTCTTCCCTTACTTTTGCTAACCAGTTTTTAAAATAAAAGAAATGAAAAGAGACACACTGGACATAAATGAACATACATTAAAGCAAATCCATCTGCCTCTCCTCTCGCTTCCTTATCTACATAACAACAAGGTTCATAATGTTCTACTTGTGTTCTTGCTATTAAAAAAAAAGTTTACAATTTATACCACAAAATATTCTGGTAAAGCCACTGGCAACTGTATACAGTCAATCAGCCCTGCACTTGCCGAAGTTTTAATTTGCATGCCTGTGTCTCTCTGGAAACATTCTGGAGTCTTCTAAGAAAGTATTCCACTGTCTGCCTCTGTAAGAGTCCATATGGAAAGTGCCTCTGAGATCACATAACTTTTCTTATTTAAGGCCAAACATATCCCCTTTATGTTTGGAGTGCTCAGTAGGAGCCTAACAAAGATTCTGGAAATTATGGGGAGAATAAAGGCAAAGTGGAGTCAAGAGAATGAAGGAAAGTATACTGGAAGACAAAACCTATATGTGCTGATTAAGCAGCACTCACATAATGCACCTCTTGGAACAAGGCACAGTCCTCGTTCTTTGCTTCAGGAAATGAGAATGGAAAGGACATATATCAGATGATGGAGTTGATTAGGTTAGCAGCTCAATTAAAAATTTTAAATGTCCTGTCTGATACATACTGGTTTTTTCTTTATTTTACTCAGGGGATACCAACCGTGAGTGTTATTTAAAATGAAAGAGGTAGGAATTTTAAGAACATTTGATTTTTTGAATGAGGCACTTCAAATTTCATGAGTGCACAAACAAAACTTTTAAGTGTATACTCACCCAGTCCAGCCCTAAATGTAAAAGGCAGCCATGCCTCTAGAAAAAAAAAATACTACTTCAATTCTGTCTCTGAAACGCAAAATTACAACTTTGAAATTACATTTAGGACCTTGTGCAAATGATGAAAGGAGCATACAGAGAATAATGAAAAGGAAGATATTGTGAGTGAGTCTTTTCCCCAAAAGACTTTGGTGGTATCCATTCATTTCTCAAGTATTCATTGAAAGCTTTTTCTAGGCATGTGCAGTGGGGGAAAAGACAATTACACCATAGTTCATCTTTTTAAGAAACCCACAGTCTAGTAGGGGAGACAGGCACATGATAGATTGTTGTAAAACCACACGAGGAAAACATGACAGAGATGGCTATGGAGTTAAATTCCTCTTCCCACCGCCACCTCTAACCTGATGGGGCTAAGGGCTTTGTAAGAAGTAATCACTGAACTGAGTTAAGGATAGGATCTAGCTAAATAAATTGGTCTTGGATTGGGGTGGCTAAGAAAAGTGAGTATGAGCATGGTTTGAAGGAAGTAAGAAGGAGCTACATGTAGTTCTGCATGGCTAAGGTTTAAAAGGTGAAGAATGGAGTGGTGGAGGGTAATGTTTCAGATGCGAGCAGGCATAAACTAGTCAATAGAGGCTCTTTAATGCTTACAATGATCTTGGATTTATTTATTGTAAAGTTAAGATTTCCCAGACTTCACTACTTTTGCCATGGCTCTATATCTCATTCAATGTATTCTTCTTTACATTTACTTAATTTTTTGCTTCAATACATTTATTTTAAAAACAAACTGGATATATGGGTCTCAGAATCACTTAAAGGAAAGTATTTGGAAGTTTGCCAATGACAAGCAATGAGGAAGTGAGGAAATGGGATAGAGCTGGATGATGAGCATCACAGGGAGGTGAATAAGCTCTGGAGGTAGTGATAGGGACCCAGGAAAATGCTAAACTACATATCCTGGTTATGGCTTCTGGCAGAAAGAGGAGTCTCAACTACACAAGCCACAGGAAAAAATATTTCGAAGGGAGAACTAGGTTCCAGTTCAGGCCAAAGGGAAAAGACCCCTCCACTAACATTGGGAGGATATAGTAGCAACTGTTAGAAATACATGGACAGTTCCAGTGGCAAAGCAAGAGCGAGTGTGGTCTATGGTGAGGGATTCCAAGTGAGAACGTGTATGATAAGAACCTCTCTGATATGAGGATACCAGAAAGGATGGGAGTCTTTCTAGCCATGGAGTAGTGACAGTGGGGAGATTAATGTGGGTTCTGAGACCTGGACAGTGACTAAACTCAAATGGTCTGATTTTTGCCCAGTCGTTTCAGTGCTAGAACTGGTTAAGCCATTGAATAGCCAGCTTGGTACTAGAAGAGATGTGTGACAGTCATTTAATATTGCCCTTTATCAACTCTCTCCCAGAATTCACACTAGCGGGCAACTTAATTCTATAAGTTGGATGGCAGTATTGAGTTGGCCTTTTACTCATAGTTTGACCTTGTGCTTCAGTTTCCTTTTTATAAAAATGGGTATAATCATATCTGTTTCATAAAGTCCATGCAATTGTTAAATGACACAATGCATATAAAGTGCTTATCAGAGAAAGTGCTTGAAAACTCTAACTAGTGTTGTCATTATATCGAACTTGAGTCACCTGGAATGTTTAAACCTATTTTCATTGTTGCTTAACAAAGTTTCAGTGTAATATCTTTATGCAGAAGTACTTATATGTTATTCTTGAGCCATCTACAGAATGCTTAACACATTCTTGGAACACTCTTATTTTTTCTTTGTTTATAGAGCTTACAATTTCCTTTTTCAATGAAAGACCAAAATCATTGCTACAGGCCATCTTCATAACAAGTATTCTAACCCGAAACACAAAGCCACAAGATAGGGTATATTATGGCTAGTCTCAAACTCCTGACCTCAAGTGATCCACCTGCCTTGGCCTCCCAAAGTGCTGGGATTACAGGCATGAACCACCATGCCCTGCTAATTATGGCTAATCTATATACCCATGTGGGATTGGCAAGAGTTCCTACTTGGTAGTCATCTCCTTTTGCTACCATTGTAATATAACTACCATTTTACCTTAGGGGAAATATTCTTTTTCTTTCCTTCTTGCTTGTATGGCTTCTTATACCAAGTCTCACCCAAGACCAATTCTCACATTTCTTACATATATGAAAAGAACATTTTCCATCACTGAGAAATGCAGTAAAGCCTCAAATATTTTTCCATGAGCCAGACTCCACAGGCTTCTTAATGAGAACAATCAATTAGGGGAAAAATGTATATTATGGGTAGGCAGACAGAACGAAAACTAGTATGACTGAGCCAAAGGATAATATTGGGGGAGTTATGGGACCAAAAATAGAAGAATGGATGCTTCAAGTTTCCCTGCCCTCACACTCTGCACTTCCTTTCTTCTCTCTGTAAGTTTCCCTGTCATCATCATTCCCGTTATAAAACTGTCTGGCCAAAGGTGGAGGAGTGGATAAGATAGAAGGCATATTCTCAGAACCTCAGGAAGCAATGCCATTGGCTCCATGACTGATCGCCATATTCTTGGCTACTGTCCTATGGATCAAGTCAAAGGAAAGTTATAGGAACTGGTGAACAGTGCACTCAACTCATCTGTGCTTCAGCAGATGCCACTAAGTAATTTGGATTTTCAGAAATGATTACTTCTATGCAGATTCTTGCTGTTCTCTGAACTGGCCCCTTAAAAAAAAAAGGTAAAAGTTATTGTCTTCATTCCCACCTCTTTCTTTTTAAACATCTGATGCTAAATACTTTAAAGCCTATAAATCCCAGAAATTTTCCAAGAAGAAAAGTGATCTGATCAATGAATTTACATTAAAATGATTGTGATTAAAATGAGTTTATTCTCTCTAAGGTGTATTTAGGATGTTGTTTGAAGCAAAAGAACGGATCATGAATAATAAACTTTTAGAGAAGTTTTACTGAAATAGAAATTTCAGACACCTTTACATAGTCCTTCACTAATATGTAGATACTCCCAAAGGCAATATTAGGTTTATTTTTCCTCTTCATGTGCTACTTACTTGAAAATTGTATGTTAAAACATTTTTCCCCACAGTTAGATCATGGTAACAGTTATGCCAGACTGTAGGCAAATTGAAACTATTCACTTCAGCCTGATTGATTTTCATTTTTTCTTTCTCTTAAATGCATTTCTTCCTATTTCCTCCTTGAAGTCTGACTCTGTCTTATCTTCCTAGGCAATGAAGAAAAAATAAGAAAGAGAAAAGAACAGAAATTTTTATCTGGACTAACTTGATCTGAGAAAAACTATTTCCCTTAATATCAATATAAAAATGTGGATATTTATTCATCATTTTATAATTACTTATTGATACTGAATATGGAAATCATTTCATGAAAAGGGGTAGATTGGACTCTTCATGAAAAAAGAAAACGGATCATGGAATCGTTTCTTATCTTTCAGGCAGAGAAAATATAACACATTTCAGGTGAGAAGATATGTGTGTCCATAATCTGTGTGTGCTAAATGGTAACTTCTATGTTGTTTTAAAAAGTGGAAATGGCATCTCACCTTGGCTTAAGCATCAGTTATGTGCCTTTTAGCTAAATTCTAGGGAATGCATAAATGTAATCCAAATAACAATAACAAAAACAGAAAGCAAAACCAAAAACTTCTGTCAAGGATTCATTTCTTCACAATGATATTAAAGAGGCATTTTGTGGCCCTCTACTTCCTCCAATGATGACTACACTGCTTGCATCACCAGCATCCTGTGTTCTTCAATTATAAATTTAATGTTAAACAAGCCACTGAACAAGTATATTTCAAAGCCTTCAGAGGATGCAGGGCAATTACATGTTGGGGAATGAGTTGGGCACAAGAATCAGAATTCTCATGTGATTAAAAAATGTAGATTTTTCTGTACCACAATAGTTCTGCCAAATCATAATTTCTGTGAGTGGGTGTCTAGAACCCACATTGTAATAACCTGGGTGGGTTATTAGCCTTTATCTCACTCCCGTATCAATCTAGAATCTATCACTTCTCACAGTTTATGCTCTTTACTGGTGGACAGTGCTCTTCCTCTTCCTGGATGATCACAATGGTATTTTAACTTGTGCTCTGGCCTCTTAATTCTCAAAACATCTGTCAGAGTGCCCCTGACACAGTGCAAAGTAGAGCACATTACCCTTCCACTCAACACATTCCAAAGGCTCCCCATCTTGCTCAGAATAGTATCTCAAAGTCCAGGAAGGGCCTCCGAGAGATTCTACATACTCAGGCCCCTCGTTGACTTTCTGTCTCCTATTTCCCTCTCCCACTTGTACTCAGTTATAGCTATACTGACCTCCTTGTTGTTTCTTCTGTTGCCCACCTCTTCAGGACCTGTGTATTTGCCATTCTTTCTGTTGGGAGCAGCACTGTCCATTAGAACTTTCCGCGATGATGGAGAATTTTCACACCTTGTTGTCCAATGTGGTGTTTACATGAGACTCATGGCCAGTCTATTGGACAGCACTTGTCTGGAGTGATTGTCTTTCAGATGGCTATATTACTCATACCCTTCCTTTTTCAAGTCTTTGCTCCAATTCCAATATACTTAAAATATTAGTACCCCCCTTCTCAGCATTTTTAATCAGCTTCCCTGATTCACTTTTTTCTTGATATTTATCACTATCTACTATGTTATACGTGTCTTAATTATCTGATTATTGCCTGTTTGCCACACCAGCATGTAAACTACATGAAGGCAAGGAATTTTTTGTTTTGTTTTCACTCACTGAAGCATCCTCAAGAACCTAGAATAGTGCCTGGTACAGAATAAGTTACTCAAATTATTTGCTAAATAAATGAGTAAATGACAATTAATTAATAGTGTACAAAAGAGCTATCGCAGTGCTTGTGTTGGTAACAAAAATTGATGGGGATTTTGGAAAGGGATAAAATATTTCAATGCCTCTAAAATTCCCCATTTGTTCAAGTTCTGAAATACTTAAGCCCCGAAAAGGAACTATTGTAACTTCAAGCACTAACTATTCCTGATGCTGTAAGTTACTGCATCAATCTGTGTAATTCTAGTGTGTAAATTTTGCTGTTGCTGGGAATATACTCTTCCTTTTTTTCTCTAACCATTTGTCAGTAGAAAGACAAATTTTTAGGTTGGGTCAAAAAGAAATTTCCAAGTACTAAAAACAAAAAGACATTCAAGCAAAATTATTTCACGATTATTTACTGTCTTCAAATAGCAAACCTACTGCTTTAGCTGCAGCCACCTGGACGTTTGTTATCTAATAGTATCATGCTCCCTTATGTTAAGCTGAATAAGAAGATAGAAATCTAATTATCAAAAGCATACTTCTCTTTAAGAAGTGCATATAATTTAACTATATCCAATAATAGCTCCGAATAACTTCCAAAAAGACTGAAATAACATATACATAAAAATTTTCAAATAAATCCTTTGGCATTAACAGTCGTAGTGCTCAGATGGTGATTCTAAGACACATGGAAGAGCACCAGTAACAAACTGCAAATTTCATCTGATGCTAGAAGTATCTTGCTAAAGAAATATTAGAGAATGAAACTTAAATTTGATTTTATTTAACTGAATACTGAATGTGGTACTTTTCTTCTGGTTGATCTTAGGAGAACGTGCTCAAAGGTACTGAATGTACCTAGGATTCCAACAGGATGGGAGGCCAACCAGAAGTCTGCATTTTTAACCACTCCTTTCCCAACTTGCCCCTACCCAGGAAAAATGAAAAGCCTGACAGAGACACATCATCAAGCTATTTTACCGTGATTACTTGCAGGTTAAACACTAGTCTCTGAAGCAGATGGTCAATTGCCAGTCTAATAGAAGGAATTGCTATCCTTCCTCTCATTCACTGAATATGCTTTTGATACTCTTCGTGCCAGCAAATTGCTACAGGTTCAAATAGTGTCCTGTGTATCACAGAGACACAGAATAATTGAAGCTGTCAGACAGCCTCTCCTTTCCCATCCTTTTCCTTTGTATGGGAAAATTGTTCTACTTTCATATAATTAACGTTCAAGAACACAACGCAGGGGAATACCATGATGAGATCTTACGACCCCATTGAAATGAAAATCATAACAATATGTAAGATAAATAAGTTTATACTACATATTATCACATGTAAGCAATAGATTTAGAAGTTTCAGAGTAAATAATGTATATTTTCACCACTGGGCACACTCTGGCATGAACCACAATCCTTATTATTAGCCAAAAAAAAAAAGCTAAATTGCACTTAGATTTTCAGTTGAAACTTTGTCACAAATGTGTACTATCCACCACAGTTTCCTTACAGAGCTGTTTTGTGTGAAACCTTATTTTTTCGATATTTGTACCTACTCAGAGTGGGAAACTCTTATAGTTACAATATCATTTATGTAAGATATTGAGGCTTAAATATTCTTACATTAGGTAGACAGGCATAGTGGTGTGGAATGAGCATAGAAAATCAAAACTGAGTACAAGTTTAGCTACAACACTTACTATGTCCTCTTTGGCAGGTTTGAATCTCAATTTCTTTATCTTCCTATTTTACACAATTAATTTAGTGATTAAATGTAAAATAGATAGTATACCTGGTACATTATAGATACTGAATAAATTATAACTATTATCATTATCACTAATAAATTATGCAAGCAGTAAAATTACAACTGAAAATATTTTAAAGAATGAATTCATTGTGAAACAAGAATTGGAGGATACACATTAAAATGTTAACAGCAGTTATGTTTACATGGTAGAGAAACCTTTTAAAAACTTTTCCATATTTTTATGAATTTTCTTTAATACACTTAATTTCTTTTTAATGAAGACATTTGTTTCAGTTGCCATACTAAAAATTCCTTCAATGCATATCAATATGTTATCCTATTAAAAAATAATTCAAATAATATATTAGTTTATGTAAACTATAGAAGTACTTTTAAAACATTTTATATTAGAGAAAAGTCCAAACTGATTTGCCAATTAATTTCTCCCTTAATTAAATCCTTTGGAACCTGAAGGAAAACTAGTTATGTAAGAATTATTTTATAAAGAAATATTCTGGAATTTTAGTAAAGTTTTTTTTTTTTTCTCTGAAATGAGAAGTTTCTATTTACCAAGACTGAACTAACTTCTATCCTAAAAACTATATACAATTCTAAGAGAAACTCTGAAAATCATTTTTCCAGTTTAATTTCTACCCCAAATCACAGGAACTTTACTTTTGACAAATGACAACCCCTTTTTTATTGAAACTGTATAGATTCACACACTTGTAGAAACTTCAGCCGGGGTTTAAAATCACTTCGTTTTTCTGCATTTAGGAACCAGAAGTAATCTTTTCTTTTAGTGGGAAACTTTCCATAGTGTACACATGTATTCCTAAATGCGTACCGTCTCCAAACACTCATCCCAGGGCCACGTCTTGACCAGATTTCTGTCGGCTCTTGCTTGTATACTTTTTCCTATTACTTTCTCCACAAAAACCTTTTCTCTGTAAGCTGATTTACTTGTTGTTTTTTCTTTTGTACAATGTTAAAAATTGTCTTTAAGTTGAAAGAAACCGAGAAAAAAAGAAGATAGAAAGAATGGAAGGAAGAAAAGACGGAAAGGAAAAAAGAGGAGAAAAAAGAGAAAGAAAGCAAGCTAGGATGAAGTCTTCTTAATTCTTAATGTTGATGATGATCTCAGCCTCAATGGCTGGCCAGCAGTCACCTGCATACCGGAAAGCCTTAGTACAAAGATTAAACGAAAATTTGCCAGGATGTGAGGAAAAACGACTACTCTCTTCTATCTACACAGTAAAAAAAGGCAATCAGGCCTTCTTCGAATGTAAATCTCCCCAATTCTACCACGAGTATGAGGTAGCAGTATTCTTTTAAAAGATGCTTTCCCTGCTCCAAGCATCATTCCTCTCTGTGGCTTTCAGCAAATGACGAAGGCTTGTTTTGTCAATTTTTCAACCTTTGCATCAAGCTAAGACACGTCAGCATTCTAATCCCATTCCCCTGAAGGTGGCAGGTCACTCATTAAGCGCACAGAAGGGGGTGTATTTTTCCTTCACCGCTCTATTTATCATAGCTTTCCTTGGGAGGGAAATCTAAATGTCCCTAGTCACCTTGAGTCTTCCACAAAATGGAAGGAGCTTTGCTAATATCCTCCCCAGAACCCTCTGATTTCATTCACAACGTGACATAAGAGCCCAGAGTTGTACTTTATCTGTCATTAATCCTACCGCAACATGCTGCAGTCATTAAGGTGGTTACTTACCAGCTCTCTCACTGATGAATATACAGAAAGGAGTAGAGAGGAAAGTTGGCAGGGTCCCTGACAAACGATAGCAGAAACTGCGAATAAAGACCCGGCTATGCCGGCTATTGGGGAGCCATTTTTCCTGTGTCAACACACAGCCCACAGGGCAAGGTCGTTTTACCATTTTATGATCTACTGTACTTGGCATTTGTTCTGGCACTGGAGCCTGTGTCTATTTTGGGGATTCGCTGTATATTCCCAGATTGCCATTTTCCTCTGCCTTTCTCTCTGTTAAATATTCTACAGTATATTATCACTTCATTTTACTTCAGTTATTTCCTCTGACAGTGGTGCGGGGCAGTCTGGACTCAGAGTCACTTCCTCTCTCAAACTCAATCTGTCTAAATGTCAAAAAGGAAAAAAAAAAAAAGTAGGGCTCTAAAATCCCAGCAATCTGGCATTTCTGAGGAACTATTTGATAGGTGTTGCGTTTCTGAAGCTCTCTTTGCTGGAGGAAGGGATAAGAGGGACGCTTGAGTTGGAAAATACTGTTACATTCATGTCTAGCTTTTTCTGAAAAGTGGTATTGTGCTCTTAAAAGCCCCAGTCACAAAAGCAGAAGCCGTGTTGATGTAAAGATCTGTTTGTTCGTTGAAATATATACACCTACTGTGTACCCACAACATTAAAAATAAAAATAAATATGTTTTTTAAAGAGAGAGAATGTTTATTAGGGATGATTCTCACAACCTTTACTCACAGATTTCACAGATTTCAGATATCTAGCAACGAATTTGAGTAATGACCTGCTCAACAATGTGATGAAACTCACAAAACTGAGAGATTATTAATTTCTGCCTCTTCTCCTCCCCTCTCTTTCCCTCTTCTCCCTGGTTTTCTCCTAATCTACCCTCCCCTTTCCCCCCTCTCTCTCCCTGCTGAAAGATTGTCAAATCCAGTGACATAAAAGAACAAATCTCAAAAAAGGCCTTATTGAAGGTTTTGCTACTTGCCTTTTGAGACAAGTGCTGGCACTGAATATTTTCAGGCTATTTCAGACCATCCTAATTATAGACTTTCAGGAATAAAATTAGAGATGGCTTAACTAGGTCAACAGAATTCAGTGATAACGCTATGCTGTGGTGGAGTATCTGGAATTAATGAAGTGTTTTACTAAAAGCACTTCTATTGAACCACATTCAGAAATGCTCCTGTGCGTGGAAGCAATGTGTCTGCTAATAATGCTGAATAACTCATGCTGCACAGAAACAGGATGTGTCTGTTGTACCACAGATTTCATAACTTTTAGAAGTCAGGGAAACCTTTTTTATTCCTTTACTTGTTTCAGGGGGAAAAAGAAGGTCAGTAAGTTTGAAAGCAAGCATGTGAAGAAGAAAAGTCAGACACAGAATCAGATGTTTAATATAACAATAACTCATTTAATTGCCAGGACATCTCTGGAAGGTGATGTCCCCCTCCCCTCCACTGCCATCATTTAAAAAATTGAGAAACAGAGGCAAAGCCAAAAACAATTTGCCCAAGATTACAAAACCAATAAATAGCAGAGCCAGGTTTATTGTTTTTCTTTAAGTGTTTCTCTATCATTAAACTCCATGTAATTTCCATAACTCTAAACTGAGATCCCAAATCTTTTTCTTCTTTCTTTGGGAACTTGCCTGCTTTCTAAGACTTGGAGCAGATTGTCAACCTTCAAAATAATTGCCCACTCATCTGGCTAGAATACATACAGAGCAAAAAGAAAATTTATTCTGGATTAGGAAAAATATCACTAATTTTATTTTCTAAATCCCATAGACAAAAGCGTGTTGACAAAATATTGGGAAATCTAAAAACCTAATAACTATTGTTAATTCATTTACAATATGGAAAAAGTATTTTGAAAAATTTTAAACTTAACTATTTTATATTTAAGGACATTATGATCACTAAAGTTGTTTATTTCTAATCATTAAGGAAAAAAGGATATATGAAAAGATTAGCCAAAATTTGGTATTAGGTTTTAGCACACTACAACCTTAGCTCTAAAACATAAAACTATTTTTTTCTGTATGTTTTAAAAATCCATTGCCATGAAAGTACATAGGATCACCTTTGTTCAATTTATGACAAGTATGAACCTTATTTTTAATGTCATCTTCATATGTATTTTTAAATCAATAAAATTTCCAAAGCAGTGTTTCTTCTTCTTCTTTTTTTTTTTTTTTTTTTTTTTTTTTTTTGCCAAGTTGGCAGAGTTTTACAAAAAATTCAGGATCCCTTCTCATCCCTCCAATGGGGGGTTATTTTCCAGAAGAACTGCCAATAATTCAGTTATCTTCTTGGAAGAAGCAGAGTTGTTGGAGGCACTGCGATTCTCCTGCTTTCTTATGAGTTACTCCTTAACTCAACAGGAATCATCCTTTCCTGAGACTTACATAGCAGAGGTTGTATATTTGAGCCTCTTCTTTGGCTCTTTCATCCGTGTTCTTTCTTTCTGACATCCCTGTATTCTGGATGGTTTCTCTCTTTGCAGAGACATTCCCTGTCTACATGTTCATGAGTCTATATCGCAGCTTAGGAATGGTGGAGGCAAATGATCATGGGGACATTGCTTGACCCTAGACAACCATACACCCTGTGACTAAAAATATCTCTGATGATAGAAACATGTAGTCTGGCCTGGCTCCAACTTGAGGGATGGGGCAAGGGCAAATTACTCCATATTATATTTTCCTTTCACTTTGATTAAAGGTGGTCTCTAAATACTCTGGAGGGGTAACAACTAACATCATGTTAAAACTTTTTCTTCTTTTTTAGATTAGCAGAAAAAAATGCATGAAGAAACAAAAAACTCTATGACTTCTGACAAAATAATTTGGAAAGGTGAATGATAGCTATAGACTCCAATCAGTTGTCTATAGAAACACTATCTAAACGAAAAAAAAAAAAAACCAACTATGGAATGTTGAATTTGCCCTGACAACATGTTGTAATCTTTATGAATAATCTTGGCAGCAGGTCTCGGTTATAGTCAAGGGAACTCATCCTAACATACACATTCATGCATACTGTTTTAGTCACTGCAAACACATACATGTATAGATAGTATATATGTGTGTGCATATTTTATATATACAGTACACGACTGCTAAGCTGATTCTCTTCAGAAACAAAGTAGTGAGTTTATTTAGGATATATATAGCATATGTACAGTGTACACATACATGTACTCTGAAGACGTGGCTCTGTGTCAAATGTTAAGTGGGGACTGTGTTTCCCTTAAGTCACTGTTAAGAACAATAAAATTGCTTTATCAAACCGTCATCAAACAAAGATGCTGCCACCTTCCTCTCTTTGTCACACAGACAACAAATTAGTACGGAATATTCTGTTCCTAGTTGCATCTCAGGAGTTTGCAAGCAAAACAAAGGGGTGGGGCCACACCAACATTTCCATTTCCAACTTTTATTTTTTAATTTGCATGTTGAAATGAGAGAATTATATGAACAGAAATGTATCTTCTTGGTGAAAGTCTGATTTATAGTATTCCAGTGGTATTACATTTTATTTTCACCAATCACTCAGAATTCACTTGTAACGCTGCACTGCATCCATCAAATAGCATCTAGCAAAAAAGAGAATAAGGCCATATTTTTCAATCAGATTCATAGAAGTGGGTTCCTTTCAGGAGAAACTGAACCTCAAAGTATTTGCCAAGAATGTGAAATTTCTGGAGTATCTCGAGTTCAAGAGTCTTCTTGGTGGTTTTGTGTAGGGGAATAATTTGAAGTAGAGAATAAAAGATTTTTTTAAAATAATGTATATTCAAGGGGAGCTGGGTGGAGAAACTGAACAGCTACAGTGATGTTTGGAAAACAGCACTAACGTAGAGATTGTATCTGACTTCAGATGTTCCTGAAACCTTCATTAAACTATTTGTAGTTGAAATCAAATTGAGTTCCTTCCACCTCATTAGTTCACCAGTATCTGCTAGCTGCCTCAAACTGTGCTGTATGCTAAAGATACAAGAACACAATCCCTGCTCTTACAAAACTCATATTCTAGTGGATGGGAAAGAAATTTATTAGAAGAAAGACTATGAGAGGGTTTCTGCGAAAGCACTGTGTCCAATGGAGCTTGAAGAGGATATCCAGAGAGTTTTCTATAAGGTGTAACAACACAGGTAAATGCCCAGAGATGAAATTCCGAGGGGAAGGGTGTTCTAAGCCTGCCCAAGAGAAAAGGTCTGGAAACGTCAAGTGGTTTACCAGCATTGGAATATGGGGTCCATCCTGAGGGAAAACAAGAGTAGATCCCATACAGTAGAAGGGGCTCCCATCTATTCCTTACATACTCCAACGGTTGGAATTTATCCACAAAGCTGTGGACCTTCTGAAGGATTTTAAGTAAGGACTGGCATGGCCAGATTTCTTTCCTGCCTCCTATGACTGAAGACAGAGTGCTATGGTGATAGGAGATAACAGTTTGTAAGATGGCTGTAGTTCTTTACGTGGGGGACATATTTATCTTCATATTCATTGTTCAGAGCAGAGTCATCAAAAAGGTGGAGATTCATACATGTCAGGAGCATTTGTGACCAGACAGGAAAAGACAGATGCTGCCCAGGAATTATACATGCAGAGCTGATAGGAATTTATATTTATTCCAAACTCTTTCAAATTAGATTGCTGCTCAGCCTCGTTGATTATTTATCTTTGACTTTGTTTATACAACAAAGACCAGTTCTGTTTCTCTTGAATCTTGTATGACTTAGGACAAACATTTCATCTCTTATATTAATATCTAGGTAAGTCCAAAAGTCAAAATGATTTTTCAGTAAAAGTAAACTTTTAATTTAAGCTTCATTTCTACTGAAATATATTATTTTGTTAAGTGTACCAAATGACTCACCTTTGTCTAATTTTTTTCCTGTTTTGGGAAGTGAAGGTGGGACATATCTTACTTAAAATAGCTTCAGGCAAAGATATTTTCACTCTTGGCAGTTGACCTGCCATTCCTTCATTAGGACACACCAATATTTCTTTACATATTGCTGGCATTCTAGGCAAGCATTGGTTGCTAATATAAATTAATTAATATTTAAAGGTATTTCATGTAAAATTACTTTTCTAAATCTGTATAGTATGCTGCATTGTTTCTTAGAATGGAATCCTCAATAAAATGATCTGCCAAAATAAACCAATGTCCAATGTTCTTATAGATCACTAGAAAACTTAGTGTCTTTTTAATTCTTTAAATTAATACATGAGGTTGTATTAAAGAGCTGACTTTTCACAGTGTTCCTTTACTTAGAGTAGCTTTTCTTTGGTTATATTTCTTGTTTTCCTATAAAATATATTTTCTTTATTTTTAAGAAAACTCTGTAAGATTTTGCTAAACAAGTCAGAACCTTCTGAAGGAACATTTAAGAACATAATTGGGAAATGTAATTATGTTTAAAGGTAAAGATAGATCTTCCAAAACATCGGATATTCTCAGCAACCATTTTTAAAATTAGTTTACAAACCATTCTCACGTATATTAAAATAGAAATTTTGGTTGTATGTTTGATTCATGCCCTAGGAACAATTTTTTCTAAGTCTTGCTTTTTTTCTTAGACTGTTTTGGGCATCCATGGTACCTCCATCCTATTCCAGGCCACTCTCTCCCTATTGCTTGTCTCTTCTCCTTTTCAACCAGTTTGCAATGTCATTGTCCAGGAAGAAAAAGTGGGTAGAATTTATAAAGCATTACAATACGAGACCCCTTGCTGGGAACCTGGTGCATATTATTACAGTCAATTCTCTCAATAGCCCTCCAAGGTAAAGATTACATCCTGCTTTATTACAAAGAAAGTGAAGCTTAGAAATGTTCAGTAATTTGCCCATGGTCATTCAATTTACAGGTTCATCTGAATCCAAAGGCAATGTGCTCTCTCTACTCTAGCGATCAATCTTCCAAAGCATGGTTATGTATTTACACCATAACACTTTCCTGATCAAGAAATCTTCATTAATTTATCACATCCTGTCAGAACATCCCTGCTTGATTTTGAGAAAAAAATCTTTTCTAATCTGCTTCACTTAAACTCAATAAATAGTTATTGAGTGTAGGTCATGTACCAGGCACTATTCAGGGTACTAAGGATGTAAAGAAGGATAATGTGTTTTAGCCTACACATGCAAGGTCATTTGCTATCAGTCCCTGGCCTCTTCACCTCTATTTTTGTCAAATCAATATCCTTGTTCTTTCTTCATGCGGTGATCTTTCCTACTCTCATCATTTATTCCCCCATATCCAGTAATGAGTTTTCTCTTGTGTTTTCAAATTATATTCTCCATTCAAGACCTAATTTAAACTTCACTTTTTCATTGAGACTTCCCAGTCCTTGGTGCAATAGTTAGTGCTTCATGGTTTAAGTCTTAGTATCTTCTTGTTTTATATCTGTTCTTTTGATCTCGCCAGCAAGATTGTAAAATGTGTTGAACATCAGAACTGGAGGCACTCCCTTTTTTCATTTCTCACATAACACCAAGCACACAGTAAGTTAATCATTCTGTCTACCCATTAGCAGTAGGGAGAGAAAGCAATAGGGACCTGCTGGAATCTGACTCAGCCTAGAATTCTGGGAACTTTCCCTCTGCTTTGCTGAGGAGAGATCCTTGTCCAATAGCATGAATCATGGAACATCACCAAATCATTTCTTATATAATATAAGAAAATACAACTTCTAAAGTTTTATAAATCATAGGAGTAGGCATCATGAATCGTGGGCCATGTTTCTAGCGGTCACATTTTCACACATTGAATACACCAGTTAACATTATCTTCACTTATTGAATAAAAATAGTTGTGTACAGGCTGGGCACAGTGGCTCATACCTGTCATCCCAGCACCTTGGGAGGCCAAGGCCAAAGGATTGCTTGAGGCCGAGAGTTTGAGGCCAGCCCTGACAACTTAGTAAGACCTAGTCTCTACTAAAAACAAACAAAAAGTTATGTGTAACTATTAAAGTTGATACATGCAAGGCAAGAATTAAAGTTCTTAATTTACTTTATTTAAAGAAAACACTCTTGATCTCATTATAATACTGTTTTGAATTAGGCAGCTTTCTCTGAGAAACTCACTAAGAAGATGGCTTCTGAGATTAAGAAAGAACCTGAAAATAAGATTCCAGTTCAATAAGCAATAAGTGAGTGTTCACCATGGCAAAGCCACATGCAAGTCTTGTTGGGGGCAGCTGGGAGGTGATAAAGCTAAACAAGACAGATTTTTCTGTCTTCTGGGAGTTATATTTTCTAGGCTTCCTGCTGACATTAGATAGCTTGTTATGCATTTGCATACGGGTAGGAAGTGTTGTGGCACTTTGGACAATTGTCTGGGGAGAGCAGTCTCCACATTTATTCCCATAAAGCAGACCTGACATAGAGGAGTCGAGAGAAGTTTAGGAATATCAAAATTTTATGAAACAACTAAAATAAAATTGTGAGACAGACAGCTTTGACATAGATATATATTTTATTTTCCTTTACTCTCTCCTTAGACATATTGAAATTCTGGTGCTTTTAAAAAGTGAAAGATTACTTGTAGATGCGATCTCTAGTTGGCAAGAGATCAAAGTTTTCAGGTAGGTCAGGGAGTATGGTTTTCAGATTTTTTGATAAAACTATCAACTGAAATCATAGTTCTTAGTACAGAATCAAACATCATTCCAATATCCTGGTAGGGTTGTCTTTCATAGAATAAGAGAGTCAACAATCACATCACTAAGCATCAGGTTAGAGCTAGATCATTTTCACCTCCAGGAATTTCTAGGTAGGATATGACAAGGCTGTCAAGATAAGCCTTTCTTCTTTTGGCAAGAGAGTTCCTGATGTGCCTGTGAGGTGTCCCATGTCAAAGAGTCAATGCTTTCCATTTTCACTTCGCTTTCACTAACGACACTACAGATGTCTATCCCTTGTTTCTTTGCACAGAACATTAAACACAGGAGATTTTCTTCTGGTTCTAGATAGTCAGGAGAAACGAATTTAACTGATTCTAAGAGCTCAGAAATAAACCTCTCTGTGATTGAGTTCTACCATTTTCACCAGGAAAGGAGATTATACCTTTTACTGTAGCTGCGAAGTAGATTGTGATGTTTGAGAAGTTTCAGCCATTTCAAAACATGTCTTTTCTTTTCCAGTGACCCTTCTGCACTCTCCTGTTAAGATTCTGAAATAAGGAAGTTAACAGGCTCAGAGATCCCACTGTTTCCTATTTCTATTTCCAGTAATAGCTCTCAGGGATACTTTGTCACCAAGATCCATAGAATTGAATGCGATTGCAGCAAAAGGTACTATGAGTAGAAAATAAATTCCTTATGTTGAAAAGAGAAAAATGTGTGGGTGCTTTAGGAATAAGACTGTAGACAATGGTGTGCTTTTCAACAACATACTACAAAGGGATGGCCAAACTGACAGATGATTACATGATTGACATAATTTTTGGAAATAACAAAGCGGAATTTTCTGATTTATGATGGCTTTCATGCATTTTCCTTTTAAACTCTTGGTTATAACTTTTACCAAAAATTTGTATGTCCAATCTATTCTGATGTGTTTTGTCAGCAAAATTCCATTAAGTCATATGAATTCATATAAAGTCCATTTACCTTGTAGTTTTCTCCCAGGAAATAAAAATATGGCTCAAATCATGGCCAATGATTTTTACATTTAAAAAAAAGGCACTCAGTTATTCATGGATCCTCAATCAAAATGGAATGGAGACATCATTTGAAATTTGGATGCTCAGTGATCTAATGAATTTAGAGAAGACCTTTGGGAATTTAAATCATTACCTACTACAGTGTACCATATAATTTAGTCCATAATACTCCCCCTCAACACACACACACACATTACTCTGTTTCACCTTTCTGCCATCACTGATCTTTTCAAAATTTGAGAAGAAAAATTCAGTGGACTTGCATCCTAAACAATGGTTAAGTTAGAAACTGAGCTTGTAAATTAGTAATTACACATAGAAAAATTACCATTTAAAACCTCTTCAATTACCCATGAAGTAAGATAAAGTACATATTGTTTTTATAAATAACTTTATATATGTACATATGAATGTATACCATAAAGCACAGTATAATAATGAATGCATTCTTAAATTATGGTAAAATATATATAAAACATAAAATTAACCATTTTAACCATTTTCAGCATACAGTTTAATGGTGTTAAGTACATTTATATTGTTTTGAAACTCATTTCCACTCATCTCAGAAATTTTTTCTCATCTTCCATAACTAACCCACTAAAAAATAAATCTCCACCACCTATCCCCCCATGCCCTCAATCCACCAGTCCCTGTCAGCCATCATTTCTCTTTCTGTCTCTATGAAATGACCTCTCTAAGTACCTCATAGTAGTGGAATCATATAGTATTTGTCCTTTTGTGACTGGCTTATTTCACCTAGCACAACGGCTTCAAAATTTATTCATGTTTTGAATTCCCTTCCTTTTCAAGACTGAATAATATCTGTTGTATGTATTTGTCAAATTTGTTTATTCATTTATCCACAGATGTACACTTGGGTTGCCTCCACTTTTTGGCTATTGTAAATCATGCTGCAATAAACTTGGTGTGTTAGTCCGTTTTCATGCTGCTGATAAAGACATACCTGAGACTGGGTAATTTATAAAAGAAAGAGGTTTAATTGACTCACAGTTCCACATGGCTGGGGCGGTCTCACAATCACGGTGGAAGTTGAAGAAGAACAAAGGCACTTCTTACGTGGTGGCTTGCAAAGAGACAGCTTGTGCAGGAGAACTCCCGTTTATAAAACCATCAGATCTCGTATGAGAACAGTATGGGGAAAACCAACCCCATGATTCAATTATCTCTCACCAGCTCCCTCCTACAACACATGGGAATTATGGGAGCTACAATTTAAGATGAGATTTGCATGGGTACACAAGCAAACTATATCACTTTGGTATACAAATATCTGAGTCCCTGTTTTTAATTCTTTTGAGTGTATGCTAGAGGTGGAATTGTTGGATCATATGGTAATTCTGTTTCTAATTTTTTGAAAAACTGCCATTCCATTTTTCATAGCAGTTGCACCATTTTACATTAGCAGCAGCAATGCACAAAGGTCGTAGTTTCTCAACATTCATGTCAACACTTGTTATTTTTTATTTGTTTGAGGTTTTTTATGGTTGCCATCTTAATGGGAATGAAATATTTCAATATGGCTTTGATTTGCATTTCCCTAATGATTGGTGACACTGGGCATCTTTTCATGTGCTTATTTATTAGTTTATCTTATGTAGAGACATGTAGGTTCAAGTACTTTGCCCGTTTTTTAAAAATCAAATTGTTTTGGTGTGATTAGAGTGTAGAAAAAACTGATGCATTTTTAATTTCATTATATACATTTGAATAAGTTGAATGTGTGATTTGATTTCACCATGATGTATTCTGGGGAAATTCTGGTTTGAGATGTAATGATTTATTATGAAACAGCCAATGTTTTGACAACACACTGGGTACTTTCAATAGTGGAGAACATATGATGGGGAAGAAGATATCTAATTAGAAGAGGAGGTAGGGAGAACGACTGGGTTGCTCGTTCAAGTAAATTTTGCCAATTGTTGTGTTAGTTTTAATGGGTAAGATGCAAATTTAGGAAGTGAGTGACTCATTTTTTTCATTCTTAATGGTTGTATTACAAAAGGCATTGCGTGCACTCACTTATGCATCAGGAGTGAGCACCCAAACATAATAGGTCAGTGTGGTAAGTGTGTTTCCAAGTTGTCAAGCGGGGCTGACTGGCTGACTTCTTAGTTGCTAGGCTGTATAGAAACAGTCTCAAATTTTCTTCACAGAGCAGGTCACTGTGACCTGAAGTGCTTTGGCTCCACCTCTGAAATCCCTCCTCTAGTTATGAAAGTTCTGCCAAACCCTCTTGACAGTAAAACTACAATAGATTCGTCTACCACTTCTGCTGCAGCTGCCACTACTGTTCCTGCTACTGGTCCTGCTGAGGTTTCCTAGCTATGCCCTACTTGCCTTTGTCCAGCTTCAACTTGTCCATTACCTGCCCACCCTGCCTATTGCCTCCTCACTTCAGCATCCCCTAGAGTTGTGCTTTCGGACCATGCCAACATCCATCCTGAGCACGTGCCCAAAGTCATGGGGACCTGTTGCAGCAGGCATAGTTGAGGGCTTGGCTGTGTTCCAGGAACTGGTTGTAAGGGCTCCTTCCTACTATTTAAGATTAAATAAGGCTCAGGGATGATGCTGATGAAATTGTTTAGAAAGCTGGATGTGGTGCCTCTTAGCATATCTGGGTCCTACCATCATTACAAAGATTAGACTGACTCGCCTTTCAAGTTCGGGCGGATGCACATTTGCAGGAATGCCCTAAGGACTTTCTACTCAAAATATATGCAGGGCAAATCCCGTTTTGAAAATTCCAAGAGTTTGTTTATTTTGCCAACACTACGAAGGTTCTTCCCTGATGCACAGACAGATTTTTTTTAAACCACCTTGAGGTCATACAAGTTTTTTCATACTTCTATCATATTCTTGAAGTACCCTCTATCACGCACTCCTTTTTTTATTCAACATATAGTTCTTGAGTGCTTAGCAGGTATCAAGCACTTCATTAGGGATACAGAGCATCCTGGTGGATAAAATTGTGTTCTTTGGAGTCATGCACACTTATCTTGCATACCACCTCTGCTACTCACGATTAAACCAAGGGCAAATGTCTTGGTTCCATTAATACTCACCTCAGTTGTAAAATGGTGAAAGTGATAGTACCCTTTATAATGTAGCATAACATAGCAAGAATTACATGATGTAGATGTATGTAAATTGTCTAGCACAATGCCTGGCACAGGCTAAAAAGTTAATATATGTTTGAAGCTATACTCTTGCTGATATTCTTAAATTGGGAAGTAGGATCTAAGATTTTCAACCACAAGTAATGTATCAGCTGATATGAAGACAAGCCTGTAATAAATTACAAGATAATCTAGGTACTATAAGGGAGTCAGTGAGATAGAAGTCCTAAGGGGGAGCTAATTTATTCTGCCTGGGAGGTAGAGTATCAAAGTTTGTGCAGATAGCACCTCTAAGGACATTTTTCTTATACTGAAACTTAACAAATGAAAAAGATCTAGATACATGGTTTAATGTTACAAAATTTTGTTGTATTTAATATGCTTCTTAAAATGTCCCAGCCTACATTATCCTTTGTCCCTTCCATTTAATTCCAAATTTTATCAGTCCTCTAATCCTTCAAGGCTCTGCTTAAATGTCTAATATTCTTTGATTCCTTCTCTAATGAGTGAATAAATTAAATGTTACTTGAAAGTATGTTTGTATGGTGAGGCCTGAAAATAATTTTCCTTATGCAGAAATTTATTTTGGCATGAGAAGTGCTGTAATAGAATATAACCTGTATTAACATGAGTGCCGTCAATCATTCTCAGAGATGAGTACGATAAACATTTCCATTTTTGATCCAATTAAAGCTAGCGGAGCTAGAAAAAACCATATGGACTCTTTTCTTTTTTAAAGTAGTGTAAATTTTCATGGGATAACTACCCAACTGATTCAGAGACAATAATATGCCAGTAGAGTTTGGATGTAATCTGCTGATATAACATAAAGGTCTTAGAACAATAAACGAGACTCATCTTACAGGGAACTGATGGCATCAGGATAATTAGATCCATCAGTACACTTAGTAACAACCAAATGAAAGAAAACCACAGCCTAGCAAGCTAGAGGCACACTGCTTGTCCCCTTTTGCTAAATAGCTCCAACTAGATAATATTCAGTGATAATGAAAATAATCAGTAAAATTTACGGCATAAATAACCAAGGCAAATTATACCTGTAATAATTCCAGAATTACAAAACCCAAGAGGCAGTACACAACATACAGCCAAATTTCTATCTTCCACAAAGTGTACCCCAAATCCTAGTACTAAGAATCTAAATATTGGTGAGAGCAGAGACAAGGCCATCATTCAAGTATAAAATGATAAATATATACCCAAAGGGTTGTAGCAAAATGCTAGAGAGAAACTAACATCGGAGAATCTGCAGTATCTAATGTCCAACCGCAGATAGGAAGATATGAAAAGGGGATGGAGAATGAGTTGCATACGTTAAAGTAGCCCTGAAAATGCAAATTTTCATTTTTGCAATGAAAATTAGTAATAAGTGGATTGAAATAGGTTGAATTTTAAAGAAACCACAAACAGATTATCTAGTATGTACATTTGATTGATTGACACGTCTTTTTTTTTTTTTTTTTTTTTTTTTTTTTTTTTTTTTTTTTTTTTTTTTTGCCACCCATCCAGGATTTAAAATAATGGTTTTCTTCAGAGACAGGGTCTGGCCCTGTCACCTTGGAAGTGGTGAGAATATAATTCATTGCAGCCTCAAACTGCAAATTCATTGCAGGCTCAAATTCATTGTAGCCTCCGGGGCTTAAGCGATCCTCCTATCTCAGTCTCCAGAGGAGCTAGAACTACAGGTGTGCACCACTTCCCCTGGCTAATAAGATAATCTTTAATTAGTTATATAGATTTCATATGGAAATCCAGACTTCTCTCTTTGTTTTAAAATTAGAACCCTGGGGACACTCCATGTGCAGCTATGTGTAACTTTCTGTCCCTCACTTCCAAGTCTTCATGCAATGATCATCTCGTTTGTGATCTTTTCCTTATTACGCATTCAAAAATTGCACCCCACGTGCTCCTATTGCCCTTCTCTGTTTTGCTTTTCTTTACAGCACTTATGGCCTTTAGTGTGGTACTTAATTTAGTTATTTTTGAAAGCAAAAGCACCCTATGGGCTTGAATTTTTATTGATTTTATTCATTGTCTACTTATTTTTCTCCATTTCATTCAGGGTCTAAAAATGTGACTATATCACACACTCAATAACTCTTTTTTTTTTTGAAACAAAGTTTCACGCTTGTCACCCAGGCTGGAGTGCAATGGTAATATATCAGCTCACTGCAACCTCTGCCTTCCTGGTTCAAGCGATTCTCCTGCCTCAGCCTCCTGAATAGCTGAAATTATAAGTGCCTTCCACCACGCCCAGTTAATTTTTGTATTTTCAGTAGAGACAGGGTTTCACCATGTTGGAGAAACTGGTTGGTCAGGCTGGTCTAGAACTCCTGACCTCAAGTGATCCACCTGCCTCAGCCTCCCAAAATGCTGGGATTACAGGAGTGAGCCACCATGCCTGACCAATAACTCTTTATTAAATGAACAAAACTGAGCCTATATTTCTGCATATAATAATTAGCACATGCTCAAGAGAAGCTGTCTTCACTGGATAAGTTCCACAGTTTCCAACAAACCATTAATCCCCCCAATCTTCCCACCTTAGCCCTCTCTTCCTCAGTACATAGTTTTAAAAGATGAGCCTCATCCTAATCACACAGAAATCCTATCAGAAAAAATGGATATGCAAAATATTTTTTAAATTATAATTTGCGAGACCTTATGTAAATGCTTTTAGAGACATCAATATCTATTTTACAGAAGTAGAAATCTGAGGTTCTGAAGGGTAAATTTTGTTGCCTAAACAAGGAGACTGAATTTAAACCCTGATTTACCTAAACTAAAACTGTGCTCTTAACCCTATGAGACCTTCAACCTAGTAAGACACAACATGAATATCATTATGACAAAAGACACATCAAAAATCATTTATAAAACCAAGACTTTATTCATCCTAAATCTAAGGGAAACAAAGATATCTGCACTAGGAAAGAAAAAATAAGTATTTCAATAGGTTACTTAAATATCCCTTATTACAATAAGAAATGATGTTTGAGCTGAACGATAAAACAAAGAACCTGAACTTGGTCTTTGGGGAATATGTAGTCAGTAGAATGACTACAGATTCTTCTAGTAAATAGTAAATCCTCAGACCAGTCCCAGTTCCATGCAGTGCAATTGCAGAGACCTGGCAGAATCAGTGGTTCTGAACCCCTCCATGGGAAAAGATGACAGTCGTGTGATTTGATTGCCAGTCCTGATCTTACAGGTGCTCTTGACAGATAGATAAACAGAGAATTTGGCATATTTTGCAACTCTGTTTACTCTTCATGAGTTATGTGACTTCAGACACATATCACTCTTTATTTCTTTTTGAACATAAGCTCAGCTATGGGAAGATTGCATTTCCTTCCGCATCTCATCAGTGGTGAAGAAAAACAGGGGCAATAACACTCCCTACAGTCTTCAACTATAAATCCACAGAGTACATCCCCTTCACTCCACAAACCCCTAATAGTACTTTCATCTTCTGTTCATACTTGCTTTTCAAAACCCAGCCCCAGATAACATAGCTCTAATCATCCAAAGGGAAATGTTGAGCTGTCACTGCTTTCAACCAAGACTGGCCTTGGAGAGTATAGACCCAAAAAACAAAATAAAACCATATACCCCAACATCATTCAGTTGTATTTATGCCATCTTTATAAAGCGTATGTTCATTGCAGCACTATTCACAATAGCAAAGACATGGAATCAACCCAAATACCTATCAACGGTAGACTGGATAGAGAAAATGTGGCACATATACACCATGGCATACTTTTTTTTTTTTTGAGACAAGGTCTTGCTTTGTCACCCAGGTTGGAGTGCAGTGGCACAATCTCTGCTCACTGCAACCTCTGTCTCCTGAGTTCAAGCAATTCTCCTGCCTTAGCTTCCTGAGTAGTTGGGATCACAGCTATATGCCATCATGCCCTGCTAATTGTTGTATTTTTAGTAGAGACAAAGTTTCACCATGTTGGCCAGGTGGGTCTCAAACTTCTGACCTCAGGTTATCCACCCGCCTCAGCCTCCCAAAGTGCTGGGATTACAGGCATGAGCCGCCGCGTCCGGCCTACACCATGGCATACTATGCAGTTATAAAAAAGAACAAGATCATGTGCTTTGCAGGAACATGGATGGAGCTGGAGGCCATTATCTCTAGCAAACTAACACAAGAACGGAAAACCAAATACCACATGTTCTCACTTATAAGTGGGAACTAAATGGTGAGAATGCATGGACGCAGAGAGGGGAACAACAAACACTGTTGCGGGGCCTACCAGAGGATGGAAGGCGGAAGGAGAGAGGAGATCAGGAAAAATAACTAGTAAGTAATAGGTTTAATACCTGGATAACAAAATTATACAGCAGATCCCTGTAACAGGAGTTTACCTGTATAACAAACCTGCACATGTACCCCTGAACTTAAAATAAAAGTTCAAATAATAATAATAAATAATAAAAGAAATAAAGGTGGACTCAATTGCATTCGAATATATTAAGTTGATATTCCAGGAAGTTGGCCGTCCCTCAGGCTCCCCAGTTTCCTTCCTCTCCATTTTCTTCCTCAACGTGCACCGAGGTAAGAGCTGGTTTCCCTCTCTTGCCTGAGTTCTAGACCTCAAAATCCCGTCTGAGTCCTATTCCCCTCTTATATGATAGAAATATTCACATGTCTGTATCTCCCCTTACATGCATAATGTCTACGTGGAAGGAAAGAAAGAACTAGCCTCATTGGCTACCTCTAGTCCTGCTTTTATTGTTGGTTAATTGGTTGGAAGAAGTGTTATGGGTTTTTTATATTCTGTTTCTGATTATTATTTTTTTCAAATGTCTCTTAAATACCATGATGGGGTATGTTGGCAGCTTAGAGAGTTATACGAGTCTGGTGAGATACACAAAATTTGGAGGTGGCCCCTTTGTTATTAGGCAGGTCCTGGCAGGAAACGCCCCAGGTCTCGGCCAGAGGAAGCCTGGCAGGACAGAACCTGCAAGTCCTGACGGCACAGCTAGAAACGATGTGCACTATATGATGCTTTGTGTGAACAAGTGGCACACTCTGATGCTATAAGGACACCAAGGCACTTTAAAATGGAATTTGGGAACATTTGTACTACTTTTTGTGACCACTCAAGTTTATAAATAACCCATAAGATCCCAAGCAACTTGATTTTACCATGACAAATAAAAAGACAGGGAAGGTGGTAATTTTCTATGATCTCTTAATCAGAAAGATCAACTACTTGGTTGGGTCAAACCAAAGCTTGCCAAATTTAGGTCAAATGCAAAATGTCGTTATCTTCTGAGAACACTAAACTATGATACAAATGATCCAGAGGCTAAATGAGACAAAATCAGAAGCTGGTATCCACAGCATTAATATAAGACATATTTAAACATGTTCTTTACTATTGATGGTATAGAAGCTTCATTAGTTCATTAATTGATGAGGGAGATGATTGATTTTGATATGCACCTTTTTCTCACAATACATTTTTAAAAAGATGGCTTTTCCCACAGAAATATTTTTACATGCAGTCTAAGTAGGTTTCCTCTTGAAAATTTTCCTACATTCTGAAGTCTCTATGCCCTTACTGTGGTTTGAAGATGGCTGCCGAGCTCAGAATTTGTTTTTCGCCCCTCTCTCAGCTGCACTGCATACTGAGATCATGAGGTGCACTCATTGGGAAGGAAAAGTAAATACTGGGTTGCACTAACTGAGGTCATAGTTTCTCCATGTCTAGACACTACTAGTAACCGGTGCCTTCTGTACCTGGTGTGCTTTCCATGGATTCATAAGTGTGTGAATTGCTTTGTATTAGATTGCATAAAATGTACTGCACTTTCAGACAGGTTTTTACACTGCATTTTAGATCTTTCTGATAAGTCTCTGCTCAAAGTACTTTTTTTTTCTCCACCTAGAACAAATGACTCTACATAATGAATTGGTAGACAATGTGACTATTTTCCATATTTTCAAACTCAACAGACAAATGTTTTTAATTTTTTGTAAGCTAGCTATACTTTTACTTCTGTGGTGGTGTATCTTTCCTCAACCACTACAAGTTTAAATAAAAGAGAGAGAAGAAAATGAAGTATCAACTAAAAATAACATGGGAAAACAATTGCTTTTTGTAGAACAAAATGAATAGAAATTATTTTTTCTTTTTACGCTTTTTTTTCTGCTTGTATATATATTTGCTTTGGTTGTTTTATTGCCTTACTCTGTCACAATATATAAGAAAAGCGAAGGATGACAAAAGGCACACTCAAACACATATGTTTTTAAAGATAGTCCAGGGAAATAAGTCTTTATGAATAGGCCTGAATAATGCTATAGGTTGCATGACTTTCAAATTCTTACATAGTTACCTTCTGAAATTCACCAAATAATTATAAATGCAGATCTATATATGCACTTCTGCAAACAAAAATAATATATTACTTGTTATACCAATGCCCAAATAACATTTGGATGTGTGTGTGTGTGTCTGTGTGTGTATGTGTGTGTGTATGTGTATTACATACAAATGTATGTTCTAATAAATACCAGTAAATATCTTGTGAGGCTCTGTAAATATTTCAGGATATAATGAATTTTTTTCACCTTCTAATCTTAGCATAGAATATTTAATAATTTCTGAGTTTTCCATGGATTCACATTATATTATTTAGAGAAACACATCATAATGTATTTTCAAATATGACTTCTAGTGATGTTTCAGTAATTTGCATTTTTTAAGTGAAGGTAAGATACTGGAAGACTATAACAAAACCTGAAAATAAAATAAGAACTCTCTTTACAGTTGTTGCCAAAACGTTTTAAGTTTCACTGATTTGTTTGAAGCTAGTTGTTCTCTGTAGAAATGTCTTACCAATGATTCTGCTTTGTCAGTTTCACTTTGGTGAAAGAGAAAAGCTGCCTTCATGACTCCAGAATAATAATAATAGTAGTAGTAAAAATAATAGTCATAGCAAACTTTAATATTATTTTATTAACCAGACATTAATACAGGAGATTCCTACCCTTGCCTAAGTTTCAGGAGGGCCACACTCTAACAGTAAAAGTGCTGCAATCTGGCTTTCTTGTTGATTTATACAGTGATTTTTGCTTCCTTGAGAGAGTGGGGAGATGTTGAGAATCCATATGTTGTTTCATTCACTCCTTTCAAATGCTTTTCCCTCTTGGTAGAAGTCTATTCCCACTTTCTCTGCTTGGCCTTTCAGTTTGTCCCCTTATGAAGCCTTCGCATATCCAATTTCTGTTACATAATCTAAGGGTTTCCTATAATATTTTGCACTTATCTCTGTTGTAATACTGGTCACGTTTCATCATACTAAGTTATTTCTTGGTGTCTTTCCTTTTCTGTGAGTTTCCTAAAAGCAGAGACCTCCAGAGCCTTGTCCAAATAGTCAATAAATATGAATTAATTCACCATTTAATATTTATCTAATAAATGTTTGTTAAATTTGTTTGCATTTTGAAAGACAATTAAGATTTACAAAAAAAGATTAAAGTTAGAATAAAAGGTTGAATTTTAAGCATGACACTGGAAGGAAACCTCAAAGAGCAAGCTTGAGAAATAGAAGACAGTCACTTATTGAGTTTTAAGTCACTAAGCTCAGTTACATGTAGAGCTTTTTTGTCCTAATTCAGATTAGGCATGCATACTTACAGCAAGCACTGAGTTGTTTCAGGAAATAGGATTTCAGAGACTGTAAAGAAAAAAAAACATGGAAAGACGATAGGAAAAGAAAATAAGACTTTGACATAAATAAAGGGAATTTGAGGAGAACAGAGATGCTTACTGAAAATTCAGTAGTTATTAAGTATTCATTATTTATTATTGCCGTGGAAGGTATCTTGTAATACCTTTTCTTTTCTTCCCCATGAAATCTTTGGCAAAATCTGTATGACTCATGAATATATCTTGGAGAATGCTATGAAATCATAAATAAGGTTTCAAGATTGGTATCGGACAAGACCACATCATATCTGGGTTTGTACTGTTCAAATTAAGAAGCATGTTTAGGGATAATATGAAAGTACGGTAATGCTTTAAATGCTAACAAATAGGAAAAATAACAGAATAACATTAGCAGGTTTAATTGTAAGAAATTTAAGTTTTTACACCACAGAAAAAAACATACAAAATAAAATAATCACAAAGAACATATCTGTAGAAAGGGTTAATTCATGTGTAAGAGCTCATAAAAATTCATAAGAAAACATGAAGACACTAATATGGTAAAAAGATGAAAAGACAGTTGATCATTAGTAAACAAACATATGGGAAAATACTCACAGTCACTGGTTATTAAAAGAAAGTAAAATTTTTAAATGTTACCCTTGTATATTATTAAATTAGTAAAGTTTTAATGTTATAACCCCACATGAAAGTAGTTTTTGCAAAGTAGTATAGATTTATTCTTTGCTATTGGTGGTTTAAATTGAATAAGTCTTTCAGGGGAAAAAAAAATGTTACCTTGTGTTTTAAAAGCCATAACTATGTCCACACCCTTTAAACCAGTATTTCTGGAATTTATGCCAAGGAAATAATCCAAAAAGCAGAAAATACCATATTGATGAAGTTCATCAATAGAGTTTTTAAAACTAGATCCTTTATTTTTCTTCTATCAGAAAATAATCAAGATCATCATTTCTTTTTATTGTGCATAATTTGGCTTGAAAATAGAGTGAACAAGTACTATACCATTGAAATGTAGTTTGTAACACTGCTTTGATTTGAGTTGTCAAGATGTTGAAAAATATACTAATTGCTATTTCTTGAACTTAATTTATATATAGTATTAACTTTTAAACTGAAATGAGATTGGATTTTTGGTATAATATTGGCACTTATTTTGGATCTCCAAATAAGACAAAAGATAGAAGAGACTTATATTTTAATAATCTCTTTTTTATTATCAAAGGATAACATGTATTCATGGTAGTAAATTGAGAAAATAGCGAAGTGTATGAAGAAAAAGTAAAATCCTGTTTCTCATCACCCAAAGATAACACTGTTAATATTTGACCTGTATTTATATTGTTTTCATAAACAAAAATGGAATAATAACGTGCATACTGTTTTGTAAACCTCTTTTGCCTTTTATAGCATGATACAGTTTTGCATTTTATTAAATATTTTAATCTCATCATAATTTGTAATCCTGTGTTGTATTTAAATCTGTCTTATTTAATTCAATATAGAGTGTTAAATCAGATCTGTTTCTCTGAAACAAATGCCAAAAAAGAAAAGTCATACAAATATCTCATAAAGAAAGAGAAATAATAATACCAAAATGTGTTTTGAGAAATAATATTTCTTTCCACTGAATTCCTTATCTGTCTGCTTTATGGAGCAAATGTCAAATGTTTTTGTTTTATTTTTATTTTTATCGTAGCTCAAAAGTCAATATTCTGCCCAAATGTGGGCTTACATGTGAGGAATAAGAAAGGAACTTAACTAGGAAGCACTGAGCTTAGGGAATTGAATTTGCATCTAATTCACTAAGCATACATGTTTACATGACCTTTAGAAAAAAGAATTAAACCAGTTTTTCACTAGCTCTGGGCAATCCATGTTAAAGAGGTGATTGAATCAAGAATCTAAAATACTCCTTACAAGATAGCCAGGCTAACAGAAGACTACATTAATGCAAATATATTTCACTATTAAATTCATAGTGATGTTAACCTGGTATGTTGACCCTAGTAAGAAACTAGTGGTGTGAGTTTTAATTCTAGCTGAGTTGTTACATGATCCATATTTTACTAAGCACCAAAACAATTCTTTTTTTTCCCTGAAAAAATTTTTTCTTTCCCTGAAAATTCAAATGCAATATTTTAAAATTGTATTTGAGGGCATGCAGAATTTCTCTTGGCAATATTCTGAATCAATTCCAGATCTATGATTAATGATAATATCTAGCATAAAATCAATGCAAAGTCAGGGAGCAATAGCTAGTGGCCAGCTCCATTATTAAATGTCTGCGACCAAAAGCAAGTAACTTAAGCTTTCTAGGACATACTTATTTTATGGCTGGTAAATAAATATATTGCATTATGTAATCTCTGTGATCCCATGCAGCTCTAATGCCTTGGAGTACTAGCCCCTATAATTCATTTTTTTTCTGAAAAAGTATCAAAATATTACCAGCATGTTGCAAAGGACCTGCTGTACATTGTGGCCGCAAGAATGGAATCTATTTTGTTCTCAGGCTTCTATATTAACCCTGAGGAACATATCACTAAATATTTAGTGAATGAAATGAATAAATGCATTAGTAAACTGCTATCCTTCTATCTGTCTAGCTATCTGGCAAGGAGAGGATTGAATTATTGTGTCAATACAGTGTCATCTATTGCTGAAGTTGCACAAAGCATGGCTACATTGGGCTGGCCTACAGTTCCATCTTCTTTACTATATATTTAACCATAGCTTGTATATACAAAATATTCTAACTTTAACTTTAAAGAAAAGGCAGCAAGAAAAGGACGAATTGAAGACCAAACAGATTAGAAGGCAGCAAAATACACCAGTTGTTAAAAAGTATTCAAGAATTTGTCTTTTTAAAAAATCCTACCTTAATTTCCTTGGTTGTGTTAACTAAGCATTTCTTTTCCTTGAGAATAGTAGGAAGAGCTAGGAAATATAATTGGTGGGAAGGGAAGAATCATCAATTTGGAAAAAATTAAGAGAAAAAAGGCAATTAACAAGTTCCAGGGATTTCAGCAAAATGATTAAAAGAATTTTATGTAGCCTAACTGAGCAGAGACTGAGGAGCATAACGGTACCCATCAAGCAGTATCTGAGGATTTAACGATGTTTTTGTTACATAAAGGTTCAATTCAGTGCATTTAAGTCAGAATCGGTGCAGCCAAGGCTTAGCAAAAAGGGTGGAATACCTTATGGAAAACAAATTAAATATAAATAATAATTTCGTGATTAAGGGTTAATTTATGTGCTTATGGAAAAAGTAGACTGAGAAAGAATAGACTCTTTTTTGGACCAAAGGAAATACTTAAATGAATGCTGAGGAAATTGAATAGAATTTTCTTTCAGTTAACGTTTCTTTGGAAGCAAGCAAGGGAAACCAACTCTGACTAGATTTCTAATAAATTTTTCAAAAACTATTTATTTACTATCAAATACATGCAAGAATTACTCCAAGCTTTGGGACTACAAAAGTAAATAAAACTGAGTGTTACCCTCACAGAGATTACACTCGAAGAGGGAGAGGGGAAGAGAGAGACAATTAACCATAGTTTCACCATATGTCAGAGGATGACCAGTGTATGAACTTAAGCAGGATAGGGAAGAGAATGGCTGGAGTAGAGATTATTTTATGTAGAAATTCAGGAAAATTATTATTATTATTATTATTATTATTAGAGATGAAATTTTGCTCTTGCTGCCCGGGCTGGAGTGGAGCGGCACTATTTCAGTTCACTGCAACCTCTACCTCCCAGGTTCAAGCAATTCTCCTGCCTCAGCCTCCTGAGTAGCTGGGATTACAGGCATGTGCCACCATGCCCAACTAATTTTTTTGTATTTTTAGTAGAGATGGGGTTTCTCCATTTTGGTCAGGAGAACTCCCAACCTCAGGTGATCCGCCTGCCTTGGCCTCTCAAAGTGCTGGGATTACAGGCATGAGCCACCGTGTCCAGCCAAGTAAAATTATTTTTAATAAGATGACATTTCAAAATTTGTGATGACATTTGAGCAGAGAGCTGAATGAAATGAGAAAGCAAAATATATGGATCTCTGTGGGAAGAGCATCCCAAGAAGAGAAAAAAGCAAGCGCAAAGATCTTGAGGTAGGAGTATTTTGGACATATTCAAGGATGAACAAGATCAGCATGGAGGATGGAGAATGTGCCAGACAGATCAAAGTAGAAGAGAAGTTCAGAAAGATAGCAGAGGGCAGATCATATCTGTCATGTAGGTCAAGATAAGAATTACGGATTTTCCTCTGAGTGAGGTGAAAAACTACTGAAGACTTTAAGCAGAAAAGTAACATTTATAACATATTTGAAGGGAATCTTTTTAATTGCTATAGAGAGGTGAAATTGTATAATGGCAAGGGCCAAAGGAAGGAAATGAGTTAGATTACTGAGTAGCTCACCTGGGAGATGGTGGTAACTTAAAGTACAGTGGTAAGAATGGGGTTAAGAGAAGTGGTTGAAATATGTGTAATGTTTGAAAGGGAATGCCAAAATGATTTGTTAATAGATTTGGATGTGGATGTGGAGGCAAAGGGGAAGATAAATGTAACACCTATGATAACTGCTAAAATGTAAGTACTGCAAAGGAAAAGATCTTCACCTATCTTGTTCACTGAAGTGTTCTAAGCACTTAGAACAGTGCCTGAAACAGCAAGTACTCAATACATATGTGTCAGATGTATAATTCTTGTTCTGAGATACTTGGAAAAATGAATTTGTCACTTACTGAAATGAAGAATGCTGTGGTAGGAGCAGGCTGGAGATGAGAATCAGGGCTTCAGTTTTGCATATATTAAGTAGTGATATTAATTAAACATCCAAATAAAAAATATAGAATAGGTAGTTGAATATACAAGTCAGGAGTTAAGGGGATGGGCAGGACTGGAGAAATTAATTTGAATGTTTGGGTATTTGAATCCATAGAAATGGATGAAATGACCTGGTGGTAACTGATCGTAAATGGAGGAGAAAATATACCTACCAATTGAGTACTGAGGTATTCCAACATTTAGAGTTTTAAGAGATAAAAATGATCCAGCAAATGGTCCAAGAAATAAGGACCATGAAATAGAGAATAATGAAAGGTGAAAATGCTAGAAGCCAAGTGAAAAAATAATTTCAAAAAGGAAGAGTCAATTAGCACTGTGGATTGTTGCAGGTAGATAAATTCAGATGAGGACTGATAACCACTGGATTTATCATTATGACCCTGAGAAGAATTACTTGGGTTGTGACAAAAGTTGGAGTAGATTCAATGAAACATTAAAAAAAAAAAAAAAAAAAAAAAGGCATGGGACATGAAAGTGAGCTTAGTCAACTCCTTCAAGTAGTTTTACTTCTAAAAGGGACTAGACAAATAGAGAGAGATGAAGAGTTAAGAGAGGGTTTTACAAGATGGGAAATATTATAACATGTTTATATGTATGTTGGTAACCTAGCAGAGAAGGAAAAAACAAGACATTACATGTAGGAAAATTGCAGGAACAAAATCTTTCAGAAGTCCCAAACTGATGAAATTCAAGGAATAAAGGGTGGGATTGGCTTTAGACAGGAGCACAGAGAGTTGAAAAGGGAGGCATAATTTATAGTTATGAATGCAGATATATTTGGATTTTTTTCCTTAGAGAATCATGTGGATATTTGGAATAATTCTTTACGAAATAAGAATTCATCAGCTTATACATTAGTCAATAATGAAAAGTCCCTTAGCTAATAATGAAAAGTAGAGAGAAGGTATTGTGAATTGGAAGAAAGAGAAGGAGTGAAATAGCCTTCTGTATGGGTAGAAGACTGATTGGCTTAGAAAAAATGTATACTAGGATTTCAAGTAACACTGGGAAACACTTAATATGATGAGGCTCAAGAATTCTACAATCTAAGATCATAAATTTAAAGTAAGAATTATCAGTGTAATTGTCTTGTTTTCCCAGCCATGTTCTGCAGCTTGGGTGCAAGAACCAGGTAGGAGGATGGTTAGATTTAATCAGGGTCGGGAGATTTTCCTGGAAATTTTGACCAGAGTGAGAAAAGCTCAAGAAGTTGAAGGTATGACAGCAGAGCCATGATAGTATGGAACCAGAAGAACTCAGCCATATAAGAAAGATCATGAGGTCATGAGAGAGGAATGAAAGACAATGAAAATGTCACAGAATCAATGGATCAGAAAGGTCCCATGGAGTTGTTGGAATTAAGGTACAAGTGTGGTGCACTAAATTTAAAAAGGATGGTAGTCAGAGAATGGATTGCTTAGACTTGAAATGACAGGGTTCTGGTCAGGCGCGGTGGCTCACGCCGGTAATCCCAGCACTTTGGGAGGCCCAGGCGGGCGGATCATGAGGTCAGGAGATCGAGACCATCCTGGCTAACACGTTGAAACCCCGTCTCTACTAAAACTATAAAAAATTAGCCGGGCGTGGTGGCGGGCGCCTGTAGTCCCAGTTGCTCCGGAGGCTGAGGCAGGAGAATGGCGTGAACCCGTGAGGCGGAGCTTGCAGTGAGCCCAGATGGGGCCACTGCACTTCAGCCTGGGCGACAGAGCAAGACTCCGTTTCGGAAGAAAAAAAAAAAAAAGAAAGAAAGAAAGAAATGACAGGGTTCAGCAGCTATAATCACCATGCAAATGGAGTTGACCTGGGATGGAAAAGAAGAACATTACATAATCTAAAAGATCTGGTGGTAAAATGATACCCAGATTGACACTGAAATCACAATAACTATGCCAGGAGTAAAAGTGCACAGAGATTAAGATAGTAAAATATTCAAGTAATGAGGAAAATAAAAAGAGATTTAATGAAAGAACACTCTGTAGCTCATCCATTAAAGGAAGAGTTCAATAGCCAAGACTTGAGAAGGGAAGGATCTGGGCAACAGGAATCTGAGGACCTTCTTTCTAAGATTTTGTCATCAACTGTCTCAGTTACTACCACCTTTCCCTTCTGGTTATCCCTGCTAAACAACAAAATACTAGGGAGAGCCTCTGCTTGATCAGCTTAGTTAAGGAATCAGTATCTTCGGTCAAAAACAATGTACTAGGCCCTCTCCTTGGAAAACAAATGTGGGGATCTGATGCCAAAAGAAGTTTAAGAATTAACGTTGGAGCCGGGCACTGTGGCTCACGCCTGGAATCCCAGCACTTTGGAAGGCCGAGGCGGGTTACAAGGTCAAGCGATAGAGACCATCCTGGCTAACACGGTGAAACCGCATCTCTACTAAAAATACAAAAATAATCCGGGCGTGGTTGCCGGCGCCTGTAGTTTCAGCTACTCAGGAGGCTGAGGCAGGAGAATGGCGTGAACCCGGGAGGCTGAGCTGACAGTGAGCCTAGACCACCACTGCACTCCAGCCTGGGCGACAGAGCGAGACTTTGTCTCAAAAAAAAAAAAGAATTAATGTTGGAGTGACATACAGAATATCCATTGCAGAGGACACCACCCAGTATGAAACGAACTACAGATGCAAAATGCCCCCATTGAGGCAAAATAATTCTTAAGTGCCAGAAAAAAGGTTCAACAGTTGCTGGGAACTTTGAGAGCTTCTGGAATAAAATCGGAAGACAAATATCTGATTAATACTGTCAACTGCAGCCTTGCCAAGGAAGACTGGTACCATTACTCTTGGAATATTTGAAAGGTTTCTTATTCATGTTATTTTTGACATCATTACATTCATTTGTTTGCAGCATTTACCTATAGAAGAAAATTCTTAAAACCAAACCAACCAACCAACCAAAATGACACTTTTAGCTTTGAAAAACAAACAAATAAAAAACACGCATTTATTGTTCTCCCTTTACGTTCCTGGTACTAAGTAGGAAATGAAGGGGGAAGCCAGGGAGCTGTCATCTCACCCCTCAAGTAACCTTGGAGGAGAACATAAAGGTCAACAATTGGTTCTGGCAGATAAATATATATATATATATATATATATATTTATATATTTATATATATATTTATATATACATAAATATACACGTATACATGTGTGTATATATACTTATTTTTTAAAAAAGCACAGGTGTTTATAGAATAAAAAGTTAAAAAATTATTATTCACACCTCCAGATCTTTAACATTTCACTCTTTTCATCACTTCCATTCTGTCAAATCCTTTACACCTATTATTTTATACCATTTTAAAATGTCACCCATTCAAAGGTATCACCTTTCTCCCCGGAAGCAGGCCTATTTCACTTCAAGATCATAAAAATAGCCTTTAATGTATTCTTCCAGGCTTCCAGTTTTGTTTCATTATTATTATTATTTGTTTGGCTATTTAATTTATTGTTGCATATACTATACAGTAAGTTAAAGCTAAGTCTACTTAACTTTCTGTTTCTAAGAAAAAAATCAAATTGTCCCAACAAAAGTTCCATCTTTTCTCCACTAACTTAAAATAGTGTCTTTAGCATATGTTGGACAGCTGCTCTTATATCTGGCTAGCATCACATCCAACTATCTTCTACTAAATATAGTTCCATCTTCTTTGAAAGGGAATTATCAATCCTTTCTTCCATGCATTTCTCATAGGGTTGTCAATAATATAATCTGATCCACTGGGGAAAGAGGAATGACCAAATCACCCAAGGAAGGTCGGTCTAATTATGTCTGTCTGAAATTTGAATCATAAGAGCTCATACACCATGACAAAAGACAGCTAGAACTGAATCTCTCATTGGCTGCATCTCAAGATAACCCATGAGCTGTGTTTGTTTCCTTTTTTAAATACTGAAAACCTCAGAAGTTCTCTGGCCTTTATTGGAACCTATTTGTTTAGAACAGCCTCCATTTTGTGAGCTACTCAGAAAATTTCTGAATTAATCAGTGTTCATTGTTGCTGCTTGCAACTAGGAACTCTAACTTATACACTCATATGCTAATCCCTACCTACATGAGTCATATTTTGTATTCTTCAATCTCTTCCTTACATTCTTTCGTCTACTCTAAAATAGATTTTATGAAACTTGCATTACTATAATAACAGTGAGATTTCATATCAGAAAAGCTAATTCCCCTTTCCTTCTTTTTAAATTTTCTTCCAAAATTTCTGCATAATCTTCTAGATAAACTTAAAATTCTTTAAAAAAATCCTATTGAGAATTTCATAGACTTTCAAATAATTTATAATTTTGGAAGAACCTATATATTTACATAATTAAGTCTCATCATTTATAAATATGGATTGTTTGCCTTTTGATATATTTAGATCTTTTTTCGTGTTCTTTCTTAAAGTTTCCTTATTTTCAAGTTGGACTTCCATGTTCCTTCTTAAGTTTAGTCCCTAATATTTTGGAATTCTTGCTGCTTTTGTAAATGGGATATTCTTCACAACTTGGCACACAATCAGCATTGTTTTGAAAAGGAGAGCAAAGTTAGCTGAGTCTCTGGAGACTCTTGTAATGAAGAGAAAGTAAGCATGGAGCGGAGTGCTGTCTGCGACATGAGAAAGAGACCTAAAGCTGAATGGAAGAAGGACCTCTTGAAGTTTCTTGCTAGCATTTATTGTATTGCATAGTTTGTATTCTCTTCTCATTGCCCATAAACTGAGTTATTAGGACCAAAAGTCCAAACTTCTAGATACATATATTGTCATATATTAAATGCTGAAATCTATAATAAAAATTTAGTGAAGACAGATTGTGCTGTAATTCTTGAATGTATTGCAATCCTGTTGCTATAATTTTGCAGATTTACTACTCAAAGGATGACTGAAGATATTATCTTTGAGTAATGAAGTGTTATGTGACTTGGGTGTTTTTAGAAATGGTTTTTCTCCCACCCAGTTAGGTCATTTGGAGCATTCTAGCTAATGGCTGCCAAAATGGGGTCATGTGAGACCAGTCATTAAACTTTACATCAGAGGATTCCATCTATGGCTATGTTTCCAAATGATGCATTTCTCTTCGAAATTGCCTTTTATCTTGGTGCGAAAGTCTTAAACTGTGTGCTGCTTTCAATAGTAATCTAATGGGCCATCTTGTCCTGATTTTACTGAAAAGTTTCCCATTTTTCTCTTCTCAACCTGAATTGAAGCTTTACATAATGTCCAGGGCATCTCTTTCTCTGTGGTAGCCATTCACCCGACCATCAGGTCTTTAAGGGTAGAGATGGCATCCTTTATAGCCCCACTGCCTACCATAGTACCTGATGCTCAGAAGGCACACAGGGAGTATTTGTTGAAGTAATAGATGTATGCTTTAAAATAGAGTTTTTAGTAAGTTGTATTGTTTTTTCAGGTATTCAGCAAACATTTCTTGATGACTCACCACATGTCGAACACTATATTAGGTGCTGTAAACAGCACAGTAAGCAAGACAGACAAAGTCTTGCTTACAAGTTACAATCTAGTGAAAATAAGCAACAAGGCTCTGAACAATTACACAAGATAATTTCATAAAAAGCAAGAATGAGGGCCAAGTTCAGAGCCCCGGGCAAAAGGTAGAGGAATGTAAGAGGATGGGGACTGAAAACAGGACAGTGAGAAAGGGCGCTAGCAAGGCAGGTAGCAATCTTCATGAATGCAGCAGTGTGAAGGACTATAGGAAAGGGCTTGAGGTGAGAGTGTCAGCCACCTCACATGCTACAGAGAGAAGCAAGAGAAGGAGAAGAATGGGCATTGACTGGCAAAATATAGGTCACTGGTGACCTTCACAAGGTCAGTGAAACATTGAGGAAAATCAAAACAAACAAAAAAACCTCCACATTTGTGTTAGTTAAAGAGAAAATGGAAAGGGAAAGAAAGAGAGATAACAAATATACACAACTGTGTGGAGAAGTCCTGTTGTGAAGAGTTACAGAAAAAATGGGTACAGGCCAAAAGATACTTTAGATTAAGGGAAAGTTTGGGTTGTTTTTCTTTTTAAGCTGTATAATCTAAAGGCATATTTGCAAGCTAATTAGAATGAGCCAGTTTAGAGAAAGAAATAAATAATGTAGGAGAAAAAGTGTGTTATTTCAGGAATTCCTTCCCAAATTCCTTAGGAAAACAAAATAGAAAACAAAATTTTTAATAAGAGAAGGAAAATTTATTTTAGTAAGAAGTCATATGTAGAAAATTGAAACTAGATTCCTTTTTCACACCTTATACAAAAATTAACTCAAGATGGAGTAAAAACTTACATGTAAAACCCAAATCTATTTGAAAAAAGAAATCCTAGAAGAAAATCTAGGCAATACAATTCAGGACATAGGCACAGGCAAAGATTTTATGAGAAAAACATCAAAAGCAATTGCAAACAAAGCAAAAATTGACAACTTGGATCTAACTAAACCAAAGAGCTTCTGCACAGCAAAAGAAACAATCATCAGGGTGAGCAGACATCCTATAGGACAGGAGAAAATTTTTGCAATCTATCCATCTTACAAAGGTCTAATATCCAGAGTCTACAAAGAACTTAGTTTACAATAACAACAACAACAACAACAACAAAAACCGTTAAAAAGTGGGCAATGAACAAGAAAAGACACTCACCAAAAGAAGACATACATGCGGCCAATAAACATGAAGAAAATCTCATCATCACTGATCATTAGAGAAATGCAAATCAAAACCACAATGAGATACCATTTCACATCTGTCAGAATGGTTATTACTAAAAAGTCAAAAACAATACATGCTGGTGAAGGTGAGGAGAAAATGGAATGCTTATACATTGTTGGTGGGAGTGTAAATTAGTTCAACCATTGTGGAAGACAGTGTGGCAATTATTCAAAGACCTAGAGGCAAAAATACCATTTGACCCAGCAACCCCATTACTGGATATATTCCCAAAGGGATATAAATCATTCTATTGTAAAGATACATGAGTGTGTCTGTTCATTGCAGCACTATTCACAATAGCAAAGACATGAACTCAACCTAAATGCCCATCAATGATAGACTGAATAAAGCAAATAAGGTACATATACACCATGGAATACTACGCAGCCATAAAATGGAACGAGATCATGTCCTTTGCAGAGACATGGATGGAGTTGGAAGCCATTATCCTCAGAAAACTAATGCAGAAACATAAAATGAAACACTACATTTTCTCACTTATAAGTGGGAGCTGAATGATGAGAAAACAAGGATACATGGGGAGGAACAATACACACTGGGGCCTGTCAGAGGGGTTGGTTGGGGGAAAGAGAGTATCAGGAAGAATAACTAATGGATACTGGGCTTAATACCTAGGTAATGGGTTGAGCTGTGTGGCAAAACATCACGGTGCACATTTACCTATGTAACAAACCTGCACAACCTGCACATGTACCCCTGAACTTAAAATAAAAGTTGAAGAAAAAAAAGAAGTAAGTAGAGTATGTGAGTTCCGATGCAAAAAAAATGGTGGAATCCGTAGTGGGAAGATAAGGTAGTTCCTGTCTGATTTCATCTATTCTTTTCTGTGAAATATACAATGAATCCATTACTTAAGAGTGAATCAGAAATGGGGAAATGGGGATGTTGACAAAAAACGGGAAGGATGAAATAGTCACTTCAGATTAGAAACTTGAAACCAAGTAAAGGGAACTGAAGCAATAAGATCTCTGAACAGTAATGTAATGTGTGAAGTAAGCCCAGTCAGTACAGATATGTGATTTTTTCCCACAAAATTTAGCTTCCCTGTTAAAGAAATGAGAACATGAATAGTAACATTTAGCTCAGAGTTGGGATTGGATTATTTTTCAGACAAAAGGTGAGTTTAAGAATCAAGCTTATTTGCAATGAGATGTGACATGCTGAGTCACAGAATTTAGTCTGGGTAAAGAGGGGATTAAGGACGTGAGAAGAATGATGCAGAGTGAAAAAATAGTACAGCCCATGCACTGGGAGTATCAGTGAGGTTCAGGACTTTCTGGAGGAGGAGGACTGGGACTAGGAGTGAGATGGAAATAGTAGTGAAGGCCAGAGGTAAGATGCTTGACCTGGGGATTTTAGATTAGCTGAAATTACTGATGTCATTAGGAAAAGGGTAGAGCAACTTGAGTGGGTGGCTGAGATCACTGGAAATAAAAAGTCACTAATTAAATAGGTCATAGAGATGAGTGGGTTAGAGTGTATGAATGCTGAAGTCACTAATTGTGGTTCCAGTGGCAATAGTGCTGAGAGAATCAGTGAGCTAGATACTGATGAAACTAATCAGTGAATGAAGATGATGCAGGAGCGGTAAAAGGTTACACATGCTTCAAAGAAGTCCTGAGAAAAGAGGAAGGAAGGAAAATTTGGGAGGAACAATATGGTGAATGAAAGATGTGCCTGAACATTAGGCATTGAGAGATATAAGGTGTGGGAGAAAAATCAAAATCCACTTAAGAGTCAGGTGAGGAGAACAGCATCTTCAGTGTACAACCATGTTTTAGTTAATGCAAATGGACAAAGGGAGTGCTCACAAAACAAATAAATGATTAAAGCAGTTTCTTGATGATGGGCCATGAGTTCCGGAGAGTCAAGCAAAAGAGTTCTGGGAAGGGGAGAGGGATTCCAATTAACAGCTGTACAGAGAACTATGAAATATTATTCTTTCATTTTCTTTTCAATTTTTACTAAAAATTAAGTTGGGGATCCTTAGATTACTATCAAATGAATACACTATAAATGGCATTTAATAATGTACATAACATCAATTTTATTTTAAAAATATTAATGCTTAAAAAATAAAAATAGTATGAAAGGTTGTAAGTTAAAAATGTAACTGCCCTCTTTTCTAAGAACTCACCCACAAATACATGCTCTTGAAGAAACAATTGTTGACAATTTTTAGGTATCATTCCAGAAATATTAAGTCCAGAACCAAATACAATAATATACACACTGTCCTATTCTCATTTGCCTTTTTTTAATTTAATGAGATTCTGGATAACTGATATGGTTTGGCTGTGTCCCCAACCAAATGTCATCTTGAACTGTGACTCCCACAATTCCCACGTGTCATGGGAGGAACCTGGTGGGAAGTGATTGAATCATGAGGGCAGGTCTTTCCCGTGATGTTCTCATGATAGTGAATAAGGCTCATGTGATCTGATGGTTTTTAAAATGGGAGTTTCCCTGCACAAGCTCTCTCTTTTTGCCTGCTGCCATTCACGTAAGATGTGACTTGCTCCTCATTGCCTTCTGCCATGATTGCAAGGCCTCCTCAGTCATGTGGAACTGTAAGTCCAATAAACCTCTTTCTTTTGTAAATTGCATAGTCTCAGGTATATCTTTATCAGCAGCATGAACATGGACTAATACAATAACATTCTCTAAAATACGCACACATAAACATATCTCGTTCTTGTAAAGGTGCATAGTTTTCCATTATGAGACATACCGTACAAAAGGATATATTTAATCTTATACTGACTACTATTATTCTTGAAGACTTAGAAACACCAGAACTAATCCTGATTGTGAGTATCAAGTATCTTAGCAAAGACTAATAAAGAACCAGCTCAGATAAAAGAAATAAATGACCAGACTGAAGTATTGCCTTTCAGCAAGCATCTAACCTGTGTCAGTAATTTGCCAAGTTTCCCTACTGCTGTCGTATAAGAAACAAGTAGAGAGTTAAAGCCTTGATCAGGGGCAGTGGTGCTGCCATTCTGAAGAAAGTGCTTGCACTGATGTTATTGAAACTATTTTTTTACTGAATTAACTGAGAATGGGAATGATGATCCATTTGAGAACTGTGATCATTCACTGGTCTCATCATGCCCTAGGAAATGGAATGCTATTATCCTCTCTTTGTGGATAATTTCTATTTGTCTTATTTAGCAAAATTTATTTACTTATTTAAGTATTCATTGCAGTGAAAAGCAATAACAAAAATAAAAACAGACTTTCCACAGTGAAAGGCTCAGCATCTGGCACATTCTAGAACCAACATTTTTACAAACTAGTTTTTATAGAGGTACTCTTCAATTAATGGAAGAGATGCATTCCTGATATTGATATTAAGGTGAAATCTCTCTTCCCACTGAATTTATGACAAAATGGAAAATATGTTGCCTCGTAAATACATCCACTAATTTTTTTTAATCTTAAAAGCAAACAACTAATTTTTTGGTGATAGTGTAAACTATTTTGCTAACGCTTGCAGCAGATTAGCTATTTCCCAGCTCTAGTGCATCTCCCCTGTTACTCTTTGAGTTCTCCTGTCTTTTTATCATTTCTTAGGGGAATCTTCAAACTCCATATTTAGTTACTAGGGCTTGACTTCCCTATATCTTAAAGCAGAATATCTTTATAATTCTCATTCATTTGTATGACAGAGCACTTTCTTTTCCCATGTCGGAGTATTTTTGCTGCCTAGAATTTAGTCTTTGAACCCTGCACAAAATGAGTTCATGAGTTGGGTAGGTCTCTTGTGCTGCTCTCAGTGGTGGAACATGGGACTCTGTTTTGGCCAGTCAGTGTTCCAAGGCCCCCTAACAATATTTCCTGGGATACAGGCAGTTACATGGTTGGGTCAGTAATGAGCTCATCTGGGAAGCTGTGTGAAATCTCCTGAGAAGAGACCTTTCTTTTTCTTTTGGCTTGTCACTGTGAGGATACTGGCTTGAAACTGCTGGTGCCATTTGGCCACCACATGGAACCTGATAATGGGGCCAACATGAAGTAAGAGAGATACAAGAGAGAGAGAGTGACCAGGCTAGGGCAACATCACTGGGATCCCTGAACTATACCCTTCCTGAAGACTGCATCAGTACTGTCCTGTTATGTTATTATGCCATTAATGTTATTATTATTTGTTTTAAGCCACTTTGAGGATTGTTTCATCTCTTGTGACTGAAGTATTTATAACCAATGGAGGGACATATGAAAATTCCATTTTCCTTAGCACACACCTGTAGCAGCCAGTAGTGAAGAGGAAACCTGGAGAAGGAGACTGAAGCCAAACTCATAGGGCCTCACTGGCCATACTAGGTATTTGGGGTTGGTGCTGTATGAATTTGCTAAGAGTTGGGAATTGGGAAATGATGTAATTGACACTGAAAAGAGGAGAGAGATGGATGTAGGGACCAGGTAGGAGACTCGAAATGATCCACTTGACAGATGACTTGACCCAAGTGGTGGCAGTGGAGATGGAAAGAAGTATATGGATTTGAAATGTTTTATAGAAAGATTTATAGACTATAAATCATAGGCTTCTCAGCTCTAACATCGTACCAATTATATGACCAAGCAGTACAATTGTTAGAATGAATTCGCTATGCTTCTTTGATCTTCTGTGGCTTTTTCTCAATCCAGTTTTATGAGGCTCTGGATGTATTCCTTGAGTATCATGGATCATTCTCTTTATCCCCATTCATGTCTATTACCTTGCTCCTTCCTCATCCTTTCCTTTGCCGAAGGAATGTGATAGCAAAGATAATCAATGGAATTTGAGCTTATTTTCCTAATAGACAGCCAATGTCTGTCTTTCTTTCTTTTTTTCTTTTTCTTTCTTTCTTTCTTTCTTTCTCTCTCTTTCTCTTTCTTTCTTCTTTCTTTCTTCCTTTCTTTTTTCTTTCTTTCTTCCTTTCCTTCTTCCCTCCCTCACTCCCTCCCTTCCTTCCTTCCTTCCTTCCTCCTTCCTTCCCTCCCTCCCTCCTTCCTTCCTTCCTTCCTTCCTTCCTTCCTTCCAATCATAGTTCACTGCAGCCTACAATTCCTGGCCTCAAGCCATCCTCTCATTTCAGCTTCCCAAGTACCTGGGACTACCAGCATTCATCACCATCCCTGGCTATTTTTTTATTTTTTTATAGGGACTCCTGTCTCTCTATGTTGCCTAGGCTGGTCTCAAACTCCTGATTTCAAGCAGTTCTCCTGCCTTGGAGTATCATTTCTTAATTGCTGCAATGGTCTTTTATTCAACACTGTGATTAGAGAGATAAGTTAATCCAGCTGCCTGGATGACATGAAAGGAGACATAAGTTATTGCTTTGGGTACTGCTTCAGGCAGCACTCTTTCATTTTCCCTTGCTCTCTGTCGGAAAGATAAAAAATGTATTTGCTGTTAGCTGATCTCTTACACTGTCATACACAACTAACCAAGAAATAATATTTCTCTAAGTAATGTACTTTCATGTTTGATTTGATGGAATTTCATGAAGGTTTGACATGGTTTGAAGTTCTCTTTAAAGATCTGATGGCTTTTGCACTTACTGAACTCTGCCTTACAAAAACGTATTCTTTCAACCCTCTGAAAAAATCTGCAATAGTGTTTATCACTTTACTACTTCCAAACCTAAATAGACCAACAGAGTAAATACAAGCAGCTTGATAAGTAGTAAAGTGTGGGAATCTACAGATTCACCTCACTTTACAGAGTGATACGTTCCTGAAAAGCTAATTGGTTTTTAAATACATCCAACTGTATTTTTAAAACTCTGAGAAGTGGACTATTTAAAGAAACTCAGCAACTAATCTTTTCTTGTGTCGAGCTGTATCCTTTTGTAATGCAAATATCCATGAGTTAATTTATCTGATTTGATATCTAAGTGATTTATATTTGGTTTTTATGAATGGCATATTTTTATTATTACTTTTTAATGACCAGTAATTATAATGACAAAAATTTCTTTAGCAATCAGGCACACAAACAGTACCAAGAGATAATACTTAGTTCCCCAAAATGGAACATTTCATATACATTTCTATTCTTTCTAAAAAGAACATCTCTATATTAAATTACCCAAAGTAGCTAAAATGTCAATAATATTAACATCTATTAAAATAAATAGGTAATTGGCATTTTATTTACATGACTATTGTCAAGTACAATTTTTTTTAGTCTCGTGTCTTGTGTTTTCTTCATTAAGCCATTACCATTACTTCTAAACAAATAAAATACTTGTTTAAATTTAAAAGATTTTCAAAGTATTTTTAAATTGCACATGTCCTGTATTTGAAAGCAGGAATTAGACTCTTGACAACATATCGCTGTATATACACTCATAATCAAAGTATTCTGTCATTATTTAGATAACAAATGTCTAGGAAAGAAAGAAAACAGGCTTAAGGAAACAGTATCTTGTGCAGTTACATGTTACAGAAAATATGTTTGCCATATCAAGGGTTTTGAGGATCTCATATTGAACAGGTAGCAAGGAAGGGCTGCCTATGGTTCACAGGAGCTCAAGAGAGAGCTTCTGTCTCCCCCTGCATAAGAAACTCTTTCAAAGCAAAGGATGAAGGGTATTCTTGATGGACCAGGGGAAAGAAAATGTGTGAGCAAAGGAACAATGATATGAGCATATAAATTTGGAATCACTTAGATAAAGAAGAATGTACTGTGTAACATGGGTCAATAAGAGTAAGTGAAGGGCTAGAGAAGAACCAGATGAGTATCTGTCTTTCCACATTAAGTGGCAATGATGTTCAACTTTAATTGGACTTTTCATTTTTATTTGAGGCAAAGAAACTAAAACTGAAAAGAAAGAAGATAGTTAAATTTAGCAGGTAAACCTATTAGAAAATTTTGCCTTCATTAGTCTTCTTCTTGCCAGTTCCTTTAACATATAAGTGGAATTATTTGCAGAGACTGTGACACTCAATGACTTATAAAATGTAGTAAGTAAAATCTGGTATTGTTTCTAAAGGGATCACATTGAGATAAGAAAAGAAATAAAAAATAAATAGGAATAAAGGTCTTAAATTTCATATTTAATGAAGGAGAAAAGTTATAGTATAAAGCAAATGGAAACTAGGTATTATATTAGGTTAGTGTAAAAGTAATACTTAGTATACTCATTTTTTCTTTTATATATTTATACTGTGCACTATTCTACAAATGCTTCTGAGAGCTGTTGGAATTTCATAAGCAGAGTGAAGAGTATTGCCAACATGATAAAATGGGATGTGGTTTTGGATTAGATATATTTAAATAGATTCAATGTTTGATCATGATAGGGAAATATTGGATTATGAGATTATAGCAGACATAGAGTCAATCACCTTAATTACGCAAATAGATTAATATAAGAATATTGGTTTACTTGGTTTATACACATACAATAAACAAAAGGAGATCATTTTCATATTACTGGTCGCAGTGACCAAAAATTCCAGGAAATTAAATTCAATTAAATATAGAATATGTATAAAATATGTACCCTGGGAGAAAAAAAAAAAAAGGCCTCTTCGTTCTTAACTTGTAATATAAACTTCAATGATATTGAGAAATTTCATATTAGGAAAACACTAGGAACACTTTTTTAATCATCCTAGGAAAATAAAATGCTCATAAACCAGATCATTATTCCTCTTTACTATTCCTTTTACTCTATCACAGGTTCTGATGTGATATAACATGTTTTGTTAATTTTTTTCTTCTACCTTCGTCTTTACTACATACATTTCTGGAATATTTAATATTTCTTCACTACTGTGAACTGCACTTTATCACAGCAAAATGAACTGGTGATTTGCATGTGGTTTAACTTGTTCCAGAATAATCCACTTACTTGGTTTGTTAAAGCCATGGTACTACCATCCTTTCAGGCTCAATTCACAGATTTACTAGCCATATAAAAGCAATGCTGTTCCTTCAGTGGAAAGGTTACCCTAAAGGATGTCTGCAGCTTGGCACCCCTCCCCAAGGAATGCCGTAATGTTAACTCACACTTCCCTCAGAGGGAAAGCAATTCAAAAGTAAACAATCAGCTACCTCTCCCAGACATCTGACACAATATGTACAAAGTACCCTCAGTCCTGGAGGCTATTTTGTCAGCCTCGATCTTTAAAGTATATAGCATAACGATTTAAAAGAGCCACCCAACAGGGGCATGGACATGCCCCAACCTTCACTTGGCTGCCTTTCAAAGAAACTGCACTGGCCATCTGAGCAGCTCTGCTTTACATTCTACAGAAAAGACAAACCTTCTCAACAAGAAAAAAAGACCTACCAGACTAGAAAACATTATGGCCAGCATGGTTGTGTAAAACAGCACACCCAAGCTATAATGAGCCTCATTCACACAGTATGTAAGTTTTGTTTATTTGGTTGGTTGCTTGCTTGCTTTTTACCAGTTCTTTCCATCTGTAGGAGCAGTCTGGTTGTGAAGCATCTACTTGGAAGCCTATGACAATACACCACCAAGAAGTTTACCCTTTTGAACAGTTTTATAAAGATCTGTCCTTAATAGACTGATATATCATCTTATTTTCTTACTTTGCAACACATGGTTTTGTATTTTAAAATCATCCTCATTTGTGGCAATTGCATTGTGAGTGCTTCAGTTTGTGCTAATTTGCAAAATTCCAGAGAAACTGGTTAAAGATCTAAAAGCTGGTTTCTGTAGGACTTTTTTATTTTTGAGACAGAGTCTCACTCTGTCACCCAGGCTGGAGTGCAGTGGCACGATCTTGGCTCACTGCAGCCTCCACCTCCCAGGTTCAAGCAATTCTCCTGCCTCAGCCTCCCAAGTAACTGGGACTACAGATGCACACCACCACATCCAGCTAATTTTTGTATTTTTAGTAGAGACGAGGTTTCACCATGTTGGCCAGGATGGTCTCAATCTCTTGACCTTGTGATCCGCCCGCCTTGGCCTCCAAAAGTGCTGGGATTACAGGCATGAGCCACCGTGACCGGCCTCTACAGGACTGAAAAAAAAAAAAAAAAAACTTATGAGGGTGTCAGTAGCATTTGCAGTTACCTCCATTATGTAATTATGAACAAATACTATGAGTTTTACCAAATTGAGTCTATTATTTTCCCACAATGCAGTTTGTATATCCATGGGCATTTGTGATTGCTTCTACAGGTTTTTATCTGTGAAGAAACATTTTGGAGTAAATTATGTTTGAAGTGGCACATTGAGTGACACAAGAGTATGGTGTTAGTCACTAGTTTTTTAACAAGGCCCTGACATTTACCCAGAATGACCAAACATGTTTGGACTCCAGTAGGGTCCTCCTCTGTGTGTCCTGTTTAGTTAGTTCCTGTTCCATGTTGCTTAGTCTGTTATAATGACTGCTCTTGCTTCAAGGCCATACGTGTAAATCTCTGTTTCAACAATGAGATTGCTTTCCAAAAAAAAAGTCATTAAATATGAAATCTGGCAGGGCGCCGCGGCTCATGCCTGTAATCCCAGCACTTTAGGAGGCCGAGGTGGGTGGATCACAAGATCAGGAGGTCGAGACCATCCTGGCCAACATGGTGAAACCCTGTCTCTACTAAAATACAAAAAATTACCCGGGCGTGTGGTGCATTCCTGTAGTCCAAGCTACTTGGGAGGCTGAAGCAGGGGAATCACTTGAACCCAGGAGGCAGAGATTGCAGTGAGCCGAGATTGTGCCACTGAACTCCAGGCTGGCAACAGAGCGAGAATCTGTTAAAAAAAAAAAAAAATGAAGTCTACACAAATTGATGTCAGTGTAAAGCTTAGCCATCATCAGAAATTTGTGAAGCAGTTAGAAAGCAAATCATTTGATGAGTGCTTGCTTCCCTGTCTTCTCTGTGGACTCAAAGATCCCCTCTTCCAGCTTCTATGCAACAGTCCTCTCCAGAGTTGGTAATAGGACAGTGGCTTTAAAGTCCTTTTACCCTAACGATTATTTCTTATTTAAAGTCTATATTGAAAAGAGCCTTTTTTCCCTGCTATAGGCCCAACCCTCCACTCCAAGCCCACAAAATTGGAAACAATTTAATTTTGTAATTAAAACAATTAATAACACAACTTCTTCATGGGATACAGAGAGATACAGATGCTGGTGTTTGATGGTTTAACGACTTGCTCCAAATAGCAGTTCCTCACTATCTGTGGTGTCTTAGCCAATGTGATGCTTTAGATCTGGGATACTGTTTAATAATGATTATAAGATATAACGCATACCAAAGTAGGTAGTACATTAAATATTATAATTCTGAAATATGTGGCATTAGTGGTAGTGACAATCATTGGAGAACTGGCAATATGCAAAACAAAATCTAACTACCCAAAAATGTAAAAGAAAGTGGAAATTCTATTTAAGTTTGCTGCATAGCTAAGTTGGCTCACAGGAAAGCATGTATCCTAGACAAGTGCTGTCACCCATTCAGAAGTGCTGGTTCTCAAATTCATAGGTTGGGCTGGGAGTCGCCATGATGCTTGACGCACAAGATTCCCTTCAGATATGGTGGTTCAGATGATACTCCCCTTCTGTTCTGCTTCCATTTCTAATTGGGTAGGGTCTGGGGCTATATGTCTTGAAAAACAACTACAGAAGTAGGTACAGTTTATCTTTTATGCACCTCACACAACCACCCTTTTCCTTTGCCCATGCCCCTTGTTGTGCACCTCTACCCTTTTTGTTCCACTTCCCTTTCTCATCTTTCCTCTTCACATACTGTTTTGTTTAGTGTCTTCATTTATCACTTACCATTTTTTAAGTATTTTAGTTGCAAATGGAGAAGTATCTGTGGTAGTGCGTTAGTTCTTCTTCTCACTCCCAGCTCCCCTGCTGTTTCCTAGGACCATCCTTGCTTCACAATTTTTTCTCCACTTTTGATTGCACTCTCAAACTTTTGTTGGACAGGTTTATATGTCAGTTGCTAAAGCCTAATAAAATCAGACCAGTTCTCTGCCCTCAAGGAGCTCACACTAAATACAATACCAGATGGTTGAAATCCATTTATTGATATTACATTTGTTAATTCACAAACTGTGGTTCGAATGACTATAGGTGTCAATTCTTCATTTTACCATTGGTAAGCAAAATGAGCTCGTTTTCACAATGAATTTACAGTATAGTGTGTGAGGTGGAACATTAAGATATTACACAAGTAATTATATAATTGCAAACTCTGATTTAAGTGATTTAAAGACGTAACAAATGCGATTAGAGAGACTGACAAGAGAACAGAAAAACTAGTTTTGCATATCTTGTGGTCTGTTAGGAATACCTGCAGGCAAATGTTCAATTACAGTGAGAAAGTAAGATCCATGGTGCGTAAATAAAATATTCTATGGGAGCATAAAAGCAGAGTTTCCATCCCAGATGGACTGGGGTCAAAAAAGACTTCCCAGAGAAAGTGAGATCTAAACTAAATGAAAAATAGGAAACTTATGCAGGCATTATCTCATTTAATAGGCACCAAAAAACTCACCTCTATGATATAAGTACTATTATAATATTTATTTTGTGAGTAGGATATTGAAGATCAAATATTTCATGACTAAAGAGAATATTTTTGATACCCCTAGTACACAGTAGGCACTGAGTAAATACATGTGAAATGAACAAAATAAGTCAAACCAAGGGCACAAACAAGAAAGTCTGTGCAATTTAAATACCAAATTACTTAGTCCTGAAGAGACATGATTAATTCTGAATGGAGAGTTTGGGAAGATTTCTTTTTAAAGTACTACTCCAACAGTTTTTTAGTAAAAACCTTTTGCTTCTTCCTCCAGCCTAAGGTATTTTCTCCTTCCTCCATTCAGAATCCCAAAGTTTACAATGTGAAATGAGAGAAAATGTAGGGAAATGGCTAATTTGGAAAATAAAGCTCTTTGGAAAAAGCAACTTTAATATACATCTCCAATTTGTTCCATCTTTTTATTATAAAATCCTGTGGGCAGCAGTCCTCGTTCCATCTATTCTGTGTGTACTTCTGTATTCATGTTTCCTGGAGAGGTGACTTTGATTTTTAAAATTATTCCCTTTGAAAAGGTTTCTACAGCCCAGGTAACTAGACATGTTTGTATGAGAGTATCCTCATTGAATTGAGAAAATATCTTTGCTCAAAATCTTTCAGAGGTTTTGTATGTATTCACTTTTCTTAGATTTGGGAAATTTTGAAAATTGTAGAATTGAAAAAAAAAAAAAAAGAAGAAGAAGAAGGGTAAAGAATTATCCAAATCAGGGAAGGCATCCTGAGAGAAGTGATGCTTGAGTGAAATTTTGAAGGATAAGTCAAGGTCAGCAACACAAATAAGATGAGAAAAAAAGAATACCAGGAAGTAGGAAAAACATAGCAAAAGCATAGAGGCGTAAAAGAGCAAAATGTATTTGAGCAAATACAAGTAGTTCCAGATGTCCAGAAGGAAATATCCATGTTAGTAAATGACAGGAGATCAGAATGGAGAATAAAACATTTGGTATGTGTCTGCTATACAGCGAATGTCAAAAGCCCAGATGGAGCAATTGATATGTATAAGAGAAAAGGCATACTAATTCATTTACAGATATTTTCCCCAAATTCTACCTCCCTTATCATGTTACATCATTGGAAAGCATATACCTAAATCTAGTGTTCTCAACCTTCGACGTGTATCAGAAGTATTTGAGAAACTTTTTTAAAATGTGAATTTCCTAAAGCTTGACCCTATCTAAATGAAACAAAATATTTTCTGATGAAGACATATCTTAGACATTTCTCTATTATGAATACATAAGTGTAGCTATGTATTATCCTTTTATTCTCTCTATGTCTTTTATTGAAAATTCACTATTCTATGTACAATTCCATTGTAACACAGGCTCTTCCATACCTTCCAAAGTATGACAGATAATCTGATAAACAAATTTGTTCTACTATGCTAGAGATAGAGAGAAAGCTGTGTTGAATATACATTTAATTTATGAAAGCATTCTGAAAACAATGTCTCCACCTTTGTTGCCTAACTGGAAAAAGTGACTAACGTTGTAAATTTGGGTGAAATACAAAGGTTGATGTTATGACACTTACTAGAGCAGATATCTGGGAACAGGTGGAGACCTTGAGTCACCCCTCAAGTCATTCCATGTAAGACTCTGCCCACTGTACATTTTCATAAGGCAACTCTCTTTGAAATTTAGAACTTTCCCTAAAGGCAGTATTGTCACTGAGTGGGGCAACAGGTGGAGAAATCAGCAGTGCTGGAGACAAGTGCACGAAATGCCTTCCTCAGCCCATACTGGATTACCCAGAATGCCTCTCTGTATGGCTCAGGAATTTGCCTTCAACCACTCATTGAACAATCTCTTTAGAGGCTTTGTCTTAACTATCATGGGCTCTCAGAAAATTCGGCTCTCAGAAAATTCATGTTGGTAAATTGGCAAAAATGCAAGAAATGTCTCAATGTCCGAAAACAGAATTAAGTAAGATTCCCCTAAAGTTGGACTTATTTAAATCAATACTTTATACCATTTTGTTTTAGCAAGGATGGGGTTATATCATACCCAATTTCATATCTTTAGGGCCTATAACATCACTCAATTCTTTTTTTTTTTTTTTTTTTTTTTTTGAGACGGAGTCTCGCTCTGTCGCCCAGGCTGGAGTGCAGTGGCCGGATCTTGGCTCACTGCAAGCTCCGCCTCCGGGTTCACGCCATTCTCCTGCCTCAGCCTCCCGAGTAGCTGGGACTACAGGCGCCCGCCACCTCGCCCGGCTAGGTTTTTTGTAGTTTTAGTAGAGATGGGGTTTCACTGTGTTCACCAGGATGGTCTCGATCTCCTGACCTCGTGATCCACCCGTCTCGGCCTCCCAAAGTGCTGGGATTACAGGCGTGAGCCACTGCGCCCGGCCCACTCAATTCTTTTTATTTTTATTTTTATTTTTTGACATGGAGTCTCGCTCTGTTGCCCAGGCTGGAGTGCAGGGGTGTGATCTCGGCTCACTGCAAGCTTCGCCTCCAGGGTTCACCCCATTCTCCTGCCTCAGTCTCCCGAGTAGCTGGGACTACAGGCACCCACCAGCACACCCACCTAATTTTTTGTATTTTTAGTGGAGACAGGGTTTCACCATGTTAGCCAGGATGGTCTCGATCTCCTGACCTCGTAATCTGCCTGCCTCGGCCTCCCAAAGTACTGGGATTACAGGCGTGAGCCACAGCACCTGGCCTAACATCACTCAATTCTTAAGGTATTCAATAATAGTGAGTTCAATAATTTTTAATTATTTTAGGAGCTCAGAAGTAAAAAGGAAAGGACTATTCATATATGGGAAATGTTGTTCAACCTGATTTTTAAACAGAAGGAATAGTAGGATTACAGGAATACATAATGTCTTTTTGCTTTTCCTATTACAGTGTTTAAGGCAGTTTCTTATCTAGTACTCTTTTTCTTCCTCAACGTGAAAACATGAGGAAACCTGTATAGGGCACAGAGCTAATAGGTAGGGAACTAAAATTGAGTGTAGGACTCAAGATTCTGAATGCAGTAAATTACAAAATACAAACTTTGCCATTCCTCCCATTGAAAGGTAGAGTCTATTTCCTCTAGTCTGAGCTGGATTTGTGACTTATTTTGGCCAAGACAATTCAATAGAAATGAAGCCACATAAGATCCAAGGCTATGATGAAAGTTGCCTTTGAGTTTTCCATTTGGTCTCTTGAAATGGTTGTTCTTGGAAGCCTCTTGAGCCCGGGTATGATCCTGTAAGAAACTCAGGACATTTTGACAGCTCCAACTGAGTTGTCATTGATCACAGCCAGCATTAATGTCCAGCCATGTGATAAGCCATCACGGACATCCAGCCCAGTTCAACCTTCAGATGACTGGAGCACCAGCCAACATCTGATGACAAACACATGAAAGACCCCGGGAGAATCATCCCTCTGCCCCCAGCTGATCCTTAGAATCATGGTAAGTAATATTAAGGTTCTGTTTTAAGCTAATAAGTTTGGGACTGTAGGTTATGAAAAGTAGATAACCAGAATAGAATTTGTTGACAGAAGTGAGGAGCTATTATAACAACAGCATAAAACAGGTGGGACTGGCTTTGGGACCATGCAACCTGTGACACCAGATAGTGTTGATCCAGTTGATATTGTGTGATGGGGTGGAGGTTGGAGTTGGAAGAAAACAAAATAAATGAGTAATGGAATCTGGTGAAAGGATAAACTTTGTTATGTGATGGAAGAAAGTTTAGTGAAAGCGTGGCTATCAGCAATGTGAAAAATAGAAAATGAACCTAATGAACTAGGAGACTCACTAAGGAGATTTTCAGGCAATATATTAAACATACCAACTGATTTCCTTTAAGAATATATAATAAAGGATGAACAGAGAAAAATGTGATATAAGGAACATCAGTTTTCAAGCAGAATTTTGACAGAATATAAAGGCTACAGGACATCTTGTGTTCAAAAATAAAGCTGTTCCTAATTGCCAGCCTCTCTAGATTGCAAAGCCTCTCAAAGTAAAAAAGAGACCCAAGGGAAAGATTATCTTTAAGGTGAGAAGGCAAAACTTCAGAGAAATTTAAGGGTGTGCTGGTAATGCCTCTAAAGTTGACCAGAGGTGTCCTAATAATCTTAAGACCATAATTATATAACACTCTCACACCTAGCCTTAATTTTAAAAAGAGGCTTATCTGGAAGAAATATATAGATGTATGTTTTGTCCAGTGGAATGAATCACAATAAATCTCATAAGAAACCCACAAAGTTTGAAGAGAATTGAATTGGCAAAAGCAAAATCAGCTTGGATATTTTTTAAAAAGGGAAAGAGACAGTTCAAAATGAAAAGAACCTTTAGACATTTATATGAATATGAAGCAGACTGAAAGGTGTTCAGTTGCAAATATAGTTCCTTTTCCCTTTTCTACCAAAAAGCAAGCATGACAGAGTATATAGACAAATGTCCGAGGGCAGAGTAAAAAGCCCAGTGGTGGAGCCAAGTGTCACAGAAAACAGCTTTCAGGAGGCAAAACTGAGCATTTATCAAGGAACAGGTGACCTATGCAAAGCTGAATTTCGAAAATGCTTTAGATGAGTGGACTTTACATGAATCACATGACACCTTTTCCTTACCCCCAAATTAAATGGTAGTATTAGTGGCCATTAATGAATGTTTAGAGAGCAGATTACTTATCTGTTTAGACCAAGATATTCAGAGCAAGAGAAATCACACTACATATGCTTCATTCAAGAAGTTTTATGCACAGTTGAATCTAAATTAGATGAAAAAATCCTGGGCTTGGAGCCTGAAACTTTTGTTATAATGCATACAAGTTTTACAGGCCTTTTGAAGAGTGACTGTACATAATTTGTAATGCTATGGCAGCTGTAATAGCAAATTCTTTGGTACTTTTCCTGTTGTGAAGTGAAATCTAATTTTTCCCCTTCAATCTGAGCTGACCCTGTGAATTGTTTTGACCAAGAGAATGAAGTGAAAGTGATTTGAGGCTCACAATCCTAAATATTTTCCCAAATATTTACTAGTGCCAATGAAATCACTTAAAGACAGTGTTTCCATACTCAAAAAGTTGGGCAAATACTACAAATTGCATGATCATTTAGGAAATTCTTGATGTACAGCAACTTTCAGAAAAGTCCTGCACCTATAACTTTCTTTAGCTTTCTGTGATATATTATTTCCCAAACACTTTTGGCCCTAGGACATTTTATTTGGTCCTGATTTCTATAGACCTTTCACATAATATACTTTGAGAAAAGTGATCTAGGGAAGCTTTATGACACTCTGTAGTTCTTCATTAATGCATTCATCTTTTAAAGAAAGGCTTATTGAGTATAACTTAATATAATGCTAGGCCTCAGTCTTCAAAGGCTAATAAAAAACACTTGCCTTTAAAGATAACGGTAATGAGTAGAATAGAAAAAAACCCACTTAAATGTATAAGTTAAATATTGTAAAAAATGTTATGATAAAGTGTCTAGGTAAGAAGCACATTAATATCCAGGAGAGGAAAGTACACAATATTTTTTTCAGTAGAGTTAATCAACAAAGATATTTGAGTAGGGCCAAGAATTTGACATGCATGTAAAAGAAGAAAGTGAAGATGGAAAAACGAATTTTCTTAAAGTCAGATGGAAAAGTCGCAGACTAAAATAGCATGGCATAATTAAAAAGCACTTTAGACACTTCAGAAAGTAAAGATTTAATATAGAAAATGTGATGCTTATAAAAGTCTCAGTAAGGATGGAGGAGAAACAGACAGGAGAGGCTACCAGTTTTCAGGCATGTTATTGTAATAAACTGCTGCTGATGACTACTGCTATTTTGATTGATTCATTCAAAACCACACAGAATCTACTACAGAATGTTACATTCACCAAAGTCCACACATGGGCCTCCATTGCATATCATAATCTACCTACTGAAAACCAGAGATAAAGGGAAAAAATCTTAAAGTAGCCAAAGTAAAGGATGAAAAAGTTAAGAATTACAACATTCATCTCATGAGAAACAATGTAAGCTGTTGAACAATGGGAGATCTATTATGTACTGAATGAAAAAAAAAAAAGAACATGTCCATAAAAAAGTCTGAACATAGAAGAAATATCTTTCAAAAACCATAGGTAAAATAAAGAAATTTTCAGATATGAGAATTCAAAGGTAACTCATTGTTAGCACATCAGCACTACAAGAAAAATAGAAGGAAAATATCAAGAAAATTTGTGTATACCAAATATAGTCCCATCTGGATATAGCAAATGAGCACAAAAATAGAAAAATATACATATAAAAGATGTTTTTCTGTATTTTATATTACTTTATATTATAATTTACTGTTTAAAGAAAAATTATACTAATGTCTTACAGAGTTTATGATGAATATATGACAAGGATACTACAAAGACCAGAAAGAGGAAAAAATGAAATGCATTATTGAATGTTTCTTTCTTTCTTCACTTAATTTTTTGTTTATTTATTTATTTTTTTTTTTGAGATGGGGTTTTGCTCATTGTCTAGGCTGGAGTGCAGTGGCACAATCTCGGCTCACTGCAACCTCTGCCTCCTAGGTTCAAGCAATTCTCCTGTCTCAGACTCCTGAATAGCTGGGATTACAGGTGTGTGCCACCATGCCTGGCTAATTTTTGTGTTTTTAGTAGAGATGGGGTTTCACCATGTTGGCCAGCCTGGTCTTGTACTTCTGACCTCAGGTAGTGAAGGCCTTCCTCAACCTCCCAAAGTGCTGGGATTACAGGCATGAGCCACCGCACCCTGCCAATTGAATGTTTCTTATACTATATATTAAGTGGTATAATATCATTTGAAGGCCGAATTTAAATACATCATATAAATAAATAAATAAGCCAAAAAAGATAAAAGAATTATAGAAAAATAATCCAAACTGCAGGAAAAAAAAAAAAAAAAAAGCAGAGGAAGAAAAACAGGAAAAGAACTAGAGGTAAGATAAAAATAAAATAAAATAGGCCAGGTGTGGTGGCTCATGTTTGTAATCGCAGCACTTTGGGAGATTGAAGTGGGTGGATTACTTGAGGCCAGAAGTTTGAGACCAACCTGGCCAACATGGTGAAACCCCATCTCTACTAAAAATACAAAAATTAGCCAGGCATGGTGGCACACACCTGTAATACCAGCTACTCCTGGGAGGTGGAAGTTGCATTGAGCTGAGTTCACATTGAGCCGAGTTCACACCACTGAACTACAGCCTGGGTGACAGAACAAGACTTTGTCTCAAAAGTAAATAAAATAAATAGGAAAATGTGGAATATAAATTGAGACTTATGAATAATTACACTAAATGTAACGGATCTTAAAAGTCAATTCTAAAAGTCAGAAACTATAAGATTGGATAGAAAAGATTCAACTAAATGATGCATATCTTTTAAAAAACATATTAAAGAAGTAACAAGTACAAAGTGAAAAACTGAAAAAGATGTATAACACTAAACGAAAAATAGATTGAGTGGCTGTCTTAACATCAGATACAGTAAATTTCAGATAAAGAAATATTACCATGGAAAATGTTGATCATTTCATGATGATAATAATTTCATCAAGAGGACATAACCATACAGTTTATATACCTATAAAATACCTTCTAGTTAAATGAATCAAAACTGAAAAAGTCAAATATAAAATGAAGTAAAACCACTATTATAAGGAGAGATTTCAAAACTAATCTCTCAATAATTGACAGAAAATATAGACTGAAAATCATTGAAGTTACTGAAGACCTGAATAACATTACCAAACAACCTGACGTAATTGACAGTTATATAACATTTTATGTGCCTCCAAAGAATACCTATTCTTTTCAAGATCACAAAAACACATACATGAACATGTGCATGCACATGCTCACACATACACACAACGTTTACCAAGACAGACCAAAATCTGTCTTTAAAAATAGTTTTCAATACATTTAAAAGTATTTGAATAAATAAAGGTATGTTCTTAAGCATCTATTTAAATTAAATCAGAAATGAATAATATAAGTATAAAATCTCAAAATATTTTAAAATTGAAAGCTATAAATACAAATAACTCACACTTCAAGAAAAACTAGGGAAAGGGAACTTGGAAAATATTTTGAACTGAATAAAAATTGAAAACAAAAACATAGCAATATCTGAAGAATGCAGTTAGTTCAAACAGTGCTGTCATAAAAGTTGCCCTTAAGACTTATGTTTAAAATAGTAAAAGTTTAAAACAATGGAACAAATTTCCATTTAGAAATTCAAATATAAGGGCAAATCACAACAAAAAGGGAAAAAAATAACAAAGACAAGAAATAAATAAAACAAAATACAAACATAATGTTAAAAAAAGAAATATAAAGCTGAATATTTAAGAACAATGAGTATCTAGTCAGACTCATTAAACTAGAGAGGCCAAGTGCTGTGGCTCATGTGTGTAATTCCAGCGCCCTGGGTGGCTGTGGTTGGCAGATTGCTTGAGCCCAGGAACTTGGGATCAGCCTGTGAAATGTGACAAAACTTCATCCCTCCAAAAAAAAAAAAAAATTAGCCAGGCATGGTGGCATGCACCTGTAGTACCAGCTACTTAGGAGGCTGAGGTGGGAGAATTGTTTGAACCCAGAAGGCAGAGGTTGCATTGAGCAAGATTGTACCACTACACTCCAGCCTAGGTAACAGACACAGACCTTGTCACAAAAAATTTTAAAAAAGGTAAAAAGAGAGATTATGTAAGTTACCAATATCAAGCATGAGAGATATAAAAGCACTAGAGTTTGTACTGGTATTAAAATGACATAAAATATTAATAACTTTACGGCAATAAATTTAAAAACTTAGATGAAAGAGGAAAACTCCTTGAAGCTGCCAAAGTTCAATGAAGAGGAAACAGATAACCTGAGTGATAAAAAGAAACAGAATTTAAGGATAAAAACATTCTAAGAAAGAAACCGCAAGACCAAGAAGCCTTTACTGGTGTATTCTATAAACAACACCAATTCTACTCTAACTCTTCCTGGAAATAGAAATAAGTTAGAACTTCTGAACTCATTTTATGAGGCTAGTATTAAGCTGACACAAATATCAAAAAAATAAAAACACATTAGAAAACAGAAAACTACAAACCAATAATCAACATAAAAATCCTTATCAAAATCTTAGTAAAGTGAACTAAACAATATATAAAATGGTTAATATAGCATAATTAAAATTTGATTATTCCAAGTAGGGCAAAACTGATTTAATATCAGAAAGTTAATCAAGAAAGTTATCACAGAAATAAACAACATATGAAATCATCTCGGTAGATTAAAAAATGTTTACAAAATTAAACACCCATTAATAATAAAATCTAATAAAGACCATTTAAGAAAAACCTAGAACTCATATCATATTCCAAGTCAGAGAAGAAATAAATGCTTTTTCCCTCAGATTGGGGATATAAAAAGAATTTTAATTCTGGCCACTTTTATTCAACATTTTACTGGAGCTCCTATGCAAGGAAATAAGACAATAAAAATAAATAAAGAGCATCCAGATTGCAAAAGAAAATGTAAAATTGTTTTACTTGCAGACATAGTTATCCATGTAGAAATAATGATGAATTACAAAAAAAGGTAACAAAACCATTAAGTAAATATAGGAAGGTAACAGGATGTAAGGCAAACATACAAGAATGAATTGGAAGATGTCACCAAAATGGTGGAGTAGAAATTATAGGACCCCATCTCTCCACACACAAAAATAATAAGCTAGAAAAAATGTGTCAGAGTCAACTTTTGCAGATCTCTGGAATCTAGTCAAAATCGCACGATAACAAAGGAAAAATTTGGTTAAGAAAGAAGCTGCTGCCTGCAGTAAAAGTATATTGTGCCATTCTCAGTTGCTAACCTAACATCCCCAGTCCCCCCAAATTAGCAGTCATGAGGGCAGCAGTTGTACTCTTGATACAAATTCCTAGCGTCAGAAGAGTAATATGGACCTCGTGCTTTAAGAATTGTGGTTATCTGTTTCAACTTTTCTGCTATCTGCCTGAAGGTCCAGCACAAGGAATTACCTTTGTTTTACCTGACTCAGAACACTACCAAGGATGAAGTAGCTTGCCATGTGGCATTTTCTGAAAGAATACAGAGGCACAGCATTGGCTGTATCAGGTCAATATAGGGGCAATAATCAGGATAGGCAATAAACATATCAAAAAGCCTGGAAAAGAAGGAGCTGGGAGAGGTGATACATGGAGTACAAAGGCTTTTAAACACTTCCACAAATGCTGAAGAATTGAGAAGGCCAAGCAAATACCCATGGCAGGATGCCTGCTCAGAAAAGGCCAGAGACAACCCTATACTTCTAACTCTGGCTGACTTCCAAGCTCTGCACAAATAGGATGTGAATGCTAAGGTAGGGTTTTAAATGGCTTAGTTAAGGGTTGAAGGGATGACCTAACATAAAGCCCATCTGCCAATACTAGGAAGATATATTTTTCTTTTATTTTCTTTCTTTTCTTCTTTCTTTCTTGATTATAGGCATTTAAGGAAACTATCAAAACACTAGCTGACTACCAAACTAATGGAATGCAGAAGTCAATAGCCATACACAATAAAGAATAAAGAATTCAAAAAATTGGTTTTGAGAATTCAATAAGTAACATTAACAAAACTATCAAAAACATGCAATATAAAAGCTACATTTAAAAATACATATACATCGTTTATGAAAACTACAAAATAATGTTTAAAAAGCTTCAAAAGACCAAAATAAATGGAAAGTTACATTATGGTCATATATCATAAGACTCATGTTATTAAAGTGATACTTTTTCTAAAATTGATCTATGGTTTAAATCTAATCCTAATCAGACTCATGACAGGCAGATCTCCACTTTCCTAATGGTGGCATACAGTTCTCTGCCGATCCGCTTTCCACATAAGTTATGAAACAATCATTACTTATGAAAATTATGCAAGAGTAACCATTTAAAATACCTGAAAAATATTTTAAGGACATACAGCAAATGTAGGAACATTCATTCAAGAAAAATTTCATAAGAAAAATCAGAGTCCATGGCAATTGAACCATAACCTGCTCTTTCCCTTCCTATTCCCAGCTCAGTGTGACAGAGACACCACTATAAAAGATGACACAAAGATTAACAGTACTCCCAGTCCCTCTGTTCCCAACTGAGGCCTTTAGTATCTCCTTCGTATAGGTAGGCCACCAGCATCACTAAAGCTCCATACATATGTATTGCAGAGGCTAAGACCCAGGCAAGTATTGCCAGGAATTTAAAGATTTCCTCCCTCTATCCAGTCCAGACTTGTAGAGTAGAAGCTCTATGTTAAGTACAGCATGTTGCGGTTACTGGGGCCCACGTTGACCCTATCCCAGTTTGTAATGAGCAGAGGTTCTATGCCAGGAGAGACAAGCTGAGGAGACAAATGATACAACCCTGCACAGTTCCCTGTGCATAAAGCAAGGGTGTCAATCCAAAAAAAAAAGTAGAGCATTGCCCCTGTCACAAAGTCTGCAACTGTATTTTAAATATTTTGTCTAGAGGAGAGACAAGCATAAAAATGGAGACCCCTGAAGCTCCCCACTCCCTTTCAGTCCCCCTTCCATACACAAAAACATTACTTTGTTTGTACTAGAGTGAGGGACTCAACCCTAAGGGCATTCTTGAAAACAATGGAGATTTTGGTGGCAAACAAGTTAAAAAGGTTGATAGCTTTATGCGAGCAACAAGCTACATCATTGGTTAGCCATTTAATTAAAGAGAACCAGAGAAATGGTAGCTAATAAGTGACTTTTTCATATCAGAGAACTTTACAAGACTGGCTTCAAAAATTATCCTGCAAAGGAGCCCAAATTTAATAGAATCAGACTATGGAACAACATGTGTCCCAGGGCATGGTTGAATACAATAGAGCAATTAGCCAGCAATTAGTGAGGACAAACAGCTGTTTGTGATACTAAGAGCAAAATACAACCAAATAGAGAGATCAGGCAAATCAGAGAATCAATATAGCCCTGGTAAAATTGCTGTCAACTCATGTGACTGTGCTCATGACAAAGCTGTGTTCTATGAGGAGAGACATTACAGGATGATATGGTTTAGCTGTGTCCCCACCCAAACTATCATCTTGAATTGTAATAATCTCCTCCCATCAAGGGTGGCACCAGGTGGAGATAATTGAATCATGGGGACAGTTTCCCCCATACTGTTCTCATGATGATGAGTGTGTTCTCATGAGATCTGATGGTTTGATAAGCATCTTTTCCCTTTGCTTAGCCCTCATTCTCTCTCCTGCCACCATGTGAAGAAGGACATGTTTGCTTCCCCTTCCACCATGATTGTGAGTTTCCCAGCCATGTGGAACTGTGAGTCAATTAAACCTCTTTCCTTTATAAATTACCCAGTCTTGGGCGTGTCTTTACTAGCAGTGTGAGAATGAACTAATAGAGAGGGTTTGCACTCTGAGAGAAATAAACTTCACTAAAATGGTCTGGCTACTCAAGTAACAAATAAGAAAACAAAAGCAAGATTCAGGCAAGGAAAGATTAGTATCCAGATTTCCTCCAATATATTATTTTTAAAATCCAATTTTTGACAAAAAGGATTATGAGACATGAAAAACACAGGTGAGTATCAGTCATATACAGCAAAATATAGCAGACAATAAAAAGTAACTGTGAGCAAGCTTGGAAATTGGATTTAACAAACACCTAAGCTGCCAATTAAATATATTCAAAGAACTGAGAAAATTCATGCTGGAAAATTAAAGAAAGGTTTGATGATAATTCTTTATCATAACAAAAATATCAATACAGAGACAGATTGTGTAAAATAAAACTAAATGAAAACACTGGAATTGAAAATTACAAAAATTGAAATAAAAATTCACTAGAGTAGATTTGAACTAGCAGAAAATAGAATGAGTGATTTTGATGCTAGATCAACAGAGATTATGCAATCCACAGAATAGTGAGAAAACCAAATGAACAAAACAGAACAGAGTATGAGAGAAATAAGACACTATTAACAGCATAACATAAAGACAGGAGAGAAAAAACAAAGAATTTATTTTTTTAATAACGGCTAAAACCTTCCCAAATTTGCCAAAACATGTTAATCTATGAATCCATGCAGTTCAGCAAACTCCAAGTAGCCTAAATTAAAGGGATGCAAACACATTGTAGCAAAGATGCTGAAAGACAAAGATAAAGAAAAATCTTAAAGCAATCAGATAAAACTGTCTAGTCATGTACAAGGAACCCCAATAATATTAACAGTTGACTTTTCATCCTAAACAATGGAGACCAAAAGGCAGTGAAATGTCATAGGCAAAGCACTGAAAGAAAAAAAAAGCTGGTAACCAAGAATCTTATATGTAGAACACTTTCAAAAAATAAAGGTGAAAAACAGAGACATTCCCAGATAAACATAAACTGAGATAATTTGTTCCTAGCCAACTAACTGCATAAAAAATACTACAGAAACTTCTTTAGGTGAAAATAACCAAACACAGTAATTCAAATAGACATACATACACACGCACGCACACACACACACACACACACGGTAGGGAGGGATACTGACAAAGGCAATTATGTAGTTATAAAAGACTACCAATGCATATTTCTTCTCCTTACTAGTATTAACTGATTTAAAAGGCAGTTTTATAAAACAATATTTTTAAAATTAAATTGTGGTTACATAACATATACAAATGTAACATATTTGATAATAATAGAACAAAAGAAATGGAGAAAATTGTATTGAAGAAAGTCATTAATACCAAATGGTAACTTAAATCCAGAGGAACAAGTGAAGAGAACCAAATTATAAATGAGAGCTCCTTATAACAAACTCATGAATATATATTTTTCCTCCTTTCTTCTCTAAGCCATTTGAACAGACATACAATATATGAAGTAATAATTACAACAACTTATAACTGGTTATATGCATAACAATAGCAGAAAAAAGGCAGATGAGAAAATTGGAGTAATATTTCTGTATCTCTGGAATTAATGTAGTATAAATCTGAAATAGATTCTCATGAGGTAAGATGTATGTGGAAATGCCTAGAGCAATCACTAGCTAGCAGAAAATAGAATGAGTGATCTTGATGCTAGGTCAACAGAGATTATGCAATCCAGAGAATAGTGAGAAAATAGAATGGAGAAAACAGAACAAAGTTATCAGATAAATAAGACTCCATTAAGAGCATCAACATATAGACAAGAGAGAAAAATATTTCACTTGAAAAATAGTGAAAATATAAAATAGTTTCACTTGAAAAAGAGTGAAAATATAAAATAGCATCATTTTTTCTCTTAAATATAGTGAAAATTATTAAATAATTAAAATATAAAAATATAAAATATTCAGTTAATGTGTACTAACTTAGTGTAGTCTACCCTTAAGAACTATTACACCATTTCATATAATATCAGAACGTTACTACAATATACTTACATTTCCCCATCCCATCCATTGTGTTATTGTTGTAGATTTTATATTTAAGTTATAAGCCTCACAATGCATTCATATTATTTTGCTTTTAAATAAATTAGAAATTAAAATGAGGAAAATATTTATATTTTCATTATGTTTACTATTTTCACTCTCTGTTCCTTTACATACTTTCAACTTTTTATTTGATATTCTTTTCCTTGAGGTATTATTTTCTTTTAGCTTTCCTTGTAGTTTAGATCTACCAGTATTATCACTATCATATTAGTTTTTAAATCTGAAAAGTCTTTAATTCCCTTTTTTTTTTTTGATATGTTGTGCTTTTATTATCATTCAATTCGAATTTTTTTTTCTTTTAGATGGAGTTTCATTCTTGTCGCCCAGGCTGGAGTGCAATGGCATGATCTCAGCTCACTGCAAACTCTGCCTCCCAGGTTCAAGCGATTCTCCTGCCTCAGTCTCCCAAGTAGCTGGGATTACAGGCACCCGCCACCACGCCCAGCTATTTTTTATATTTTTAGTAGAGACGGGGTTTCACCATGTTGGGCAGGCTGGTCTCGAACTCCTGACCTCAAGTGATGCGCCTGTCTCTGCCTCCCAAAGTGCTGGGACTACAGGCGTGAGACACCGTGCCCAGCTCAATCTGAAATATCTTATAAATTAATGTCTTCTTTGACCCACGGGTCTTTTAGAAGTGTTATTCAATTTACAAAAAAAAAAAGAAATATTTTAAGCATTTTTCCAGATATTTTATTGGCTTTGCTTTCTGATTTAATTCTCTCATGATTAGAGACTATCCTATGTATGATATTATTCACCTTTAATTTATTGAGGTTACAGATTTCCGGTTTGATATTTCTTTTTATTTCAACATTGCTCGTCCAGTGTCATCTGGCTTACGCAGTTTCAAATGAGAAGTACTTCATCGTTTGCCGGGCGCAGTGGCTCACGCCTATAATTTCAACGCTTTGGGAGGCCGAGGAAGGCGGATCACTTTGAGGTCAGGAGTTTGAGACCAGCCTGGTCAACATGGTGAAACCGCGTCGCTACTAAAAATACAAATATTAGCTGGGCGTGGTGGTGCACGGGTGCACGCCTGTGATCCCAGCTGCTCGGGAGTCTGAGGCGGGAGGATTGTTTGGGCCTGGGAGATGGAGTTGCAGTGAGTGGGCTGATATCATGCCACTGCATTCTGCATTCCAGCCTGGGTGACAGGAGAGACTCTGTCCCCCCAAAAAAAAAAAAAAAAAAAAAAAAAGGACTTAGTCGTTTGAATCATGGTTGTTCTGTATGTGTGTATGGTTTTTCCTGGATACTTTCAAGAATTTCTTTTTATTTTTAATTTTGATCAATTTGAGTACAATGTGCTTAACTGATTGCTTCTTATTAATCCTGTTTGGGGTATGTTGAGCTTTTTGATGCTGCAAATTTATTTCTGCCACCAAATGTGGGGAGCTTTTGGCTACTATGTATTTAATTATTTTTTTCTGCTCCCTACTTGCTCTTCTCTTTCTAGGACTCCAATTTTACATGCTATAATGTTTGACATTTTTCTACTGATACTTGAAACTCTGTTTTTATTTTTCAATGTTTTTCTTCCTTTTACTTCAAATTATATAACTTCTATTGATCTCTCAAGTTCATTGATTCGTTCCTCTGTCATTTCCACAATATTATTGAGGCCATCCTATAAATTTCTGTTTAATATATAATGCATTTTATTTCTAAATTTTTAATTTGGTTCTTTTTCATGTTCTGTTTCTCTGTAGGAAGTTTCTAATTTTTCATTTGTTACCAACAATTTTCCTCATCTAACTGATCATAGCTAACTGGTTTTAAGTTCTCATCTTATAATTCTAATTGAATATATTTAGCCATTAATTTTTCAAATGTTTTTATGCCATTCTTTTTTATGAGACTCTAATTATATGTATGTGAGACACTTTTATGTCATTGCGCAGCTAACATACTCAGTTCTCTTTATCAATCATTTTGTCTTTCTCTCCAGTTCATTGTGGGTAGTGTTCATTCTTATGTCATTAAGTTCGTAAATCATTCTTCTGCAGTGTCTGATCTACTATTCTGATTTTCATTCTTAAAGGATTTGTTTATTTTTTATCCTCCATCTCTCTATTTACTGTTTTCCTCTAAATAGTGCAATATGATAATAGCTTTCTAATTCCTTTGCCTAATAATTCTTTCTCTTCTATTATTTTTATGTGTTTTTAATGACTGATATTTTTACCTAGTTATGTGTCACATTTTTCTGATTTTTTGAGTGACTGGTAATCTCTCACTGGATGCTGGGCATTGTGAATTTTTTAATGCTGTCTTTCTGATTCTGTTGTCTTCCTTTAATGGTTGTTGGCTTTGTTCTGGTAAACAGTTTAGCGCTCACAGTTTGATTTGATCTTTTGAGGCTTATTTTAATCTTTGTTCATGTGTGCCTCAAGTAGTTTTTGACTTTTGGAATATTTTAGTCCCACTATGAGAACCACTCCTTTCTATAGTTTTTTTCTAAATTGTCCAGGTGGTCCTCAAGAAGTCCCCATTCTAATTGGTGGGAACTAAAATAATTCTCATCCCTGTGTGAGCTCTGAGAACAATTCATCTCACATATTTCTAAACATTATGCTGCACAGTCATAATAGATTTCTGCCCTACATATATGCATCTTTGTAATTAAACACTTTATGGAAGTTTTTAATCATTCCTTCCTATGCAGAAGTATGCTGCACAGCTTTCTACTGGTTCAGAATTGCTGACTTCTCAACTTCCAAACTTCTCAACTCAGCAAGAACTCTACTTTCCACTTGGGATTCCCTTCCCTGCTCCACAGCCTAGAGTGTCTCCAGGCAGAGTCCAAAATGATCATAGGTTTTATTTTATTTGTTTTCTTCCTCTGAGGGACCAAAGTTCTGCACTGTCTGTGTTTCAGATTCTGAAAATAGTTATTTCGTACATTTTGTCCAAATTTCTAGTTATTCAAGATAGGAAGTTAAATATGGTCTCTGTTACTTCATTGTCCCTCTAGGGTTTTTGCTATTAGTTATTACAGAGGACAAGAAAGAGAGCAAACATGATGACATACAAAGAAGAAATAATGTTGAGATTCTGCTATGTGCCAAACCCCACATTTTGTCATTAACATCCTATCACATTCAAATTGCAAAGCAGAAAGACAATTGATCAAACACACCTTTGACTAACTTACTGGTTTGCAACTTATAAGATCATTAACAAAGTGGGCAAACTCCAAGGACCTTCTGTTTCCCTATGAGATCAGTTTTACATCCATATGATACTGGAAGAAGAAAACAAGATATCAATGATCATATCTAATAAATAAGATAGACAATATTCAATAAGTATCCTTGATTGCCTGACAATGACTAAACTAAATAAATAATTTTACTTTCTGCCTTAGTAGTATGTTGAAGCTACAGATATTAGACAATTTAATCAAGAATAAAAGATCAAATTTCTATCTGGGGGGGCGGAGCAAGATGGCCGAATAGGAGCAGCTCCAGTCTCCAACTCCCAGTGCGAGCGACACAGAAGACCGGTGATTTCTGCATTTTCAACTGAGGTACTGGGTTCATCTCACTGGGGAGTGCCGGACGATCGGAGCTGGTCAGCTGCTGCAGCCCGACCAGCGAGAGCTGAAGCAGGGCGAGGCATTGCCTCACCTGGGAAGCGCAAGGGGGAAGGGAGTCCCTTTTCCTAGCCAGGGGAACTGAGACACACAACACCTGGAAAATCGGGTAACTCCCACCCCAATACTGCGCTTTAGGAAACAGGCACACCAGGAGATCATATCCCACACCTGGCCGGGAGGGTCCCACACCCACGGAGCCTCCCTGGTTGCTAGCGCAGCAGTCTGTGATCTAGCGGCAAGGCAGCAGCGAGGCTGGGGGAGGGGCGCCCGCCATTGCTGAGGCTTAAGTAGGTAAACAAAGCTGCTGGGAAGCTCGAACTGGGTGGAGCTCACAGCAGCTCAAGGAAACCTGCCTGTCTCTGTAGACTCCACCTCTGGGGACAGGGCACAGTAAACTAAGACACACAGACACCTCTGCACAGACGCAAACGACTCTGTCTGACAGCTTTGAAGAGAGCAGTGGATCTCCCAACACGGAGGTTGAGATCTGAGAAGGGACAGACTCCCTGCTCAAGTGGGTTCCTGACCCCTGAGTAGCCTAACTGGAAGACATCCCCCACTAGGGGCAGTCTGACACCCCACACCTCACAGGGAGGAGTACACCCCTGAGAGGAAGCTTCCAAAGCAAGAATCAGACAGGTACACTCGCTGTTCAGAAATATTCTATCTTCTGCAGCCTCTGCTGCTGATACCCAGGCAAACAGGGTCTGGAGTGGACCTCAAGCAATCTCCAACAGACCTACAGCTGGGTCCTGACTGTTAGAAGGAAAACTATCAAACAGGAAGGACACCTACACCAAAACCCCATCAGTACATCACCATCATCAAAGACCAGAGGCAGATAAAACCACAAAGATGGGGAAAAAGCAGGGCAGAAAAGCTGGAAATTCAAAAAATAAGAGCGCATCTCCCCCGGCAAAGGAGCGCAGCTCATCGCCAGCAACGGATCAAAGCTGGACGGAGAATGACTTTGACGAGATGAGAGAAGAAGGCTTCAGTCCATCAAATTTCTCAGAGCTAAAGGAGGAATTACGTACCCAGCGCAAAGAAACTAAAAATCTTGAAAAAAAAGTGGAAGAATTGATGGCTAGAGTAATTAATGCAGAGAAGGTCCTAAACGAAATGAAAGAGATGAAAACCATGACACGAGAAATACGTGACAAATGCACAAGCTTCAGTAACCGACTCGATCAACTGGAAGAAAGAGTATCAGCGATTGAGGATCAAATGAATGAAATGAAGCGAGAAGAGAAACCAAAAGAAAAAAGAAGAAAAAGAAATGAACAAAGCCTGCAAGAAGTATGGGATTATGTAAAAAGACCAAATCTACGTCTGATTGGGGTGCCTGAAAGTGAGGGGGAAAATGGAACCAAGTTGGAAAACACTCTTCAGGATATCATCCAGGAGAACTTCCCCAACCTAGTAGGGCAGGCCAACATTCAAATCCAGGAAATACAGAGAACGCCACAAAGATACTCCTCGAGAAGAGCAACTCCAAGACACATAATTGCCAGATTCACCAAAGTTGAAATGAAGGAAAAAATCTTAAGGGCAGCCAGAGAGAAAGGTCGGGTTACCCACAAAGGGAAGCCCATCAGACTAACAGCAGATCTCTCCGCAGAAACTCTCCAAGCCAGAAGAGAGTGGGGGCCAATATTCAACATTCTTAAAGAAAAGAATTTTAAACCCAGAATTTCATATCCAGCCAAACTAAGTTTCATAAGTGAAGGAGAAATAAAATCCTTTACAGATAAGCAAATGCTTAGAGATTTTGTCACCACCAGGCCTGCCTTACAAGAGACCCTGAAGGAAGCACTAAACATGGAAAGGAACAACCGGTACCAGCCATTGCAAAAACATGCCAAAATGTAAAGACCATTGAGGCTAGGAAGAAACTGCATCAACTAATGAGCAAAATAACCAGTTAATATCATAATGGCAGGATCAAGTTCACACATAACAATATTAACCTTAAATGTAAATGGACTAAATGCTCAAATTAAAAGACACAGACTGGCAAACTGGATAAAGAGTCAAGACCCATCAGTCTGCTGTATTCAGGAGACCCATCTCACACGCAGAGACATACATAGGCTCAAAATAAAGGGATGGAGGAAGATTTACCAAGCAAATGGAGAACAAAAAAAAGCAGGGGTTGCAATACTAGTCTCTGATAAAACAGACTTTAAACCATCAAAGATCAAAAGAGACAAAGAAGGCCATTACATAATGGTAAAGGGATCAATTCAACAGGAAGAGCTAACTATCCTAAATATATATGCACCCAATACAGGAGCACCGAGATTCATAAAGCAAGTCCTTAGAGACTTACAAAGAGACTTAGACTCCCATACAATAATAATGGGAGACTTCAACACTCCACTGTCAACATTAGACAGATCAACGAGACAGAAAGTTAACAAGGATATCCAGGAATTGAACTCATCTCTGCAGCAAGCAGACCTAATAGACATCTATAGAACTCTCCACCCCAAATCAACAGAATATACATTCTTCTCAGCACCACATCATACTTACTCCAAAATTGATCACGTAATTGGAAGTAAAGCACTCCTCAGCAAATGTACAAGAACAGAAATTATAACAAACTGTCTCTCAGACCACAGTGCAATCAAACTAGAACTCAGGACTAAGAAACTCACTCAAAACCGCTCAACTACATGGAAACTGAACAACCTGCTCCTGAATGACTACTGGGTACATAACGAAATGAAGGCAGAAATAAAGATGTTCTTTGAAACCAATGAGAACAAAGATACAACATACCAGAATCTCTGGGACACATTTAAAGCAGTGTGTAGAGGGAAATTTATAGCACTAAATGCCCACAAGAGAAAGCAGGAAAGATGTAAAATTGACACTCTAACATCGCAATTAAAAGAACTAGAGAAGCAAGAGCAAACACATTCGAAAGCTAGCAGAAGGCAAGAAATAACTAAGATCAGAGCAGAACTGAAGGAGATAGAGATACAAAAAACCCTCCAAAAAATCAATGAATCCAGGAGTTGGTTTTTTGAAAAGATCAACAAAATTGACAGACCACTAGCCAGACTAATAAAGAAGAAAAGAGAGAAGAATCAAATCGACGCAATTAAAAATGATAAAGGGGATATCACCACCGACCCCACAGAAATACAAACTACCATCAGAGAATACTATAAACACCTCTACGCAAATAAACTGGAAAATCTAGAAGAAATGGATAATTTCCTGGACACTTACACTCTTCCAAGACTAAACCAGGAAGAAGTTGAATCCCTGAATAGACCAATAGCAGGCTCTGAAATTGAGGCAACAATTAATAGCCTACCAACCAAAAAAAGTCCAGGACCAGATGGATTCACAGCTGAATTCTACCAGAGGTACAAGGAGGAGTTGGTACCATTCCTTCTGAAACTATTCCAATCAATAGAAAAAGAGGGAATCCTCCCTAACTCATTTTATGAGGCCAACATCATCCTGATACCAAAGCCTGGCAGAGACACAACAAAAAAAGAGAATTTTAGACCAATATCCCTGATGAACATCGATGCAAAAATCCTCAATAAAATACTGGCAAACCGGATTCAGCAACACATCAAAAAGCTTATCCACCATGATCAAGTGGGCTTCATCCCTGGGATGCAAGGCTGGTTCAACATTCGCAAATCAATAAACATAATCCAGCATATAAACAGAAGCAAAGACAAGAACCACATGATTATCTCAATTGATGCAGAAAAGGCTTTTGACAAGATTCAACAGCCCTTCATGCTAAAAACGCTCAATAAATTCGGTATTGATGGAACGTACCTCAAAATAATAAGAGCTATTTATGACAAACCCACAGCCAATATCATACTGAATGGGCAAAAACTGGAAAAAATTCCCTTTGAAAACTGGCACAAGACAGGGATGCCCTCTCTCACCACTCCTATTCAACATAGTGTTGGAAGTTCTGGCTAGGGCAATCAGGCAAGAGAAAGAAATCAAGGGTATTCAGTTAGGAAAAGAAGAAGTCAAATTGTCCCTGTTTGCAGATGACATGATTGTATATTTAGAAAACCCCATCGTCTCAGCCCAAAATCTCCTTAAGCTGATAAGCAACTTCAGCAAAGTCTCAGGATACAAAATTAATGTGCAAAAATCACAAGCATTCTTATACACCAGTAACAGACAAACAGAGAGCCAAATCAGGAATGAACTTCCATTCACAATTGCTTCAAAGAGAATCAAATACCTAGGAATCCAACTTACAAGGGACGTAAAGGACCTCTTCAAGGAGAACTACAAACCACTGCTCAGTGAAATAAAAGAGGACACAAACAAATGGAAGAACATACCATGCTCATGGATAGGAAGAATCAATATCGTGAAAATGGCCATACTGCCCAAGGTAATTTATAGATTCAATGCCATCCCCATCAAGCTACCAATGAGTTTCTTCACAGAATTGGAAAAAACTGCTTTAAAGTTCATATGGAACCAAAAAAGAGCCCGCATCTCCAAGACAATCCTAAGTCAAAAGAACAAAGCTGGAGGCATCCCGCTACCTGACTTCAAACTATACTACAAGGCTACAGTAACCAAAACTGCATGGTACTGGTACCAAAACAGAGATATAGACCAATGGAACAGAACAGAGTCCTCAGAAATAATACCACACATCTACAGCCATTTGATCTTTGACAAACCTGAGAGAAACAAGAAATGGGGAAAGGATTCCCTATTTAATAAATGGTGCTGGGAAAATTGGCTAGCCATAAGTAGAAAGCTGAAACTGGATCCTTTCCTTACTCCTTATACGAAAATTAATTCAAGATGGATTAGAGACTTAAATGTTAGACCTAATACCATAAAAATCCTAGAGGAAAACCTAGGTAGTACCATTCAGGACATAGGCATGGGCAAAGATTTCATGTCTAAAACACCAAAAGCAACGGCAGCAAAAGCCAAAATTGACAAATGGGATCTCATTAAACTAAAGAGCTTCTGCACAGCAAAAGACACTACCATCAGAGTGAACAGGCAACCTACAGAATGGGAAAAAATTTTTGCAATCTACTCATCTGACAAAGGGCTAATATCCAGAACCTACAAAGAACTCAAACAAATTTACAAGAAAAAAAAACAAACAACCCATCAAAAAGTGGGCAAAGGACATGAACAGACATTTCTCAAAAGAAGACATTCATACAGCCAACAGACACATGAAAAAATGCTCATCATCACTGGCCATCAGAGAAATGCAAATCAAAACCACAATGAGATACCATCTCACACCAGTTAGAATGGCAATCATTCAAAAGTCAGGAAACAACAGGTGCTGGAGAGGATGTGGAGAAATAGGAACACTTTTACACTGTTGGTGGGATTGTAAACTAGTTCAACCATTATGGAAAACAGTATGGCGATTCCTCAAGGATCTAGAACTAGATGTACCATATGACCCAGCCATCCCATTACTGGGTATATACCCAAAGGATTATAAATTATGCTGCTATAAAGACACATGCACACGTATGTTTATTGCGGCACTATTCACAATAGCAAAGACTTGGAATCAACCCAAATGTCCATCAGTGACAGATTGGATTAAGAAAATGTGGCACATATACACCATGGAATACTATGCAGCCATAAAAAAGGATGAGTTTGAGTCCTTTGTAGGGACTTGGATGCAGCTGGAATCCATCATTCTTAGCAAACTATCACAAGAACAGAAAACCAAACACCGCATGTTCTCACTCATAGGTGGGAACTGAACAATGAGATCACTCGGACTCAGGAAGGGGAACATCACACACTGGGGCCTATCATGGGGAGGGGGGAGGGGGGAGGGATTGCATTGGGAGTTATACCTGATGTAAATGACGAGTTGATGGGTGCAGCACAGCAACATGGCACAAGTATACATATGTAACAAACCTGCACGTTATGCACATGTACCCTACAACTTAAAGTATAATAATAATAAATAAATTAAAAAAAAAAAAAAAAAAAAAAAAAAAAAAAAAAAAAAAAACAAATTTCTATCTGATATCCAGATAGAAGACCCCAGCTCCATCTGGCTCCCACAGAAAATTTTCTTTAGATCTTTTTCAAGAGCCTTAACAAGTTTTGTAAGGTAAATCTTAATAAAGTTAAATAACGTCAGTCACCCATACAAATATAAGGGTAACATTAGCTGACATATTATGTATTTTTACTTATTGTAAAAGATCATATTATAAATTTATTGTATAGCCATATACCAAAAAGAATTTACGATGAATGACTTTAGAGTGTTATTAAAATATTTTGATCTTTTTATTTTGCATGAACTTTGGGATTATTACTAAATACTTTTATTTTTCAAGACACACCTTTATCAGGGTTTGGCAAACTATGGCTTAAGAGCCAAATATGGATGACTCTCTGTCTTTGTAAATCTTTTGAGGCTTATTTTACTCTTTGTTCCTGTGTGCCTCAAGAAGCTTTTGACTTTTGACTTTTGGAATATTTTAGTCCCACTATGAGAACCACTCCTTTCTGTAGTTTTAGAGCAAACCAAGTTTATTTGGCCCTTTGGGTGAGCAGGTCCCAGATTCTGAATATGGAATCAGAATTTGAACCTATATAGACTGGCATTGCACGGCCAGCATTTCTGAGGCCAGCCTTCCGACAAGAAGAGCAGTTTCGCTAAAGGGATCACAGAGAACTTGAAAACCCCAAATAGAAGGCAGTTACATGTAGGGAACAACAGTGGGAGTGGACAAGGGAAATGTTTCGCTAGCTGTCAGATTTTCTATCTGAAAAGGAGACCTGGCTGACGATCAAGCCGCCTTGCGGCTGCCTGTGTTCTATGCCTCTTACCGTTGACATCGCACTTTCCATACATGATCTGATTCCCCCTCACAACTTAAAGAGTCTCATTGGAACATAGTCACTCACAATTTCTATGTGTCTTTTGATGCTTTTATGCTGCAACTGTTGAGTTGGGTAGTTGTGGCATACAAAGTCTAAACTATTTACTATCTTTTTCTTAATAGAAAAATAATTAAATTGCCAAGCCCTGACTTACATGTGTGGTGGTAGAAGAGATTAGGAAATGAGAAGGAAATGATGAGGAATGAGCAGTTTGAGTGACCGATTTGGTCCCCATTGAAAGAAATAGAGGAGAAAGTATGAGGAGAATTGTGTCCACATGGTTCCTATACATATTATCCTTTGATCCTGTGCATCACTTAAAATTACAGATTTAAGGATAATTTTTAGCATCTGGAAGAGAATCTAGAGATCATTTAGACTTTGAATAAATCCTTCAAATTCTATTGAGTTCTTATTTCACTCATGCTAAATAGAATTGTAATATTTTTTACCAAGTAAGACCAAGATGAAATAAATTATATATGTGAAATGTCTTTTAAACCCCTAATAGGTTCTCAATATAAGTTTGTTGCATGCATGCTAGTTGTCTAGATCACCTCATTTTACCAAAAAAGAAAGCAATGTAGAGAAATTAGATGGATTATGTGACACCTCTCTAATTATTTTGTGGTGGACATATGAATTGACTCACATTTTATATTTCCTCTTTCAACACAATTTATACTGAAGTCTCTAGATTTCCTTCTTCAGGTTCCCTCTCCCCATTGCCCAGCTTAGGTCTGAAGAAGATTTCTTCAACCATGTTCAACCTCCCATCCAAATTACAAGAATAAATGTATCCTCACAGGCTTTTAGCCTGAAACACGTCCATTTTTTCTTTTCTTTTTTTGAAATTTTTCCTTTTTTTCATTTTTTAAAATCAGGTTTGGATATGGTTCTTGTTATTGTGTTTGATTTTGCTTCTTTAGATACTACAGAATGAAATGAGCTAGAAAAGCATATCCTGTATTACCCACATCTTATATAATAACATATCATAATTTAGTTAAAATTTACACAAAATTACAGCTTATTATAGCTAAAATATATTTCTATGTTATATATATGCTTCTATATATTACATGTGTAAATATATATGTTGAAAATAGATGTTTTAAATTCTGTTTTACTACCCCTTGAAGTGAGTGTAGATTGACACTGCCAAAAACTCAATATCAAATCTAAATATGGTTTGTCTCTGCCTATAAAAGAAATGTGTAAGTACATTTTCTGCTAAACTATAGAATGTATTTTCAGGTATACTTTTAACCACTAGAACCATGCAGGAAAGAGCAACCGAAATATAAGATTGCCATCCATACCAAGGGCACTTGAAATATTTCTTCTGGGAAAAAATGATAATTTACTTGTATCTTCAAAATCTGTAATGCCCGTAGTGCCTGCGGCTCATTGTAGACACTCATTTGTTTGTTGAATGAATGATATTTTTCATCCTTGAATGATTCCTTCACTTCAATCTGCTGTGGAAAAAAATATGAGTGAATAAAGGACTTTACACATTACGTCTCTCAAACAAATTATTTAAAATCTTTTCGGAAGTTCAAAAACATTTTAAAGTACTTTAATTTGTTTTGTTCTTCTGTAGTTTATGCCAAAGACATGATGTTGCCTGCCTCTGCTTGCTTACAGGTAGAAGCAACCTGAATCCCTCTAATGGAGTGTGCCAGGAGAGGTGAAAGCAAACATGAGAAGATGTCATTTTCAGAACCAGATTGCACTTCTTGTCACACTCCTCTTTGGGAAGAGCATGGCACTTTAGCTCCAACCTTCTACTGGCTACAGTAGCAATAAAAAAAGAGAAAAATGCCCTGACAGTTTGTGGGTGGGTGGACTCCACCAGACCCGAAGAACCCACAGTGTTCTCTTGCACTTGAGCCCAATTGTATTTGAACCTCTTTTGTTCTCAAGAGCAGCTGTCTTTCTATTGGTAAAAGATAGTCAACATATCAATACTTATTAAACCATAGAGGCTTGACAGTCACTTGAAAATCATTTGGATTCCTATTATTGGCACTAGTTGATAAGTATTTACCTATGCAAAGGGTCCTCAATGAACTATAAGGGATTTGCATATGTAGAACACTGATGAAAAGAAAATCTGCATGAAAAAAATTCCTTTGTTTGGCAGGGTTATACATGACTTTATTCTTAAATGTTTTCGTCCTCTGAAATTTAGGTCAAGAATAAAAGGCACAGATAGAGTGACAGCGTGTGGGTAAGCCTTAAGAAACTTTAAAATGTAAATAGGGACAAAGGTAATACTGCACTCATAAAATGGAATTTGTAGGCAAGAACTATCTTTTCTTCAACTAAGCGAGTAAGTTTAATTCTCCCAACTTGGAAGTATTGCCTACAACAAAATTTATATAATAAATTTAGTATTGAATTAATAATATATCCCTTATACTTTAATCTTATTTACAAATAAAATACGACAAGAAATTTGAATTTGAAATATCAAGCATCAGCCATAATCCACCAACCAAATTTTATTTTTGCATATCACTGTATAGTCCATGTCTACAAGTGCACATATTCTTAGCAACAATTATTAAATGCATATGTACTCTTTAAATCCTCTGAAATTAATTCAGTATGAATTTAAATGTGAACTAGTTTAACGAAAAGAAACTTTTTGCATGGCACTTTTTTAGGCTATTGAAATGTTGGCTGTATTTTTTAAAATTTCATTGACAATGGAGACTCCCTGCCTTTGTATACTAACATCAAAATGACACCACGCAGTCATCATTTATTTTGACTTATCAAATATCAGAGGAAAAATAAGTGAGTGTATTTCTTTAGGCCATCTCATAGGTAGGTGTGGCTGCCATTCTCTGGCATGGCTTTTCTAGTAGATGGCATGCCAAGATCTTAAGGCTAAAAGTAATTATGCCCAATGTAAGTTAGTTATTCTTTGCCAGTTAAAATTGTCTTTTCAAAGAAGGATTTGAATCTACATACATATCAACTGTTTCAAGAACAGAGGTACAAGAAGTACAAGTTAAATGATTTATTCAACTTTCAAACACAAAGTGAAAGTAAGAATATATTGAATGAGAGTAAGAGAAAAATACACTGGAGTTTTCATGGCGTTTCTAGGTAAGGACATTTACCTTGTTTACATTGAAAATAAATGGGCAGTAGAGTAGTTACAGAGCGTTGCATTTTCCTCTATTATTTTGCCCTCTTTCTCTATTGTGTTCATTATATCCTAAGAAAAAAATCTGCTATTTTATTGTGATTGTGTATTGTGCTACATCTTTTGTGTGAAATTGCTTAATTTAGCTAAGTGATTATGTTTCCTAAAATTGAACAAAACCTTTCTCAAACTTTGATGGTCAGGTTGTAGTATAATGTTACTGTGATTGCAATTCAAGTATATGAAGTTGGGTAATATGAAAATATATTACTATGTATAGTAAGACACAAAAGCCTATTTATTTCAAATTAATATTACTTTAACAGCACTGAATTTATTTGTATGGATATCATGACTTTCTCAAGGGTTTTGGTTTAGGCCAACAAAGATTTAATGACAACTCTTTGAAGTTTCATTCTTATTCATCTGCATTCCAAGTATTTTGTTTTAAATATATTGGTAAAATTCCTTAAATAGAAACAACTGTGAAGCAGTTTCCAAAGTGTGCTAAGCCAGTGATAGTTCCCTCTCTGAGTCCTTATAATTTCTGTAAGTTACATTTATTATACCATTAGTATGACACAATTATCACTTTAATTAGAGGCAGATGTGACTGACAATTATATATATAGTTTCCCTTCCTTTCATATCTAGTTTTAACTTGTCCCCAAATAATATGCACACTCCTCTAAAAAAAAAACCTGTACTCTTATTAGTTGAGAAATTCCTATCAAAATGCTATAACAGTGTGTAAGTTTCCCAATGGCAATGAGATTAAAACAAATAATGGAAGCCAGCTGGACTCATGGATCCGTGTCGTCTCTTTGAGGCCACCAAATACCCTTCCCTTCTTTGTGTTCACACCCTTGGAAGATTTGCAGGCAGTTATCATGTTCCCATTTAGTCATTGCTTAGCCAAACTATACATACTCTTTTAATCTTTTTTTTTGCATATAGAAAGTCAAACCCTTCTTTCTGATTTTCTATGAACTCTCTCCAACACTTCTATGTATTTTAAAAATAGCATTCTAGTGTTGACAATATGCCCTTTGTTTTCTATTTTAGAAAGCTTTTAATAGAGCCAGAGCAATATACTGGGTTTTTTAGATGTAGTTTATTTTAGAAAGGATATGTGAATAATAGCATAATTATTACAAATTATCACTTGCCCAAGTGACAATGTAGAAATGTAGAGAAGTTTGATTTCATGTATTTTTCTACCTTGTTTACATGGACGGGTGATTTAGAAAGTCACATTTGTTCCTTAAATCCTGTTTTCCCCTTCAAATGTATGTGAGGATAGGTTCTGTAATATTTAATAATGTCTTCCAAATTTCTCTGAGGTAAGTTTTTATTTTACCTCCAATTTTATAGATGAAAGTTTAGTTTCTAAATTGTATTTTCACAGTCATGTGTTTTTGTTTCCTCCTATTTTGCACAAACTTGACTATGTTGTGGTGTTATAATAAAATGAAATTGACACACTGTACTTTCACCAATCACGAGAATTTGAAATCTTTAATTTTGCTTTGCAGAGGAAAGGGGGGTTTAGTTTTACTGTACTTCACATTCTAAAGAATGGAAAAACAAGTTTCTCTACTTTCTGCCTTCTTTCTTCCCCCAAAGAATACTAGTTTTGCCTGTAGTGTATATGCAACATACCATCTCTAGTACCATTTCAATGTATGGACTATGGAGTCGTTCATCCAGTTTTCATTGTGTTTGTTAATCATCCTCAGTAATTTGGTGTGAAGAGAGATGAGTAAGGTAACAAGGAAGCAGGAGTGAAATCTCTCACGTGCCTATAATGTTAGTGAGTGGGAGGCTGGGACTTTCCTCTTCCTATAAGAACTAATTTCATGGATATAAAAGACAGTGGCTCTGCAAGCACTCTGCCTGGAAATGTGTAATTATTTTTGTCATCATTACTATATTTGCTCAGAAAGAAGGCTGAACCAAAGAGCTGAAATAACTTCACAAAATCTCTGTTGATGAAAACAGTTGCCACATATCTCTGAAATAGGCACAAACACATTAGAGACCTCATCTTACTAACTCACTGTTGCTCAAAATTGTTTAATACCATCAGAATAATATGACAGCTGCATCACTCATCAAAGAATTTAAACTTGAAGAAAAGACAAATAAGCAAAATAGGATTAAATGGTGAAAAAAAGAGCAAATAGAAATATGTAATTGAAAACACTGAGAAGGGGGTGTGCAGTTGGCGTGTTTTCATGTGTGATGGTGTGGTTGGAGGAGTTACCTAATGACGGTTTTTAGCAAATTCCTATAGGCAGATTTTGACACAGGAAAATAGGACATTCAATTTACTGTCTAAAACATCCAGTTTTTATCAAAATGTTTTGGTTATGCAGACATAGTCACAATGTTAATATTTCTCCATTATGAATATATTTTAAAAACCTCTAAAAGTATTTTAAAGAGCAAAAACCTATTCTTTCAGTGAACAAATGAACATGATTTATTAAAATGTCAGGATAATTACCTGGGGTATCCTTTCACTAGTTATCATATAAATGTTTAGAAATTTAATTATGGAGCTATGAACATTTCCTCTGACTTTCTGTTTAAATTTTTTTTTTTTTTTTTTTTTTTTTTTTTTTTTTTTTGGTGAGCAGATTATTTGAGAAAAGCCCATACTTATTTAGGGAGAAATATTCTTGATGCAATTAATTTTTTTTATCTCTCATCCTTTCTTTTCTTCTCTTCCCTCTCTCTCTTTCTTATTTTTCTTCCTTCCTTGCTTTCTCCCCCTTTCTGCTCACTCTTTCTTTCTTTCTTTTTCTTTCGTTCTTTCTTTCTTTTTCTCTTTTCTTCCTTTCTTCCTTTCTTTCTCTTTCTTTCTTTTTTCTTCCTTCTTTCCTTCCTTCTTTCCCTCCCTCCCTGCCTCCCTCCTTCCCTCCCTCCCTGCCTCCCTTCTTTCTTTCCTTCTCTTTCTTTCTTTCTTTCTGTCTGTCTTTCTTTTCTTTCTCTTTCTCTCTTTCTTTCTTTCTTTCTCTTTCTTTCTTTCTTTCTTTCTTTCTTTCTTTCTTTCTTTCTTTCTTTCTTTCTTTCTCCTCTTTCTGTATTTAAGGTAGAAAAGCCTAATTTTCTAAACCATTACAAACTTTTCAAGATATTTGATGCATGATGTGCCAAAACATGAAATGAGAGCACAAAAAGGTTCCAAGTGGGGGTTAAAAGCTGGGGAAGGAAATCCTGACAGGATTGTCTTTCATCCTGTTGTTGGCTTTTGATCGACTGCTTTTCCATAAAAAAATATCAGAGCACTGTTCATGGCCAATTACAATCCAATTTGCAATTGTAACTGCATGTTAAAAAGTAAATCAAGTAGAGGTATGAAGGGTAGTTAGTTTTCAAGAAAAGGAAAGAAATGTAAGGAAATGTGAATATTCAGGTAACAGAGTGTAACTTTTTAAACCTACATAAACTAAATCGTAATCTATGACTTTGACAAGAGTGGAAAAGCTTGTTCTCAAAAGTAATCAAGGATCTAACAATCATGTCTTTTCCTTAATATGGGTTCATGGTTTTCTGAAAATAGACTTATTGGTGTCATTTGTCCCCAAAAGCAAAAGCATTGTTATTGAAATGGAAATAAACTTCAATAATGTTTGTTTATTGGGATGACATTTATACTTTGTGGTGAGAAAATCTTTAGTAGCTTCGACTTCCTCCTTGCCTATTTCAGAGTGAACTTGTCTGTCCAGGTCTTTTCTTCTTCACCCCCAGCCCTGACTGGAGGTAAGTAGATATCCTTCTGAGCCATGGAACAGAGAAATGTTACCTTCTACCCACTCTTCAGTTCTCTGAAGTTCCCCAGGCAATGCCCCTGAGAACTCTCTTGCTGTTTCCCCTGAGGTTGAGAGAACTCTTCTATGCACTGGAGATGAGGAATGGGAAAGAATTTCAACATTTCAGGGAAGGTGGGCAGCTGAGTAAAAGTACTATCAAAGACACATTTTCAGTTTTCCTTATCAGCCTTCCTCTCTGATAGTCACCAGTAATCAGAGTGAGAAACATTCTTTGAGCATGTAGAGGGGCTCAGCACTTGGCCTCACACAGGTTTTACCTAGTGTATTAGCAGGAGCGGAGATTTGGGAGAAATTTTTTCCTTAAACTTTCCATCTGCAGAATTTCTGTTTGTACTCTCACACTCACAGGAGCAAATTAAAATCAATAATCTTTAATTTATAAAATATTAAAGAGCAATATATTAACTCTGTCAAATAGAGAAGCATCAACTATTTTTAAGACATCCTCCTTACTCAGGTTTGTAAGAAACTAGAGTATGTATATCACTTTTGGGAGAACAATTTCCCTACTACCCAAGGAATCGTGTTATATTAACATTGATTATAATTCTGCTACTGCCAGATAATATGTGTTAAATGGTTTTAAAAAGGCTATTAGTTGAAAATATTTGAAGACTCTTCTCATCTTAATTCCCCATGCAGTATCTGACCTGTAAATCCATAATGAAAACGTTGCTTTCATTTGGTTTTCCTCCTTCAAAGGAAACTAACTTTAACACAGATTTTTTTCTCAAAGATTCACAAATATGAACCACACTTAATAAAATATAAAATTTTACCTATTATAAAATGGTACATTTATCAAAAAAACGATAGTGAGGCATTTCTGACTTAAACAGGTGTGTATGTTCTTCACTGTAGTAATTGCTTTTGTGGAGCTTGTTAGTTTTAGGAAAATCAATTTCATAGAATCATACGCTGGCACATTATCTTTTAGTTCATGTCTATTTCTTCAAATGATACCTGTCTAATATATACGTAACAATTGGCAGAGTTTGGATTTCACACCTTTTCTTAGAAATATAATTCATAAGCCTCTAATCAGCAAGTTTTCTTAAGAGTCCTACCTAAAGAGAAAGCCCTTGAGCAATCACAATCGATTCTTATTTGACTGTTTTGAGTAGAAACAATAAAATTGCTTAGCTTTGTTTCATTTAAGTATTTGAATACTATTAAATTTGAACTAGTAGTCTTTTCCAACAACATTCTTTTTTGCTCACTTTCTGCTTTGCACTTACTTAGACAATCCAGAAAATATTAAAACATCCTTATAATATAATACTGAATTTGAAAAGAAAAACTATGTCGTGGAATTATGTATTAGTAGAAATCTGACTGTTGCTGGATTTACAGGATTTACTTAGTTAGGAAACATGTACCGAGTGCATACTATGTACCAGGGACTTTGCAAGTCACTAGGTATACAAAGCCATAGAACATAGCTCTGTCATTTGTATAGCAAATAATTACACTAGAATCTGATAAATACTGTAACAGTTTGTATAATGTGCTTGTTCCAAGAACATAAGGAGAGACTTTAGTCCAGGAGAGTTGGGAATACTTTCACAAAAGAGAATGAGAGGTGGTCAATTAGACTGAAACGTAAGGCATGTGTGTAGAAGTTTTGTGAGCTAGGACTAAGAGATTATAGCAAAGCCAGGAGTTGAAGATTATATGACTTGCAAAACATTTGAACTTTGTCTTGTTGGTTCAATAATGTATGTATTCGTTCCAAAAACATCTTTTAAAAGTATTTATTGAGTACCTACTATGTTCCCAATAGTATGGTAGACATCAGGGTTACAGCAACAAATAAGACAAAAATCTCTAGTCAAAGTATTTGCATTTGGGGTGGGGTTAGGGGATAGAGTAACAAATCAAATAAAAAATACAACAATAATAATGATAAATCATTTATAATGCATAGAGTGATATTAGGTATTATAAGTGTTATAAAGAAAACTAAAATACTGTAAGGGGAAAGGAAGTAATGTGGGAAGGAAGACTGGTCACACAAGTTTTTCAAAGAAGGTAATGTTCGAAACAGAGATCTGTTTACTAATTTGAATGGTGGAAATGAGGCTTGTAAAACATCCAAGAAAAGATTATCTTGGGAAGAGGGAAGAAAAAGCTCAGAGACATTGAGGAATTAATTCATCAGGTTGTAAGAAACCATCATTGAAATTCAAATACGATAAGCCAGGAAAGATAGGCACTGTTTTCACATCTTCAGAAAGTCCTATCATTAATGAGAAGATAAATATATTATTCTTTTCTTGGAAAAATAATCTTTACATAACAGAGGTCCTTTTAAACTGTTAACTCTAAATTCCTGTTTTTATGTTGTCGTTGCATCTCACCTAGAATGAAGACTCAGGAATATAAGTGGTTTTGAAAAGACTTATTTAAATATTGAACATTTGTCTACATGTTTAGATAAGTTTGCATTGGGAACTACTGAAATATCATCTTCTGTATGGTCATGTAAATGCTAGTGGATGGTAGGATGGATGAATTGTTACTCATTTTGACCTGGAAAAATCAGGCTTTCATTGAAATTGTTACTGAAAACAGAGTTTAACAGGTTTCTGGGTTTCACTGTCTTGTTTTCCATATGAAAAAATGTTGCTACTCTGACAGTTATTGTAAGTATTTATTACTAAATCTAGATGCTAAAATAGAAATATTATTAGAAGATATGGGGGTTTGAAGGTTAATTTCTAGCAGCAGCTTAAAGCTCTCACTTGCTGTTGTGCTCCCAACAGGAATTAGCGTCAATTTATGCTCATGCCCATGCACCTATGGAGACATGACAAAGACAAATCGATCGGTTAAAGTGACAGCAGGGGCCAAGATGAGTCACCAAAGGAAGCATCTTTCAATTCCCAGGCTCACCATAGATTTTCAACGCCAGGAGAGAGTATTATCTGCCACCTTTTCAGAACTTTATTTCACAAGGACACTTCACTTTCTCCATCCTCAGAGATTCTTTGTTGCTTTGAAATTCATCTGCAGAGGACAATATTTACCATGTTAAGCGTCCTCAAATTTTCACTGCATTTGATTTTATGACTAACCTCTTCTGTCACCTGACATTTACCCGTGAATTTCTATTCATAACTAAAGCTTTAGACAGAGACTTGACAGATTCTCCCCACAGCAGCACCCTACCCTAAATAAAACAAGTGATGGTTTCCCATATGTTTCATGAAGCAGCACACAAGCTGTCTAATTACAATATGTCTTAGTAGGAGAATTTCAAACTTAAGATACAGAGAAAATGCCCCCTTTTCTAGAGCAGAGCAATTCCTTCGAATTTTTATGATCTCATCATTCACTCAAAGTGGGCAAAGACATATCCCTGCTTCCCAGTAATATCCCAGGGAAGATAAAGCAAAGGAGTAGAACCTGATGTGTTAGAAACCTATTCATAATGAGTGGGCAAGGCAGGAGCAGTGGCATGTCAACTCTTGTGTGTCAATGTTTCATGTAAATTTATTTTGAGTTCAGCCAAACTTTTTCTTCCTCTGCTCTCATGCCAAGGGCAATCTATAAATCTAGTCTCAGCACCGTAATTCTGGATAATGCTGCAAGCACTTTATCAATAGGATGTAGACAAATCTATATTTGTGTTTTATGAGTTGGTTGGGTTTATGTTGTCATAGAGAGTTACAGCAACTGGTAGTTTGAAATACTTGCTTTGGAAATTGCGGAGTTTGAATATCCCCAGTTCTCACTGACAAGGAGCAGAAGAGGACAAATGGTCTATGAGTCAAAGAGAGAAGGTTTCCTTAGCTCCACTCTCGTTGCTACTCTTTTACTTCCCAAGATCCTTTAACCTGAAAGTGATATGCCTGACTGTCAGGGAGATAGAACCTGTGGTTTAAGATAGAAAGTACTTCATGAGCCACTTTGATACTCAGGGACTAACTTGAAATATTAGTCTTTAAAGGATTTTTATTATGTACAGAGAAAAATCAAGTTTCCCTTTCTTTGCCTAGCAAATAGCTTACTCAAAGGAAATAAATGTAGATTTCAAGTAGCCGAACAGAAATTAATTTTTATATCTTTTGCTATTAATAATGGGGACAATGATATTTAGAATTGCATTGCCAATATGGAAGCCCCTAGCCACATGTGGATACTATGCATTCAAAATGTGGTTACGCTGAATTGAGATTTGCTGTAAGTGTCAAAAACATACTGGATAAAAATATTTTATTATATAAATATGGTTTGTATTTGTGTTTTCATTGCATTGTATTGGATTGCATTGGTTTGTCAAGTTAATGTGCCAAATTCATACAACTTAAAAGAGGTAATAAGAACATTAATAATAAAAGTTAACATTCATGAAACATTTATGAAGGGTCAAGCACTCTATCCTGTGCTTTAATCCTTTCAAGAATCCTATGAATAATACATCATTATCTCCATTTTTCAGATGAAGAAACTGAGGCTTGAGGAGTTTTAAGTAAATATGCACAAGGTAACAGAGCTAGTATATGGCTTTAAGCTACTTTTGAACCAAAAGGAAGTTAGCTATGTAACTTTTCTATTAACATGCTCAAAATACAGTGACATTGATTTTGTGTGTGCATAAATGTGTGTGTTTGGTTTGACTGTGTGTATCTTTTGTAATTTGGTTTTAGTTTACAGTAAAACTTACTCTTTTGGGGGTATAATTAATTCATATAACCATATTCACAAACAAATGTCATCCTACCAAATTACCTTAAATTAGTTTCTCAGAGTCAACCTTTCCCTCAACCCCTAACCCTAGTAGCCACTGAGCTATTCTCTGACCCACAGTTTTGCCTTTTGCAGAATGTCATATAAATGAAATCATATAGAATGTATCCTTTTGAGTCTGGCTTATTTTAATTAAGCTTTTTTATTGATGACTTGTATTCCATGATAAAGATTAGCAAAATGTGTTTTTTTATTCACAACTTAAAAGGCATTAGGGTCATTTTCGGGTTTTGGTGGTTATGAAATAAACTACTATAAATATTTGTGTACAAGTTTAGCATGCACACACATTTTTATTAACTTTTTTGTTTACTTTTATTTTATTTACTAAACACCTTGGAGATGAATTGCTGGGTCTCATGGCAAGTATATGTTTAACTATGTCAAAGAAACTGCCAAGTGGTTCGCTTAAGGGGCTGGGCAATTTTAAATTCCCACCAGGAATGCATGTGAGTTCTAGTGGCTTTGCCTCTTCATCAGCCCTTTGTGTCTTAAAGCACTTTGTTGTCGTCATTGTTTTGCTTTGGTTGGTTTGCAGGGGTATCTCATTGTGGTTTAATTTGCAAATCCCTAATACCTATCAATGTTGAGTGCTGTTTCATGTGCTGACTTGCTATTCAGATATGTTCTTTGATGAACTTTCTGTTCAAATCTGTTGCACACTTTTCAGGGATTGTTGACTTTTATTATTATTACTTTTAGTTCTTTACATATTCTTCATACAAGCTTCTTATCAGATACATGATTTGGAAATGTTTTCTCCTGGTCTGTGACTGGTCATTTCATTGCCTTTACTGTGTCTTTTCCTAAGCAAAAAAATTTTAATCTTTATGTAGTTCAATTTATCAATTTTTATCCTATTAGGTCATAATTTGGGTATTCTAAGAATTATTTGCCAAAACCCGAGCCACAAATTGTAAACTTTTTTTCCTAAAGGTTTTATAGTTTTACTTTTTACCTTAAAATCTCATCTTTTTTGCATCTGAATGTTCAATTGATCTAATATCATTTGTTGAAAGACTATTTTTTCTTTTTTGCACTATTGTCAAAAAAACACAATTGACCTTTTATCTGTGGGGCTGTTACTGTGCCCTTTGTTTTATTCCGTTGATCTCTGCGTCCATCCTTTGCCAATACCACGCTGTCTTGGTTACTGTGACTTGACAGTAAATCTCGATATCAGGTAGTGTGAGACTTCCAGCTGATTTTTTACCAAAATTATTTTGGCTATTATAGTTTCCTTGCTTTTCCATATACATTTTTAAAAATATCTTGCCAGTACCAACAAATAGCCCCCTGGTATTTTCATTGGGATTATGTTAAATTGGCAGATACATTTGAGAAGAATTGATATCTTAAAAACAATCAATTATCCAACCCACAAAACCAGTATCTTTATATCTCTACATAATTATAGGTCTTTTAAAATTTCTTGTCTCATAATTTTTGACATATAGATCTTGCACATATTTCATTATATTCATATCTAAATATTTTACTTTTTGATATTCTTGCAAATGGCATTGCTTTTATTTTTTGTTTTCCAGTTATTCATTGCTAGTATGTAGAAATAGAATTTTTGTGTATTTATCTTATATACTGAGAGCTTCCTCATTTTTTAGTTCTAAAACTTTTTAGAGTTTCTCTGAGACTTTCTACATGCACAAACATGTCATGTCTAAATAAAGTTTTATCTTTTCTTTCAATAACACGCTTTATTTTTCTCTTTCTTGTCTTTTTTGACTAACTAGACCTTCCAGTATGGTTAAGAATAGGAATGAATACCCTGCTATTGATTCTGACCCTAGGAAAGTATTCACTCTTTTATCATTAAGTATGATTTTAGATACAGGGTTTTTTGTAGATGTCCTATATAAGTTTAAGGAAGATTTTGTATATTTTTACTTTGCTGAAAGATTTTTTATCAAGAATAGAAGATAAATTTTCAAATGGTCTTTCTGTACCTGCTGATACCATCATGTTATTTTCTTCTTTATTCTGTTTATGATTAATTTCTAAATGTTGAACTAGCCTTCAATACCTGGGATAAATTCCACTTGGTCATGATGTATTATCCCTTTTATGTATCCCTAGTTTATATTTCCTAATATTTTGTTGTGCATTTCTGTAGTGAGGTTTATGAGGGTTTTTTTTTTTTTTCTTGTAATGTCTTTGGTTTTGGTATCAAGGTGATGCAGGTCAAATATCATTTGGGAAATGTTCTCTCCTTTTCCATTTTATGAAACAGACTTTGAATGTGGTATTATGTCTTCTTTCAATGTCTGTTAGAATTTTTTGTATTTGATCTGACAATCTCTGTTAACTAGAATGTTTAGATCATTTACATTTATTGTATTTAGTATGATTGAACTAAGGCCTAGAAATTTGCCTATTTGTCTTCTGTTTGTTTCCTCTAATTTTTGTTTTTCTGTCTCTCCTGACTTAAGTCTATTTGGCTTTAAATATTTTTAACTGTATCTCTTCCTTATTTTTCTAATAGTTGTTCAAATAATTAAAGTATACATACCAAAAATATTCACAATTTACTTAAATTTAATATTTTACTTAAAGTAAAATGTAGAAAGATTACAACCATGTGAGTCACTTAACCTTTGCCCTTTTATTTAAAGTTATGTTTCATCTGAACACAATGAAACACTACCAGATGATGTCATAAATATTCTTTCAACAGTAATATATATTTTTTACAATTAAGAGGATAAAGGTGGTCTATTATAGTTACTCAGATATTTAATATTCTACTTGCTTTTCTTTTTTCCCCAAAGTTCTGAGTTTTCCACTGGTGTCATTTGCTTTTAGCCTGACAAACTTCTATAAATTTCTTTTAGAACAGATTTGCTCATGGCATATTTTTAGTTTCCCTTAAACTAAGAATGTCTTTATATCACCTTTATTCTTGGAGGATATTTTCATTGGATATAAATGTGATTTGACAGACTTTTTCCTTCAGCTCTTTAAAGATATTGTCTCACTGTCCTCTGGCCTCCATGAGGAGACCATGATCTCTGATGAGAAATCTAGCACCAGTAATATTCTTCCTTTTAACTCATGACTTTGTAAGACACAAGAATAAAGGAAGAAAAACAGTGAACTAGGAAAGAAGAATGTGAATATGTAGCAGCATCGAGGGTCCATGAAGAGCTTCATGATTAAGTTTAAACTAAGCTAGTCAACCAGTTTAACTACACAGGCGCCAGGGTACAGAAGAGAAAAAGCTAGATTTAACCAGTGCTGTGATATTGTCCCGCTTCTGTGACAAAAATATTTTATAAAAGAACTGCTAACCTCCTTGGAAATAACAAAGAATAGAGCAAAAATTTAAAAATACTTTTTAAACAACGTCTGTTTAATTGTTTAATACTGGTATCATTTAAAGACTTGTGAGGACTGGTGCAGTATTTAGCTCCCTCTCAGTTCATGTATTTAAACCACACTACTTGTCCATTAATTCCAAAAATATGCGCTGAGAATATGTTATGCTATATGCCAAACACTATATAAGGATTTGCAAATATAAAGGTGAACAAATATAAACATTGTCCGCATCCTCCCGTACCTTACAAACAAGTGATTAATTACTTAACATGATCAAATACTCTCCTTTTAGGTCTGGAAGAAAGAGCTCCAAGGGGAAATAAAAAGAAAGTGCATGGGCTGGGAAGATAACTTAAGAAAAAAATCCTACTACAAAGGTATATTTGAAAAATGATTAAATATGTAATCATGACAAATAGACCTGGAAAACAATAAAAAATTTTTACAAACTATTGGCAAAACAAGGAGTTGCTTAAAAAAAAAAAAAAAACGCGTATAAACATAACACTAACTTGACTCTGAAGCAAATGGTGTTTATGTGGTTATAAGCCCATAAACACTGCTTGTTGTTTTACCTAAAACACTGCGCCAAATAAAATCGAATAGGAGGAAGGGTAAGGGTTGGCAGAAGTGATCTAAATTCTCCGCTATCAAAATAGTCAAAAGATAATATCAAAATTTATACATTAAGAAATGAAAACTATGTTATCTGAAAATACAGAGATGAATTCTGGAAATGAGTATCTAAAGAATTAAATGTTTTATTGTGTCTTAAAGACAGAATTAACTTAAAGGAGGTCAAGGAATACTATTTTTAATAATAATGTTTTGAGAATAAATCGATTTTTTAAGGTAGGCACCCATGTTATTTTCACTCAAATTTAAGCAATATTAAAATCATATAGTCTTCCTCAGACCTCTTTCATACACCTTTTTCATTAAGACATCATTAACTCTGTAAATTTGTAAGCATTGAGCAGAGATGTAGAGTCCAATTTATGAATTCTTTACCAGATATTCCGACTGGTATTTCCCTTTTGCTATATTCAGTGCTTCTTATCTATTTAGTAATTTATAATAAATATAGGAGCAAGATTGTAAGAATCTGAGAGTGTTTTTTTAATCTAACAAGTGTTTGACAATTATAAATTAGCATTCCAGAAGGAGAGGTGACATGCAGATGTCATGAATATTAGAGATGATCTAACTATGTATACGTCTTAACACTAGAGAGAGACTTTCAGAAGGAAAATGGAATGGTTATTAGTTCTACGACTCTTCTTACATAAATTGCCCATTGGACTGAGCAAAAGTTTGTTCTCTTTCTCCATGAGTTTAGTTGTTTTAATTTTACCTCCCACAAATAAATGAGAACATGTGAAGTTTGTCGTTTCGTGCCTGGCTTATTTCATTTAACATAATGACCTACAGTTCCATCCATGTTGTTGCAAATGACAGGATCTAATTCTTTTTTATGGCTGAATAGTACTCCATTGTGTATATGTGACACATTTTCTTTATTCATTCATGTGTTAATGGACACTTAGGTTGCTGTCTTTTGGATAAAAGTCATTTTAACTTGGGTAAGATGATACCACATTGTAGTTTTGATTTGCATTTCTCTGATGATTAATGATGAGCACTTTTACATATGCCCATTTGTCAATTTTATGCCTTTTTTGAGAAATGTCTATTCAGATCTTTTGCCCATTTTTAATTGGATTATTAGATTTTCTTTTCCTATAGAGTTGTTTGAGCTCCTTACATATTCTGGTTATTAGTCCCTTGTCAGATGGACAGTTTGTAAATATTTTCTCCTATTCCGTAGGTGGCCTTTTCACTTTCTTGGCTGTTTCTTTTGCTGTGCAGAAGCTTTTTAACTTTATGTGATCTCATAAAAACTGGAGAAATGACATTAACTGACTCCAAATTATACTACTGAGCTATAGTAACCAAAACGGCGTAGTAGTTGATACAGACACATAGACCAATGAAACAGAATAAAGAACCTAGAAACAAATCTCTACTTCTACAGTGACCTCATTTTCATCAAAGTTGCCAAAAACATATATTGGGGAAAGGACAGTCTCTTCAACAAATGGTGCTGGGAAAACTGTATATCCACATGCAGAAGAATGAAATTAAACCCCTATCTCTCACCATATACAAAAATTAAATCAAAATGGAGTAAAGATTTAAATATAAGACCTTAAACTATAAAACTACTATAAGAAAACATTGAAGAAACTCTCTAGGACATTGGACTGGGCAAAAGTTTCTTTAATAACACCCCACAAGCACAGGCAACCAAAGCAAAAATGGACAAATGAGATCACATTAAGTTAAAGAATAACTGGAAGTTATTCTTCCAGTTCATGAACATGAAATATCCTTCCATCTCTTGTGTATCCTCTTCAATTTATTTTGTCAGTGTTCTATTGTTTTCATTATAGTTATCTTTCTTTTCTCTGTTTAATTCCTAGGTATTTTATTTTATTTGTAGTTATTGTAAATGAAATTCCTTCTTTATTTCTTTTTCAGATTATTCGCTGTTGTCATACAGAAATGCTACTGATTTTTGTATGTTGATTTTGTATCTTACAACTTTACTAAATTTGTTTATTAGTTCTAATAATTTTTTGGTTGAGTCTTCAGTTTTTTTATGTGTAAGATTATATCAGCTGCAAACAAAGAGGATTGGATTTATTCCTTTCCAATTTGGATGCCTCTTATTTCTTTCACTTGTCTGATTGCTCTAGCTAAGACTTCCAGTACTACATTGAATAACTGTGGTGACAGTGGGCATCCTTGTCATGTTCCACATCTTAAAGGAAAGGCTTTCAGTTTTTCCCTATTCAATATGGTACTAGCTGTGGGTCTGTCATATATGGCTTTTATTAAGTTGAGATATGTTCCTTCTATATGCAGTTTTTGAGGGTTTCTTTATCATGAAAGAATTTTGAACTTTATCAAATGCTTTTTCAGCATCAGATGATATGATCACATGGTTTTTATCCTTCATTCTGTTGATATGAGGTAACACATTGATTGATTTGCATATGTTGAACTATCCTTGCATCTTTGGGATAAATCCCGCTTCGTCACAATGAATGATCTTTTTTAATGTGTTGTTGAATTCTGTTTGCTAGTATTTTGTTGAGGATTTTTGCATCAATGTTCTTCCAGGATATTGACTTGTAGTTTTCTTTTTTTGATGTTTCTTTGTCTGTTTCATCTTCTCTGTGTATTTTTGAATAGCCTGTCTTGAAGCTCACTAATTCTTCTGTTTGATCAATTCTGCTGTTAAGAGACTCTGATGCATTCTTTAATAGGTAAATTGCATTATTATCTCCATAATTTCTGCTAGACTCTTTTTTAATTATTTCAATCTCTTTGTTAAATTTATCTGATAGAATTCTGAATTCCTTCTCTGTTTTATCTTGAATTTCATTGAATTTCCTCAAAACAGCTATTTCCAATTCTCTGTTTGAAAGGTCGCATATCTCTGTCTTTCCAGGATTGGTTCCTGGTTCCTTATTTAGTTCAATTTGGTGAGAATATGTTTTCCTGGATAGTCTTGATGCTTGTGAATTCTTGTGGATGCTCATCAGTATCTGGGCATTGAAAAGTTAGGTATTTGTTAGTCTCTGCAGTCTAGGTTTGTTTATACCCATTCTTCTTGGGAAGACTTTCCAGGTATTCAAAGGGATTTGGGTGTTATAATCTGTTTTTGGTCACTGCAGCCACATCTGCATTGGAGTGCACTCCAAGCCTATAACATTGTGGCTCTTGTAGACTTGTAGAGATACTGCCTTGGTGGTCTTGGGTAAGATCCAGAAGAATTCTGTGGATTACCAGGCAGATTCTTGTTCTCTTCCCTTACTGTCTCCCAAACAAAAGGAATCTTATCCTGTGCTGAACTTCCTGGAGCTGGAGGAGGAGGTGAGACAAGCACTCCCATGGCTACCACCCCTAGGACAGTGCTGCATCAGAGCTAAAGTCAGCACAGCTAGGTCTCGCCCAGGGCCCACTCTAACTACTTGGCTACTGCCTATGTTTGTTAAGGCCCTAGGGCTCTACATTCAACAGGTGATGAAGCCAGCCAGTCTTGTGTCCTTTTCAGGGCAGCAAGTTCTTGTGGGCCCCAGTGGGTCCAAAGATGCTATGTGGGAGTCAGAGCCTGGAATTAAATATTTAGGGATCTGCCTGGTGATCTGTTCTACTGTGGCTGAGCTGGCACCCAAGCCACAAGACAAAGTCCTTCCCACTCTTTCTGCCCCATTTCAGAAACTGAGAAGTCTCTCGCCATGGCCACCACTACCACAGGCCCACAGGGAATACTGCCAGGCTACTACTGATGTTCATTCAAGCTCCAGGGGCTCTTCAGTCAGCTTGTGCTGATTTCTGCCAGCCGTAGGACTCTTATTTCAGGGAAGTCAGCTCCCCTCCAGTCCAGGGAAGGTCCAGAAAAGTCATCTAAGAGCCAGGGCCTGGAATTGAGGCTCCAAGCACCCACTTGGTGCTCTACCCTACTGTGGCTGAACTGGTACCTAAGCTGCAAGACAGTCTCCTTTTCTCTTTCCTCTGCTTTTCTCAAGCAGAAAGAATCTCTCTCCATAGTCACTATAACTGGTAACGTGTTAGATCACACCTGAAGCCAGCAAGTCTCAGAGTCTCACCCAAGGCCCATGGCAAGTACTGTCTGGATACCGCTGCTGATTATTCAGGGTGCAAGGGCTATTTAGTCTTCAGGTAATTAATTCTTCCAGGACCGGGTCCTTCCATTTAAGATAGTGGGTTCCCTTCTGATCCAGGGTGTGTCTAGAAATGCCATCTGAAAGCTAAGGTCTGGAGTGAGTACCTCAGGATTCTGCCTGCTGCCCTATCCTACTGTGGCTGAGCTGGTATCCAGGTTCCAAGACAAAGTCCTCTTTACTCGTCCCCCTCCTCTCCTTAAGTGGAAGGAAGGAGTCTCTTTCGGAGCTCCAAGCTGTGCTGTGTGGGGTTGGGGTGGTGCAAGCCCTCCTTTAGCCACCCCAGTTGGTGTCTCACTAGGTTGTGATGCCCCCAGTCTACTGGCTCCAAGCATAGCACAGCAGTAGGACTTGCCTAGAAATTGCAGTCCTTGTTGCATAAACAGCCTTTCAAGTTTATTTAGAACCCCAGAGCATTTTAGCACACAGTGGCAAGGCTTGGCAGAACTCAGATTCTGACCTCTGGTTTGAACCACTCCTGTCCTCTGGGATTCCCCTCTGGCTAGGGTTTATCTAAATGCTCCTGCCATGGGTGTCAACTGAATTTGTCCAGTGTTTCTTTCTGCTGTGACAGGGCCACAATGAATTCCAATGCAAAGTCCGACAGGCACTGTGCCGTCTCTCTCACAAGCGCTCAGATTCTCTGCACTACACACAAATGCCTGGGATTGGGGCAGGGATGGTGTTGGTAATTCAAGACTGTCTTTCCTACCCTTTTCAGTGCCTCTTTCGATGATATGAAGTTAAAAACCAGGCACTGTGATCATTCTCCTGATTTTTGGTTCTTCCGAAGGTGCTTTTTTGTGTAAATACTTGTTAAATTTGCTGTTCCTGTAGAGAGGATGATTGGTAGAGGCTTCTGTTCAGCTGCTTCTTGTACTTTCTTCCTCTACTCAATGTTTTCTACAGAGATCACTAATCTGGAAGTCCTGGATTATCACCCATTTGACAAAGAAGAAACATAGGCCTGGGGGAAAAAAGGAACTTGTTCTAGGTAACATAGTTAACATATGTCAAATGTTGAATTTGAACCCAGACATGTATGATTCCCAAACCAGGTGCTTTACAATAGTACATCACTAAGAATGTTGTATTTCTTTTAGGAGATCAGAATGAGCAAATAAGAATACTGCATTCAAAACAGATAGAGACCCCAGTGAAATGCAGACCAAGTTTCTAACTGATCAGATTTTATTAACATTAAAACAACCATGTTTTCTCACTGAGAAAATTTTGAATCTGTGTCCATTCAAATTAATTAAAGCAGCATAGCACCTGTCTACTTATAAAGAAAAATCAGGTCCAATACATTGAGCTATGTATGGGAATTACTTATTTGAGCATTAAGATAAAATTTAAAGTCTACTAATATGAGTTTTTAGCAGTGTAATATATTACACAGGCATCCAGGGCTTCTGACAGCAAGGTAATTTACATATATTATTTTAATAATCCTCATAATTTTTCTGCTGGGAAGGTAACTAGCAATTATTTCTCAGATTTCTCAGATAGTGAACAAAAAAGCACAGAGAAGGAAATTTTATAAGTATGTCTCAGTAGATCTCAAATTTTATTTTTAACTTTGGGACTATTTGCTAGATTTTGGAGGTTAATTAGAATTAAAACATGTCTCTATTTTAGATGGAAAATAGTAATAACTAACTTTGGAGGGATATCCTGAGTTATAACAAAAAATGGGAAAAATAAATTTTTGTGCTCTTTCCTTTACTACAGAAAATATCCAGTGGTTCTCTGGCAACTATTTCAGAAAAATAACAACTACTCTTATCTAATAGATCATTTTTTAGCATCAACTAGTGAAGGGAATGTGATCGAGTCACCACGTTAAAAAAAAAAAAAAAAGCCACCAGATATGTCATTCAATTTATAATATTAGGTACAATGTGAGAATATACCTTAAGATTTTGTTTGTGATACCAGCACTATAGCGCTGAAATAAAAGCACAAACTATAGGGGGCAAGAAGTCAGCATGGAACTACCACAAATTTTACTTGAAAACTCATCATATGGTTTTTATAAGTTTTCAAACAAACTAGAAAGATGAAAACAAAATGGAAGCAAGGGAATCTGATATCCCTCATGAGTCAGTTTCTGATTGACTGATCGTGCCAAGTTGTGCTTTATTGCATCTGTGATGAGCAAATGGCAATTTCAGAGCCCTAATTCATTGCAGAATTCTCCTATAAGTAGTTTATTTAATATAAGACTTTAATTAGTTGTCTCTGAATGTTGTTACAATTTGATAGAACAGTTGTTCTTTTGTTAATCTTATTTGGTGAGATATATAAAATTCTAATAGTATAACAGAAAAGGTATAATTACTTATTGGTGCATTACATGTTAAAGAAGGTATAGGAAATAATGAAACTTAGTAAAAAGACAAACACGGAGGTAATCTCAATTTGTCTATCTATCTCACAAATATTTGATGAGCACCTACTTTACACCAGCCACTTTGGATAAAATGGTAAGCAAAGACAGCCATAGCTCCAATGCTTATTACAGTCTAGAGGAGGAGACATATAAGCATCAAATAGTTATACAAATAAGTGTAAAATGAAACATGAGGTAAACATCATTTAGACATGTTACAACAGGGGATTTGACAACGTAAGAAAGTCAAAGAAAACTTCCAGTGAAGAAATGATGACTGCACTGTGATCTGAAGGATGAGCAGGAATTAAGCAGATAATAAGAGGAAAAAGCATTTTGACCAAAGAAAGGGCGATCTACAAGGGCCCTTTGGCAGTTATCTTAGTGTATGTGAAAGACTGAATAAAGTTCAGTGTGGCTGAAGCAGAGGCAGAGGAAAAGGTTAAATTGTACAATTTTATTATTCATAAAGCATGTTGAAAATTGTAGTTGAAAATTCTGTTTTCAACCATAATGGGGTAATGAGAACTAGAGTTACCCTCCTTCCTTAAGCAATGATAAAAGAGATGAAAACATATAAAACAACTGTTTTTCAGACATTAATCAAGACTCAGTGCAGTAAAGGATGACTACAGGAAGGGAAGCAAACTAAGTGAATATTATGACTGCCCCGGCTTCCCGCCCGCAAAGAGTTTCCAGGCTACAGTGCAGTGGGGCAAACCAAAACAGAGCCCGCAGGCCACTGGGTTGAAGGGATGGAATGAAAAATTGGAGAGGTTACAGTACTGCAAAAAGAGAGCTTCACAGAAAAGGAAAGTCACACAGAGAGGTAATTGAAAATTTACAGAAATCCAAAGAAACTACCTAAGGCCAAGAAAGAACCACCTGAACAGACCAGGCAGAACAATACGAAAGAGCATCCAGAGCCAAGAATATGGCTTTAAATAGCAAAAAAAAAAAAAAAATTTAAGAGGCACTTACGTATACATCTAAAGGAATACAGTCAGAATCTTTATGTTGAAAACCACAGTAACGACACTTTTGAAACTTTTAAAAGATCTAAGTAGACATATATCTCTTTCCTCAATTGCAAGACTCAGTATTAAGACACCAACTCGATCTAGAAATTCAATACAATCCCAATCAAACTTCCAGAAAGGTTTTACACACACAGCAATGAGACGGTTTTATAATTTGTATGGAAAATATAAGGAAGCAGAAAAGCCAAAATAATATGAAAAGGAAGAAAAAGTTAGAAAACTCATGCCCCTTGATTTCACAGTATCTACAACAAGATACTGTGATGGTGGTTAAAGTATGGACATAAACGTCAATGGAACAAAATAGAGGGCCCAGAAACAAACTCACAAAACTATAGAAAACTGAAATTTTACAAAGTTTCAAAGTCATTTGCAATGTAAAAAGGGGTTTTCTGAACAAATAGTGCTAGAACAATTTAACATCCATTTATATATAAAGAAATCTCTATATGTGCTTCACATATTATATAAAAATTTACTCTTTTGAGAAGTGTCTTTTCATATCCTTCTCCCACTTTTTGATGGGGTCGTTTGTGTCTTTCTTGTTAATTTGTTTAAGTTCTTTGTAGATTCTGGATATTAGCCCTTTGTCAGATGGATAGCTTGCAAAAATTTTCTCCCATTCTGTAGGCTGCCTGTTCACTCTGATAATAGTTTCGTTTGCTGTGAGGAAGCTCTCTAGTTTAATGAGATCCCATTTGTCAATTTTGGCTTTTTTTTGCCACTGCTTTTGGTGTTTTAGTCATGAAGACATTCATGCAGCCAAAAAACATCATTTTTATGATGAAATAAAGCTCATCATAACTGGTCATTAGACAAATGCAAATCAAAACCACAATGAGATACCATCTCACACCAGTTAGAGAGGCAATCATTAAAAAGTCAGGAAACAACAGATGCTGGAGAAAACGTGGAGAAATAGGAACACTTTTACACTGTTGGTGGGAATGTAAGTTAGTTCAACCACTGTGGAAGACAGTGTGGCGATTCCTCAAGCATCTAGAACGATAAATACCATTTGACCCAGCAATTCCATTACTGAATATATACCCAAAGGATTATAAATCATTCTCCTCTAAAGACACAGGCACAAGTATGTTTATTGCTGTTCACAGTATCAAAGACTTAGAACCAACCCAAATGCCCATCAATGATAGACTGGATAAAGAAAATGTGGCACATATACACCATGGCATACTATGCAGCCATAAAAAAGGATGAGTTCATGTCCTTTGCGGGGACATGGATGAAGCTAGAAACCATTCTTCTCAGCAAACTAACACAGGGACAGAAAACCAAATACCTCATGTTCTCATGCGTAAGTGGGAGTTGAACAATGAGAACCCATGAACATAGGGAGGGAAACATCACACACCAGGGCTGGTTGGGATTGGGGGACTAGGAGAGGGATAGCATTAGGAGACATACCTAATGTAGATGACGGGTTGATGGGTGCAGCAAACCACCGTGGCACGTGTATACCTATGTAACAAACCTGCACGTTCTGCACATGTATCCCAGAACTTAAAGTATAATAAAAAAAATCATTTAAAAACTTTACTCAAAATTTAGTGTAAATCTAAATGTAAAATATAAAAGCATGAAACTCTTTAGATACCATACTATAAACACAAACCATAAAAGGAGATATGACCCCTGGATCAAACAATAAATCAAAAGAGAAATTACAAAGTATCTTGGACTGAATAAAATAAATATAAGAACATGACATAATAAAGTTTGTAATGCCACACTTAAAAATTTACAGTACTAAACATTTACAATAGAAAAAAATGCTAATCAATGACCTAAGATTCTACCTTTAATAGCTAGAATAATATGAGGCAATTAAACAGAAGGGAAATGAGAGCAGGAAAAGGAAATAATAACATTAGAGCAGGAACAAAAAAATAGAAAACAGAAAACCAATAGAAGAAAAATGAAAGGAAAAGCTGTTCTTTGAAAAGATTAATAAAGTGATAAAAATGCTAGCCTGATTGATCAGAAGTAAGAGAAAATACAAATTACCAACATCAGGAATGAGATGAGGGGACATTTTTAGAGATACTACAGACGTAAAAAGGATAACAACTGAATCTAACAAATAATTTTATGCCAGCGAATTCAACAAATTAAATAAATTGAACAAATTATTTAGGATTTCTTATACAAAATGTTCCCACAAATAAAACTCCCGGCCAAGATGGAATCCTAGGTGGATTCTATCAACTATTTAAGAATAAATAATACCATTACTACCTAACCTCTTGCAACTGTGATAGGGTACAGAATATAGAATATTTCCCAATGCATCTTGGGAGATGGGTATTACAGATACCAAACCAAATATATTACAAGAAAAGAAAACTACAGACCAATAAACCTCATGAACACAGATGCAAAAATTCTTAACGTTTTTCTTAATCATTCTGAATAATAATAATACATTATGACCAAGTGGTTTTTCCCCAATAATGAAAAGTTAGTTTAATTCTCATAACTTAAAATCATGATGGGTAAAATTTTACATTTAATAAGTATGGCTTACATTTGTGAATCTTTGAGAATAAAAATCTGTGTTAAAGTTAGTTTCCTCTGAAGGAGGAAAACCAAATGAAAGTAACATTTTCATTATGGATTTACAGGTCAGATACTGCATGGAGAATTAAGATGAGAAAAGCCTTCAAATATTTCCAACTAATATATTTTTTAAAACCATTTAACGTATATTATCTGACAGTAGTAGCAGAATTACAATCAATGTTAGTATGACACGATTCCTCAGGTAGTAGGGAAATTGTTCTCTCAAACGTATTCTCTGGAAAGTTCTCTCACATGATTCATTGGGTAGCAGAGGAATTGTTATCTCAAAAGTGATTTATATACTCTAGTTTCTTACAAACCTGAGTAAAGATGACGTCTTAAAAAGAATTGATGCTTGCTGTAATTTGACAGAGTTAAGATATTGTTATCTAATATTTTTATAATAATATAATAGACTAAAATGAGAAAGAAGAAACATGATCATCTCAATCGATGCAGAAAAAAAGTCTGATAGAATTCAGCAGCCACTCATGATAAACACTCTGAGCAATCTACAAATAAAAGGGAACTTCCTCAACCTAATAAAGGGTATCATCAAAACTCTTGCAGTTAACATCATACTAAATGTGAAAGACTAAATGTTTTCCTCATGAGATTAGGAAAAATGTAGGGATGTACAATCTTACTGCTTCTGTTCAAAATTGTGTCAGAGGTTCTAGTCAGTGCCATAAGCAAGTAGAAAAGGAGTTAAAGTTTTTTTGTTGTTAGAATATATGATTGCCTATGTAAAAATTCCTATGTATCAAAAAAGCTTATTAGAACTAGTGAATTTAGCAATCTTGTCATACATACACATGATACACAAAATCAATCATATTTTTATACTAGCCCTGAAAAATGAAAATTAAAATATGAAAACATTATTTACAATAGCACCACATATGAAATACTTAGAATAACATTTGAAAAAATATGCAAGAATACTCCAAAACATCTGTAAGAGAAATTAAGAGCCTAAATGAATTGAGAGATATTCCTTGCCCATGGATTAAGAAACCTAATTTTGTTATGAAGTCAATTTTCTCCAAATTATCTAAAGATTAAATACCATCCCAATCAATCCCAGCAGATGTTTTATGAAACTTGGCAAGCTGATTCTAAAATTTATGTGAAAATTAAATGCCCTATAATTACCAAATCAAATTTGAAAAAGAAAAACAAAATGTTAGGACTCATACTACCTGACTACACAACTTATTAAAAGCCTAGAGTAATAAATGTAGTATATTGTTGGTGTAAAGAAAGGAATATAGATAAATGGACCAAAATAGAATTCAGAAATAAAGCACACATCTATGGTCAACTTATTTTAACAAAATTATTTTTAAATTTTAATTATGGGGAAATATTGGATAATCATGCAAAGACAATGAACACACACCTCTACCTCACACCATTTATCATTGCTAGCTCGAAATCAATTGCAAACCTAAATATTAGAGCTAAAGCTATGTAATTACTAAAACAAAAATATCTAATGTAAATAATGACTGAACTTGGCAGAGGTTTCTTAACTAGCACATAATGATCTGTCTAATACTGTAAGTTGGGTGTTGAAGTCCCCCACTATTACTGTGTGGCTGTCTAAGCCTTTTTGTAGGCCTAAAAGTAGTCAAAATTGGTGTTCAGGATTGTACTTAATTTCTTGTATCTCTTTGAGAACACATCTTTATTAAATGTAAAGCACTTTTCCACAAATTTTAAATGTAAGAATAAATATTTGTTTTCATCATTACTGAAAACTTATCAGCTGTGTCATTGTCTTAGGAAACAATTTTCTGTTTTTGTTTTGTTTTGCTTTTACTTCAATGAAACAATATTTGACTCTAAAAATGAAATTAAAAATAATTTTAAAAAATTAAAAATACATATGATGCAGCCATTCTACTCCTAGGCATTTACCCAAGAGAAATTAAAGCAATGTCCACACAAAGACTTGTAAATGAATGGTCAGTACACAAATGATCATAGCAGCTTTATCTGTAATAGCTCAACAGGAAGCAATGCAAATGTCCACCCACAGATTAATGGGTAAACAATTTGTCATACAGCCATAAAATGGAATACTCTTCTGTGACAAAAATAAATCAACTAGTGACACATGCAACAAAATGAATGAATCTGAAAAATAGTTATGCTGAGTGAAAGAGGCCAGGTAAAACAGAATTCACACTGTATGAGTCTAATTATATAAATTTCTAGAACATGCAAACTAATCTCTAGTGACAGAAAACAGATCAGCTGTTCCTCGTGGTTATGGTAAGAAGCAATGATGAATGACAAAGGAACCCAAGGAAACTACTGGTATGATGAATATGTTTATTATCTTGTTTGTGACAATAGTTTCACAGGGGTCTATATCAAAACTTATCAAATGATATACTTTAAATATACTGTAAATACATCAGTTATACCTCAATACTTCAAGAAAAGTATAATCCAGTAGGGAAGGTCAGAAAAATTAGTATAAGACAATCAGCAGACATCACGATAACCAAATGCTAACTTATAATAATTATAATAGTTTAGTGAAAAGTGGCACCAGTCAGGCCTAATCAAAATTAGTTTCATGGAGACAATTTAATGACTTAGGACCTCAGCCATTGACAGTATTGGATTAGTCTGAGAAAAGTAGATTTGCAGGAATGAGAAATCATGGACATGAAACATGAAGCATGCACACACACACACACACACACACACACAAATAAGCACAATGTCATTCATGAGTTAAAGAAGAAAAGACTCTGACCTCATTTCTTTCTTCAGCTGCATCTTCATGAGGGCTGACCAGTCCCTACTTGAAGTTGAGCTGCACCTCTTTACTGTGTAACCTCAGGCAAGTTCTTTAATTTTTTGATGACCTCAGTTTCCTCATCTACAAAATGGGTATACATAATACTATTTCTTTCCTGGGATGGTCAAGGGGATTAAATGAAATGATAGATGTAAAAAATCTTAGTACAATGTCAGGCGATTTTAACTATTAGAACTATTTATTCAACAAAGATTTTATTGAACATCTACCAACTACTGGAGTACTGGACATTCTGCTATGTTCTGAGAATCCACAAATGAATAAGCATACATTCACTTCTAACTGAGGTATCTCACTGTCTGATGGGTGAGACCCATAAGTCATAATGATTATATGCTATGTGAAAATATTTTAGTAGTAATACATGTAAGGTCCTTTGTGCTAATAGTATAACAGAGAGACATACTCACTCAGCCCATATGTGTTTTGAAGGCTTTCAGAAGAGAAAATCTTGAGCTTCTCTGAATTTATGGTTTTCTCAAAGGACATGTTCAGCAGGCAGGCAAGATGTATAAGAACTGTGTGTGTGTTTTTTTTCTCATAGTGTTTAAAAGGAAAATATAGATTTTTCTTATGAGGGAAAAAATAGTTCAGAATGTTAAGTACAGGCTGATCATACATTCTAAAATATTTACACCTGTTTCACTGATGAAGTATCTGGCTTCTAGCAGATCAATTATAATTTACTTTGTTTATTAAAAATGGTTTAACCAGGAATGAAAACATTTTAACGTGTTGAGTGCAAGGTGAACCTGTTCTGTCACACATTGTAGGTATTAACTTCTCAGAACAGCAATTACTAATAACTCCTCAGAGGCTCATCTCAAGTGTCGTCACTGTCTTCTAAGGAATACTTCCAGTTAACTTTGGCTTTCTTTGGCATTGACAGCTAAAGAAAACCATCCTAGTTAAAAAGTTTGGCATTTAAGGTAAAATATCCCGTCTCTTATATTTCACTGAGCTTCTTTCATTGAAAAAAAAGGAAAAACATAAATATTTTAGATGATGTGCTTCATTGCTGTATTTTTAGGATTCATTTTAATTTGTGTTTGAATATACCATGGTATTTGGCTTTATAAGTTTATATTAATGTCCCCAAGAAGCTACAAAAAGCAACTGTTGCCCTCCTATCATTTTGTCTTTTTAAATTCTTCTACCATTTAGTGTTTGTGTGGAGGGTACAGCTGCGAAGACAAATGTGTTTCACTTTTTTTTTCAACAAACCATGTTTTGAATGTGACACCAGGCTCTTCATGATTTGAAATTTTCCATGTAGGATCAATTGCTTCTTCAGTTGGGTATGTTTTGAGGCCAAAGAGCATGTCAAAACACACACACACACAAACACATATAAAATACTGTTAATATTAATCTACAAATATTCTTCCAGCATCCTGCAGAAAGAATTCTCCATGGCTTAAATATCATCATCATCATCATCATTATCATTAAATTTGGTTTCTAAATTTGTAAAAGAAAAGTTTCTTAGAACAAGAATCAGATAGGAATCAATAATGTGGGGGAGGAGTGGGAAGAAAGAACAAATAAATCAACCAGAGGGTTGTAGGATCTACTGTTTGTAAAATACACAGGCTTCAGACAGTTTTTGGAAGTTGGGAGCAGTCCAGTTCTAAGTATCTGAAAGCCAAAAGATGGTGTTTTTAACGCTGGAAATCTGCATTGTTCCCCCGGGTTAGGACATATATTCTACTTAAACAGGCCAGCATTTGTTTTCAGGAGAGAAAGTGATAGATTATTGCTCCCCAATTCCACATGTGCTCTTCCGTGCCCAGGCACAATCCAGTTGACTGGAAAAAGAGAATGTGACCACCACTCCTACTCCCTATTCACCCGCGGGCAGAGCTCGAGGCCTTTTGCCAAGGCTCTGGCACTTTTAAGACTGTTTCTTGGCAGCCATTGGCTTGCAGAGGCCATAGGCTTCTGCTTCTGTCTGTCTGGATTTTGTTCTGAATTTCTTCAGGATTTGCTTCTGAGCAGCATCTCGGTGGCAGCAGGAGCCCTGGGGCTCAGTGAAACCATGTTATCCAGGAACTTTGGATCCCTGAACTGGCTCCTTCTGCCTGCCGCTTGCTCCAGGGCTTCAAAGAAGCGCTCGGCTGGAGTACCCAGGATGCTTTTCAGCGGCTGCCACAGCCCCTCTTTTGAAGCACCATGGTAGCCAACAGAGAGGATTCTGTGTTACGTACAGTATGACCCTGGAGGTGCCAGCCAGCTGCTGTGACTCAGCTAAAAACAGGGAGCTCGCTGTAAGAGAGAGGGCATGAAGGGGAGAGATGACTGAGGGGGAGGGAAGAGAGGAAAAGCAGCAGGAGTTTATGATGCCCAAAGTTTGTCAAAGGGCTCAAAACACATTTCTGAAAGAGCTTTCTTGATGGGCCAAAGGAAGCCCATCTCTGTGCCTCTAAAATCTGCCTGGGCTACATAATGTTTAATGGCCTTTCTATCTAATGAAAACAAGCAGCAGGAGGATTAGGAAAACCAAGAAAATAAATTCTCTCTCCTCATACTTACTCCCAGGTGCCCTGAGGAAATGTATACTAATTGGCCTTCCAGATACGGTTTGAGACCAAACGCTGATGTAAAGACACAGAATCGCGTGTGTGTGAACTTTTCCTTGCTTTTTTTCTTCTTGTCTTTTCCTATAGAGAGGGGTCATATTGCCTGAATACAGGAGGAACTGATCATCTCAGAAGCAACTCTGAATCCAAATTGTGAATAAAAAAACACAATATACGGGAAATTTACTTATGAAACACTCTATTATGCCACTATCCTTGGCTCTGCACAGTTTCTCAAGGCAAAAAAAAAAAAAAAAAAATGATGCTCAGCTAAAAGTAGGTCTTAAGCAACCTAGGCTTATTTTGTGAAACATTCGCTAGGGTACTTTGGTCAGTTCAAAGGTAGAAATTTACAGGCAGATGGAACATGAAGTGCAAATGTACCTTGGCTGGAAAAAAAAAAAAAAAAAAAAAAAGGTGGGCTTAGGAAGAGTGCTGGAGAGAAGAGAGAAGAGATCACTGCAAAAGAGTAATAAGAAGGATTGATTAAATCAGCATTTTAAAGCAAGGACAAAAGTACTCGCTTTTTAATCTCCCATATGAATAAGGTATCTCTGAAATGGCACAATGATCAGTCTGATTAGACAGAGAAGAAAGTCAAGTTTGTGTCTTTTCCCCAGCAGACTTTAAGTACTGAGTGAGAAGGTGGCTTACATTTAAGATCACTAAAACGATCAAGTTTGCTCATGACAAACAAGAGGGCAAGTCCAGCCCATCAGCTCAGACCTGGGTGTGTCCTCTCCTGGCAGAGTTTCTAAGGTGATAAAACCCTGAACAAGTGGTGACAGCTACCCTCTGGGAGAAAACTCAGTCTCCAAAATTTTTCCATGGTTTCTTCTGGTTCCACTGTCACGAAACAGGTCAAATTGATCAGCAAAGGAGGAAAAGCTCAACATCAGCAGTGCACACCAAGCATAAGGCTTGAATTTTCAGTTTTATCTTTGTTCGGCCTGTCTGTGGCTGCTGGACAAATTAGCAGACATATTTCATTAAAGAATAATTATTTTTCTCTCGGATTCAATTCACACATTAGTGTACTCAAATCAGATTCTCAAAAGCAACTTGCTGGGCTTTCTTAGCAACACGATTTTTTTATTGTGGAGTATATCGTCTTGATAAGAAGCATGTACAAAGAAAAAGAAAAGAGAAGTTCTGTTTTGTTTTCTAACAGGGGCTCTATTTTGAAATTCTGTTTCTACATAAGAAGGAATAGTATCTCCTTAACGAGCATGTTGGTGAGTTCTTAAAGCAAACTGAATTTAAGAGAGGAGAGGTTAGAAATAAGGCCATCATATTTTGCTTAAATCTAAAATATATATAGGAAAAAAGGAAAAAAGACATGAAAAGGAAAAGTTTGATCAGAATATCAGAGAATGGTGTGAGGGAGAAATACAAGCAGTGGAATTAGGAGTTTCTCTATTTCAAAGGATAAGATAAAGCATCAGTTGACATCTGTCCAAATGCCCACTACCGTGCCACTGAAATAAGAAAGTCAAGAGAAGAAAAAAAAATGTGGATGAAAGAGGAGGATATGGCTAAAAAACTGGACTGGTTGTAGCCTCAGGTTAGAAGGAGATGATCCATTGGCTGGATTTCAATACTTATTCACTTGGTTTATATGACTCATTCATTCCAACTCCCATTTGTCCTCATAATCATCCTTGGCTGATCCTAAATATTGGGTCTGTGGTTTGCTAGGCAAATGCCACTCCCAGTAATTCACTTGGAAACTTTAGGACCCTGTACCTGGCTGAATGGCTGCCTCTCAAAAGATTACGTCCAATCCGTGAATGTGATCTTATTTGGAAAAAAAAGGACTTTGCAGCTGTAATTGTTGAGAAACTTCAGGTGAGATCATGTTGAATTGGGGTGGGCTCTAAATCCAATGACAAATATCTTTATTAGAGAAGAAAAGGGAGAAGACACACAGAAAAGAAGACCATGTGAAGACTGAGGCAGAGATTAGAGTGATGCAACTATAGGCACTATAGGAACTATAGGAATGAAACTATAGGAACACTAAGGATTGCCGGCAGCTACCAGCAACCAGGAGAGAGGCGGGGAAAATATTCTCCCCCAGAGACTCAGAAGGAAGCAAACCCACAGACACCTTGATTTTGGACTACAGTCCACTGGAATTGTGAAAGAATAACTTTCTGTTTTTGTGAGTGAGTCACCCAGTTTGTGATAATTTGCTATAGCAGCCCTGGGAAACTATGACAGACCCTCCTCAGATTCAGCACTGGCACTGCTGAAGATGGAATGGAGCAAAATGCAACATGGGTTTGTTTTAGCTGAACTATAGTACATGTCTATACGAGTTCTTCCAGATATCATAAATGGATTGGGAAATCAACTCAAGTATTGTATTAGTTGAGCACTTACTATGCACCAAGCACCATGCTAGCTGGTCAGTTAATAAAACAGCTCCTCTGTCTTAGGAATTTTATAGTCCAGCAGTACACAGTTTTTACAGGTCCCCGAAATTTCCCGGCAGGGGGAAACTCAACTTTGGGGACTAGCAGTACTTTGGGTGTTACCAGTTAAGTTCTATTTTGCAACACTGATGAACCAAGGGATGGTGTCTATTTTCCTGTGGTTCCATCTTAAAACACAGTATAGGTTGGTTGACATATTCTCAGGGAGAAAATTTTATTAATTGAATGAACAAATGGCTGCAATCCCTCTTGCCTAGCACGTAAGGGTCCCAGGAAAGATATCACTAATAATTGATAAATAGTAGGTGGGCTTTATTAACTCCACAATTGCAGAGGAAGTTTTGCAGTGACCGTCAGAATCCCTTGTTATGGGTTCTTTGATTGGCATAGTTAGCCCTACTTTGAAATTTGTTTCTCTTCTAGCAACACTAACCCCCCTTTATTTCTTTGACCCTCACTCAATTAACTGTGTTCTGAATGAACATCTGTCCCAAGGTACCACGCAGTTTCTGATGTTCGATTTGGAAAGGACCCACAAGCACAATGGGGGAGGCACCACTGAAGGCTCCGCGTCTGGGAAGTCTGCTCTTTTCACAGCCAGCACTGCTGTTGGTTTTGCCTGCTGGCTTACATGAATTGGCTTTTACATTTCTTAATTTAGACACTAGCAGTATGGAGACTTATTTTATATATATATATGTTTTTTCTGTCTGAGGAGAGCAATGTTTTCCATTGCACAAATGGAGACTGCTGCCAGCAGCTATAAGCACACAGAGGGACACATAGCACACAGATGCATCACTTTGTAGCATGAGGGCTGAGCACTAGGAGCTCAAGATCCTTCCTGTGACTCAGTTGAGATTGTTCCCCTCCCTGCCTTTTAAAAAATCTAATTAGGAGCCAGGATATTCAAGCAATAACTACTCTCATTCAGAATGGGGGAGCTAAACCAGCCTTTTCACTGGTGTTCCCAAATGTTTGAGAAGGCATCACTTTATCAGAATCTCCAATCCCTATAGCTAATAGCGTAGCAAATCACATAACTGATACTATAAGTACTCTGTGTGTCAGGTATTGTGTTAAGCACCGTGTGAACACGTAATACTTAGAACAAAATTGTAAGGTCGCTAATATCAATCCCATGGGATATAATCCCGTTTTGACAAAGAAGAAACCTGAAGCAGAGAGAGACTGAGTTACTTCCCAAAGTCACCCAATGCCTCAGGTCAGTTTTCGTAGAAGCAGACTAGAAGCAGTCACTTATTTAGCGGAAGGCTGCAGCATCAGCTAAAGTCTGCCTTCACCCCGATCCCATGGGAGCGCCAAAGCACAAAGTGTACCAGAGCTTTGGTCCCACCTTGAGGCAAGGAGACAGGTGTTTTGTGTCAGAAAACAGTCATTCTTTGGCTTCTAGGAGAAGTCTTTTCATTTTCGCTAAGGACAATTGTCTGAAGGGGTACATGGGGCAATTGTGACCGTAGTTAGCAGCCAACATTCACAGCAGCTGGTTACTGGTGCAAAGTCCAGGTGAATGGAATCTTGGTAAGGCAAATACAGTATTAGCTACCAGCTCACAAGTGGCAGAACTTGGGTCGAAGTCCTGTGACTCTGAAGCCATGTTCTTAACACTGTAATATATTGTAAACTCAAAATCTCTTCACAGGGTTAAGAAGTGCCATGTTTTTACCAGCCTCCAGATTCTAAGGAATATGGAGACTCTTGTTACTCCCAGAAAGGATGTCAGTAAAATCTCATACATGGTCTTTCACAGTTTCAAATAACTTGATCTCGAAGTTCCTCTAGGTGCTGCAGAATGTAGCACCCACTCATAGCCTAGCACTTCTTGCCCCTCCTCTAAGTGACTCAGAGCTTGTGGCTTCCACTGCCCTTTGCTCCTAAAGTTCATGAAGAACAGAGCCTGGGCGATGGCTGCATTTGGACATGTGTATCGCTGCTCTTTGCACCCAGCAATAAACAAGAAAGAGTAAGAGAGAGGGAAACTTGTTAACACCATGCTGTATCTAAACAAGCAATCCCAGATGGCATCCTTTAAGCCTTCTGCCTCTGATAAGAAAAGATTGAGCAGGGAAAATAAGCAACAGCTGACAAGCCATACCCAGCATTAAGACCAACAGGGAGAACAGATACCAGCTCTGTGCTCTGTCCTCATTCATGGCTCAGAATCCAACCCAGAGGCCCGCCTGGCTTCAAACACCTTCAGTGCTACGCTCTTTTATAAAACCGATGAATCACGGAAGGTTACAGGCCAAAACATTTTTCTTTCTAATTCAATCCTTCGTTCGCTGATGAAGAACAAGGCATGAAACAGTAAGGTATTTTATTTAAATACATTTTGTTGTTTAAAAGACAAACAAGAAGTGAAATTCAAGAGCTTCTGACTCCTAGCCAGTGTTTTCCCAGAACCAAAGGCTAACTTCTCTTTTAACATGCGTTACGTGCATTATCCTGTGTGTGTGTGTGTCTGTGTCTGTGTGTGTGTGTGTGTGTGTGTAATTGGTTCTAAGACTATGATAGCAATTTTGTCTCAAGTGGATAAGAACTCAGTCTCTGGCATCAGTCTGCCTAGGATTGCAATCTTGCTCCCCTACTTCAAGGATACTGTATGTCCTTAAGCAACATTCCCTGCACCTCAGTTTTCCCATCTGCAAACTGAGGTTAATAATTGCTCCGTGGATGTTTGGGAAACATTCAATCAAATAGTTCATGTATAAAGCTTAGCATAAGACCTAACACTAGTAAACATTCCATGAAGTTAACACTTGCTATCATTTGTCCATGGATTGGGGTTAAGAAAAAAAAAGAGAGAGAGAGAGAGAGAATGCCTTCTTCTTGCCTCACTGGGATAATTCTGGAGATATAAACAACAATACAACATGGTATCCTTCCTCAAGAAAGCAGTCCAGTTGTTTTAAAATACCAGTTTCGAGTAAAGTGTTGTTTATGACACAAATGTTTCAACATAGACATTATTTATGTAGCATATGATAGGACACAAGTTTTAACAGACCACTTGTAAAGCCCACATCAGCAATATTGTAATCAATAGAAATGCTATTAAATTATATAGAAGGAGTGTCCCCAACAATGCCAATAGGTAACCCATTTAATATATGCTCATCAACTAAGTATCTAGGCTACTTTTTACTTTTTACTTTCGCAGTTTGATAAATGAGAAGTGCTCAGAGATGGTGCTGAAATAATGAAAGCATTTTAATGAAAACCTTAAAGGCCAAAGGTCAAAGACAACTGTCTGACTTTTTAGACAGAAGAGAAACCCAACTGGATTTTACTTTCTCTCTTTAGTTCCAGAAGATAGCCGAGTGTTCCATCTCAGCTAAGAGGTTAGACAAAGGAAGAATTTTCTGATAGTCAAATTCCAGAAAGCAAAGGTTAGGAAGTCAGAGATGACACAAATGCCTCCTTTGAAAATATAAAAATGTGGCAAGTATTTAAAAAGAGCTTATGATAATGGAATGAAAATGAGTCAGAAAATATGCAAATTGAATTCGCTTGAAATATATATGTCTTTAAAAATTAGTGATAAATTGCTTTGTCAAATGCTTTTTGTGTGTGATTTACCACCCGCACACCCCCCACATTTAAATTCCTGTTCAAGACGCTTTTCTTAACCTCAAATGGGTTTTTTGGAGACTGAAAAGGTCAAAGAGGAGACACTCTTCAATGCATGAGGAGTGGCAGAGTTTTTAGTACTGAATAAAAGGAAAAAGAAAAATGAAAGTAGTATAGTACCAGTAGAGGTAAAGCAATACAGTATTACAATAATTCTAGTAAGTCGGACAGAGAGAAATAGTGCACTTACATACTATCATAAGCCTAATGTAAGATGTTCCTCAAGAACAGAGAGTTTTCACTACCCAGTGCACTATTCTTAGTAATTAATATAGGGTTTAGCACATTGTTCATTCAGAAAATATTTTGTGAATAAGTAAGTGTGCACTGTCCTAAAATCCTAATGCACATCTTCACATTAGGTTTTCCTTAAAACCTTAACTATTCCAAGTTACCAGGGGATGGCAGTGCATTTTGGGTTGAGAAGCTGTTCTCGACCTTTAATTTAAAACATTAAAACTTTTAAATTAATACCTATAACGTCTGATCATTTCTAGGAAGAGCTGCAACTGCAACCAGGCTCTTCAGTGGATTAGGGAAACAAGGGTGCAACAAAAGATGGTAGAACCAAGGTCAACACTGATCGTGGTTAGAAAGAAGCTGAGAAAGTAGAAGTTAAAAGTTAAACTGCCACAAACTAGAGAACATGCAAAATCCCAGCTGAAAGAGAACAGAGAACAAACAATCAAGCACTCAGTCAGAAATGAGAACGGGCTCCAAAGTAAAAAGTGAAGGGAACTTGCAGTGAATGAAAGCAAGGTGTCCAGTCAAGAAAACAGGTGCAGACTCATGGTTTCAGAAACATAGCAACCTTGAACTTGGCTAAGACCTGATTCAGACAGGAAGCTGTTTATGAGATTCCTGCTGCAGCAGGCATCCATGACGACTAAAGGAAGAAACAATACAGAGCCCAGGGCTTCAAAGTCTGCTGAAATAATGGCAACTCCCTTCACTGGGATGCTTTTGACCCAGAACATTCAAAGCTATTGTGGAACCACAATCAGCAGATCCTAACATGCTTCTTGCAAACTGATGCACATTTTTAAAACTATCTGTAAATCCCCTAGCACTTATCTTAATTGAAAATGACTGATACAAAACTTCCCAGAGTCTCTTTCTTCTTTTTTCTCTCACTTATTTCTTTCTCTGCACAAAAAATTTTGGAATAAATGAAATGCATTTTTCTCTGCATAATTTCTCTCTAACAGTGACCACACATCTTTGATTTTTGTCACTGAACTTTCAGAGATCTCTGCATACCATGGGTTGACAATGTCAGTCACAGGACAATTTACAAACATATTTCTTCATTCTTTTATGAACCAATTGGCTGAATACTTTCTTTTTTTTAAAGGTATGAAGTGTACAGTAGATGCTCAGTAGATATTTCAAAGGATGTAAAACCAGAAGTCTCTCGAGGCAGTCAAACCATTTACTTGTCCCATCTAAGGCTTATTTTCTTTTACAACATGTCATAATTGGAATTTGGAGGAAATTCATGTACAGTTTCCCCCAGAATTTCTCCAGAAAAATTGTAATTCATTGCACCTTATTTCATGGGCTGTTGGAAAGTTCTTAGGATCACAGGAAATTTGACTTCCTGTTATCATCTTTGATACTAGTTCTACCTTCTGTAAGTACCATGTTTTATATATGCAAATATTTCAAGTATGTGAAGATCTTTACACATTCAGATAAACACATATGCCCAATCTTGTGTCGTTATTTCTCTGTGTTATAAATCCCTGCTTTTCTTATGTCACGATTTCCATATCTGTCAACATTCTGGTTATTCTCTTTGAGTATAGATTCATTTGTCAGCATCCTTCTGAAAACATGCTGCCCAGAAATGAATTAAATATCCCAGAGCAGATCTGATGTGTGCAGGAAATTGGATGCACTTTCTTCAGGATACCATCATCGACACCATCTAAGATTGCATTAATTCTTCTGACTGCATTGCACTATTGACTCACAGAGTTTGCAATCAAGCCAAATCTTAACTTTTTTCTTTTTTTTTAATATGTGCTTCTTTGTAGCTACACTTGCCCTAGTCTATTGGCTTGAACAAATGGATGAATGAACACATATGTGAAAAATATGCAAATATTTGAAAATTATATATGTCTTTCTTATCAATAGCCCCTTAGCCATTAGATTAAATTCAAGCAGAAGTAAAATTGATGGGATCATTTTTGTAATTAATGCTGATTTTTAGAAAACATAAGTCTAGGCTAATATCGAGTTTCAATTTCATTAAAGAAATTACCTGGTTTGCATTCATTTGTTTTATATATAGTGGCTCTGACTTTTAATTTATACCTTTTCTCATTTAGATAATTATTTTAGACAAATCACTATGCTCAACTTGTAAGGTAATGTTATTCAGGCCACAAAGTTCTTTACAGGCTAAATTCCCCATGTGCTGAATGATTTTAAGAGTTTTTAAACACCAATGGGAATCCATAAGTCACTAGATGTTTGGTTGTTACTCCTGAGTACTTTATTAACTTTGAATCAAATTGGTACAAAGCAAGTGCTTTAAAGTAATTTCGAATTTTCTGCTAGGCTTTTGCTTGAAAACAGATTGCTTGTTTCACTTCAAAAAAATCATTTTTTTGGATTGAATTTTGAAGTACATGTCTTGATAAATGATGCTTAGGAAACCCATACCTTATATTGTTATTTTATATCATATTACTTTTAATATTTTACTTTGAAAGAAGATTGTGTAGTTAAGATGTGGTCTACTTTATGGCTTGTAGGTTAAATGAATTATATTCTAAAATAAAATGACTAAAATACCAAATTCAAGACTTACTTCTATAATTAGTTAAGATAAAACTATAAAGCCCTGAACATGAGGAGGAGACTAGGTATTTCCCTTTCTACATTTCAAAGAAGGCATATTTGGGTCCAGAGGCTGAAAAACAGACATACAGAGGAGAGAAAGCATGAGACAAATTCTCATAATTGAATATTATAATCCCCTGTCTATATTGTTAACACCTTCACAAATAAGGATAAGATTCAAAATAATTCCTTTTGTTGACCTGGATATCAGATATATGGAAAACCCACATGTCTCTCTTTTCCCAAGCAATAGAGCAATGCAACTCACCTCTATGATCTGAAGAATAATAATTTTGTGCGTTTCAACAGAAGCCACCACTCCACTCAAGCTCTGTTAGTCGCATGGAGATGACCAATGGGATGGATCCTCAGGCGCACACTCCTACAGTGGCTACAAGAAGCATTTTGGAATTATATCATTGTAGAAACATGTGCTAATAAATACATTGCATTCTTATATATGTCAGTACACTCATATCTACACATGTGGATAATTATACACCTCTAAGTTTAATTTGACAAAATAGGTCTATTGTGTGAGAACAAGCCATAGGAAATCTGCCTGACAGTTACAAGTATCAGGGAAGGCCTAGTGCTACATAATGAATCACTGTTGTTGAACGAAATAGTACAAAACAGCTATTATTTCCTAGATGAAGGTGAAGCTATTCTGGCTCTTTGGGTGATTGTAAATAAATCTTTTGCAATGTCCTGGAACCAGATCAGCCAACAAGAGAAAGAACAGTTGTGAAGTTTCTAAGCTGTTTGACCACAGCCTGAGCTGAGGAGGGAAAATATTCTCCTTGAAAGTCTTCTTCCTCACACCTTCCGCTTTTACAGGTCTTGGAGCCACAGTGTAATACGGCCCCTACTCCCCATTTTTTCCCCTTATAAATGGAACCGAAGTGTTGTCCTCTTTACTGGGAATATTCTCTAAAGTGTTCAAGTTTTCCTTTCATTCGATTGCATGTAACAGCTTCATCTGGTGCCAACCGGCAGAAGCAGTGTGATCCGAGGCTCTAACAGGAAAAATTGGTGTGCCAAGTGGTATTGAGGCTCAGGGACAGAAGAGTACCACAGTCAATGTTGAAACAGTAGTATTTGATGAATGGGCAAGGTATGTGGAGAATGCAGCTGAGCCCAGCCACAGAGACACATTTGTCTCTGGTGAAGTCCTTTGTAGTAGAAGACAAGGTAGATGCCAACTGTCCCTGGCTCAGGATTTGTATGGAAAGGTTTCAATGTCACTGTCATTCCCTTTTGTGGTTCAGAGTATCTGGGAAGAGAGAAAAAGAAGTAGTTAGGAACTAATGCCCATATTGGAACTTGCTATTAAAAAAGAAAGAGAGAGAGAGAGTGTGATAGTGAAAGATGATAGAAAGGGAAGGGAACAGAAAGGGAGGGGAGGGAAGGGGAGCAAAGGGAAGGGAAGAAGGGAAGGGAAGGGAGAAAGGGAAGGGAAGTAGGGAAGGGAGGTAGGGAAGGGAGGAAGGGAAGGTAAGAAGAGAAGGGAGGAATGGAAGGGAGGAAGGGAAGGGAAGAAGGGAAGGGAGGAAGGGAAGAAGGGATGGGAAGGGAAAGAAGAAGGGAAGGGAAGAAGGGAAGGGAGGAAGAGAAGGAAAGAAGGGATGGGAAGAAGGGAAGGGAAGAAGGGAAGGGAGGAAGGAAAGGGAAGGGAAGAAGGGAAGGGAGGAAGGGAATGGAAGAAGACAAGGGAAGAAGACAAGGGAAGAAGGGAAGGGAGGAAGGGAAGGGAAAAAGAGAAGGGAAGAGAGGAAGGGAAGGGAGGAAGGGAATAGAAGAAGAGAAGGGAAGAAGAGAAGGGAAGAAGGAAAGGAGGAAGGGAAGGGAAGAAGGGAAGGGAGGAAGGGAAGGGAAGAAGGGAACGGAGGAAGGGAAGGGAAAAAGACAAGGGAAGAAGGGAAGGGAGGAAGGGAAGGGAGGTAGGGAAGGGAAGAAGGGATGGGAAGAAGGGAAGGGAGGAAGGAAAGGGAAGGGAAGAAGGGAAGGGAGGAAGGGAATGGAAGAAGACAAGGGAAGAAGGGAAGGGAGGAAGCAAAGGGAAAAAGAGAAGGGAAGAGAGGACGGGAAGGGAGGAAGGGAAGAGAAGAGAAGGGAAGAAAGGAAAGGAGGAAGGGAAGGGAAGAAGAGAAGGGAAAAGGGAAAGTAGGAAGGGAAGGGAGAAAGGGAAGGGAAGAAGGGAACGGAGGAAGGGAAGGGAAAAAGGCAAGGGAAGAAGGGAAGGAAAGAAGGGAAGGGAGGTAGGGAAGGGAGGAAGGGAAGGGAGGAAGGGAAGGGAAGAAGAGAAGGGAGGAACGGAAGGGAGGACGGGAAGGGAAGAAGGGAAGGAGGAAGAGAAGGGAAGAAGGGAAGAGAGGAAGGGAAGGGAAGAAGGGAAGGGAAGAAGAAAAGGGAGGAAGGGAAGGGAGGAAGGGAAAGGGGGAAGGGAAGGGAAGAAGAAAAGGGAGGAAGGGAAGGGAGGAAGGGAAAGGGGGAAGGGAAGGGAAGAAGGGAAGGGAGGAAGGGAAGGGAGGAAGGGAAGGGAAGAATGGAATGGAAGAAGGGAAGGGAAGAAGGGAAGGGAGGGAAAGGGGGAAGGGAAGGGAGGGAAAGGGGGAAGGGAAGGGAGGGAAAGGGGGAAGGGAAGGGAAGAAGGGAAGGCAGGAAGGGAAAAGGGGAAGGGAAGGGAAGAAGGGAAGGGATGAAGAGAAGGGAAGAAGGGAAGGGAGGAAGGGAAGGGAAGAAGATAAGGGAGGGAGGAAGGGAAGGGAAGAAGGGAAGGGGAAAAGGGAAGGGAGGAAGGGAATGGAGGAAGGGAAGGGAAAAAGGGAAGGGAAGAAGGGAAGGGAGGAAGGGAAGAGAGGAAGGAAGAAGGGAAGGGAGGAAGGGAAGAGAGGAAGGAAGAAGGGAAGGGAAGGGAGGAAGGGAAGGGAGGAAGGGAAGGGAGGGAGGGAACGGAATTACCAGGCTACTCAGGCAACATTAGATTGGAAAATAACTGTTATGTTTGAAAGTTAGAATTCTCATGCCCACGTCAACTCAGAAGCCCACCTCCCAGCGCCCCCCCCACCCCGCCCCCCAGATGACTGTAAGGCTCAGGGTGTGTGCGTTACCAGCACCCCACTAACGTGTCATATTCTAGACTGCGTTGCCCATACAGTAGCCACTTACTGCATGTGGATATTTAAATTTAAATTAATTGAAAGTAAGTACAATTTAAAATTCAGTTCCTCAGACACAAACCACACCCAAGTGTTCAATGGCTACATGTGGCTATGGCTACTCTATTGGAAACCCAGAAAACTTCCATCAGAATGTTCTATTAGACAGCACTGTTGTAGAATATTCACGAGGCTTGTGGAATTTCTCAAAGATTTTTCACGGGTAGGTGGTACAGGAGGGGACATGTGAATGTGGAACCACCTGAAACAGTGCTCTTCAGTTAATATTCCTCAGAAATCCTGCTACTCCGTGAGGAAAAAAAAAAAAAAAAAAAAGATCAGTTTAAAAACACTACATTCTCTATCCCCCTCTAAGAAAATAGTAGTATGCATAGTAAAGTTTCTGAGGGTGCCATTGTAAAGAACCTTGCTTGCTATTGATTAATTGATGCACTTCCAACATAATTTGAAGACATAACTTCTGTTTACAAGAAATCCATAAATTTTCCACAGAACTCAGGTTCCATAGAGCCCTTCTTAGAGGAGTTTTACCACAGAAGGAGCTCAAGCCAAGCCTTCATAGTCACTGCCCATCTAGGGTCATAGCAGATAATTAGGACAGATCCAAACTAGAGTAAACTGACCAAGGTCTGCCTGGTTGGAACTTGTGCCTCGTGATTTTCAAAAAACCAAGTTGCCAGGTATAAATTAGGGAAGCTCAGCAGTGAACATGAATCCAGATGCTTCTCAAATGTTATTCCTGAGGATACTGACTAGATATATACTGCTTTTTCTAGAACAATTTGCTGATTATCTATTGGATATCAAGACTATCAAATGAACTGTACTGGCTTTATCTCCTGCAGTCCTGCGACATGGCATTCTCTTGTTGCATAGAATATGCCGAGCCAAGCTTATCAAGTGGGAATCCTGGTTGGATTTCTCTGTAGACGCTGGTGCCAACATTCTTAATCTACTCAGCTGGCAGAGATTTAAAATTTCTTAAGAAAGATAGAAACATAGTTTCTAAGTAAGCCATACGTTCCCATATCATGGACCCAGCATCACTGTAGAATGAGAGGGAATGGGGAGAGGGTCTTGAATCTCCTGCAGCAGTAATGATTTGTTTCACTTCATGGAGTAGAACCAGGATCCTTCCTACTCCCCCATGTTTCTTTCCCTTTCTTCCCTTCCCCCCCCCTTATTTTTTTCTTTTTCTGCCTCCCCTCCTCTTCCCTTCTCTTCTCTTCCCTTCCCTTCTCTTCCTTTCCCTTTGCTTTCTTTCCTTTCTTTTCCCTTCTCTTCCTTTATTTTCCTTTCCCATTCTTTCCTTTCCTTTTCTCTTCCCTTTTTCTTCTCTTCTTTTCTTTTTCCTCCTTCTCTCTTTTCTTCCTGTTCTCCTTCCATTGTGTTATACAGCTCTGATGGAGCCATTGCATTCCAGAGGCTATTATTATCCATGGTAGTTTCTTTTAAAGATGTGTCCATGAAGATAAATCACTGCCTAATATTTGTCTTGTAAAAAAATCAGCAGTTCCTGTTAGATTTTTACATCTAGTCTGTATGCTGTGCAATCGTAATAGAGAATTATAAAATAAAATTAACTCTATACAGGTTTTTTTTCCTCTCTCTCTGTGATGTCTTCCAACCTGAGAAATTTTTTCTTGCTTGAGGATCAACTGTAATGAGTGCTAACATTACAAAACAAAAAGTAAAAAAGAGGAAAAAAAAAAGTTGCTGCTCACCCTAATGCCATTAATACAAGAATTTCTACTTAGAACAGTGCTTTTCAAGCCCTAGACTAAATGCTTACTGAAGGTGTCAGAAGTATTCACATTCATAATATTTTAAGCACTTTAACTTTAACATATAAGATGGATTATGTCTTCAAAAGTAAGTAGTGTATAGCAAGCTGAGTTAGAATGTTTATGCTCATTGGTTAAGTTTGTCTAATATCTGTATGTGCAATACAAATTGCAAAAGTAAAAGGGTAATAACTTCTCATACAGAATTTTTTTTTTTTTTTTTGAGATGGAATCTCGCTCTGTTGCCCAGGCTGGAATGCAGTGGCGGATCTCGGGTCACTGCAGCCTCCACCTCCTGGGTTCAAGCAATTCTCCTGCCTCAGTCTCCTCAGTAGCTGAGATTACAGGCACCCACCACCACACTCAGCTAATTTTTGTATTTTTAGTGGAGACGGGGTTTCACCATGTTGGTGAGGCTGGTCTTGAACTCCTGACCTCATGATCCACCCACCTTAGCCTCCCAAAGTGCTGGGATTACAGGCATGAGGCACCGCACCGGCTCTCATAAATAATTTTTATAACAATACAGACCATTTGCATGTTACCGATTGCTACAAATCAGCCAAAACCCAAAAGGAGATGCTTGAAAATGCTCGATATCGTCCAGAGGAAGGAATAAAGGTTTATAAATAAAATCCTAAGAATGGCAATTTCATTTTGGACCATATTTATCAAAGGGCATTTCCAACATGTTTTGTAAAAATATTAGACAAGTACGGATGTATACTGACAGTACCTCTCCTGCATCATACATTAGTGCTTTATTTTGTGGCACTAATTCAATGAAGATTCTCTGCCACGATTTGCAGCGATGTGCACTTTGGCGATGTAAAGAGGACTACAATATAACCAGTTCACAAATCTTATTCATATGATGTAGACATGACCTGGAATGCTTTGAGATAAAAGCAAGCATAACAAAACCGTTTTGTTGAGAAAATCTCCATGTGCCAGCAAATAGAAAAGAAAAGATAAAAAAGCGAACATGACGTTGGTGCTAATCCAGAATTATGTGAGTACATGTCATCGTAACGGGTATATTTTCTATTTTTGAGGTTCTCATGCATGACAGTGAACTGAGAGTTTTTTATTCACTTAGTAACTAGCAGCTGAATGAGTTTGCTGGATTCCTTCATTAACTAATTAGAAAATAGCCCTAAATTACAACAATGTTTTTGCTTCTAATACAGATTGCACCTGCCTTTGCTGTTTTGGTGACACTAGGCACAGCTTCTCAAAATACAAACCCCTGGAGAAGCATTCTTGGGAGAGCAGGTTTTCTGTAATTACGATGTACCTAGGAAATAGTCTTATAGGTCACTCTTACCCTCACTTTCCATGAATCCTAGTCCCTCTAACTCGAAGGATCTTCAGACAAGGTTTATGTTCCAAGAGTGAAACAAAATTGAAAGAAAGTAGGAAAATGAGCATTAGGCATTATTTTGCTTTCTAGAGTAAGAGGTATAATTTATTGAAAAGTTTTGCTACTTCACATACACATATCTCTATTTCTGTCAATACCTTTAGAATCACACAAATTCACTTCAGCAATTCTTCCTGCAAAAGCTCTGTTTAGGTCATAGATGCTTCACTCACCTTTCAGTCATTTCTGTTCCATATTTTCCTTGCTCTCCACTGTTTATTATTATTATTATTATTATTATCATCATCATCATTGAGACGGAGTTCCACTCTTGTTGCCCAGGCTGGAGTACAATGACACAATCTTGGCTCACTGCAACCTCTGCCTCCTGGGCTCAAGAGATTCTTGTGCCTCAGCCTCCCAAGTAGCTGGGATTATAGGCACCCACCACCACACCCAGCTAATTTTTTGTGTTTTTAGTAGAGACAGGGTTTCACCATGTTGACTGAGCTGGTCTCGAACTCCTCACCTCAGGTCATCCACCTGCCTCAACCTCCCAAAGTGCTGGAATTACAGGCGTGAGCCACCGCTCCTGGCCTCCACCGTTAATTAATGTTAGGAAGACACCAAAGCATTGAAATGCAGAAAATAATTAGAATAATGGAAACACATGTACCTGTAATAATAGCCAAACATGAATAAAACTAGGAGAAAACACATATCTTCTATGCCTTGCTAATTTCCTTCAGCTAATTTTCTACCTGCGGGGCATATTCACTGACAGGGCTCTTCAGGATTGTATCTCCTTGTCAGTTTCAGAATGGAAATTAAGATATAGGATATCTAATTACTAAAAAGTGCCTGCTTTATTGCCCCCAAATAAGTATTTGTTGCTCACCTTCTATGTTTTCACTGTACTTTGTCCACACCACTACAATTGCTTTCTTCATTTGCTCGTCTTTCTCCAGATAGATTTTGAATTTAATCTTTTTTCTCCTGATTCCAGAATAGTACTTGGTACATAGCAGACACTCTTAAGTAAAATAAAGAGTGCGTTAAATAATTATTAGTTTGCATTTAATTTTTGCCAGTAGATGTATGTGTGTATGTGTGTGTGACAACAGCATATAGCTGAATAGTAATAATAATATATTTTGAGCCTGCACATGCACACACATGTATTGATCACGTCTATTCACTTTTTGCTGGCATACATGAAAATATGGCAAAGGAAATGTGATGTTTTGATCCTGCGTATGCATGAAAATTGTACCCTGATTTCCAGAAACCAGGAGAAATTACCTTATTTCCCTTCCTTAATTCACCTCATACTTTCATATAGATTTTTCTCAGTCATGACCTAGATTATGTTCCTTATTTGCTTAGACATCTTCATTGACTCCTCATTGCCTATACATTAAAATCCAGACACTTTAGCATTTTTTAGGTTTGTACCTTTTCCACTTCATTCCCCATTAATTCTCTCATTCACTGCTAAATTAATTCCCTGAACTTCTTTACTCACAACTCCAACTCTGCATGCATATTCCACTATATGAGCAGTACAACCACCTGGAATAATTTTTTTTCACGTTTGCATGTTCAAATGCTACCTATCCTGCATGGCTCAGGTCAAATGCTGTCATTACCTTCAGAAAGATTCATCCAGATTAGAATGAATGACTCCCCTCTCAACATCGATGGCATTTGCATCTCCTCGGGATACCTATAGCATGTATGTTCCGGATTATTTATTTTAATAAACTGGCATGTATTAAATATCTACCATAAACAAGCAGAGTTATAGTGTCAGTGGTGTGCTTGTCTGGCCAACTCACTCAGGGCTTTCTCTAAGACAAAAATGCCAAATGTTGGTTGAATATATTCTAAAAAGATGTTTTTGACTTACAGTTCTGCATCACCAAAAGAACAATTGGGAAGAAAGTAAACCACAAAATGAAACTGTGAACAAGTTTACTATCTGTATATATTACATGTACTGTGTGATTTCTGTTTATCATCTGTTAATCCTATAGACACATATGAAATGTGTAGTGAATCACGAATAGCATGCAGGTTCTGTGTGATTCTGATTGAAGTTGGGTACTGGTGAAGTTTTTAGCTAGAAGTCACTAGGTTAGGATTATCTCTTCACTCATCTATCACCCTAATTTTTTACTGATAACTTCCAATATCTACTGTGCATCTCATAGAACCGACACACTTCCAGGCATTTTTTTTTTCAGTGGCAATATTAGAATTTCCAAAATGGTCACTCTGATATTCTCCGTTGCTCTGTCACATTTTAAACTTGGATTGTTTTTATTGTGCTAACTAATCCAATTTCCTTAAACAACTGCTACAGGAGTAAGAGGCAGGAAAATAGTGGTGTTACATCTGGATCTCCGCACTTTGGCCTTTCTGAATGTCCCCGTCCTGGTCTTAGTGACTGTTCCCATGCCAGATGACTATGTTGATGTAGCCCTGCTCCTAGACATACAGGTTTTCCATGTTAAACTGTGATTCTGTCTCTAGGAAAGGGAATCTGAGTCAGCCGCCAGTGAATACACCCAACTCAAAGCTGATGTAGGATAAATGTTTCTCATATGATACCCTTAGATGCTACACTGGTGCCTAGCCCTGGCTTCAAAGCACAGCCAGGATTGACAAAGAAGTGGCAACGGTTTGAAATGATTTCAGGCAGTCCCACGGGGGAAAGCAGGAGATAACCAAGCTAACAGGTATGGGTGTGAAGTGGATTGCACCGCTCAATCAATTCCACACTCTTGAATTCTATGTCATAGTATAGTAAAGCTGCCCAGGATAAACTAGAGAGAGGAAATGATCAACCTTTGGAAACTTTTACGATACCTGAGCTGAAGGGATGTGAAAAAGGACGAAATGAAAGAACCCACCTAGCATATCCAAGCATCTATCCCCAGACCTGCAGGAAGATTTTACCTCCCTCTGAGGCTAAAAAGGCACACTTTTGTGATTAATAATATTGGCCTGGTCCTCCAAAACAAAATCAGGGCTCAAAAAACACTTGTTGACATGAATTGCTTCTTTCTCCCTACATCTTTATTATGTCCCTTCAGGGATGATCTTTGATGAATGACTATTGCCAAGGTCTCTCAATTCTGGCGGGACTATCTTTAGCTGACATCACCTGTACCGTCCCACAAAAGTGGCTGCAGTAGGATATGAAGAAGAGGTGGGTCCTTCCTGGGGACCCATTCAGAATACAAAACTGACACACTGGATGATCTCCTGTGACAGTGCCAGGGAGTCTGTTGGCACCTCCAACGAAATTAGAAGGAAGAATGATATATTTCTGGCAAAAAGCTAACAGTATTTTTTTTAATCTATGGTTAGATCTATCTCCCATCACAAATGTCTCCGAGCACACCCTAATTCTATGATCAGCCTAGTTAGCATTTCCACTGTTGTATATTAACTAGCCTCATATTAAGGATGACTTCATACATTATTCATCCATCTGTGTTACAAGCAACTTGAAAGGCATCTCTGCAGTCTTTATATCCCCTCATTACTAACCCTATACACAGCAGAAACTTAGTGAATAGTTTTTTAGTCACAATCATAGCCATAGTCTAGCTCATTAAAATTTTCCTGATTTTAGAATGTATTATACCTGACATTTTAGTTTGAGCTGGTGCATGTGCTCTTGTGTGCCAACAGGAAAAAACAAATGCCATCCTGACACAGTATCTCTTTAAACAATTCTTTCATTCACCTTTTTTGTGGTCACTTCATGGCAACTCATCATATTGATAGGTTATTTACAAATCCTGCAAATGCTTTCAGCACAGCCCAACCAGTAGCACTGTATTAAGATGAATCTTGTTTTTGCTCCAGTGGATTAGTTACATCTCATTCCTAATTAATGATCTTTTACCATTATGGCTTGGAGGTGTCCGGTGTCCTGATAGGAGGGGAGGAAGAAAGAAAGGAAAGAGAGGAAGGAAGGAGGGAGGGAAGGAAGGAAGGAAGGAAGGAAGGAAGGAAGGAAGGAAGGAAGGAAGGAAGGAAGGAAGGAAGGAAGGGAGGGAGGAAGAAGGAAGGAGGAAGGGAGGGAGGCAGGGAAGGAAGGAAGGAAGGAAGGAAGGAGGGAAGGAAGGAGGGAATGAAGGAAGGAAAGAAGGAAGGAAGAAGGAAGGAAAGAAGGAAGGAGGGAAGGAAGGAGGGAATGAAGGAAGGAAGGAGGAAGGAAGGAAAGAAGGAAGGAAGGGAGGAAGAAGGAAGGAGGAAGGGAGGGAAGGAAGGAAGGAAGGAGAAGGAAGGAAGGAGGGAAGGAAGGAAGAAGGAAAGAAGGAGGGAGGGAGGGAAGGAAGGAAGGAGAAGGAAGGAAGGAGGAAAGAAAGGAGGGAAGGAAGGAAGGAAGGAAGGAAGGAAGGAAGGAAGGAAGGAAGGAAGGAAGGAAGGAGAAATACTTTGTGATCAGATAGTCCAATTATATTTTATAACCAAATCTAATTACATACAGAAAGTCATACCTGAAGAAATGAAAGGAAACTTAAAGGTCCTCAAAACCACATCAATTCATCTTTAGACTGTTTAACCAACTTAACTTCAAGGATGTTTATATGTGAGAGTCAGTGATTTGGTCATTGGTATTCAACCTACTGGTGCATGACTAAATCAGTAAAAGGTTTCTGAGAATTTTGATATTGATGTCAACTAGGAAATTAATAGTTAACAGAATTATGCCACTATCACTGTAATGTAATCTGAATCTTGTAGGATCTGAATAATTAAGGTCTAATGATAAATAGTCATTATCATCCTTGCATATTTAACTATTTCCAGTATTATCAAGAGTCATCTTTGTGATCCCACAGCACGTTCTAGAGTAGCAACTCTAGCAAACATTTTCCAGCATAACATGGGTTGTAAAGAACACTTTTAGGTGATGTCTTTCCTTGGTAGGGCTCACATTCTAAATAGCAGGTACACAAAACTTTTCTAAATCACTTTCTAAGAATGTTATTTGTCCTCCTGCTTTTTCCATTTCAGTGAAGAGAAACATAACACAGTTTTTGGACTGATTATGGATAGAGGTTAACAAATGTTCATGTCACTTAATGTTTCAGCAAACATGGGAGGGCCAGGAATTAAGAGTCAGTCATCAAATAGGTATCATCCATTCACCATGTTAATAGTTCTTAACACAGTGATTAAGATGATGACCAAATGCTCCTTTCCACTTATGGCTCAGGCAAGAGTCACCCCTTCCGTGAAGCCTTCGTGACTTATTGGTTACTTTCAGCATTCTCTTCCACCATCGTGATTTCCCATATAACTTTTTAATTATGTTATACTATACATGTTGGCCCTTGACTTTCACCTTCCATGCATTGTTCCCTGATTGCTTTTTCATGTCTAAGATTACCTCCCCAATAAGAAATTAAAGCCCCGGGGTACCTATAAATGATATTTGACCATAAAGTTATAGAAATAATTTGCCTCAAGAAACCTGAACTTAGGGATCTCAGTGAGAGCCCTCAGTTGACAAACAGCCATCATGCTCCAGGGCACATGCATGGCAAGGCAGCCTCCACAACTCAAAAATATCTGGGGGCCTGTCCAAAGAACCTACACCTCAACAGAAACCTTAGAATATTCTTTATGCTGAATGACAAATCTTTGAATTTTGAAGATAGATCTGGGTTTTGGAAATGGCCAGGAGTCATTTGGATACTCGATTTATGAATCATTTAGTGATTAGAAGGACATTATAGTTTCTAGTGAAAAATAAAGTAAGAATCTAAATAATGGGTGTTGATTTTCTTGTGTGATTCATAAATCAGCTATGGAGGTAACGCTGAGGGGGTAGTGACACACATTTTAAAGAGTGGCACTTTGTCATTCTTTCAAAGGTTGACTAAATTTCAATACAATTCCTGCTCATTTTGTTTAAAAAAGAAATCTGTCCTATTGCTTCATACACATACATCCTAGTTTTTCACCTGTATCTAGCTCAGTGCTGAATACTAAGTTATTAACAGAAAATATTGCACACTCTTGGGCCAGACTGCCTGGACTTGGAGTATGCCTTTGCTACTTTCCTTCTGGAGTGAACTTGGACAGGTAGCCTAATCTCTCTGTGTCTTAATTTTCTCATCTCTAAATGAGTATGGGGGTTTGTGAAGACTAAACAAGTTAATAAGTGTGAAGTACTTAGGAGAATGCCTGAGACATAATGGTAACTATTAGTATTATTGACTCAATTATAATTAACTAATTGGTATTCAATATTATATTTCTTATTCTTTTATAGTTACTCACAATCAAAATCACATTAAAATGTTCTTTTCTACAAATGTAATCTTTTGTAACTTAAATACCAGAAGACATTCAACTAATCCTCTCTCTATGAGACAATTACCTACTGCCCGTGCCGCTGGGTCTGCCCTAGTGTTCTAAGTCATGGATGCCATCAGTATAAAGACACGTTGAGTCAGCAAGTCCTCACATCACATCTGATGATGTCTGATCTTGGCATAAACAGCACACTATACAAAGTAGTAGGCAGAAAGTGGCTTGGAAAGAGACAAAAGAAAACATCTGGATGCTGGATGAAGGTGTCATATATGTCAAATGGCTTTGAAATGTCTACTTGCCTCGTTAATATTTCTCCCAATATTCAGCTATTTAAGGCCACAGTCATTAAGGAAAGTGTAAAACATTTCTACTACACATCTATTCCTTGCTTTGCCCCAAGAATCACAAATTAATTACAAGTCATGCCCCAATCTAAGGGTAAATGTTGCTTCCATCACGGATCATGTAACACCAAGAACAAGGACTCTATCTCTCTTTCATGGCCTAGGATATGTCTCTGTGTAAGCAGGAAATCTCTCCGACCCTCCAGAGATGGGGCAGCTGCCCCCGCTTCCTGCCACCTGGAGGTGGGTGGCCTTGAACCAAGGACCCATTCGTGTTGCAAACATGTATTGTGTTGAGTCCATCATCCTGTTTAACTTGGCATCACCTACAAGCACTCCAACATTTTATGAATGAGATTACTGCCAAATCGGTATGTTTCTGATTCAGTTACACTTAACCCATTATCTCTAAGTGCTTTCATGATGCTTGTGCTGACGACGAACCCTGTCTTCAATCTTTCTTTCTTTTATTTTTTTTTCTTCTTTTTTGAAGTAAGACTGTCTAAGTTTTCTCTTTCTGTCGAGGAGATTGAAAGCCATGAGAGTCCTTCCAAAAACTTTTCAGGCTCTGCAGTGGCATTTTCAGTGGGAATTTGGCCAGGATGTATGTGTGAATGAAGACAAAGAAAGCCAGTCAGCAGTCGAAGCCCTGCAATTGAGCGTCTGCTTGTCCACATGTCAGAGGAAATGTGCAAATCTTCCTTCAACTCCTAACGGAGTATGTCTGCCTGAAACTCATGAGGTCTGATGCATTTTAGGAATTTAAACAGAGGAGGGAGGAAAAAAAAACCTAAAGCATTAATGCAAGCTTTCTTGGAAATATTATTCCGTTAACAACTGTGGGTAGTCACACCCTTCTTCTGCTGCCTCCCAACAGTAAATGGAAGATATGACATAGGTTGTGTCTACATAGTGCCAAGCATCTGGGTTAAATTCAATCTTGGTGTTTTGATCTCATATACACATAGGGTTATTTTTTTAAACACCATCTGCAAGGCTGACATAATCTATGTCAGCTAGGATAGTATAATCACCAGCCTGCAGAGATTTTTACCAGATCATAAAATTTTCACCAGTCTTTCTCTCAGTGACTACTGTTTTATCATGATTTTAAAAACTTAATTTATTTATTCTTTGTATATGAAGCTGCTAAAGTTTCTTGTTGGGATGGCCATTTTAGAAGCACGAGTGCAAATAATCTTTATTAGAACAATCAATTTTTGATGATGTTTGGATGGCTACACAGCAGATTCTAGAGGGATTAGCCAAGCTTTCGATGATCAGTTCTGCTTTGGATTTCTTGACATACCTCAAAAAAAAAAACACACACACACACACAAATATTAAAAGAGGCACTGATGCATAGTATAAAGAATATAGACTTTGGATTCAGATATAGCTGTGTCTCAGTTCCAGCTCTGCTCTATGCCATTGCACAAGCTATTTAATTTTCTGAGCTATAGTTTTCCCATCTGCAAAATGAGATTAGAACAAAATGACATAATAAATTGGAGTTGTTATATCTTTATCAGATTATATGGTAGATACTCAAAAACTCATAGTGGCCATTATTATTATTATATTATTAAAAAACAAGATCATGAGCAAATATTTTAAAATTCCTTGATCTACTATTAGAGGTGGCCTCAAGGAATGAAGATGAGATATAGAAGAAAGAGAACTGGACTAAGGGTGAATTTTCAGTCAGTTCTACCAGAATTGGTTGTGCTCACCTTAGACCAGGCAGTTTTTTTGGGCTTCATTTTATTTATTCTTAATTAAGAACAGTTTAGATCTTCTGTCTAAGATCCTTTTAATCTCATTATCAATGTTTCACTGATTTCAGTACAGCTACAACTAAACTGGGCATATAAATACAATTCCTCTTATATCCAATGTTTTTTGGAATTTGATTGTGCTTCATCAATATCAGTTACTGAAACAGATAGAAACAAAGATCAATCATGTCGAGCCTTTTGTATATTTTAACATGCATCACACTGATATTTTCCTCCCCATACTTTTGTTTTCCACCTGTGTCGTCATTTAAAATTCTTTATTTCTTGTCGTCAAACTGACTTTTACAGTCTAATTTTCACTTTGAGTTTACAATCTGATTTCGATTTGATACCCTTTGTAGAAGTCAGCACCGCCACTTTTCTTCAGTATCTTAGTTTGTGAACCCTTGAAAATTGCAGAATTAAATAGCAATTCGTTATGAAGCTTATGCAGATGTGTCTATGTGTTTTATGAAATTTGATTCTTTTTCTCCACATACATGTTTTTCCAGTGCTTTGTCTTGTGTATGTTTACAGAGGGAAGAAATGGTGAGCTTTCATAATTTTTTAGAAGTGGGGACACATCCAGTGGGAATCTGTTCTGTTCTTAAAGGCAGATGATTTGCTATCTGAGTGGCAGGACTTAATGTCGATTGTGTATATTCCCAATCAACTGCTTCCATGACTTCAGTCGCTAAGTAGCTGATTCTTGTGTTTTGGTACTTGTATCACTATGTTGGGATTTCTCTTCCCTCCAGTGAATTAAGAGATGTTTTTCACTCTATCTTTAGAAATGTCCAAACATGTTTTCTCTAACTGATATTGTAATAATTCCCAAAAGAAATCCCACATTTTATACTTTTTATTTTAACACTTTACTTGTTTTGATCTATTATCAAAGAAACCTTATTTCTTCCTAACTTCATCACCTTTTAAACACATGTTGAGTGAAGTGATGTGAAACATGCCTCAAAAATCTGGCTAATATTAGTGACCCTCTTCTTAAAGATGGGTTATGTGTTCGTATACATTATTAGGACTGAATTTTCTTTTTTTTTTTTTTTTTTTTTTTGAGACGGAGTCTCGCTGTGTCGCCCAGGCTGGAGTGCAGTGGCCGGATCTCAGCTCACTGCAAGCTCCGCCTCCCGGGTTTTTACGCCATTCTCCTGCCTCAGCCTCCCGAGTAGCCGGGACTACAGGCGCCCGCCACCTCGCCGGCTATTTTTTCGTATTTTTTAGTAGAGACGGGGTTTCACCGTGTTAGCCAGGATGGTCTCGAACTCCTGACCTCGTGATCCGCCCGTCTCGGCCTCCCAAAGTGCTGGGATTACAGGCTTGAGCCACCGCGCCCGGCCAGGACTGAATTTTCTAAGTGTCAATTCAGCACATAATTTATATGCAATAAGTAGAAAAGCCATGTCTGTAAAACCAAAGAATCAGTCACAATGAAATATAAAAATATCTAAAACTAAATATAAAGCTAAGAGGATTATTTCCAAAAGTGTCTAAAAGTATTTATTGAATATCTGTATTTAAATAATACCAGCCTACAACAGCAAACCCTAAACAAGACCTTTTTTAAAGTAGCTATTGAAAAATTGAAGGAATATGAGGCCACTGGATACAATTTAGAATTCCCTCGCTTGAAAAAAAAGGCAGTTTATTACCCTGGAGGGAGGGACAAGAACAGATTCTTTCTCAATAGACTAGATGGAGATGTTTGTTAAATTGAAGATTAACTAATTCTTAGATTTAGCAAAATGTGATGCTCCTACATTTTCCTTCCAAAATGCTGTTATGGCCTTTTTGGCAATCACTGGCAGTTTCCAAGATACTAGTACATTTATTTGACCATGTCTATGAAATACAGCAGTCCAGAGAATAGATCTAGAACATGTGTCATTATTGTACCATATATATATATATATATATATATATATATAACCGTTATACAAACACACACACACACACACATATATATTTTGTTGTTGTTGTCGTTGTGAGACAGTTTTGTTCTTGTTGCCCAGGCTGGAGTGCAATGGCGCCATCTCAGCTCACTGCAACCTCTGCCTCCCAGGTTCAAGCAATTCTCCTGCCTCAGCCTCCCGAGTAGCTGGGATAACAGGCACCTACCACCACGCCAGGCCCCGCACCATATATTTTAATTCAAATGTATTAGGTTTTTCTTCAAATGTGACTAAAACATTTAAATTCATGTAATATTTTTCTGCATTCTGTATTTTATTATGAAGTATGCATCCATATTCTGCTTTCTAATACTCTATCTGTATCCCATGCATTTTATGTTGATTTTCCCTGAATTAAAAACATACACTATGCCTACCAGAGTATACACATAACATTATAAAGCAGAAGTTTATTTTTCTTATGAAACAGGCCGAAACAGAGGCTTTACATCGGAAATGACTGCTCCATGCAGAACCATTGAGAAAATCAGGCTAAGGCCGACTCTGCCACTTTCAACTCACGCCTTTCTTCAAAGATTGGCGTGATCTTCTCCATTATAGTCCTCAGGATGGAGAAAGAACATGGTGGCACTCGTAACTTCTGCCCAAATTTCACTGGCGTGATTTCAGTCACGTGGCCACATCTGGCTGCAAGGAAGGCTGGGAAACATGGGCAAGCTCTATGCCCAGGAAGAAGGAGAATGTATATTTGGCTCTCTAGCTACCAGCATTTACCCATCGTGTTATTCTCCCTCCAAACTTACCTTTTATAGCATTAGTGGTTATTCTTCTCAACTTTTCTTTACTTTTATGTCATTTCTATTTTTCTCATTTGTGTCCTATTCTAGCTGCTCAGATTTCATGTAATTTGGATGGGTAAAAACTGGGAAGAAATTCAACACAAAAATTAATAGGAAGCCAACTTTGAGGTGGTTCTCTGGCTTAATTGAATTTTTTTTTTGGATCAATAATTGGGATCAAAATGACAAACATCTGGGTCAAATTCGTATCTACAAAATACATGTGACCAAAAATTTTAAATGATTATAGTAATAATTTCTAAATCTTGATAGCTGGTGAATTGATCACTCAATAAAAGCAGTAAGTACCTATCAAAACAACCTTCATTAATATTTACAGAAAAATATAAGTTATATCTTGTGTTAAATAATATTTTTTAATCCTTTCAAATATGTTCAAATTCAGTAATATGTTCACATATTTCTTTTATTTGTCAAGTGTTTATCATAACTTCTCATGCTATTTAAGAACCTTGATGATCATACACCAAAACTAAGGGCCAGCGTAAAGTCCATGGAAACTTCAAAATGTATAGTAAGTGCTCAATAAACCTTGGTTATTATTACCATTTTATTGAGACTTTTTTCATTTATTATTTTAAATATTTTTCTGCCTCATATGATCTTCAGAATCATTTATTTTTAGTTGGCATGTAACATATTTCTGGGATACAGTATGAATTTCTGATACATACGTACAGTATATAAGGATCAAATCAGAGTAGTTAGCATATCTAGCCTCTCAAACATTTATTATGTCTTTGTGTTATAAATGTTTAAAATTCTCTCTTCTAGTTTTTTGAAAAATGTGCTAAATTATTGTTAATTATATTCACCCTACAATGCTGCAAAATTCTAGAACTTATTTATCCCATCTAGCTTTAATTTTGTATCCATTAACCAACCTCTTCTTATCTTCTCTTCCCCATCTTGACCATTCCCAGACACTAATAACACCCATTCTACTCTAATTTTATGAGTTTCTATTTTTCCCTCCCCCATCTGAGTGAGGACATGCACTATGTTTTTTTCTGTGCCTGACTTATTTCACTTAACAGAATGTCCTCCAGACTCATTCATGTTGCCGCAAATGACAAGATTCCATTCTTTTTTTATGGCTAAATAGTATTCCACTGTATATATATATCACATTTTCTTTATGCATTCATCTGTTGATGGACATTTAGGTTTATTTAATACCTTTGCTATTGTGAATAGAGCTGCAAGAAACATGGGAGAGCCACACTTTTTTCTACCCTATGACTCATCTCTTTTATAAATGGCTACCCAATAGTTTTATTCAAATTAATATAGCAGGAGGGAAGCAGGCTTAAATCAAGATAGAAGTATTAGCTTTTTGGTTGGAGTTGGAGCTGGGGATCCATCTCTGAAAGTGAGTTACCTTACTTATGAAATAGAAGAATGTTGTTCTCCATTGCAAATGCCTTTTACACTTGCCTGGCAGGGCTCTTTTGAAATAGAAGGAAGTTTTGTACATGAAAGAGTTCTGAAAACCCAAAGCTAGTAGCTCTTTGACCTCCAATAATTTGGGTATTTGCAACTGACCTCACAGGTTCTTAAGATAAACATGTTTCTAACTCTGTTTAAACACACATTTGACTCCACACTCTCCTTGGTGAAACAGATTACCAGGGATGTTTTTAAAAGCGCAGTTGTCATTTTGTATCCTCTGGCCGACATCTTCTCACCTCACCTTCCAACTGCCCCAGCCTCTGGTAACCACCACTATACTCTGTATTTTTAGGAGATCCACTTTTATAGATTCCATGTGACTGAGATAATGTGGTATGTGTCTTTCTGTGCCTGATATTTTGTTTCACTTAGCATAATATCCTCTGAGTTCATTCATGTTGTTTCACATAATAGGATTTCCTTCTTTTTTATGGCTGAATAGTATTTCACTGCATATCTATACCACATTTTCTTTATCCATTCATTCACTGATATTTAGGTTGATTCCATAACTTGACTTTGTGAATAGTGCTGCAATAAACATTGAGAGTGCAGATGTCTCTTCAGCCTACTGATTTCATTTCCTTTGCATATATACCCAGTAGTGGAATTGCTAGATCATATGGTAATTCTATTGTTAATTTTTGGAGAAACCTCCATCTGTTTTCCATAATGGCCATACTAATTTATTTTGCCACCAACAGTGTGAAAGGGTTCCCTTTTATCCACATCTTTGCCAGCGTTTATTATCTTTTGTCTTTTTAAAATTACAGTTAGATAGAACAAAGAAGTTCAAGAGAACTATTGCACAGCATGGTGACTATAGTTAATGATGATATCTTGTATTTTGAAAAAAAGGCTTAGAGAGTGGATGTTAAGTGTTCTCACCACAAAAATAACTATGTGAGGTGATGCATATTTTAATTAGCTAGATTTAAACATTCTGCAATGTAAATATACTTCAAAATATGCTCTGGTTCACAATAAATACATAGTTTTATATCGTTCATTTATAATAAAATCACATAATATATATTCATACACACACATATATACACACACATATATATATATATATGAATACTTTTAATTTAAGTGAACTTGGCTGCTGCCGGTATGGTGTGCCTAAGCTGGTGTGGTTGAATTGTGGATGTAGTAGGAGCAGAGGAAAGGGGAGAAAGAGGACCAACTAGTGTGTGTCCGTCTTGCATTTCACATACAATCACAGATACTGGTTTCCTTGCAGGAGGATGGTGATAAGAGACCCCCACAGGAACTGAGATCCCGTGATCCTGAGTGAGTCCGTGGTTAGATGCTTAGAAAGATGCAGCATGGCTGAGTCAATCAGCCAGAAGGACTGAAGGAAAAGGGAGAGGAGTTCTGGCTAAGGCACCGGGTGGCTGGTGACTACCTTTCAGAAACACTCCCATTAACCCTGAAAGCATCACTTAAAACGACCACTTACTATCCCTTAAGAGGAAATTAAAGGATGGTGGGCACCTTTTGATTTTGAGATTTGAAGTCTCTCTGAAGAAATCTTTTGCAAATATAAAGGGCAATGTGGTCATACTGAAACTTTAAATGGACCAGCACTTGCCATATTCAGAGCAAACTTTTAAAATAATTTAAGAAGCCATGCCACCTCCTAAATACAAATCTTCCTGTCATTTTTTACATGTGGATTCGTTTGTAAAGATAATTTTCGCCTCCATTCCTGCAGCTGTATCTTTTGGGACTGTTCCACCTCATATCAAATAGCATTGTCTCATAGTTGCTCCTTATCTATGCAGCTGGACTCATAGCTGGCTTCTTAAAAAGTTAGGTTAGAAACTCACTAATTATATGGTAAAGACACTAGGACATTTATTTCACATTACCCAATACATTCCTTGTTAGTAGATGTGTTTTAATCAGAGCTAGCTAATAGAGAGAGCCTTTGCTACTTTAACATTTGCTATACAAATGCTGGAGATAAAATAAATCTTAAAAGAAATATATAAGAGGTTAAACTGTTAATATGTAACAGTTAATATGTAATGGTTAAAAATTTACAAGATAAATTGATGGTCCATTTTGTAACCCTGATTCTCAGTTTCTTGCCTGGCTTCTCCATGTTGGCAAAATAATCAAGTCAGTATCACCAGCAATTTCTCTTGAAAAACTTGATTTCCAATGAATCTATATAAATTTATAGTATAACTGCAGTTATACGACTACAGTGCTTTTCCTCTGGCACTGTTAAATGTCTTTATTTTCATAGATTCTACTTTGTTTGGTGTTATACACTTAGCTTAGAAGAACTGTGGGGATACTAAATTCAGGTCCCCCAGTTCTTTAAAACTATTTGCTCATGACAAGTAACTACAAAGTCAAAATACAAGATACATGACCTCCCGCTTATGAGATGGCTACACTTAACGTTAAAATAGTCATGATACTGAAACCACTGCTCAGCTGGCCCTCAATGATATGTGAGAAACTGGTAAAAATGGAAGTGGCTTGGAAGAATTATGTCAAGGACAGAAAGATACATGAATTGATAGTAAAAGGAAATGTGCAAGGGCTTATGACCATCATGCTTGAGTTATTTTTTTCCAACCTGGTTGAGATCTTTTCTAAAAAAGTCACGATGCACTACGACAAAGCCCTACCTGTTACAATGCTTTGCCTATCACTCCAAACTCATCACTTTGTATTCAGACAAAGTCTTTCTTGCCTGGTCATCTTGTGGTTTCTCCAGCACACCAAGCTGGAATGCCTTTGACCTTGACTTTCCCTTTCCTGGAAAGCCTTGCTTGTTCTTCTGGCTTGCTGGTCACTTCATTCAGGTCTCTATTCAAATGTTTCAACTTTAAAAAGACTTACTTTCACTCTACCTAAAATAACCCCTTCTCTGAACCCATCATGTCCTTTTCTTTGTCTTGATGCTACTTACCTTGTCTGACATTAACTAATATTTTTATTGGTTAATTTGCTTATTGTTCATGTCCACCACTAGCATCTGAGCTCCATAAAGGCAAAGAGTTTATTATGTTCCCCACCCTACTTTCATTATCTAGAGAAGTTCCTACTATGTAAGAGGTGTTCAGTGATATATGTTGAATTAATAAACGCATGGTATTTAAAGCCATAAAGTGCAAATCTTTGTCTTTCAATCTGATGTTCTTTCCTGGTCCTTAAAGTGAGGACAAGACTAACTCTGCTTCTACAATCATGTGAGAATGAGGTTGGAATATGCACACAGAAGGCTTATAGTCTGTGAAGCAAGACATAAAAGTTAGTAAGAGTCACTGCTCAGGCGCTGTAATATGATGCAAAATTAGCTGAACCTAAGTTCAAGATCAGGCTTTTAATGGAGGTTTTTTCACTAGGCTTGATGTGTACTCTTGAACAAGTCTGTAACCTCTATTGACCTCATTTTCTTCCCTTGATCTGTGATAATAAAGTAAGGTAATGTATATTAATGCACTTATTGATCTCTAAGGTGATACTAGAATATATGATATTATCACATATTTGTATACAGAAATATCCCCCTCACTACCCTTATCTCTGATCCCCTGTCTATGGTAGGGGAGAGAATAACTTATTCTATTGCTAGGCTGATAGTTTTCCAGAGGTGAAAAGAAAATTGTTAAATGTATAAAGTCATCATTCCTGAATAAGTAAGCTGAATTATCAGATAAGTTTATATGCTACTGGTGGCATCATAATGCCAAAACTTTACCATTTTCTTCATGACACTTTGTCTCTGAATTTGCTTTTGGCTATGTTCTGGGGTTAACCAATCCTTGCTGGAATTATTCAGCTCCACAGAACCTGCGACGATCCTTGACCACTTTGGTTCAAGTTAAGCCATGCATGAATTTAACCTTCTTCACATTATTTGCTTGTGCTCAAAGCACTGCATTAATCAGAGAAGGAGGCTTCAATCTTGGGCTTGTTCTCAGAGCCTCTGCTGCATTGTGTTGCCTTTGATGAAAAGCTTAAAAGGCAGAGAACAGGAAATCCACTCTGATTTCATTGTTCCCTTTGAACAGTTCTTTCCTCATAGGAACAATGCCGGTTTGCCCAAAATGACTAATAATCACTACCATTTATTGAGTATTAATTCTGTGCCAGGTATTGTACAAAGTACTTTCTATACATCTTTACATTTCCTTCTCACATCAGTGCTCTGAAGTAAATTGCATTAATCCCATTCTACAGAAGAAGAAACTGAGATGTGGAGAAGTAAAAAAGGTTCTCCATTAGTCACCTAGAAAGAGGAGCAAAGCTGGGTGCAACCATTTCTATCTAGCTTGCAAACGTATACTCCTAACCACTAAACTAGATGCAGAAGTCTGAGAGGAGTTTGATAAAGAGCAAGGAATCATTTCACATTTTCTGTATTAATATTTGAAACCTCTCTAATCGTAGACAAGCAACATAATCTATTGGCATTGAAAAACCAAAACATTTGGTGTCTTTGGGTTTCATTATTTATTTTGTTCTCTGAAATGTGATTACCTGATTTTGCACAATAAAAATACATTATCTTGAAATAATTGATTCAAACAGACACAACACTTTGAAGTATTAACATAGTAGTTGGCATTGGTCTGAGTTTGGGGCAATGAACGTCCTACACAGTTGATTAGTGCTGTCTATATTTAAAGCCAGCATTGCAGTTCCAGCATAAGACGTGGAGTCAAGCTTGGCCCAGACCCAAGACTTGATCTATGTATGATTTTGAGCAGTTGCAAAACCTCTCTGATGTTCAATTCCTTCATCTGTTAAATGAGGATGAGGATATCTTCTATCTAACAGACTTGTTTTGAGAGTTAAGTAAGATACTGTGTTTTCATTGGATCATCGTAAGGACTAGATGAAACAAAATACGTGAATTATATAATACAGAGCCCAGGAAATAGCACTTTTGGATACTTATTTTCTTTAAAAAAAAATCAAAACGACATTTTTTAAAATACAATTAAAATGAGTTTTTGAAAAATCAAGGCTATTGGATATATTTTCATGTGTAAAAAATTTTATATTTTTTGTCTTTGTTTAGAAACCCACATGTTTCTAAACAGGATTTGAGGTTGCCCAATATTTTACCTATAGGCTGGCCTCCAAGTAAATCACTGTCTTTTGTGATTCGGGAAGGAATACTAATCTCTATATCTTGAAATCAACCTACAATTTCTCCTGGCGTTTTTTTTATTACTCTCAAAAAAAACAAAATCTCCACTACAGATTAACTAATTACCCTCAACCTCTCAAACACATTGGAATTTCTAGGCCCTGCTCTCCTGCTCAAAATGCCCTCTGCCTCATTTATTAATTTTTAGAATCCTAGGCAGCCAGGCCCAAATATTCATCTCTCTTTTTCCCTCCTCGGAACTCAACCAATACTAACTGACCGTAATACTCACTTGGAATTTATCATTTTTTACCTGGTTGTATTAATTAGATTTTCATGTGTGTTTTTTAATGACTTGTTTGCCTAGCCAGACAGTAGGCAAACTGTCTTATGATTTCTTTATACCATTCATATTGCAGTATTTCAATTTTATAAATATTTATTCATTATTAAATCTTCATATAAAATGGTTTACAAGCAGTAAGTAAGGAATGAAGTCTCCTTTTCATAGTGGCTTGTGCCAACACCCAGGCACTTGGATTATATCTTCACTTCAGGATCCCATCTTTTGAAAATTAAAATTTTAGTCAAACACCTCAGTTTCTTGTAATGCAATGCTATAGAAGTAATTATATCTTCATTTACTTAACTACTTAGTTTATTCATTTCTGAGTGTTAGCAATTGACCTAACTTACCAAATTAGTCAATTCCTATGCTGTTACAGACATAGTTCTAAGAAGAATATAAAACACTGATGTGGCCTATTTAGGTGATACCGTATTTAATTTCACATTTTGTAGGAATATACGTAATAGTTGTTGATAAAATAATAATTTGGCAACCAAAGCCAAATTTTATGCTTGTTCTATTCAGAGAACATATCACTTTGTCTCAGACTGAGTATGTTTTCAACAAGTTTCAGAATCTTGATAAACCTGTTTTTACCCACCCACAACTGATTCATGAAAAGCTTAAACTGATAATAAGTCATTTGATCAAGTTTTGAGCTTCCAAGAATTATTTCAATCATGTTGGAGTTTCCAGAAGTGACCACTCAATTTGAATATTTTGGGTTGGTTTGATAAACACTCAGCATACTATTTATGTTTTGGTCATGCTGTCATCAGGTACCTTAATAGAATAGTCTTTATTCTCACATCTAAAAAGGGAAATGTGGTATCTGGGGGATTTCCTGAGATCAAATATTTTCATGTGTACAAGCCAAGCAATTTAATAATGTGAGAAATATTGACACTCTTCATCAATGAACAATGGTTGAGTCTAGACACTTTGAGGAATCTTAAGGGGAGCCAACACATTTCAGTCAATAGAAGATTTGTTTACTTAGCTCCAACCTTAGCCCCAACCTTCTATAAAACACAAGAACTTTTTCAAGGACCCCTACTCAAACCACTACCATGTGGCTACAAAACCTTGAACAGCCCACCGTGGAACCAAAGAAGTTTTGAAAACCAATGAAATATTTTGTAATATGCTCCCATACTTCTGAAAATTACCCTTTCATAGCATTCATTATAATTTGTGTTTCTACTTACTGTATTATCAGTCTTCCACACTAGACTGCAAACTCTGTGAAAAAGTAGTTGCCTTTGTTTTGCTCTCCATCTACCCCTTGCATCTCCAAGGTACCTGATGTATGACAAGTCCTTAGTAAATATCAGAGGAAGCACGCAGGGAAAGCAAGAAGGAAATAGTGACGCGTTGAGTTGTCAGAGTCTGTTTAGGCAAAGATGTTAAAATTTGGTTCAGGGTTAGCCTCCATTGTCCCTTTGTTTGTCCTATTTCAGATTCCTCCTTCACATTTCTCAACCCTGCCCTCACTTCCCCCATGGCAATCCAATTGTGTGTGCCCTGAACTAACACACAAAATAATCAGACAATTTTATTCACTGAGGCCACTCAGCATTATACCATCTCTGCAGTCTTTATTCTTAATTCTTAACCCCAATGTGTCAATCATTAACAACGGTGTAGGAGGTCAAGTAGAGGTTTCCCAGCACCAGACAACAATCAGTTCTGCTTACTATAAAGCCAACTATACTATGTGAGCAAAAATTCTACTTTCATTCATTCAATTAGTGAGTCATTTATTTAACTAATACTTATTTAACCCATATTTATGGAGCATCTGTTGTGTGTTAGGCTTAGTGCTAGTCAATGTGATCATAATCTGAAAAAAAGAACTAGCCTGATTTTCCTTGGGGTCTTCTTTTGTGTTCTTTGAGCCAGCTTCCAAAAGGTGGAACTATAAGGGGTGCAGTCATTGACTGCAAAGGTAGAAACAAATCGCAAACCGTTTTGAAACTGTGGGGAAATAAGAACCGCTTTAGGAAGTAAGCCAGTTTTCTAGGCAACCTTTGGAAACATGTCTCTCTTTCACTGAGTCATCCAGAAAATCTGCACTGAACACTTTCTATGGTGCACCGTGCTAGGCCCTGGGGACACGCAGATGAAAGAGAGCTCCCTCCCTGAATAAGGTCACAGTCTAGGGACAGACAAGAACAGGCAAATTAACACTTATAATACAGTGATAAGTACAGGCTAGACATAAGCAGAGGATACTATGGCAACTCAAAGGAGGGGCACCCAACTAAGCCTAAGGCAGTGGGAAAGGCTTCCCAGAGAAGATGACACCAATTGAATGGGAGCAAGCCAGGTGAGAGGGTGTGGACAGGATGGGCTTTTTAACAAAAGAAACAACAAATCCAAAAGCTTAGGGGTGAGAGAGAGCAAAACACTTGTGAGAATCTGCAATTTTCTCAGTAAAGTAAGGAAATACGCTGTGGGGAGGAAAATAGCCAAATTCAAGTAGCTCAACAAGAACAGAATATGAAGGGCCTATCTGGGAAGTCACCAAATGTATAAGAAATTTTATAATATGATGGAAGTGGCTTTTTAGAAAGTTGCTTCTGGTAAGGAGAATTAACAAGAGAAACTTGGAGGACAGTGGGTAAAGATAAGAGTATTTTTTATTTGTTTGTATGCTTTATGATTTATACTCAATGTTGTGCTCAAAAATTATTTTCGATGCTTACCAAGACATATACAGCACAGTGACACAACAAATTATAAGTAATGTTAAAAAATAAAGCAAAGGGAATAAATGGAACCCAAAGTAAGATGGAACACAAAAAAGTATAGCATGCACTTATAATCAACAGCTAAGGGTACACAAATTTGGCTGTAGGCTTCCTATGAGTCAATAATTTGTTTATCCAGAGGATAAACAAACTGATCAAGATGTAATTATTCCTGGAATCAAGATTTCAAACACTATCTACCGAAGACTCTGATTTAAAGGAAGCCAGAACCAATCTTATACTTCATTAGAACATAAGATCCAGGGGTTTAGGGAATTTTTCCCTGCTGTATCTTCAATGACTTGAAATGTGACAAGCACATAGGGTAGATTCTGTAAATATTTCCTCAATAAACGAATGAATGGAAGGATAAGAATAGATAGCTATTATGAACTAGAGTGTTCTCTCTCCAATAATGAAATAAAAACTGTGAAAAAGCAGACCAGTATAGAATAGACCTATAGGATCCCACAGCCATGTAATCGGTAAGAGAGATCAATGTTTCAACCACAAGCATCCCCCTGAAAAGAAAGCAATAAAATCAAACTTTTGAATTACTCTGAAGCCTATAAAAACCTGCCCCCTTGAGCAGGAAGGGAGAAAACCTAGACAACCGTCAGTCTAACAGAATGAGCAGCATTGCTGTAAGTATCCTTAGAGTGAACCAAATAAGAATTTTCATAGAAGTGTCTCTAAATTTAGGACAAAAATACCATTCTAAAAAGTAAATCTAATAAAAGTGGATTATTTGCTATGTACTCTGTTCTCTGATAGCCTAGCATGATCCAAAAGTAGCTTGCAGAAATTCTAGGAGAATGGATGGACAGCATAATCTTCATGGATTCTTACAAAAGTATTATTTCCCACAATCAAGCCTTTGCTATGTGTTAGGTAGTATGAGTTTAGAATTATACTCTCTGGAAAGTATCTGCAGGGCAGCCATTCAGTTTTTCCAGTTGAGGTTAAAGTCCCAAATGAAACTGTAGGTGAAATTGATGCCGTTTTGAGAACACCATAAAGCTTACCTAAGACATTACTTATATATCAAGAGACTCCTTTTCTATCTGGAAATAATCCAAAGGAATAACATCAGATAGAACCAGTACATCACTGATAAAATATACATTTATTCTTTTTTTTTTTTTTTTTTTTTTTTTTTTTTTTGAGACAGAGACTCGCTCTGTCGCCCAGGCTGGAGTGCAGTGGCCGGATCTCAGCTCACTACAAGCTCCGCCTCCTGTGTTTACGCCATTCTCCTGCCTCAGCCTCCCGAGTAGCTGGGACCACAGGCGCCCGCCACCTTGCCCGGCTAGTTTTTTGTATTTTTTAGTAGAGACAGGGTTTCACCAGGTTAGCCAGGATGGTCTCGATCTCCTGACCTTGTGATTTGCCCGTCTCGGCCTCCCAAAGTGCTGGGATTACAGGCTTGAGCCACCGCGCCCGGCCGCAATATACATTTATTCTAATACAAAAGTCTAAATGATATGATATGCCAAATCTTTAGCCTGAAAAAATTTAAAGAAGGTATGTCAGATCACTCTCTTATACCATTCAAATACATCAGGGAAGAACCCACAAAGCCTTTAGGTTTGAATTATGTGTTAATAACTTCCATGTATATCCTTGACACTTAGGTACTTGAATGAGATGAGTTGGTCAATAGATTTACTTGTAACAATGAAGTAAAAAGTTGTAAAACATTAGTAAAAATGATGGCTTTTATTTTAAAATAGTAACCCACAGCCTCTCTTTAGAGTAAATGTTATTCAAAAGGACCAGTTTTCTGTTAAAGCTAAACTAGGTCATAATAATAAAACTGTATCGTATGCTTAAGAGAATGATCGCCTTTTATTGGCTGTAGAAAATGGATATGCATTTTAATGATGAAATATAATACAAGATTAGAGCATTAAAAAGACCCCATATAAGTGTGGGGTCCGAGGTTTAGATTTAGTTGGCTTCGTAGAAAATCTGCCTCTCACAGTGGGCCTGTCCACTAGTAGAATAAAATAAAGGGAGGGTTTTAAGGGTCAATGATAAAATAAACGTTGGATATGTTGAGTTCTGGTGCATCATCAAAATGAAAACATCCAATAACTAATTGGATATATAAATCTTGCCTTTAAGATAAAAGCCTGAGTTCAAAATTGGTAATTTAGCAGTTATCATTTAGATTTAAATCTATGGCAATTTCTTAGAAGGAAATACATACCTTGTTGTTAAAGTTAGAAGATAATTTTGGTATGTAGGGGAGTATCAGATTGTCCTTTTCACTACTATTCTGCTCTAAATTACCATAAACATTAGTAATTTATTAAGGACAGTTTGAACATTATTATGTAAGAAACCTCAACTCTTGATATCATGACAGACAAAATTTGAAGTGACATTTTCAAATCCTAGTTTGATCCACTATAGTCATGAAGTAGAACAATTTAAAAGAAGGGAAAAATATTTCTGAGAATGAGTAATTCATGAAATAAAATTTGTACATTAAACGAAGTCTCACATGAATATTGAATTAACAACAAGTGTAAGAGATTGAATAACGGAGAATGGCAAGCTTCTTATATTCTGCATACATTGAAAAGGCTGAGAAGCCTCCTCAGAATACTGTGATTTGAGAATTTAGAGAGTCAGTGTTGGGCCAGGAAATAATCATGAAATCAGGAGAGTTTGGCTTTTGCACATCTTCCCAATAGCCCTTGGATCCTTACTTTTCAGCCCATTCTTTTCCTGAGTACTCAGTGGTTTTATTGCTGGCTTATGTGCTTCTAATTCCAAAACAAAATAATCTAATAACCTTGCTCATATCAATGAATTCATTCAAGCATTCATTTATTTAACACATTTTTATTGAGCGTCTGCTATCTCTGTCCCAGACATTGTTCTGTGCCCCAGAATATGGTGGCAAACAAGGCAAAGTTCCTGCCATCATGGAGCTTACTTTTTTAGAATAGACTTTATTTTTTAGAGCCGTTTTAGGTTCACATCAAAAAAACAAGACATACATATATTTTCTATTTACCCCATTCCCACACATGCATAGCCTCCTTCATTGTCAACATCCCCCAGTAAAGTGATATATTTGTTACCATTGAGGAATGTAATTTGACACAAAATTATTACCCAAAGTCCATAATTTACATAAGGGCTCACTCTTGATATTGTACATTCTGTGGATTTTGGCAAATGTATAATGACATGTGATACCATTATTGTATCAGAGTGTGGTTTCACTGCCACACTCTGATTCAATATTCTCTCGGAGAATTACTTTTCTTCTCTTGTAGATTACTTTTATTGAGGTACAAAAGCAGCGAGATAGGTAGAAGGGTAGTTTAGACAGAGAGATGGAAAAATAGATATAGACAGGTAAATCAGTGATAGAAATATGAGAAGAAAGAGAAAGGAAAGAAAGAAAGAAAGAAAGAAAGAAAGAAAGAAAGAAAGAAAGAAAGAAAGAAAGAAAGAAAGAAAGAAAGAAAGAAAGAAAGAAAGAAAGAGAAAGAAGAAGTAAGAAAGAGGGAAAGAAAGAAGGAAGGAAAGAAAGAAGGAAAAGGAAAGAAGGAGGAAGGAGGGAGGGAAGGAAGGAAGGAAGGAAGGAGAAGGGAGAAAGGAGGACAGTTGAGAGGGGAGAGAGCAAGCGACAAAGCAAGAAAGGTAAAGAAAGAGAATCAGGTAGAGTAAATAATTTATTGAGCAGGAAGATAAAGAAAGCTGCAAAAAGAGAATGGTGCAAATACAGTTGGCATAGGTAGTGATATTTGTACAAACACTGGAATGACATGAAGGAGCCAACAATGTAAGTAACAGAAGAAAAATCTATTTAGAAATAGGGGTAGTGTGGCAGCTTTTATTTTTGGAATCTGGCCAAAACAGTATACCCCCCGAATGTGCTCTACTTACAGTGTGACATTGACAATACTTCCTTCAACCCGGAAAGACTGTTCTGTGCCTTGACCAATAGGGTGTGGTGGAGGTGATGCTAAATGACTTTTGGGTCTAGATCATAAAATTGCAATGCACTTCCTTCCCAATTCTCTTGGGATGCCTGCTTTTACTATCCAGTTTCCACACTGTGAGGAAGTCCAGACTACATGGAGAGAAAAGCAGGTGTCTTAACTGAGAGTGCCAAATGAGTTCCCAGACAATAGCCAGTATCAACCACAGACAAATACACAGAGATACCTCCAGATCATATCAGTCCCCAGCTGTAGAGTCACCCCCAGCCTTTGAGCTTTTCCAGTTGTGTACCCAGACATAGTACAGCATAAACAAGCTGTCCCTATTGTGTCCTGTACAAAACTGTGACCCATAGAGCCCATGAGAATAATAAAACAGTTACTATCTGCCACAAACTTTGGAGGTGGCTTGTAATAAAACAATAGATAACTGGAAGTCAATGCTAAATTTCACATGGAAAGGAGCATTGGATATTTATGATGGCTACTCTGGCTAGGCAGTCTTGACTTGAATAGAGTTTAGGGATGAGGACCGAGAGCCTGGTAGGACAGATCATGCTGGGCTTTCTAAGCCATAAAGAGTTTAGTTAGTTTGCTTTTCTGTTTTCTAAGCTTGATGGGGCCCCATTGTCCTATTTCTAAAGGACTGAAACCTAAAAGTATGGTACAGAAAGGCACTTTGATACTGGAACAAAATCATGTGGGTTCAGGGACATTTTCATCATTTATTATATATGCTTACTTGAAAAATCTGTCAATTTGTTTCATCCTAAATTTCATCATCAGCAAAGTAGAAAGGAATATAAGAGCTACTATTTCATAGGGTGATTGTAATGTTCAAACGATCTAGTGTGTGTGAAATTACTTAGGCTAGCAAAAAAGCATTCCAGATTTTACAAAGTTGAGAATAATATTACCTATATAAATAGTTCATATTTTAGACAGAGAAATTAAATGCGTCACATTTTCTTTTCAAACTTGACTTTCCATTAGTTGATGATACCAAGTCATGGAATTGCTATGCAAGTTGAAATACGTGTATTGCATACTCGACTTCAGGTTAATTGTCAAATACATGGGTGGCATGCCTGGTGGATAAATGGAAGACAAAACCTGCAAATTTTGTTAGGAGAAGCGTGATTTTTATATATGTATATAAAGAGAGAAGGGAAGAACCTAGTGAGCATTTTGAATACCTTCCTTTTGAAAGCCACCACATGACTCAGTCCCCCTCTCAGGGTTTAGGGAAGTCAGGCTTCAGTACTAACTGAAGTTTTGGCCCAAAACCTCCATGTAGAATTTCAGTGATGTAGATTGGATTATTAGCACTATTTTTGTATGGATTAGACAGACTAATGCAGACTAGAACCAAAGCAGACTAAACAGCACTCTTTCCCCAAAACCAATACCCAGAAAGACGCACTGAGCCTAGACCACCTCTCCAGTTTCAGAAAGCAAATAGAGGGTAATTGTGTTAGAGATTATCTCACAGGTGAGCAGCTTGGAATCCTCACCACTCTCCCTATGTTTAGAAATAACAAATGCTGTTATTGAGAATTGCAGTGATAATAGCATGTATTTATGCTAACTGCTTTAGGTGCATTAATGAATTTACTAACCACAATAAATCACAGTTTATCAATTAAACATTGATAATATAATCATCACCATTTTATAGTTAAGGCAATATCAGGCTAAATGTAGTTAAATAATTATCCAAGTCAGTTCAACTAGTAGGTAGTGGGGCTGTGATTTGAACTCCAGTTCCCTCTGACACCAAAGCCTGTGCTCTTAACATCTAAGATGTACATTTTTCCTAATTTCCAAAGGGAAACCACCACTCAATACACTACAACCTTAGGTACAACAAAAGCTCACTTCCTTTGGCATCATGAGTGTGAAGGAAAATCCCTGAAACTTGACCTATCCCTGGTGGTAGCATTAGGAGTAGAGAAGGTGGACAATAATAAGTTTTCACCAGTGGCCATCAAAATTGAGTAAGTTAAAGTTATCAAACTTTGCCCACGTTGAACTATTTTAGTTTCAGCATCACTGATAGAGATGATGCATTCTTTGAAATGCCAAGAGCATAATTTAGTTTTGGCAAAAAAATAAGTTATATTAGCATTATCTTATCTACATATTTATTCAAGACAGGAGCAATATAGGCAGTTGCCTAAGGTGAGATAATGTGATAGCTTACCTTAATACATCCTTCTGTACTTGATGCCTACTGCCTGAAATCTCATCATTAGCAGCTCATTACTTGGGATTGAGCATTGTTCATATATTAGTCCATTTTCATACTGCTATGAAGAAATACCCAAGACTGGGTAATTTATAAAGAAAAAGAGAGTTGTTGCTATTGTTGTTGTTGTTTGAGATGGAGTCTCATTCTGTCACCCAAGCTGGAGTGCAGTGGCATAATCTTGGCTCACTGAAACTTCTGCCTCCCAGCTTCAAGTAATTCTCCTGTCCCAGCCTCCTGAGTAGCTGGAATTACAGGTGTCTGCCACCATGCCTGGCTAATTTTTGCATTTTTAGTAGAAATGGGGTTTCATCATGTTGGACATGCTGGTCTCAAACTCCTGGCCTCAAGTGATCCACCTGCCTTGGCCTCCCCAAGTGCTGGGATTACAGGCATAAGTCACTGTGCCTGGCCAAGAAAAAGAAGTTTAATGGACTCACAGTTCCACATGGCTTGGGAGGCCTCACAATCATGGTGGATGGTGAAGGAGGAGCAAATGCACATCTTATATGGCAGTAGACAAGCAAGCACGTGCAGGGGAACTGCCCTTTATAAAACCATCAGATCTCATGAGAATTCACTCAGTATCATGAGAACAGCAGCATGGAGGTAACTACCTCCATGATTCAGTTACCTCCCACTGGGTCCCTCTCATGACCTGTGGGGATTATGGGAACTACAATTCACAATGAGATTTGGGTGGGGACACAGCCAAGCCATATCATCCCACCTCTGGCCACTACCAAATCTCATGTCCTCACATTTCAAAACACAATCATGCCTACCCAACAGTCACCCAAAGTCTTAAATCAATCCAATATTAACCCAAAAGTCCAAGTCCAAAATCTCAGATGACACAAGGCAAGTCCCTTCTGCCTATAAGCCTGTAAAATCAAAAGCAAGTTAGTTTCTTCTTGAATACAATGGGGGTACAGGTATTGGTACAGGTATTCTCCCATTCCAAATGGGAGAAATTGGCCAAAACAAAGGGGCTACAGGCCCCAAGCAAGTCTGAAATCCAGTGGCGCAGTCAAATCTTAAAGCTCTGAAATTATCTTCTTGTCTGTGAAATGATACCATGTCTCACATCTAGATCATGCTGATGCAAGGGATGGGCTCCCATAGCTTTGGGAAATTCCACTCCTGTGGCTTTTCAGGGTATAGCCCCAGTTCTGGCTGCCTTCACTGGCTGGCATTGAGTGACTTCAGCTTTTCCAGGCGCATGATGCAAGCCATAGGTGGATCTACCATTTTGGGGTCTAGAGGACAGTGGCCCTTTTCTCACAGCTCCACTAGGCAGTGCCCCCATGGGAACTGTGTTGGGGGCTCCCACTCCATATTTGTCTTTTGCACTGCCCTAGCAGTGGACTCCACCCCTGCAGTGCACCTCTGCCTGGATGTCCAGGAGTCTCCATATATCCTCTGAAATCTAGTTGAAGGTTCCCCAACTTCAATTCTTGACTTTTGTGCGCCTACAGGCCCAATACCACATGGAAGCTGCCAAGCCTTGGGGATTGTACCCTTTTAAGCAATGGCCTGAGCTGTATGTTGGCCCCTTTTAGCCATGGCTGGGACACAGGGCACCAAGTCCTGAGAATGCAAAAAACAGTAATGCCCTGGGCCTGACTCACAAAATCATTTCTTCTTTCTAGGTCTCCAGGCTTGTGAGGGAAGGGGCTGCCTGCTGCAAAGGCCTCTGACATGCTCTGGAGACATTTTCCCCATTATCTTGGCAATTAACATTTAGCTTCTCATTACTTATGCAAATTTCTACAACAGGCTTGAATTTCTCCTCAGAAAATGGGTTTTTCTTCACTATTGCATCATCAGGCTGCAAATTTTCTGAACTTTTATGCTTTGCTTCCCTTTTAAACATAAGTGCCAATTCCAAACCATATCTTTGTGAATACATAAAACAGAATGCTTTTAACAGCACCCAAGTCACATCTTGAACACTTTGCTGCTTAGAAATTTCTTCAGCCAGATACCCTAAATCATCTCTCTCAAGTTCAAAGTTCCACAAATCTCTAGGGCAGTGGCAAAATGCCACAAGTCTCTTTGTTAAACATAGCAAGATCACCTTTGCTCCAGTTTCTAATAAGTTCCTCCTCTCCATCTGAAACCACCTCAGCCTGGGCTTCATTGTCCATATCACTATCAGCATTTTAGTCAAAACCATTCAACAAGTCTCTAGAAAGCTCCACACTTTCCTATATCTTTCTGGTTTTGTTTGTTTATTTGTTTGTTTTCTGAGCCATCCAAACTGTTCCAACCACTATCTGTTACCCAGTTGCAAAGTCACTTCCACATTTTGGGGTATCTTAATAGCAGTACCCTACTCTACTGGTATGAGTTTATTAGTCCATTTTCACACTTCTATGAACAAATATCATGAGACTGGGTAACATATAAAGAAAAAGAGGTTTAATGGACTCACAGTTCCACGTTGCTGGGGAGGCCTCACAATCATGGCAGAAGGCAAAGGAGGAGCAAAGGTATTTCTTACATGGTGGCAGACAGAGAGTGTGTGCAGGGGAGCTGCCCTTTATAAAACCACCAGATTTTGTGAGACTTATTCACGATCATGACAGCAGCATGGGAAACCCTGACCCCATGATTCAATTATATCCCACCAGTTCCCTCCCACAACATGTGGGGATTATGGGAGCTTTTAATACAATTCAAGATGAGATTTGGTGGGCACACAGCCTAACCATATCATTCACATAAGATCAGACATTCGGGCAGTGAAAATTTTTATTTTCTTCTGGAAGTCTGACTTTAAAAGACACAGGCTTCATGAGTCATCGAATTCATTATTCGTGATAATAATGGACATTTTAACTAGTGCGTGTTCTAACGCAGAACTGAATGCAGAGATCAGATAAAATGAAAGCCGACAGACTGGCACAAAAGTGATTTCAAAGCCTGTTTAATAATCAGTTTCTAAATATTTTATGGCTTCCAATATTTTATGGTAGTGCCAAGCTGGGCAGAAAATAAGACAGTTCCAAGACATTGCAGTAGAGATCTTTGTCCTTTTACCTTTGAACATTCCCATGAAGTGAGTCTTTTTTCATGTCAAATGGTATCAATGGATTATATTTTTATTTTAAGTAGGAGTCAACTTTCTTTCTTTTCTTTTCTTTTCCTTCCTTCCTTCCTTCCCTTCCTTCCTTCCTTTCTTTCTTTCTCTTCCATTTCTTCATTTCTTCCTGCTTTCTTTTTTTCTTCCTTTCTTCCTCCCCCTGCCCCCTCCTCTTCTCTCTCCTTCTCTCTCTCTCTCTTTCTCTCTCTCTCTCTCTTTCCTTCTTCTGTTGATAAATTCCTCTGTAAAACATTCTGTACTTTTGGCATATATGATATGACTCACTTCTGATGTTCTCCCTACACTTCTCCAGCCACTTCTTTTTACTTCTTTTGTCAACCCTTTCTTCTCTACCTGGCATTCCATAGGCCTCAGTCCTGGGTCCTCTTTACTCTCACTCTCCACATACTTCCCAGGTGCTTTCTTCCACTCTCATGGCTTTGAATGCCATCTATAAGGGAGTAACTCCCACATTTCTATTTCCAGCTTGTTCAGCTCTTTGAAACTTTGAATCTGTGTAAACAAGAGCCTACTTGAAATATCTAGTTGCATATTTCAAACATAACTTGTTTAAAATCAACTCATGATCTTCATTATTCCTTTCCCTCAAAGGCTCTTTTTCTAGTGTTAACCTTCTCAGTAAATGACATTCCCATTCCCTGCATCATGCCAGGGGACTCAAAGTCTGCCTAGAAGCCTCCCTCTCCTACACCCCTGCAAATAATCATCCATTCTTTTTGTTTCTACACTTAAAATATCTGTAATTCACCCACTGAAATCCATCTCTACTGCCTATCTCCTAGTCCCAGCACATCTAGATTACAGCTTCCTGATTAGTCTACTTCATTCTGTGCCTGGTTCCTTCTAATCCATTTCCTAACATGACTCTTTTTATTAAATTTAGAATGAAATAGAAAGTCTGTGGAAGGAAATGAAAAGTCTATAAGGCAATGCATGATGTGGCCTTCAACTTTATTTCTAGTTTATTCCTCTCCAACTTTTCTCTAGCTACACTCACATTTATAGAATTTATTAAGTGAGCAAGGTTATTTCCCATCTGAGAGACTTGGCACCTGCCCTTTCCTCTTCACAAAATAATCTTATCCCATTCTTCACCTGAATATCTCCACATAGTAGGTTAAATATGGCTTTGGCAGAAAAACACACCATAATTCATCCATATGTTAATATATTAATAGTACACATACACACACACACACACACACACACTTTTCTTCAGTTGATAAATTCTTCTGTAAAACATTCTCTTCTTTTGGCATTTATGATATGATACACTTCTGATGTTCTCCCTATATTTCTCCAGCCACTTATTTTTGCTTCTGTAGTCAACTCTTTCTTCTCTACCTGGAGATATATATACACACACACCTATCTCCACCCTCAAACTATTAAATATGAATCTATGCAGGTGGATCCCAGGCCTCAACAAATTTTAATACTCCCCAAGTAATACTTATATGCTACCAGATTTGATAACCATTAGCCTGAACCACTGTGTTTAACCCTTTTTGTTGCCATTAGTTGGTTTGGAAAAGATGTGAAACTCTGCTATGGTTTGAATATGATTCCCAGAAATCCGTGTGTTGGAAACTTAATCCCCAATGCATCAGTGTTGGGAGGTGGAACATAATGGGAGGTGTTTAGGTCACGAGGGGTCCACCCTCATGAATAGACTAATGCTGTTATAAAAGGGCTAGTTTTGTCCCCTTTTGCCTCTTTGCCCTTCTGCCTTCATCATGTGAAGATGCAGCAAGAAGGTCCTTGCCAGATGCTGGCTTCTTGATTTTGGGACTCTCAACCTCCAGAACTGTAAGAAAATAAATTTCTGTTCATTACATACTCCCTAGTCTTAGATATCTTGTTATGATGGCATAAGCCACACCTCTGTGGACTAAGAAAGATCCAACACTAACACGAGAGACATGACAAGAGGTCTTCTGGAGGTCTTCTCAGTAGTTTCCTGACTCCTAAAACAGAGACAATGTAAGAGACTATTTTACTGATTTCTATGAACATTTTTGAATCTAGATGTGACACGTGGACCAACGAGCAGCAGTCCTGCAAATATGAAATGAACAGGCACTAGAGTGAAACTGAAACGCAAAGTTGGCAGAGTTGAGGATGGAAAGGACCAGGATCCATGATAGTCACATTGAATTACTGTTGCTGCCTGATGAAACTCATTCTATCTCTGGAATTCTGCCCATGTGAGAGGATAAATATCGTTATTATTTAAATCTGTTTGAGTGAGGAATTTTGTTACTCTTGCTGAAAACATCCTAAGTGATAGAAGACAGATCAATAAATTGGTTTAGACCTACTGTAATTAATCTAAATGAGAAACCGCTTGGAAAGGGACAGAGAAATTACATGGTTAAAGGATTAAATCAATGAGACAGAGATAGAAGATGGAGCTAGTACGGCAGAAAAGCATGAACACAAATAACTGAGAAGGAAAATGTAAGAATCACAGGAGAGGTGAAAATAACATACTATGGGAATTCAAAGAACAGAATTTATTTCTCAAAAATAAGCATTAGAAAATGCTTTAGGAAATAGAGACATATGAGATAAATTGTATTAGATCATGGCAACACCAAGGTGAAGAGATAACTCTAAGAGTAGAAAAAAAATAAGGTTGGGATGACCAAAAAATAAATATTACAAATTTATAGGCCAAAAAGATTGTTAAATATTGGAAAAGTAACCAGAAGTTTGAGTTTAATATGGTAGCCAATTATATCTATTGAGGGTAGATTATATTTATTGCTTTTTAAATGTTTCCATTACATTTCTAAGAGTGTCTTATAAAGTTGTTACTTCTGGGTTTTATTCTGAATTTGATGACCTGCTAAAGCAGAAGTAATCAGGAATAAACTAATTTTTAAGTTAGTAGTATATTTAATAGATCCTCTTTTCTTCCAGAATAGATGAGACAAATGCTTATTTAAAGTAATATTTTTAATGATTCAAAAATTACAGATGACAACAAATACTATTAATTTTCTGAAACTGCTCAAGTGTGAAAAAATTGTGATGCAAAAAGTTAAGGCTTTTTATAAAAGAAAAATATAATAGGGCCAAAAGCATGCCCCCCAAAATGTGATGACTTTCTGAATCTTTAAAGTAATTAAAATTAAATAATAAAGGCAGCATTCCAGTTACTAGGTTAATGACAATAGACTTGATGCCCATTGAGGCACACGAGTTTATCAATATTTGATCATTTTTGACCTAGAAATTGGACATCTCATATGGTTTAACTCAATATTCTATTTATTCTTTCATTTTTTAAAGATGGCTATTGCAATTTTAAAATATATTGGTAAATTTATCCTGCTGTGTAGTAAATAATTTACATTTAAGAGACTTGTCTGTCCTTGTATTTAATAGCATGAACTCTGAAGTTAGACAATGTGAAATAAACCCTAGTGCCAACCGTCATGCTTACTAGTTTTGAACAAGTTCTTTAACTCCTATGTGTTTTTTGTAGCACATAGAAATGGGTAAAATTTAAAATGGGTAGATGTCTTTTGTAAAATGGGTAAAAAATATTGTACATTTCATAAGATTGTCAAGATGAGCAAATGTAGAATTAGACCTACAGTGTGTGGAACAATGCCTAGAACACAGTAAATCCTCAGTGACTATTATTATTCTCAGTTTCATATTCTATCTAAATATTCAAAACTTCAAATTTAATGAATCTGTGATATTGGATCCTGTCTACTGTGTCTTGTTCTTGGATATTCTTACCAGGATAATATGATAAAAACAACATCTGTTGCTTATATTTGCCCTATTAAATATAACTGAATTGGGATTTTCCCATCTCCTTCCTTAAAGTAGAGCATTAGTACCTCCTTCTACCCAAAGTAATGGTTCACCAAAATTCATACTGTCTTTCCTTCTTAACCAGTCTCAGTTTCCAAACTCTTCCAACACTAATCAATACTTCTGATCGACAAGTTTACTTATTTCATCTTCATTTGTTCCTCTATATTATACATGGAAAAAAATAAAATTACATTTCCCTTTTGCTTTCTGGGCTCTTTTCCCTTTAAAAAGGTGAATAATGTTCTCAAATACTACTTTTTTCTAATGAGCCTGACCCAGGAGATACTTGCAATTCACTTGTAAACATTTTATATTTCACATTTCACATCTGCTGCAAAATTTTATGGGAATAAATTAGCATGTGATAGCATTTCCTGTAAGAAAAACTGAAATTTGGATTGGAAAACGATTTTTTTTGGTCAAGTATGTTTTTTCAGGCTTAAAATAATATAACCCATAGATGCTCATGATAATCATGTAATCTAATGCATCTAGTTAAAACTTTAAATAGGTGGATGTTCAATTCAGGTTTTTGACTAATTAGACGAGGTTTACCCACAGTATGGAAGGCAATCTACTGTACTCAAACTTCTTCTATTTAATTTAAATCTCATCCAAAAATACCCATGCAGAATTATCTAGAATAATGTGCAACCAAATAGCTGTGCACCATGGCCCAGCCAAGTTGACACATAAAATTAGCCATCACTTTTACCCAGAAATGTATAAGGCCAACCTGGTCAATTCCTGTACAAAGTGACCTTTGCTGTGGTTAATTTACTTTGTCCAGGGTTTTGTCCATGGTTGTCCATAACTTGTCCAACCAGAAATCTATATTTATAGGCACAATGGATATGGGTCCAACTCTTTCACTCAGGTTCACATTAAACAAGTTCACAGATGGGTAAACATAGTTTATGTGTGTCACAGAATTCCTATGTGTACTTTGACAATGAAGGAAAAAAATTATGAAGACAAGGAAAATCAGTGAGTGAGTCCACAAATATTTATTGAAAAGCTACCACATTCTTGGCACAACATGAATGCTGAGGAAAGTAATGGTGAACACCACATGCCCAACTCCTGCCCATAGGGAGGCTGCAGTCAAACCGGGTATATTGGAATCTGCCAGACCCTGCATTGGTACCTTTGGGCATTGTATTAGTTTTCTATTGCTATGTCGCAACTTAACCACAACCTTTGTGTATCAGAAGTAAGGTATCGTATAGATGGATTCTCTGCTCAAAGTATCACAAAGCTGAAATCACAATATCAGGTTGAGTTCTTATCTGTAAGCTCTGGGGGAAAGCCTGCTTCAAGTTGTTTCATATTGTTGGCAGAATTTAGTTCCTTGAGACTGTAGGACTGCAGTTCATGCTTTCTTGCTGGCTGTCAGCCAGGGATCACTCTTCAGCTCCTGGTGAACTCCCACCAGGGGCAACTGGACTTTGAAAGCATAAGATGTTCTCCCGTTTTACTCTCGCTCTTACTCTCTTTCTCTGCTATTGTTTTGAGCAACAATAGAGAAGGATTTCTCAACTTGGGCACTACTGACATTTTGGGTTGGATCATTGTTATGGGGGAACTGTCCTGTACCCTGTGGCATGGTTAGCAGCGTTTTTGACCTCTTCTCACTACATGCCAGTAACAGCCCCACTCCCTCAGTCACGACACCCAAATTGTCCCTTACTACTGCCAAAAATCTCCTGAGAGACAAATCATCCTCCATTGAGAACCACTGTCCTCAAGCAAGCCAGTGTTCAGGAGGTTGCTTATAAGGCTTACAGGCACTGAGAAAAGACTTATGTGAACTTAAATAGCATCTCTCAGCTAATGCTGGCTTTTAGTTTGCTTACCCTCTACTACAGGGATAGCACTGTCAAGGAAACTGCAATCCTCAAGTCCTCACATTTTTCTTCCCTTAATGATTCTGATGATGCTTCTTGCTCTTTCTAATCAACCTATTCCCTGATTATATTTCTGCTTATTAAACTAAAACTTTGTTTTGCCTCTGGGATTACTTCATAATTACCTTGACTGAAACTTCAAATGTCTCTCTCCTGCCACTTTAATTGCACCCTTAAAAACCCCATCTTGGGCTTTTTGTTTGTTTGTTTGTTTGTTTTTATGATTTGCTTCTACTGATACACATCAAAGTCATTGTACACGGATTTAGTTTAATTCGAAGGGCAAACTTATTTCCAACATTTTTGCAACAGAAAGAGAGAGCAAGTTCTTCATACCTTATATTTTGCATATTTATTTTTTCTATCTATTTATAATTATATTTTGAAATTTTATTTACCTTTATTCTCCTTTAGTCAAAGGTTCCTGTAGGGACAAGGATTTTACCTCTTTTTCTTTTTTTTTTTTTGAGAGAGAGTCTTACTCTGTTGCCGAGGCTAGGGGGCAGTGGCATGATCTTGGCTCACTGCAACCTCCGTCTCTCAGGTTCCAGTGATTCTCATGCCTCAGCCTCCCAAGTAGCTGTGATTACAGGCACCCACCACCATGCCAGGTGCGGTGGCTCATGCCTGTAATCCCAGCACTTTGAGAGGCTGAAGTGGACAGATAGCCTGAGCTCAGGAGTTCGAAACCAGCCTGGGAAATATGGCAAAACCCTGTCTCTTCTAAAAATACAAGGACTTTGCCTCTTTTGCTTCATTTTGAATGTGTAGCCCTACACAGTGCCTGGCTTGTAGTAGTAGTACTCAATGAATATTTATGGAATTTAAAAATGTGTGTGTGTGTATAAGAAACTCACATATATATATGCAAGTATATACAGAAGGCTTTCTGAAGAGACTGTAACATTTCTAATATTGCAGAATATTATAGTGTCTTCCTTCAAACAAAGTAAGATGCCTGAAAATAAACACTTAATGTGTGCTGATGTTGTTTTGCTCTATGGGGAAAGGGGTATCTGATAGAGGCTTTTACAGTTAATAGCACAGGTGAGGGATGCTTTGCTGACTTTAATGTTCAATTCATAGCAATGGAATTGTTTAAGTGTTTTTTAAAACTAGTCGGGGGGGGGCAACAATATCTATCTTAGTGTTTCTCTCCAGAACCTAGCAGAGATTTGTCTTTTTAAACTTTTTCTAATGAAAATAAAATAAAATTTAGAAGTACGTGCTTTTAACAAGTGACAGAAATAGCTTGAATATATTAACTATAGCATGTACTTAATAATTGCTATCATAGTTGAATTGTTATAGTAAACTGTTATGAGTAACAAGTTCTGCAAATGATACATTTGAAACCATAGTGTAAACCTATAGGATTGAAATCAACCTATTATACTAATGTATTTATTCCTCTTTGAAAAATCAATAAAAATGTTTTTCTCCAAAATGTAGGATATGTGGTGCTGGCTGTAACCTTAAGTCCAGTCACTCATCCTTTCTGTATCTTGATGTTCAACTGTTAAATAATGATTATGTTATTTACTGAAGAAGATTGTACTGTTGTGCCTGACACATACAAAGTTATTGACAAATCACTTTTGTTCTCATTAGGCAGTTACCTCTTTGTAAGAAACACCTTTATTTATGTCCCATAAGGGTAAATAAAGGGGGGAGTCATTACTTAAATTATAACGCAATGCTATCTTTCACAGAGTGTGAAACACGTTCTTTTCTGAAATGTGAAAATATGAAAAATAGTGTTTAATAATCAAAGATATATGTTGTTATCTAGAAAGGATATCATTCACTCATTCGTTCAGCAAACTTTTCCTGAGCATTTATTGCAAACAGTGGTGATTAAAGGTTAGGTATGTTTTATTTTAGACTGCACAATTATTTGTACCATTTTAATTAAGTATCAAAAGCCAAAAAATGGGATATAATAATGTTTTAATGAACCATTTCTCTACAATTTTACTTATTTTCTCTTTCTATGAAAAATATGTGAATCAGGCTTTCTCTTAGATCCAGGACAGAAAGATAACAAAAGAACTGATCCTTCTAAAGGGAGCCAGACAAGAGAGCACATAATTATGGTGCTACCACTGAACAGACTCAATGGCAGGAAAGCACTGCGAAGGAGCACAAAACTATAAGGCATTTCTCTCATTTTCACAAAAAGAAAATTAGAAACAAACAAAAAACAATGTTTTTGACTGACAATAAAATGTTAAGGATGATGAGGAAATAGCTGACAACTACTTACAGTATTTCATTTGGTGGTCAGATACAGAAGTTGTTGAAAATAAGATATTTTAGTAACACTGCCTTTATACTATTCACATATTCCGTGGAGCATTGTTTGCAAACTCTTCTGAGCACTTTCACGTCAGTTTCTTCCTCATGATTAGAGCTGCTTTTTGACTTGCCAAACTGTATTTTAAAGCCTGTCATCTTTATTCTGTCTAAACTGTTGGAGATAGACATTTGTCTGATCTAGGTATTGTCATTGGGAATTTTATTCAAAGTTATGTAAGTAAATATTGGAATTTTTAAAAATTATCCTCAGACGTATGTATCATGTGATCTCCACATAATAACCTCTTTCTGTATTTCACTGTTAAATGATCATTAAAAGGCTTTTCTCAAAGTATCTTATTTTCAGGCATGTAATCAGAGTAGAAAAATAATTTATAAATTGAAGTAAATGTATTTACCAACTTTGAAAAAACAGTTTCATCAGGGACATCTCTCAGCACCAACAGTAGTCATTTCTTGTTAATATGACTTCTCCCCAAACAATAAATTGTTACTCAAAATAGAAATTGAGAGAATTCCTCACAATATAAAGATCCTTTGCAAAGAATTAAGGTATCCTTCCTCTTTTCTGAGGGATGAGTTTGAGAGGAAAGCTCACTTTACAGTTAGACCCCTATGATAATCATGAGAAAATTCAGGAAAGCTTGATCTGTGGAGGAGAGGAGCTCAAGTCAGGGCTTAGAGGATTAGTCAGATGTTCCCAAGTGCAGAATAAGGAAAGAAAAGAAGAAACAAAAGTATTCCAGGAAGAAAGAGAAATGCAGACTCAAAAGAAAAAAAGACAGCATTTTTAGGAGGAGATAGTTTTATTCAGCTGGAACACAGAGTACACTGTAGAGGTGAGATGGGCCATTAAGCTAGAGAAGTTTGTCAGGGTCAGATCATGTAACGCTAATCCTGTAGGCAATAGAGAACTTTCCGAAACTTTTAAACAGGAGAATCATAATATTATAATTTTCAGGTATATACAATAATGTTATTAACTTACCCTAGAATAAATATAATGTAATAGATACAATAAAATGCAGCCCTACGCAAAATGAATTTTTAATCCACATTTGCTGTTTACTCCAATTATTTTGTTTTTGTGCACATCTGCCTGCTCTAGTGTACTCAGTTTACTCCATGATACTTACCCAGTGGCTTCATATGCTTCCTTTCACCCTCTTCTATCAAAATTTCTTTTGAAAAAGAGAGGAAACCTATTGTGGACATCTTACTTCATCATCAATCATGAATTAAGCCCTATTATCACTATTTTGCAGTCAACACAAAACTGTGCCTTAGAGAGGTTCAGTTTTAGAGCTAGAACTTCAGAGGCAGGTCTATGGGAATATACATCACTGCACTAAATGTTATTTAACACATGAGTCTAGAATTGTGCTGAGTTTGATGTGCAATATCAACAAATTTACAATCTCAGTGGAGAGGAAAGACTAGTAGATATAGGGCCAAGAGGGAAGAATTCAAGGGTTTATATAAATTAGTAATACATTTGTTAGTTTCTTTGAGAGACTGAAGAGTCACAGGAAAAGGACTTTGAAAGATGTTTTGCACAGAGATAGTCAATGAGCAAGGGTGATGGCAACTTCTATAGTAGGAAGTGCAAGAGCAGACATGTGAAGGTAGGATGTTCAGAGTTATAAAGGGCAACCACAGCAAGGATTGGTTCCAGTTGCAGGAAATGAGATTGGATACGGGTAGAGGGTTTAGATATGAAAGTCTCTGATATCAGATAAAGATTAGACTAAATGACTCCTTGTAGGATATGCTGTAGTTTTTGATATGATAAAAACGATAAATTAAAGAGGACTCACCTAGCAGTCATATACAGTACAGATTAAGTTTGTGAAGTGATGGAAGAGAAGCCAACTAGCCAGGTGTTAGAGTAATCCAGGTGTGGACTGATGGTGGCCTGGATTCTTTATTTAATGTAAAATGCATGGCAACGACCATTTCTATGACACCTTCCAAAAAAATAACATGAAAACATGGGCTTGCCAACTTGGAGATTACCAGTTTAACTGGACAGAGTCCATGGACCAATGAGTCACTGGAGTCTTTTTAAACAATGCATTCAGACAGTCTCACTGTGTATTCAGCTGCAATATACCTGGAAGGTAGGGTAAAGTTTTCATCAAATACTGTGCTGAATAATTCTGTGACGCCACAGACCAGCCATACAATCTATAAAACTACAGCCTGTGACCCAACCAGCAAATGGAATTATACGTTAAGGAAAAAAGTAATCTATTGTTATACATTAACGTCAGTAGAATTTGAAGAATGGTTGAGTTTATCAAGATTTAGAGAAAACAACAGTTACTGTGGTTACTCTCAAATTACAGGAAAAAATCCTCCATTTTCTGTCATAGATGATGTCTTCAATTTTGGAAAATGCAAGAAAAAAATTAATGTTGTTAGGCACCCCAAAGGTTTCTGGATTCACATTCTTTTTCTATTTGCTTTTTCAGAATGTTTCTGCCTGTGTGCTCTGTTTACTAATGTGGACAGTGTAATAAAGGCTTCCAGGATGAAGGTACCGCTTCCTATTTGTATTCTACAGAGTAGTCAGAATCTACTTTGGAAGCCTGTATGGATAAGCACCTGAATTTATTTAGATGCTCCTGGCATTTCAAAGAACCTAGTGCTTCCCTCTGCCTTATCCCTTCAGATCTTATAGGAGTGGAAGAATTTACACTTGGCTAAAAAAAAAAAAAATCACTGAGAAGCAAGATTAGTTCTAGCAGCGATGCCTCCTGAACCATCATCTCACCAGCTATGATACATGTGCAATGTTGTTCGGTTGTGCTCATTTTGTGAGAAACGACACTCAGGTATGTGTGATCTCTGAGGATAGCAGTGGGGAGAGGCAGGGGAAAAAGTGGGGAACCTGCGTATATTATCTACAGTGCTTATTCTTTGCAGACCAGCACTGCCCAACAGAAATGTAAGGAGATCCACACATAGGAGCTACCTAAGTCATTTTTAATTTTCTTGTACTCACATTTTAAAAAGTAAAAATCAATAAACAGCTAAAATTAATTGTAATAACATATTTCATTTAATCTAATCCATTCAAATTCTCATTTCACCAAGTAATCAATATAAAAATTATGTATGTATATTTTGCATTCTATTTTGTACAATTTAGTGCCTATTGTACACCTACAGCACATCTCAATTTGGATGTGAATTATATACATTTCAGGTGTATAATAACCACATGTGCCAGTGGCTAACCTCACGTACCCTAACTTTTCACAAAACTGCCTATACCAGGAGAGGTGTTCTCATTCTGAAATAAGAATATAATATCAATAAGATATGCTTATCAGAGTTGAAGAAGGAAAAAGAGAAGGAGGTAAAGAAAACTGAATTTTTCAATCCTTTTAAGCTAGTGTTGAAGTTTATTCTCAGAAAGGAATTCTCTTCTTGCGTGAAATACAGAGAGCTCTTAAATGAGGATGTAACAAGGGGTAAATACTGATCTATGAAGAAGTGTTTACTGACCTACAACATTTTGTTGTAGGTCAAAGACAAAGAGCAAAACAAAGACAAAACAGTGAGATTTCCATAAAGTCAAAAGTATTTAATCTAGAACACTCCCTTTTATTTTTATTGCAATTTCTTTCTCCTTTTGTGTGTTAAAATGCTAACTTCTATGAAATAATAGTAATGGTGAGTGGTTAATGGATGTGTTCTTAATGTCTCCCACTGGCAAAATAAAATGTTGGCAAGTGTATATTGATTCTGAGCTTTAAAAATGTTACTAGTCATGAAAACAAGTCCAGAGATAATTGTTAAAGGTGACAGAGGCGTATTTTGGGAGTCAGAAGCCCAGCATTCAAATCCTGCTTCTGCTAATAAACACATTAAATGGTCTGAATCCAATCACTGAGTCTTTCTCTTCCTTATATATTCATCTGTAAAATCAAAAGCAAAATCGGGGATTTGGGCCAGATTACCACTAAAGTGGGTCGCACATATGAAATTCACTGCTTTATGACTCAGCCGAGATTTTTTGGTAGGACAGTGACACGGTAGGAAAGGGAGTCTGTGTCTCCTGACACAGAACTGGTGTGCGTTTCCACCAGATGCAAATTACAGGATCCCTGCTTTGCAAACCGCCTCCTTAAAAGCCTATGAAAAGAAATGTGCTACATAAATAAATGATCATCAAAGGAAAGCTTTGTGGCTAAAATACAACTTGTACATACATGGTGATGTAGGCATGTAATACCTTCTGAGTCATGCCCACGAAGCTGCCCCATCTCCTGACATGACTAACACACCTTTATCCAATCCTTAAGTTCAGACACATTACAGTTTTGGCAGTAAAACTGATTGATATTTGGCTTTATCATTATAATGCTTCTGTATAATACCTGTCCAACCTGCTCTAATCTGTTGGTAAGCAGGAGTTGAAATAGCTTCCAATAAGTAAACTGAAATGCTCCTTTTAATACCTTGGGATGGAAGAAAGAAGAATTTGAGTTGAAGATATAATGGTATCTATTTGTATGTATTATATAAAAAAAGAACTGGATATCATTCATTGTACAATAATACTGATATTTCACTCAAGTTAGTTATTTTAAATATTATTTCCTTGTAAGAATTTGCATGGCTTTAAGTCTGAATTCTGCCACCTTGCTCTTACTACTCATTGGCTGGCATTTTGTAGTCCTGGAAATCATCAGTTTCCTGCACCAAAGCTTTCAAATTCTCATACACAGAATATAACGAGTATGTGTGTTAGGATTACTGCTTTTTTGTTTAAAGTTAGGTGTGGATAATATTTACAAATAGCTCCTTTTTTAATATCTCACCAAGGTCTAATCTACTCTTCATTTAGGCAAAAAAAAAAAAAAAAAAAAAAGTTTATTCCTAAATATATTCAGAGGCCATGTCCAAAACCAAAAATTCTAAGTGCTGCTAACTTTCTGTAAAGAAAATATAAATGAAAAACACAAAATTTAAAGTGATATTTTTAAGCACAACTCTCCAAACCCCAACCTTTCTATTCTGATATTTATCTATTAGAGACTATGCTTCCAAACGTAGACTTTTTGCTACCAAAGACATAAATTTGGCTTGAGTTCTATTTGCCTTGCATATATTTAGACCTCAAATGAGCCAGGTTTAACAATTTTTAAATGGAAAGTTTCCATAAAATCAGAAAGTGTGAAAATTCTGCGTAATTGTTGAAAAATGTAATATACTAAAAAACTGATTACATTATCTCCTTTGTCTTCTCACTGGAAAAATTAATGAGTCAACCGATCTTCCTTCAGAATAAGTATTCTATTATTTGGGAGTTACATATATGCTTGTTATCTGGGGAAAAAATAGCTAAATTTTAACTATTTAAAATAAAGATGAAGATAAGCCACTAAAAAGTCAGTTCATGCAGTATAATTTTCCTCTGCCACATTACATTTTTGGTTGATAAATGTAACATGTTTATGCATATATGTATATATACCATAGAAAAAATTCTACTTCCTGAAGCTGTAACATTATAATGTTCCAACAAATGCAAGGAAGTAAACCAGATTTTTTTTTTCCTGAGTTACTTAGAGCAATTCTTCTTAACATATTTACAATAGAACTAAATGCATGTTTCTAATATGCCTTTTTATCTGAACAGATGATTTATTTCAGCTGAACAGTCGAAGATAATGAAGTCATTTCTGCAAAAATAAATCTCTTCTTTGCAAGTATTTGTCCACCAATAATGAGCAAGTTAGACTATCTTAAAAATTCCAATTTCTCTTAAGCATATGAGTTCTGTTACTGAATCTGGAATTAATACTATTGAAGTAGTCACATTAAATCCTTTGTGAAAACAAGAATAAGATTGAAATATAACTGATTATCTTCTTGGGTTTTCCAAAACTATATTAATTATACACTTAACTGAGTTCCTTAATACATAGTTGGAAACATAACAATTCATCCAATGACGTTTATTGAACTTCTGTTCATGTATCTTTCTCTTCATGTGTCCTGCAAATATTTTTGAGAGCCTACTACGTATCAGTCACTGTGTTGGACACAACGAATACATCAATGTGAAAGACCACGTGATCTCTGCCTACACAGAGCTTACAGTCCAGCATGGGGAAGAATCACGTGAATTAAATAATTGTGTGATTAATGTTGTAAAAGATAAGGGGGTGGGATGAAGATTGTAAAATATAAGGAAAAGTTGCAATGATAATTCACAACAAGATTACAGGAACTCAGAGAGCAAAATCAAAAGATTTCCATGAGGAAGTGTTGTGTAAGCTAAGAAGTAAAGGGTGAATAAGAGTTAACAGAAGGCTAGAAGAGGAAAAGAAGGAAAGGATACACATTTCAGACAAGATAACAATAGTGGCTTGAAGGACCTGAATCCTGAGAGATGTTGGGGGCATTAGAGGAGTAAGAAGAGCAATGTGAAAAAACAGCATAAAATAAGGTTTCCAAAAACCAGCCAAGAGATATAGTGCAGGATCTATGGGCAATGACATAATTTTGAGGTTTAGTCTTAAGTACAATGAGAATCCAGAGAAGTGTGTTAAACAGGAGCTTTGAGAAAATCATTCTCAGGATGGAGCATGAAGAACAATGTAAGGGCATTCGTGAGTAGAAGCAGAGAGCCTGTGATGGAGTATTGCAGTAGTCCAAGCGGTGACTCAGACTAGGCACCTGGCTGGGAAGACTGAGAAATCTGGAAAGATTCTAGGCACAGTAATTAGAATGTAGACGCAGTAGGACCATGATATTAATTCAGATATTGGGATAGAAATCGACTCCTAGTTTTCTGTCTTGGGCGACTGGGTAGATAGGGTAGTTCTTTGAGGAATCTGGAGGAAGACAAATTCATGGAAGGTTAGATGAGCTCACTTTGAGCATGTTGCTGTTGAGGTGCCTATGAGACACTCAATTGTTGATGACAAGTAAGCATTTGAAAACATGGTCTGGTACTCAGAAAAGGGTCTGAGCTGGAGATATAAATTTCAGATTTGCTTTTATGGATGGTAATTGAAGCCATGTGAATGTAGGAGATTGCCTAAGGAGGATGTGTGTAGAGTGTGCAGGAGAGAAGCCATGGGACAGAGCTCTGAGAAACTCCAGGGTCTGAGGTTAGACAGAAGAGAAGCAGCAAGAAAAAAGAGACAGAAAAAGTGATCTGAGCCACAGAAGAAAACCAGCAAAGGAGCCCACAGAAAAGAGAGTTTGGAGGAGAAAATTAATCAGAAGTGCTGAATTTGGCAAAGAGGTCAATTCAGTTATGTGCTTTACAGAAGAAATGGCACTGAGTACTCTGACGACTACCTTAGCCTCAAAGAGCTAACCAATGGGAGAAATGGGCATGTCATGAGCTTCCAGAGTAGAATGCATACGTGATTGTTAGTTTAGATGTAGGTGCTCAGAGAGTAAGCAGAAAAATGATTCTCTTGTCCAAATGATTTTATAAAACTAGTTTTAAGAATTTTAGACAAAATCCATGTTTCAATGAATTTTCAAGGTGCTCAGTTTAACAAAGATATTAAGAAAAATCTATTTTCCTTTATATGTGTGTTGTTTGGCCAGTACAGAGCAACTATGTATGATAAAGAAGAAAGGAATAATTTCCTGTTCAGGAATCTGAGAGTTTTTGACCCTGGCCCAACAACTTAGAGCTACACACTAGCCCACTAAGGGAAGAATTTCAGGATCTGTTTCTTCTACAGTTGGCTTTTCCCCATCCTGGCCACTTCGTAGAGATCTAGCAATTTGGCCTTAAAGAAAATGGGACCTTAAGGCAAAGGAAGATATTGTTCTTTCCTCTTCAGGGTGACAAAATGGTCCATCTGTTAAAATGCTTAGCAATAGCTGGGACAAATGTCATAGCCACTTAGTAATTCAAAATTGGAGATAATTTAGACATATCATAAATCAGTTATTACTTAAATTATACTTTATTATTTAAATATTGTTCCCAATTTTTATACATTCTATATGTATATTTCTTACTTCAATAAAATATCACAGTTCATAATTTAAACTTTCAAAAGAAATGAATCAAAAGGCTGTTTTGGTATTGTATTGCCAATTTTCTCCAAGTAATTATCTCTCTCATGAATTTGGCATTTGTTTCCTATTTCTGCTAGTAAGCATGTTTGGTGTGTTTGTTTTGTTATTTTAGGAATACCTTTGCTGGGAGAATGAGGTATTTTTGCAATGTTTTAATTCATACTTTTTAATATCTTATACTAAAAAATGTCTCATGCTTAAGAGCAATGGTTGTATTTCCTTAAAGCTATTTAATTTAGACTATTCACTAACTAGGATGTTCCCTTGTTCTTATGACAAATTGAGGAAGCCTTAGTAACTATGATTAAAATTCCCAAAGTTATTTAAATACCTTGAAAGACTTCCCTTGAATATAATTTGGTTGCATCTTACTATATAAAGTAGTAGGCAAAAGGCCTTTTGATATACCTGTTGGTATCAAAATGCTTTCCCAGTCCATACTCTGCTTCTTAGACTTATTAAGCATGACACTAAAAACCTATTGTAATAATTTAGTTTATAACATTGGAAGTTTTTAACATTAACATTTTAACAATTTTATAATTTTAACAATTTATAACATTTAAAGTTTTGAAAGAAACATTTAAGAAAAGACTAGTTTTCTTGGACATAGTTGATTACTTCACATAAATGGTCCAAATTTCAAGCAAATTAGACAAGCTTTTGTATTGATGGATACATACCTTGTACCAGAATCTGTAGATCTGTAAATTTTGATGAGAGTACACATGTTAGGTGGCACTCCAGGGTCTTTTGACATGAACAAACCAGGAATTAAAATTTATTTTCTTCCTAATATTCTGAGAATATCCTTTCTGTTTCTCTGAGAAACGCTTTATTGCCATTTCAGAGTATCTGTCATGAGAGTTTATATTTATCAGCTTGCTTGGTGCTTTTAAATTTAATCCCCATCAATTTTGTCACCAGAAAAAAATAGCCATATTCATAGCATCCCACTCTGAGTTTGACTCACATGTCAGGGATTCAACACATGTGGTTTCCTTTGGGCTTCACTGTTTTTGACGCAAAATATAAAGAGCTGAAGGAATGCAGGTGTCAGGCATTAAGCTCCACTCAGGAGAGGATGCTAAGAGAGAGTCTGGAAAGGGGAAGCAGCACAAAACAGCCTGCATGTGATGATCCAATTTTTGTTTTAAGGGAAAACAAGCAAGGAATATTTCTATGTGTTTAAATCTTCATGTGACTAAGGTGATGACGTTGGAGGTGATAGTCGTCAACCTTCTCTATATTTTCTACAGTGCCCAAATAGATTTTATAAAAACATAATCACTAAAAACTCTTATTTTCATTTTTGAGAAAATTATGTACTCAGCTTTTTTTTTTTGGAAAAAAAAAGCTATACTAAGCTTGAAGATTGAACTAGAAGACAATTTTGAGCAAGAAGCAGGTCTACTATTTTCTTCTTGTGGTTTTAACCTTTTGAAATGACTGATATAAACCCAAGTTAATGTGTGAGTTTTACAATAACAGATATCCAAGTTTATCATGCAATCTGATTTTACAGATTTTAGTTTTAAGTCAGATTTGAGAACACATACCTTCCCTACAAATTTCAATGAAATTTCTGCAACATTAATGATGTATGCAGAATACAGTCTCTTAAACTAAAATTTCCCTTCAACATACAGACACCTTAGAATATTCCAAAATTAATATAATTAATTCCCATCACTCTTGTAATACTTCTCCTTTCTTCCCATTTCTTTTTATCTTTCTCTTCTTCTCACTGTTGCTGCTGAGTATTCCTAAAGAAACACTTGGATAGAATGGAAAGAAATTCAGGTTAGACAACTTCAACTTGAGTCATATCTCTGCCACTTACCAACTGAATGACCTTGAATATCAATTAACCTCTCATGTAATTGTCTTAGCTTCTCATTTGCAAAACAGGGATAATAGCACCTGCCTTCAATGCCTCATTGCGTGGTTGTGGATCAAATTACAGGATATATGTATACTGTAAAGTAGCATGGAAAGGAAATGTATTCTTATGATTATTAATATTATTTTTAGTCAGTTGAGAAAGGCTGAGACCATGTATCATCCCTTTACTGCCTTTATCTCAGGCCATAGAAAATAAATCAATGAGAATTTTTGAAACTAAGGTTTTAGGAGCATAGGTAGGTGGTCACAAGTGTCTGAATAATAAAGTAACAGGAAGTTGGAGAGAAATATGAAATATGTAAATAAAAATGCATGCATGTATAGGTATGAGAAATCAAATTGCCTAATAAATGGATTAGTGTATATTGCCCCTTGGCTGTGACAATTGCAGACACAAGTTGTTTTTAGTTTAGCTCAAAACTTTCATGTTATGTAATTTATTTATTTCTCTGTGTGTTAATTTGTAAAACAGAGTTAATAATATCTAACTAAAGAAATTGTTACGTGCATCCATGTGAAGAGACCGCCAAACAGGCTTTGTGTGAGCAATAAAGCTTTTCAATCACCCGGGTGCAGGTGGACTGAGTCTGAAAAAGGAGTCAGCACAGGGAGATGGGAGTGGGGCAGTTTTATAGGATTTGGGTAAGTAGTGGAAAATTACAGTTAAAGGCAGTTTTCTCTGGCAGGCAGGGGTGGAGGTCACAAGGTGCTCAGTGGGGAGCTTCTGAGATTCATTGTCCAGGAGAAGGAATGTCACAAGGTCAATTGATCAGTTAGGGTGGGGCAAGAACAAATTACAATGGTGGAATGTCATCAGTTAAGGCAGGAACTGGCTACTTTCACTTCTTTTGTGGTACTTTAGTTGCTTCAGGTCATCTGGATGCATATGTGCAGGTCACAGGGGATATGATGGCTTAGGTTGGGCTCAGAGGCCTGACAGAAATCATGAGGGTACTACCCATGGTATTGAATAACTTAGTCTTACAATTATTTCAACAGATTCAGCCCAACAAATATCAATTGATTAGTGAATATGCAAAAGATATTGCACTTGGCAGATACAGAAACCACTCAGATAAATGAGACGTAATGTCTGGAAAAATCATGCATTCTGAACGGCCGATGATACAAGGACACAAATAAATATGATACAAGATGAAAAAGACAAATATATGCAAGAGGGTTTACAAATAAAATGCCATGGGATTCAAAGAAGGGAGGAATGAAAATCAAATTTGATTGTGTCAAAGTTCAAAAGCTTTATAGAGTGTTAGATATTGGTTTGAGTAGTTTGGTTTAGGTGCAGTGAGAGTTATTATCGTGGCATTGGACATGGGGCTCAAAGGATTTTTATAAGGAGAAATAAGAGGAGAAAGTACTCTTTTGAAATCTATTGTGAATATATTGTTGGCCACACATCATGCAAGAAGTTGGGAATATAAAAGTGAACAAATCACACATGAGCTCTCTTTAGGGAGGAAGACCAGAGGAAAGCGAGCATGAGCATCATGCTCAGTTTGGTGGGAGACAGAGGAGAGAGGATAAGCTCAAGTGTCCTAGAGATGCTGATGGAAATGAGGACATGTTGAAATGGTCACAAAATGAACAGACGAAGATTAAAAGACATTTTTGGACATAGGTATGAAATATCTAGAAATAGTTGTGAAAAGCTTAATGTGACAGCAGAGTGCAGAATGAAATTAAGTATTTTTAAAACCCAAGGGTACAGTGAGGACTTCATATAAATGTAAAATATTTTATATATGTGCTTTCCTTTCATCCTCACAATAGCACTTAAAGGTAGGTACTACAACTCTGACTTTACAGATGAGGAAGCTGAGGCTTTGAGAAGTAAAATGACTTATTTAAAAGCTATTACATCCAATAACTGGCAGGGCTGGGATTTTAAACCTGGTGTTGACTCCAAAGTCTGTAAAATTGACCTCTGCCTTACATTGAATCCCATGGAAAATGGAAAAGAAGCCAGCAGAGAGAATTTAATCTCAAATCTTTGACTCTCAGCACTGACCATGTAGCGTTCACTCATTTTCACTACCTGGATTTGGTAAGAAATTATGTAATTCATTTATTTGTTATTCTTTGGCTTATTCCTGCAACAGATTTTTATTATGCCTTGCAATGTGCTAGGTAGTTAGATATAAGATCAATAAGGTGGAATCTTCGTCTTAATATAGCTTAAAATTTAGAGGAAGAGACAGACAGGTAGGTAGGCTGGTTCAAGTCACCCAGCTAAATGCTACAGTAGGAGTGCAAAAGAGAATCTACGTAGCCAAAAAATGAGAGTCGCTGATTCAGTCTTGGAGAGGATCAGGGACAGCATGCTAGACGACCAAATGTAATGAGAAAGATGAGGAGGTGCTAGCCCAGAAGAAAGTGGTGGAGGCAAAGATGACAGACATGGAGGCTGAGAATATGTCAGGTATTTACAGGCCTTTAAGTAGTTTGGTACAGCTGCCGGAAGTTGGTAGAGGTATCGTTTGTCAGCTGCTGGTGGGGAAAGAAATGGGTTCTAGAGGGATAAGCAATAACTGGATCATAAAGAGTTGCTCACTCTTCTGAAAAAAAAAAAATTTAAACATTACCAATAGACTTGTAGATCTGTCCAGGTCTTTAATATGTTGCAAATGTTTAAAAAAATTTTATACCGTTTGATTCAGATATGACATTGCTAAGAAATTCCATTAAAGAAAATAATTTGAAATGTGGACATAGAATCATATACAAAGTGATCCATTGAGGTCTCATTTATAATACCAAATTATATAAACAACCTAAATGCTCAACAATAGATGTGCAGTTAAGCCAATTATGGTGCTTTAATATGGCTGTTACTATTATTATAATTTTAATACAGTATATATATTAATTACATAGGCATTTAATTGCTATAATAGAGAGTTGATCCTCATTATTCGTGGATTCTCTATTTGTAAATTGGTTTACTGACTAAAATTTATTTGTAACCTCCAATCAATTCTCCTGGCACTTTCATAGGCATTTGAAGATGTGTGTGGAGCAGCAAAAAAATTGAGTCACCTGATGCACCCATTACAGCTGAGGTCAAACAAGGGGACAATCTGCCTCCTTGTTTCAGCTCTCATGAAGTAGAGAAGTGTCATTTACATGGTATACTTAGTGCCACATTTTTCACATTTTTGTGCTTTTTCTTGGTGATTTCACTGTTTAGAATGTTCCCCAAGAGAAGGGCTGAAGCACTAAGTGCAAGTAGGCTGTGATGTGCCTTATGCAGAAAATACATATGTTGGATAAGATTAGTTCATGAATAAGGCACAATTCTGTTTGCCATGAGTTCAATGTTAATAACTCAAGAACACATATTAAATAAGTTATCTTTAAACAGAAACACACATGAGCAGAAATACACAATACATAAGATTATATATTGACCAGTTGATGAAAATGTGGCTGGTGGATACAGGACCTGACCCTCTATAGTGTTTCAGAATTTGCTAATCCAGTGTTCATAGCAACTTTACAGAACATAATAGTGATATTGTGATATAATAAGAAATATATATTTGGTCTTTGACCCTGGGTCCTGACATAAACCCTTGGAATATTCTGAATAATATGGATGAAAGGCACTTATTATGCATAGCAAAATAAGTTCCTTTCGTCCATACCTGAGTTTATGCTAATGCGGTGACTCTTGGTAGACCTCCAGATGTCTTCAGAACGGGGGCAGTTGCAAAAGGAAGCAACCATGTGATTAGAGGGTTGGAACTTTCAGCCCTACCTCTAGACCTGTAAAGAGGAGAGAAAGACTGAAGATTGAATCAATCACCAATGGCCAGTGGTTTAATCAATCACACCTACAATTGGAACCTTCGTAAAAACCATAAAAGATCAGGCTCAGAGAGCATATCCAAATACCTGGAGACTGGCACATCCCATCTCCAAGGGGACTAAAGCTCTTATGTTCAAGACTCTTACAGACATCACACTATATATACATACCTATACACTATATATACACCTATACATCACCCTATATACCCTATATACTCTTCATCTGCCTGTTCTTTTGTATTATTTCTAATATCCTTTGTAGTAACCTGGAAATTGTGAGTAAAGTGCTTGCCTGAGTTCTGTGATCTGTTCTAACAAATTACAAAACCTGAAAAGAGGATCATGGGAACCTCCAGTTTATTGCTGGTCGTTAAGAAGTTCAGATGGCCTGGACATGCGATTGGTGTCAAGTTGAAGCAGTCTTGTGGGATTGAACCCTTAACCTGTGGAGTCTGGTGCTAACTCTGGGTAGTTTTTGAAGAAGAAAATTGTTGGACACCCAGGTGGTGTCCAGAGAGTTGGAGAATGAGTTGTTGGTATGAGGAAAAAATACATATTTGGTGTTAGAATATGGATCGAAACTAGAAACAGATCTTAGTAGCAATAACTAGCACAAATAACAACTGTATACATACACATATTACCCAAATATTAATTAATTTTGTATTTTTGCATTATAGAATAGTAATTTTTTAATCATCTTTGGTAATATTCTATATGTCCTATATTCCCAATTCAGAACAAAACAAAATGGAAACATTTAAATAAGGCATCCTGCTTTAAAAACCTATTAATCTCAATATGAATGAATAACACAACTAAATAGCATTTAATTTATATTTTAACCCTGCTGTCGATGAACAGGGGGATATAGCTAGAAAGCTCTTGCTTGATATTCTGTGTGGGGGAAGCTGGAACTGGAGTCAAGATTCTCTTAATCTCCTTTCTGTGAAGAAAGCTGAGTCACAGGGTCACCTCATAAGATCATTTGCCTGTATCCTTACACGCCTCTATAGATTATCTCAGCCTTTGCTGATGTCATGAAACTTAGTTGATGACTATCTACAAAGTTGTTTGTATCTCTTGGGCAAAGTCCATGTAGCAAGGGTGATTTGCTGAAGAGATAATTTGAAATATTTTAAAGATAATTCAGAGAAAAATCATTTTTGCTTTGATTAATGCAAATTTGTGAGAGATAGGCTGGAAAATAAAATCAGCTGACTGGAATAAACTACAGAAAACATACACATATACAAGTTACGAAGACTGTGCTTAAAATCCAAGCCATATCCCCCAGCAGTGGGATTAATCAGAGGGTTCCTGCAAGGTCCTACCACATGGACACAAGCAGTAGACGCAGATTCAGTGAGTTCTTCTAACCATCTGCTGATGACTCTTTATTCTTGTTCATCTAAGCAGCAAACGTACGTCAGGATGTCGGTTGTACAGCTAGGATCAGAATGGCCTGGTTTGGATTAACAATAGAGAATCCTGACAATGAAACCACAAGGTTCTGGAGGGTCCTGCAGCGAGTCTATGCACAAAACGTAGCTCATAGGAATAAAATAAACTGACATCTTTTTGTTTTGTTTTGTTTTGTTTTTTTTACCCCTTTTGCAGGAGTGCACCAGTTTGGAGGCTGCATTGGAGGAAGCCTGCTACTGGGCCAAATATTGAAAGGGGGATTCCCTCCGTCATTTCTATTGAAAGCATTAGCATAATTCCTCAAGCACAGACTGTCTAAGATACCTTGAGTTATTTATTAATATTTAAAGAGGTTATTTGGCATGAAGCATGGGGTGTAATTTTTAAAGGAGCTGACAGCAGAATACATTTGTTAACTAGAAAGACATGTCTAAACTTTGCCAAAAGAAATACTGTGTGCAACAAGCACATTTGGTGAGGAGGGTGTGTGTTTTTTCTCCGGGTGCATGTGTATGTATATGCGTGTGTGTGTGTGTGTGTGTGTGTACTTGACGTTTTGTGTATCTCCTCAATTTCCACCAACACATGCCACCCCCAAATCTTGGACCCATTTTTGAATGAAATCCTAATGACAAAAGAAGGAAAGACTTTCAATGACCATGAAGACTTATCCCCTACCTCCTCCTGGGGCAATCTCTTCTAGTTTAGAATTAATAGAAGACCACCCCTAGTGTTCCCCCATCTACCTTGTTTATATTTTGTTCATTTTCTTCAATTTAATGAGGTGATGAATACATGTGATTTTACAAGGTAAAAGGGACTGTCAGGGCTAGAGACTGGAGTTCTCTGTTCATTCATACACCAGGTAAGGTACAAACAGGCAAAATGCAAATCTGTCTGGGAGTAATCAAAAATTTAGCCTGGGGGTAGAACCCAGTTAAGAGAAGGTAGTTAATTTTTCCTCCCTGCTGCTTTATTCCCCAGCCTCTTCAGAAGGGGAGTTAGAGTGCTAGTTACTGATTTGTTTCTTCTTCCAGACCACTGTCTAACATGCTTTAACTTATTTCTCTTGCAAGCTTCTTAATATCAAGGTTTTCGGCATGCACTGCCAATGTTAAAGTTTTGTCAATAGCAAGTAAATACGAGTCAATATTCTATGTACTTGTTTGATGGAAAATGCTAGGGAAACAGAGGTATCATAGTTAAATATAGTTTAAACTATCATGTCTAGAGGTTCATGCATGCATGACAAAAAACAGAAAAATAAAGGCAAGGAAATGATTAAAGTAAAAGTCAGGAGCGCGGTTACATTTGAAGAAAGCAAGTGTCTGTGATTAGGATGGAGCACAAGGAGTTTTTAAGTGGGTGATAAAGTTTGATTTCTTGACCTGGGTTGTGGGTGTAAGGTGGGTGTTCACTTTATAATTATTCACTAAGTTCTTTAAAAACATTAAGTAAAAGTCAGGATAGTTGTTGGCGTTGTTTGGGTAGGGGGACTGGAAAGAAGTGTGATGGGTACCTCTCAGATACTGGCATTGTTCTGTTTCTTGTCTAGTGTATTGGATGTATGAGAGTGCTCAGTTTGTGAAAATTCTTCCAGCTGACTACTTAGGTGCACTAGTCTACATGTAAATTACAATTTCAGTAGAAGTGCAAAATCAAAACTAGACTTACCAAAGACTTTAAAACATTGTTAAGGTTTTGCCCCAACTATATTTCTGCCTCCTATAAATATCTTGGTGACTAAAATTAAAATTTCACTCCATTTTCCTGAACTTTTCAGTGGAAAAGTCTAAGCAACTATCAATAATACAAACTTTCCTGACGTTGGGGGATAGGGGTGGAGAGAGGAATTTAGAAGGTGAACTTAGAGAAAAACAGTTTATCTAGCAAACGCCATAAAGACTTCCCAAGGCTATGACTTTCCATAAATAGAAAACAACGTCGAAAAACTCGAGGCAGTAGGTCAAAATAAATATATAGCAGCTTCTCAATCTTTGACCTTATATGTGTTAGGATAACCAAACAGCACTCAATGAAAGTGTTTTGATTTGTTTTTCAGTTTGCTGATAGAATTTTTCTTTCTACAAGTCTGTAAGCTCCTGTTAGGACTGAAGCCAACAGAGATATTTTAGTAGAAGAATGAATATACATATATTTTATCCACTGAGGATGCTCCACACTGAAAGTCAGAGACCATTTAGGATGTAATCTAATCTTTTTAATAGCTGATAAATGGAAATGAATAGCGTCTTGGATGCAACATAGGTGGAGCAGGTTTGAATAGCTGGCACTCTCCTTTTTGTACATGTCCATACAAAGATGAACATATCTTCTAAAATATGGTATTGCCACAGAATCAAGCACACAGATTAGAAGAAGCCACGTTATGATTTTTTTCCCCAGCATTTTGAAAACAGGTTTTCAAAAGCATAAGTACAGCTTTGAAAGACTTATGTGAAAAAAGTGAAAGAAAAAGAGAGAATTAGAATGAATTAGAATTAGCTGAAGTGAGTAGATGCAAAGACTACTGGAATGATAACAACAAAAGATGTGGGAAGACGTTCTCTGGCGTCATGAAAATTAATGTGGGAAGATTGCCTTTAATCATCACCTAAACTAACAGAAAGAAAGGGCAACGATTTCTGAGTGACAAGAAGAAGGTGCTCTTTCTCTGAATCAAGATTATCATGTAGTTCCTCAAGAAAAGCCTGGGTGAAGGTAAAGGAAATACAGTTTAGTGTAACATCCCTTAATTATTTACAGATGTTTATGAAACTCCTAGTTGTCTCATCTGTTCAGCAGGGGGAAAAACATAAACGGAAAAGCAGGGATTGTATCCCTCTGTCTGCTATCAATTAAATCATCAAAACAGAATTATCATTCAAATTACAATGTATCATTTCACTTTTAGAATGTATGGGGGGAAAACCATCTATGAAACAGAAATCTGTAAACCATCAAAGCAACAAAGCAACATTAAAGTTCAATAAGCAGTTTGTTCATGCATGTTTTAATCTAGTTAAAAAATGGAAACCATGTTCACGTGGTCAAAATAACACTTGCGTCAAAGGAGTCTTTGAGGTTCAATCCAGTGAGACAGGCAAACGATTTTTGTGAAACCCCAAAATATTTTCAAGAGGGGAAAGGGCTCCCTAGAGATCTGAATACGGTGGCATTGGTGGAATTTTAATGTGGGAAAGTATCTAGCAATAAGGCAAGCTTGTTAGCAGGAGAAAATATCAAATGTTCAACTTCTAAATGTGTTCTCTTCAATTATTTTGTAATTGAGAACTGTTTTTTATTTACTATTAATATTTGGTTTCTATTGTTTTCTATTGTGCATATGTTGAACTTACTTTGTATTAAGTTCTATGTTATTGTGTCTTGCCATGTTAAAGTAATTATCTGTCTCTACAAAAGAGATTTATTACCTTCATGAATCTGACCATACACACATCTTAAATAAATTAATGAACTGACAAACAAAGAGTGTCCCATCATTCTAAGTAGCTGACAGCATTTAAAAAGCAGTCACATCGCAGTAGCAAACATTTTAAAGCAATGGGCACTTTTGGAAGAGCAAAGGGAAATATTTCATAAATACTTATTTCGGCAAGCATCCAAACTGGATCTAAAAGTTAATCAAAGAGCCATGCTGCGACTACATTTTTCTAGAATACTATTTTGTTACTGTGCTTTCAGTTGCTTTCTACCAAAAGACCATGTCACTCTGGTGTTTCTCAAGCAGGAGTTCTCTGGATTGGCTTAGTAACTTTATCCAAAACATACTGAGCAGTTTGATTTAGCAATCTGAGACCAGGTATGTGGATTTTATTAGAGATGAAAAAAGAGTATTTATTTATGGAAATGTGTAAAGTATTGGCAAAGAAAACAAACACTCGACAACCGTTAAGCAAAAAGGTTTATTCTGATACAATCTTTTCAAAAGATTGTATTTATTTTTTCAAATAGTCTTTTGTCATATTTGAAATCTAAATGCTAACTAATACTCAGGACTGTCAAATTGCCTCCTAGGCCCCTAAACAATGGAATAGGACTAACTCTCTTTGTTTATCCATATTGTTCATTCGAATTTTTAAAAAATAATTGCTAGAGTAAAACAAAACTGAACATTTATGATTAAAAATTATTTTGACCTGATAAAAATGTTATCCTAATTGAAATATAGGTAGATAACAGAATTCTCTATGAGCCAGATTACTGTTATGGTATGTTTCCCTCACAGAGCTAGCAAAGTGCATTACTTTCTTATTAAATTTTAGGTCAGCGATATGGACACATAAAACACTCAGCAGATCACAGGATCACAATGTCTCATTTCAGCATTTCACAATCATCCTAGGAAGCAGGGATAGTGTTCACTTCTGGGCTTCGCATATCACAAGTTTTTTAAAAAATTATTGAGACAAGTGTGGTTGGCTAAGTTTTACATCTGAGCAATTCCCAAACAATTGTTTCTGAAGTTTGGCCATTGTTATTATTATTATTATTATTATTATTTTCACTCTTAGGAAACAATAACAAAACAAGGTTCTTAGGAAAGATTTTGAAACCCCATTCAAAGAGGACTTCTAAAGAAAATGTCACTAAAAACAGTAATTTCTCTAGCACAGAAATACCTTCAATGTTTTGTGATTTCCTGACGATGGTAAGAGTGTTTGTTAAGTTGCCGGGTTATTTCTGAGTGTTTTAAAATACATTTCGTACAACTATTTAATATGTCAAACACACATGTCACAGGCTAACTTCCAAAACAAAACGCTGACATCCCCCTAGTGAAGTAAACATAATACTTTTCCCTAAGTCACTTTATACAATTTTAAAGTTTTTGCTTCAATGGATTGCCAGGGCATTTCTGATTTGTGAGGACTAGTGGATTCAAGCTGTACACTGAGTTTCTTTTCTTAAAAGGCAAAGCTAAATACTTAACCATTGACTTGGAAAAAACACCACAAATGTTTGTAAATTTAATTTAATTTTTTTTTTTTATTTTTTTATTTTTTATGAGACGGAGTCTCGCTCTGTAGCCCAGGCTGGAGTGCAGTGGCTGGATCTCAGCTCACTGCAAGCTCCGCCTCCCGGGTTCACGCCATTCTCCGGCCTCAGCCTCCCGAGTAGCTGGGACTACAGGCGCTGCCACCTCGCCCGGCTATTTTTTGTATTTCTTAGTAGAGACGGGGTTTCACCGTGTTAGCCAGGATGGTCTCGATCTCCTGACCTCGTGATCCGCCCATCTCGGCCTCCCAAAGTGCTGGGATTACAGGCTTGAGCCACCGCGCCCGGCCTGTAAATTTAATTTTAAAATAGCGTAATTTACCTAAAAATATTAATAACATTCACCCTAGTATGTATATGTTATATCCTTTCATGTGCTCATGAGAGGAGATCTTGAAAAGTAAGTTTTTAATATTTTCTACACCTTAATGTATAAGTAAATATTGCTTGCACTTAGATACACAATAGTGATTACGACCTGTACCATGTATATTTGTATTTTATCATTATCGTTATTCATTACCACCACCATCAACATCATAACAAAATGTTCCAAGTCCTTGGTGTGCGCAGTGCCCTGTGCTAAGTGCTTTGTCTGCGTCATTTCATTTCTTTATTTGACCCTGTCTTTCGAGAAAACATCATAAGATCCGCACCTGATCTGCAGTATCTTAATGCGAAGTTGGCTCTTAGTGGGAGAATTGCACCTGACAACGTTGATGAACATATTTAATGTTGTTATTTGAACCAACGGAGAAAAAACTGTAATCTTTTTTTTTCTTGTTCTTTCCAATACCTAATAGAAAAAGAAATGCTGGTGGGAGGAGGGAGTTGCAGGGAGTCCAATGAAGATGATTGCATTTGGAGAAGGTGGAAGAGTGCTATCTATTGGGATGAATAAAATAGGGTTTTTTAAAATATTATATTTATTCTCATTATTACCTTCTTCTTATATGTAGAAGAATGCAAATTATTGTAAACGTTAGTCTGAATGAATACTCAACAACTGTATTACTCGCAGTAATTTAAACATCCACAAACTGGGTATTCTGTGGCCTGTTTTAAAATTGCCATACATTTTCCTTCCCAGTAAAAGCTACTTCTTTAAAAAGAAAATAATCCAATGTCAGCATATTTTCTTTTAACTGTTGGCATTTCTCTTTTGATTGTTGTGTAATTTTAAAAGAAAGACAGTGCCTAAAAAAGACAACCGTCAGTTTATCTTTCATGTCATTTGATACTCTTCCTTAATTTTATGAATTCATTTTTCTTATATTCCTCCACAGATGAAAAAAATTTTAAGTTGAGTTTGGGCTTCCTTTTAACCTTTCTGCAAAAAATAGAACCTTTTAAGGCTCCTAGCTCAACTTTTTTAAAATGTTGATTTAATATTTTTAAGGTAATTTAAAAGCAGCTACTTATGAAAAAATTTTATTACCGAGGACAGTTTTTCTGTTACCAAAATTTCCTGATATAAATCTCAGTACCAATCACTTTCTAAGAACCCTGTTTTTCCTTCTTCCCTGCTTCATTTTTATCGACCATTTTGTGTCATAATGATACTTCATAAATGTTCTTGGATAAAAGGTGTCAGGTAGATGCAAATATGCTTTAAACTCTTCTTCCCTGAGGTGAGTTAAGCTAACATTAGTAGGTTTACAAGTCACCGAAGGGGGTCATTTCTAGAAGTAAGCTGTTTGTAGTACGAGTGGGTGCAGATACTCTGACCTCTCCCATCCATCTACCATTTCAACACACCACCAAGAATTCTTTCCAATAAGTTCGGCTTTGCCAGTGGCTCTTCAATAGGTAATTTTATGTTAATGTGTTTTGAATAGAGTGTAACATTGTCTTCAACTTTCAAAGGGCCCAGAGTAAACATTAATACTCTACTAAGTAGCCTTCAAGAATATTATAATCTTGTCATGTATCAGAATGCAAACTCCACCTGAAAAACCAATTTTAAAGAGACGGCCATTAGGAAGTTGTTTTCCTTACAAAAGTTTAAAGTGGGTCAGTCATGCTTATTTGAATTCTACAAAGTAGTAAGAATGATTCAAAGAAAACATGATATCTACAGAAGAGAAGGAAAAGGGAAATGAAGCTGTTTCTTTAAGATAGTGATGCTCTTTGGGGGCAGTCCTCACCCATTTGAAAGAATGCAATGTGTAGACAATTAAAGACTGTTTCACCTGTAAAATTAGAGGAATTCAATCCTTAAATTGTAAGAGCGAATTATATAACGTATTTTTTTCCATTGCAAACAAAAAGGAAGTGCGAGTCTGAAAGTTATATAAACGATCATTTCATAGAAACTGGTTTGGTTCATGTTTGTGACACGTGTCATAATTGTGCTAAGAGTATCACTTGTTTCTTAAAAGAATTTTCAAAAGCCCATAACTGCACTATCTTAAAGGGAAAACTTCATATCTCAGTTATGTAAGAAGGGTCATTTGTCCATAAACCAAGTTAGTTTATCTTTACATTTTCTCCTGAAAAAAAAAAAAAAAAAACATTAAAACCAGCTGAATTTGCCTACGTGCAAACAGCGTTGAGAATAAAATAGTTACTTTTGAAAAAGAAAATTCAGTCTGCCTGTAGAGAAGCAAGTGTAGCATATTTTTTTCCTTCTTCTAATCTTTCCACAGGTCATCAATCACAAATTTTCCCTGGTATGTTGCCGAAGCAGGGAGCAAAATGTGCAGCTGCCGATCTACCAATAGCACCATTTCCGTACCTGCACATTTAATAAGTCATCCACACACAGTCAGAAGGAAACCCAAACTTTGTTTTTTTACCTCATCTGTGATTGTAGCTGACATCAGCATATTTTAGCTGAATTATGCATTTCAAATAAGACATCTGCATATTCAAAATGAAACAACATAGTTTAACATTAATACCACATTTTTCAGAAAGAGATGTTATGATATATTCTGGAGGTCGCAATAAGCTGCATTTTTTATCTTTTTTTTTTTTTTCCCACATCTCATTACTACTGAGTTCACTTTGCGGCTTTAACGAGCATACCTTCCGTGTGTCTTTATGTCTTCTCTTTTCATAACATTTGGCATTTATAATTATAAATTTGTTCATCAACATGGCATTACTGGCAGGTAATATGATATATTTTTCTATATTTTCAGATAATAAAAATAGGATATTTATTTAAAGCCCGTGAGCAAAATGTGCTATGAAGAAATAAAATTTCTAATTAATTTATTGAATCATTCTCTGCCACTGTTTCTGAAAGTGGTCCAATGCTCCGAACTTATTCTGTAATTTTCCACTAAAATATGATGGCATATTCATATTTCGCCTTCAAGAGGCTGAAGTACTTTTGAAAGTGTGATGTAAACAATTTTAATATGTTCAGTTTAACTCAGCAAATGAGTACTGAACATAACGTGTGTAGAAGCACTATTCTGGGCACAGTGGATCACGAAGGTGACCAAGAACTTGTTCTTCATTTAAAAAAAAACTTGTTCTTCATTTAATATGCTGCAGAAACAGGAAATAAACACATAGAAAGAAATGTCTAGGGACATGTGGGGAATAAAGAGTGAAGATGCTACAGATCCAAGAAGGCTTTCTGGAAGAAAAGGCACCTAAGATGAGTCTTATAGTAGGAGTGCTTTAAAATCTGTGAGATGTTGCAGGATGTCTGGACCTAGGAAGCCAAGATTTTGATTGAGAATGCTTGAGAGAGAAAGATTTTAAGCAGAAGATGTGGCCAATTTTCTAGCTCATTCTAGAATCAGTGTAAGAAGAGACTGCCGGAAGAAAACAAATTGGAGGCAACAAGATGAGTAAAGAGATAATTCCAAAGTGAGGTCTGCAGACAGCAGCATGGGCATAACCCAGGAGCAGAATCTGAGGCTCCCGCTCCAACCCTACAGAATCAGAATCTGTTGTATCAAGATCCTCTGGTTATTTGCATGCCCATTAAAATTCAAGGAGCACTGATCTAGACTGACTGGGGCTACGCGATGGTTTGATTTTACGAATTATTGAGAAGCGTGAATGTAGGCCTGGAGGGGTGAAAGTGGTGTAGGTATTCCATTAAAGGCTAACACACTAAAAAACAATAGAGATAAATGCAAATGACCTAGTTTGTATTCAAAGACTGGAGGAGCTCAAACACTTTACAAAGGAAATGTGGAGTAAGAAACAGATGAGCAGAAATAAGGTGGGAGAGATGATAATTTTAATTTTTGGACGGGAAAAATAGGAGATCAGCATTGGGAAATTCATCAGGCGTTTGGACTTACACAACTGTAGATTCCAGAAATGGTCTGGATAGAAATGAAGATCTGACAGCCATCCGTCTATATTTTGGTTGTTAAAATCAGGACAGGACATGATCATATGGGGAGAATATGTTGACTTAGAAAAGCAGTGAAATGCGGAGTTCCTGAGAACAGGGACTGAGAGAAGAAAATAAAGGGCAGTCAAATATCGGAGGACATCCAGGACATGTGGAGCCGAGGGAAGAGACTGTTTCAGGGGAGTGTGTTCAACAAATTCCAATGCAGCAGGGTTCCAAGAAGATTTATGTCCACTGAATTTGGCACGCGTTTTAGTTTGAAAGCAGGAATATTAATTTCTTAAGGTGACTCAAATTCATAGTCTTCTGCTAGATAGCTCATATTACTTTTATAAGTGAAATTTAAATCACAGCTGAGTCTAAGTCAAAAAATGCACTCTATATTGGTGGTTTAACTCAGCATCGAATTTTCTCTCTGGCGTTGAAAATTGCATTAGGTTTCGGTGGAATTCCCTAAGATAAGCACCTGATGAATCCAGGTGCAATGTAGCATGGTAGCCTGAAGATCCCTTGGAGAGTAAGTCACACTGTAAAGGTTAATTTCCTGGCAGATTAGCTTGCAGTGCAGGATTAGTTGTAGGAAGTGTGATCATGAGTATGGGCTTTGAATTCAGACAGCACTGAGGTCAAAATCCATTTATGTCAAAAACTAGATATGCTTATTTTTTCTCAATCTTATTTTGAGCATCTGTGAAATAGGATGAATAATGCTTGTAGAGTTATTGAATTAAGTGAGAATAAACACACATAAACATATATACACACATATTTTATATGTATACATATATGCACATACACATGTAATTGAATTGAGATCATGTGTATAAATGCACCCACACACGCCCGCGCGAGTAATTGCATTTAAACTATACATAGAGAGAAGTCCTGCCATATAGCAGATTGAATAATCCATCCCTTCCCACCCCTGTGAATGCACACTTATTTTGTAACTATTACAGAAAGCTAAGTATAATTTGAAAGTTACTATCTCATCTCAAACTTACTTTAAAAATTACAGTTTGGGTGATTATCAGAGAGGCAACAAAATGCTTCAGAAAAATTACAAATGTTAGGAGTTCAGAGACCAGGATGAAAATTTCACCTTCATAATCAATAGGGTGAGCAATAGTTATTTATCTAATGTACATGAATGAATTTGAATCATGCCCTGCAAAATGACATTTTGGTCAACAATGGAGCACAAATACTATGGTGGTTTTATAAGATGATAATGGAGCAGAAAATTTCCTATCACCTAGTGATGATCCTGACTCTGTGTGTGCCTAGGCTATAATGCGTGTATTTGTGTCTTTGTTTTTAACAAAATATTTAAAAAGTTAAAAAAATATTAAATTTTAAAAATAGAAAACAAAGCTTATCAAATAAGAATATGAATAAAGAAAATGTTTTTGAACAGCTGTACCATGCATTTGTGTTTTAATCTAAGTGTTATTACATAAAAAGAGTTAAAAATTTAAAAATTTAAGACTTTGTTAAGGAAAGAAGTTACAATAAGGTAAGATTAATTTAGTGTTGAAGAAAGAAAAATGTTTTTATAAATTTAGTGTAGTTCAATTGTACAGTGTTTAAAAAGTCTACAGTAGTATAGAATAATGTCTTATGCCTTCACATTCACTCACCACTCACTGACTCACCCAGAGGAACCTCCAGTCCTGCAAGCTCCATTCATGTTAAGTGACTTATACAGAGGTACCATGTTTTCATCTTTTATACCATACTTTTACTGGACCTTTTGTATGTGTAAATACACAAATAGTTACCATTGTGTTACTACTGCTAACAGTATTCAATACAATAATACATTGCACAGGTTCGTAGCCTAGGAGCAATAGGCTATACCGTCTACCCAAAGTGTATACGATCTAGGTTTGTATAAGTACACTCTAGGAAGTCCACACAGGATTAAATCGCCTAACAATGCATTTCTCAGAATATATCCCTATCATTAAAGGATGCATGACTATATATATAGCACACCTATTATAGATCAACTTCTTTGGTAGGAAAGGCAGAATGTAAATTCTACGATGAAAGGAATGTTTTCAGTTGAATTTATTGCTATAGCTTAGCATACAGTAATGGCGCTCAAAATTTATATTTACTGGTGTCCTTAAGAGTATTAAGTTCTAGTTGTAGGTTTGAATTATAGTAGACCTCAATTTTCTCATCTATAAAATGGCATCTAGGATCCTTTTCAATTTCATAACCCTGAATTTATTTTTTTTACAGTAATGGACAGAACAAAAGAGATAGCAAACTGGATATACACGTCAGAACAGAAACAATTAAATTGTCCATATAGTTAATATAATTTTTTTAGGTTGATGGAACAGGAACACCATTAATAGTCTGTGTAATAATTAGATTTTAGTGACCAACTGACTTGCTAAACAGTCAGTATATATTTTGTGCACCTACAATGTGCTAAGCACTAACGAGGACATAGTGGTAAAGAGGGAGATGCAGGCTTTACAATCACAGGCAGATAGTTAATCTCTTCTATTTTCCTTGTGCCCAGTGACATTAGATGTGAGATGGCCTGCAGTTTGTAATCATGGAACAGAATGAATCCAACTAATAAGCCCTAGGGTTAGTCCCATTTCCCTGATTTGTTACGAAAATACAGCAGTTTGCAAAAGTTGAATTAATACTGGAATTATTTTTTCCTGACAACTGTAATAGTCAGAGATAAACAAAATAGATTAAAGTCTATTACTGTAGCATCAGCAACCTGACCAAGTAGGGTAAAAGTATGCCGGCAAGCAGAGAATTAAAAGAAAAGTAAATAAAACTATATAGAGGTAGATTCACAAGGGTGGGGAAAGAGCAAGGATGACATAAGTCATGTTGACAGCCTACTTGGACTGAGCCTGATGCAGAAGAATGTCTTTGCAAGCAACGGGTTTAAATCCCACGGGCTGTTGCTGAATGTTTTGTTGTATTTCCTGGTGTCTGGTGATAACCCCTTACATACATCCCAGGAAGATATTCATCATTGCATGCTTAAATAAGCTTTTCTTTAACTTAACAGCCATCTCCTTTTCTTTTGTATAAGATATTTTATTATATGTTTAGAAATATTATAACTATTCCTACTGGTTGTGCCACTATTTGTTTAACTTTGTCCCACCAGGACAATCTTTAAGTATTCTTTCAAACTTTTGTCTATTTTTGAAATATGATGCAATATTTCTGTATATTTCAATTTTTAGAGTAATCATTATCGAGTTTGTTTAATTTATTTAGATTTTCCCTTAAAAGATGTTAACAGAAATTCTTTACCATGAGAAGCCAATATTAATATTACCTTTGCTTTTGGTATAATAACATCTTGTATGCATTATTAATTTATGTTTAAGAAGTTTAAGTTTTGCAACTATTTTATCTGAAAATACACTGTTTTGGCAGATGTTTATATGTAAAAATAAAGTCATATTTCTCTGAAACATTAGCACTTTTATAGCACAACTCAAAATGTTTTTATATGTATGGTTAAAAAAGTGATGTAGTGAAAGTGTCTATTTGTATGCATAGCTGTTAATTAATGTTTGCTTTAGACGGAGAGTCATATATAAATGTGTACATATTGACATGTATTTAGTATAGGCAAACCTGTGTAAATAAATCTATTTAACCATATGTTAAGCAACCAATACATATTATCTCCTAAATACTAAAATGAAAACCCAAAGTGTCCTATAACCTGTTCACAAAGTATTTTAAGGACCTCAAAACCCTGCTTTTTTGTTTACTCCAGGATCACTAAACTTGAGGAACAAATCTGTCTTCTACAGGGCCACATATCCATATTGTCTTCATAGAACTTCCATTAATCCATTATAAAATCTGCAAAAGGTTTACGAATACACTCTTTACTATCTTGCAGAATATTCTTGAAAAGGAGGCTTTTCAACATGCAGAGTTTAAATCACAAAACATGAGTATATTTGCTAATAAATCTCAAAGACTTTATTTTGAATCAAGTTTTATTCTTCAATTTGAAAACAAACTTGTCTCCTGATTTTATTGCAATTTATCAACTTTAGAAGTAAAGTAAAGGAAAATAATTTTTAGAGAGCCTCTTTTCACTTACATGGAATAATATGAAATGTAGGTTTCATCGTGGATTTGTCTATATGCTAACTCTTTCAGTGATTTCCACGTTGGAGAGTCCACTGTGACCACCATACAAGAATACCTAATTCATACCCTAATTTTTACTATTAAGACTTTTCATTATTAATGATCAAAATGGTAAAAAGAAAAATGGACTTTTGTTGTTTTGTTAATATTGCTATTTTGTTTTAGAACATGAGCAAGGAAGAGTTACATTCACTGCTAAGAAAAGAGGTAATGTTAAGAGACAATAAAAAAGAGCATCATTATTCAACATTTTTTCCAACTTTTCTATCAAGAAGCATGATCTTCAAACTGGTGAGGTTAGAACAAACATCATTATGAGGAACGGAATTCCAGAATAGATGAAGAGATAATAGAAAGTAGCTAGCACTTCAAATAAGTTCAGGTCTCTTTATGAATAACATCCCATAGTGCTGAAAGAACTTGCAGAAGAGATGATGAAACCACTGTTGGTAATCTTTAAGAAATCATGGACAACAGGAGAGGTGCCAAAAAACTAAGATATGAAAATGTCCCAATTCTCTAAAAGGAGAAAAAGCACATTACATCAAATACATGCTAGGAAACTTGTCAACCCCCAGTCAAATTCAAGATTATGTTATCAAATAGATGATGTATAAGTAAATGGGAAAAATGCAGTCACCGCTAGAAACTTTCATGGGAAACCTAAAGACGAATATTGCCAAACTACCTCACTTTTGATTATCATTACAAATCACAACACGAACACAAAGCAATACGATGTTTTTAGGTGATAAACTGATTGCTAGTTCTGGATGAGTGAAAACGTATACATCAAAAGCCATGGGAAAAGGTCTTGAGGTTTTTAATTGTCAAGATTATCAATATGAGACAGTTGAGTGACAAGTATTACAAAATGGGCCTATCACTTTCAGATGAAGGAAAACAATATTACCATTGCACCTACAACTGATCAGAGCTCATCTGGACACTTATTTGCAATTTTTGTGGCACTAACATCTGGAGGATACTGTCAAACTGGAGCCTGTCCAGAGATGACCCAGGCTGATGAAGGGTGCTTCAATCACAGTTGCAAACCACTGAGGGATTTAGAATAAAGAGATTGAAAGAATTATCTTTAGTGATGTAAAGGAGAAGTACATGGCAGAGAATATATTGTTTTGAGCAGGTCCAGAATCCGTAGCCAGGAACAATTGGTGGATGTTGCAGGAAACCAGGGAAGAGGTTTCTTTCAATTAGAAATACCAAAAAAATGGATCCGCCTATCTCGTGAAGCAATCATTTTCCTGTCACTGGGAGTGTGCAGGCAGAGACTGAACAGAACAAAGGGATTTCTTCATTGCTTGGGCAATTGGTCTTGTTTTTAAGCTCCTTTCAATTCTATGATTATTTGATTCTAAGCATTTCTAACAGCCAGTTATTATACATGGGAAAAGAAAGAAAGGAAGAAAGGAAGATGAAAGAAAGAAAGAAGGAAAGAAAGAAAGAAAGAAAGAAAGAAAGAAAGAAAGAAAGAAAGAAAGAAAGAAAGAAAGAAAGAAAGAAAGAAAGAAAGAAAGAAAGAAAGAAAGAAAGAAAGAGAAAGAAAACAAATATCCTGAATAGTCACTAAATATTTACTAAAGGTTTATTGAATACAGTAGTTTTCATTGCCGTAGAGAACTACATTCAGATGTCATCATACAATAATATATCCCTGAAAAGAAACTTTAAGTTTTCTTTCTTAGCATAGGTACAACATTTATGTAATCTTAATTATGAATATATATATATAGTGATATTTTATCTGATTTGTTGTTATAAAAGAAACATGTTTAAATTGTGTACTGACACAAGCTTGGCATCATTTTCTCTTTACTGGTTTAGTTAAATAGAGATTGCTAGATTCAGAAATGAGCACCTGGTTGAGGATTCTCAGAGCCTTTTCTGCTAAAAATTTATTACAGAGAAACCTGACTCCCAATTAAAGAAAGTAGACTCCTATATCCATGGTTCCTGACTATATCCATGGCTTATGATAATATAAAAATATAACCATATTTACTCTCAGTTTCTATAAGCTATTCAAATTCAGCCTATATAGTAATATATGCCTTCAGAAGTTGTATAGCTATAAAATTTTGGACTCCAAATTCAGGAAATTTAAGTCAGTTGAAGATGAAACTTTTGAAATGCACATTCAAATCAATAAACCATGGGCAAAAAAGAAAAGTCTCTAAAATAGAGCACACCCTTAAAAATGCTAGTACTTCAGTGCGTATTTTATAAGGAATGGTGAGTTTTAAACTTTGGGGAAAAGTTAATTTACTGGTTTGAAAGATGTGAAGATTTTCCTTTAAAAATTAAAAAGAAAGCAGTTCTATTGTATATGACAAATCTTGCTCACTATACCATAAGCATTTAATAAACTTGACTATGGACTGATAAAATCAAGTAATATTTTGAACATATGCAAAATATAAGAGACTTAGCTAACATGATCTTACATATTCATTATATAAGATTTAATGTTTGCTGAAGTTAGAGGTAATTTAATCACGATAATGGAGTGCAAAAAAAAAAAAAAAAAAAAAAAAAAAAAAAAAAAAAAAAAAAAAAAAAAAAAAAAAAAAAAAAAAAAAAAAAAAAAAAAATCATAGGAGGATTACATTATAGACAAAAGGTACTATATATAGTTGGATAGAAAAAAAAAATGTAGTGCAGCAAACCTCATGTATAATACATCTCATTACAACAAGAATTCAGACTTGCCAAAGGGTAAATCATGGCCCACCCACCCATTCCAGCTTCAAGACCTTCAAACTATATAAAGAAGAAAAATTTTTTTTTGCTGTACCCCTTTGCTCTTTATTTTAGGTGTTACTCTCAAATCCTATATCCAACACTACAACGAGTTTCATCATTGTTCAAAAATAAGAAGGGTTACTGTAGATATAATTCTGTAAACTAATCAAACTATAAATATAAAAAATAAGATGTAAAGACTTAGAAAATGGCATAATAACATAAGAGCGAATTAGGTCAAAGAAAAACAGCATTGTGCAAAAGAGTTCCAAATGAAATAAAACATAAGGTAATACATTCATATTTCATAAAACATTAATTTTTCTTCCCAAATAACACTTGCTGAATTAGTTATCCAGCAAGAAAAATTACATGGGAGAGAGGCCAAAATACAAAGAAGATGCTAAGTGGCCACCTATTTTGTTCTATAAAGGTATTTAAAGAAGATCACAAGTATCTTTTCCTTTCACTTCTTAAAGATGGGAGAATGGCATCTATATTAATGCAGTTTAGATGCATGCCAACAGTTTATTAAATTGTCAACACTAAGAAACATGTTAAAATGTGAATATGCCTGAAGACTGGAAATGGTTACCAAAATAATGAGATAAATCAAACAAGTATAAAGCAAGATATCTGTGGAAATAAATGAAAATACGCTATTTTGTTATGAACTTGAAAATTACTTAAGAATTGTCATAGATCACTGGCTCCCTTCCTTGGGTCATGACCCAGATTAAGGATGCTGAGGGTCTACAGAAGGGTCAGGAAGGATCCTCGGGGAAAATGTGTTCCTAACCTCCTGGATAAACACAGAATGGTGCAGGGGAAGGAGGTATGTTTTGGTCCCTCACACCCGCCCACCAGTAAAAAGAAAATAGGAGGAAAACCAGGTTGCTTAGGCGTCTTTCTCTGGGTCACAGCAGCAGGGCTGAAGAACAGGATTTACACATCAACATGGCATAAATATCTTTCACTGAAGAGCTGGCTTGCATCTGCACTCCCCACTATCCACCTGGAATCGGGGGAGTCAGTGGCCTATGAAATAGTTTATTGCAATAATTCTTGTTATATATTAATTTCAATAAAGCAAATAGGTGTAGCTTTTTAAAAAATTCTTTTAGCCTGACCAGTAAAGACAGTAATAACAAATTTATAACTTCCTTGAGAGAAAATTAACCAAAGCAGGGTAGTAGATGATAGAAAATGATGGTCAGCAGTCAGTTCACAACCATATGGAAGTCCAAAAGTGAAACAAATGCTCCCTCTGTCTCTCTTTCTCTCTCTCTCTCCAAGATTCGGCTAACGAAATTTGAGACAATTTTGATTTTTCAAAATGAGAGCCAAAAAAAACTAAAATAATGAAGTTCCAAGAATACATTAGACAAAAAACAAACAAACAAACAAATAAAAAAAAACAAAAGCATGTCATTTAAGCTACAGCAAGTGGAGCCTGCAGGCAGATTAATGTGCATCACAGTCAGGTGATTGGTAAGAATAACAGTGTAACTACAATTTTAAGTGTAGCTTGAATATATAGAACTATTTCCAAAAGATGAGCATGTAAGAGTGCATACAGGTTTGGTAAATGAGCAGCAAAACATTCATTTGTTTAAAAGATGAAGTTTAATGAGATACTTAGCTTAGACGGTGACTTAGTGCTACACTTTCAGAAAATAATCACATTACCAGTTGGTACTTCTCTAACAGCTAAGATTTTTATTCTATTTACACTAAAGGGAGAGGTAATTCCAACCTGATAATTTTCAGCTCTGAAGTTTTATTTTGCATGCACACTGCCAACTTGCAGACCCTCTCAGGGGTTTGCACACTATAATCAGGGTTGCAGCATTCAACACCCTTTTCCTATAACAATAAAAAACTCTCCATACCTTTTCAACTTGTCACGTTTGCAGTGCATTATAGAATTTAAACAAGCTTTGAAGATGAAAAAGACTGTACACAATGCTTAAGTGTTACTATTATTATGATTATGATGATATGGTCCACAAGATGTACAAGGGCATTTTGGGATGAATGTATTATGAGTCACAAAGTTGCAACTGAAGACAGCTGTTTGATTGCTACTTGAGAGAGTAGAGTTGAACAAGCCTGAATATGGATGATCTCATTTGGTTTTATAAAACTAAACAGAGCACAGGCAGTTAGTTGGATAATATATCTCCAAGGGAAAGAGGAGTTAGGGTAATTCATCTCTCTGTTGTAGTATATATCATGTTTTTGCTTATAAACTCCAGATATGATTTCTGTTTCCCAAGGACAGATTATCTTTGGCATGGCAACCTCAGTTTTTGGTCATAGCATGTAAGTTTTCATTATTGTTATCTTTAAAACTCTAATTATATTAATAATTTTCTTGTTTTCCTTGTATATCCCACCACTATATTATCTTCTTGGATTATCGGTATTTACCTTTACCATTTTCCACTCCCATGGGAATAAACAAAAATTACTTAGAACATTGACTTGTATTCATGAGCTCCCATGCTACTGTAAGATATAGAGAAAATATATTAGCTGGAAACCTACAACCCATTTAATGATTCAAGACACAGGGAAATGAAAAGTTAAATAATGATATAAGATTAAGTAGCAAGAAATGTCAAGGGTATCATGGTTAATTATCAAATATGTCTCATAGAGGACTGTAGATTTAGGCCTGGACTATAAAGGTTATAAGAAAGAAATGGAACTTTTCCGAAGTCGTATTGATTGAAAGGAGAAGGGTATAGCATTTTAGACTGGAGGAATGCTGTAAGAAGTCACAGGGCTGAAAAGGAAAAGGCATTTTTGCGGACTGGTGTGGTTGGAATAAAGAGCTCATGAGGAGTTTCTGGGAAAAGGGTTTGAAGGTTTGCTGAAAAAAGGTGTGGGCAAATGTTGAGTCTGGGTCAATAAGATGAAACTTCATTCTGAAAGCCTAAGAGAGTAAATATCACATGTCACGTCTGATTTACTGTTTGATCAACAGATAGATTGATTTATAGTGGATGTCCTGAAATTTATGTTAACAAAGATTACGAATTGGCTCTAGATAGGATTTTCAAGGCAGAGCTGGAAAAAGTATTACGAATGTGGTGGCCACGTGTGTGTAGAATTCATGCTAGCATTTACCATCTTTGAGTTAAGTATTATGGACTAACTGAAGATTGTGATACAGAGGAAAAACTGGAATACAAAATTTAAAAAGTACAAAATTGTAAAATGTACTCTTTCATTGAATAGTCTTGTCAGTCTTGCAGAATCTGGATGTCTGGAAGCTGGGTCAGTGAGCCAAATAGATAGTCCATCTTGAGTGAATAATATAGCAAAATCGAATGGGAAGGAGTTTGATGAAGATTTGACTGGCAGACTTGAAGAAAAGAAAATATAGCGTTAAATTATACCTTGTAATTATTGATAGTATTTGACCAGTAATATTTTTAAAACTGGATACAAATTTTAAATGACTTTGCCTAAGTAAAGAGTGAATGTGTTACACATTCTTGCCCAAAATGTACTACAAAGAGTTGAAGACGTAAGTCCCTAAAAGACTGCGACCATTATGCTTTTGACAACAATCAAGTAGTGGAAGCCCTGTGAATATTTCTAAGTTTCTGTCAGAAAGGAAAATATTCATTTGATTTTTGTCCAGAAGTGATCTAACATACTATGTGAAATGAAGTCTTTCATTATCAGAGCACATAGCTCTTTAAAATGTAGCCTTTCAAGTCTGTAACGGTTTGTATTAGGGTGTGACACTTTGGGTGGCACTTAAGTTAAGTTAGGCACCAAAATATGGCATTGGGGAAGACTGTATCAATGAGGAATTGGTCAAAAAAACATCCACCAAGCAAAACAGTGACACTAATCCTCTTTCCTCAGAATTAATCATTGAGCGTGCCCTATACTCAATATTTGTCTCAAGTATGAACCTCCAGAGTACAAATGGCCAAATTTGCCCATCATATAATGTTATTTTGTCTAGAAATAGTTATCAAAAGCTTAGTCACATGTTTCCATTATATGTTTAAATGTATTTGATTTGTAAGAATTTGTTTTAGGGGGAATTTTCAAGAATGCTACTTGTGTTCTTTTATATTCCGGTTTTAATTTGCCAACTTTTTAAAGATAATTGTCAAATGTTGGGGGAAGAGGTGTGCTACATGATATATGACTTAAAAATCAAATCCTGAAAGAGATAACTTACTTCTCCAAATGCCTAACATATCTAAGAATGGCTTGAATTGATATGACATAATCTAACATAGAAATGGATGAGAAAAATAGCATAGGAGCTATAACTTGGTTTTATTACTATATTTTGCACCAACTAGCTTTGTGCACTTGATAAAGTTACTAAATGTCTGTGGATCTCCATTTCCATAGCTGTCAAATGAAGCGATTAGACTTGATGCCCTTTCACATAACTAAATTTTTGAGACTTTGTCACATGGAATATATGCAGATGACCAAGTAGGCTCAAGAGAAACTCTGGAACTTTGGTTTAGAACCCCAGAACCACAAGGAAGTCTAGAGCTACTGGTTGACTGCCTTCCCTGCACTGCTGCATTACCCCACTGACTGTGGCACATAGAGAGGAATAGTAACTGTCAACTTGGTTATAGATCTCAGAATTCGCCCTAAGAAGATAACACCTGAGTTGTGAAGAGCTCTGTATTCAAGAATAGTCATAACAGTGTGGTTTGCAATGGAGAAAAATGGAGAGTGATCTAAAATGTAAGGGGTGGATACTGCAAGCAGCCGTTAAAAATAATGATGTAGGCCGGGCGCGGTGGCTCAAGCCTGTAATCCCAGCACTTTGGGAGGCCGAGGCGGGCGGATCACAAGGTCAGGAGATCGAGACCACAGTGAAACCCCGTCTCTACTAAAAATACAAAAAATTAGCCGGGCGCGGTGGCGGGCGCCTGTAGTCCCAGCTACTCAGGAGGCTGAGGCAGGAGAATGGCGGGAACCCGGGAGGCGGAGCTTGCAGTGAGCCGAGATCGCGCCACTGCACTCCAGCCTGGGCAACAGCGTGAGACTCCGTCTCAAAAAAAAAAAAAAAAAAAAAAAAAAAAATTATGTAAATGGAATGAAAAGATGCCCACAACATCTTTTTAATTATTAAAAGGAAATTACAGGCTAGATGCCTAATATGCCATTTATTTAAAGTTGTATACATATTTCTCAATGGTTATAAATACACTGATATGATTCAAGGTGGCTTTTACATTATTTTGGGGAAACTTTTCCATAGGGTTGAAATTTTCAAAATTTATAGGCTTTACTATTTTAAAAACAATAAAATGAATAAAGAATATTGTGGCTTTGGTGAGCTAAAAGTGAACGGAGAACACCTGGTCAATAGCTGTGGCAGTTGTGAGCATTCTTTTTGTATCATGTTTAATATTTGGAATGACTTTTTAAAATAGAAATACCTTTTTATTAGAAATAGTTATTAAATTAAATATCTATTTTTAAAATAGAAAGATCTGGCCGGGCGCGGTGGCTCAAGCCTGTAATCCCAGCACTTTGGGAGGCCGAGGCGGGCGGATCACAAGGTCAGGAGATCGAGACCACAGTGAAACCCCGTCTCTACTAAAAATACAAAAAATTAGCCGGGCGCCGTGGCGGGCGCCTGTAGTCCCAGCTACTCAGGAGGCTGAGGCAGGAGAATGGCGTGAACCCAGGAGGCGGAGCTTGCAGTGAGCCGAGATCGCGCCACTGCACTCCAGCCTGGGCAACAGCGTGAGACTCCATCTCAAAAAAAAAATAAATAAATAAATAAATAAATAAAATAGAAAGATCTTCGGTGTCCGAAATTCCGATGTCTGCAAATGTGAGTAAATACTCATTGTTACATTCTTACAACTGATTCCTGAAGCTAGGTAACTATCATGTCTTGTATCAATGTTAGTAGGATAACATTACTCTAGTTTTTTTAAAAAATCGTTATTAATATTTTTTAAGGTAGTATATTTTGTCCATCCTGGAAGATCATTGTGGGATACATTTTTTTTTCTCACTTATCCAACATTTAAACCCAATTTTCACTTTATGTTTTTTTTTCTTTTTTCTTTTTTTTTTTTTTTTTGAGACAGAGTCTCACTCTGTTGCCCAGGCTGGAGTACAGTGGCACGATCTCAGCTCACTGCAACCTCCACCCGCAGGGTTCTAGTGCTTCTCCTACCTCAGCTTCCTTAGTAGCTGGGATTACAGGTGCTCGCCATCATGCCTGGCTAATTTTTTTTTTGTATTTGTCTTAGAAATAGTGTTTTGCCATGTTGGCTAGGCTGGTCTTGAACTCCTGACCTCATGTGATCCACCCACCTCGGCCTCCCGAAGTGCTAGGATTATAGGCATGAGCCACCACACCTGGGCCAGTTTATGAATCCTTATAGGGAATAAAGAAAAAATTTCCTTTTATAGAAGCTAATCATGTGAGATATTTACTCTTCCAGCATTCCTTGGGACAGGTATAGCCTCCACCATCAAATATTCCAGCACCAGATCTTAATAAGGAGTTATTACTGCAAGAGAGAAGTGAAGAAGAACATTCTTCCTTTCTTGGTGGCAGCAACAGTGGTGGCAGCTGCATGGCCAAGTTTCTGGAGGTAAAAGTGTACAAATGTCACATCTTGAGTTCAATGGTAGCAATGGTGGTTTCTTTATCAGTCTAGCTCTGAAGATAGTTTGGGGTATCGTTTCTGGAAGGTAAGCTTTGTGTTGGTTCCCACTGATTGTTTCAGCTGCAGGGTATACTTGTAATAAAGTTATTCTCTTCTTAATCATCTAGTCTGCTTGCAGCCAAGGACTTTGCCTGATACACTCATGCTCCTCTGCTTCCCACCACCAAATGGACATTCATACTCTCATCTGTACCTTCTCTCTGACATCGTGGAGGAGATGAACCCTTCTCTCTCCAAGGAGGATGTACCATCTGTCACCTACTTAAGGACTTGGCTTCTCACATTATGCTGTTTCTCCAGTGTTTCATCAACCTCTCTTGTTCCACAGGCTCTTTCTCCTCTGTAGACATGCTCACGCATCTGTCATCTATAAAAAAATGTCATGCCTTCACCCACACTTGCAAGGAACTCTAAGCCTCTGACTCCTGAATTGCCAAACATCCTACTATCTATGCGTATTGCTTCCACTTTCTCATCTCTGATTCATTCCCCAACTCTCTGCATTATAATGTCTGCCCTCATCATTCCAATGGAACATATTGTAACCCTCTGGTAACCTAATGCCATGTAACCCAATTCATATAACTCAACTGTTTAGCTTTCCCTTTATCTCAAAATAATTTTCTATCCTTGGATTATTTGACTACATCCTTTTATGTGTTTCTTTCTGTAACACGTGTTGTTTCTTCTCAATCTCCCGTGCTAGTTGAGAAGAAATCTTTGTCTGTATGTGACCTCTGAAGTCTCAATCCTAGGTGCTCATCTTTCCTGTAACTGTGAAATAATTGATGTAATATATTTCCATAGCTTGAAATGCCATTTGTATGCAGATGACATGTGTGCGTGTGTGTGTGTGTGTGTATGTCTTTCCTTCCCAGATCTGAATTCAAGACTTGGATTTGTGACATGGCATCTTTTCTTGAACATCACATTTGTCTGACCAAAACCTGTTTCTTTCCTCATCTTTTTCATTCCACTAAATAGTATCACTGTTGTTACTCTGTTTCCTCAAATCAGTACACTGGAAGGCATCCTTGAGTCCCCATTTTCTCTTATTTCTTATATCCAGTCATTCACAAATGAGATACTTGCAATTCTGCAAGCAAAGTATCTCTCAAGTCTTCTCACTTTTCTCTGCCTCATCAGGCATCACCATAATGTCAAACTAAGTACGGTACTGTAACAACCCTGTACCTACTCATGCTTCAATTCTTGGTTCCAATCTTTCCCTGGACAATCTTGAACTCTATGAGAGAAAAATTCCTGTTGGTCCTGAATTTATTGCTGTTATCCTATGCCTTATATGTAGTAGATGGTCAGTAAATATTTGTTGAATGAAAAACTTGACAAATCAATCAATATATTAGATTCAACTGGTAACAAGATGATCACAAACTTGTTCTGGAAAGGTGAAGAAAATCCAGTGGATGGTAAAATAAATTGGATTGAGATGCTTTATAAACAAAATTAAAATTCCTGGTATCATAGTTGCCAAGAAAATACCTAAATGCTAAACTCAAATATTCAAAGTGGTGGACTGAAAGGTACATTCATGTTAATGACATTGTAATTGATCTCATTTGCAATGTAAATCCCTCTTGCTTAAAATAATTTAATACAAGGAACTACAATTAATTAACTGATTAATTTAACAAATATGTATTGAGCACCTATTATATGCCAGCTGCTATTATGAATGTAGATAATATAGTAGCAAACCAAATAGACAAATCCCTGTACTTAGGAATCTTATAATTTAGTTAGAGAGACAGACAAATCGGATAAATAAGTAAAACTCATAATATATCAAATAGTGATATGCACCAAGGAGAAGGAACAAGACAGGGAAGGATAAAAAGTGTAGCATTTTCAGTTGAGTAGCCAGGGCAACCCTGACGAAGTTGATACTTCAAGTACATACTTGAAGTGAAGGACAGAACCATGGGGATACTCATGGGAAGGGCATTCCAAGCAGAGGGAACAGCAGGTGCAAACGCTGAAAGGAGAAAATATGTTTCCATATTTAAAGAATATCGAGGAGGCCAGTGGCTGGAGTGCAGTGAAAAAGAAGATGAGGGTAATGAGAAATTCATTTAGAGGCAAAGTGGAGATGGGAGTGGGATTTTTTCTGAGTTACAGTGAAGGATTTGGATTTTATGGAGAATGATGTGAAAGGCAATTGAAGGACTTTGAGCAGAGGTGTTTGACATGATGTGGCTCAAGTTTTAAGAGGATCACAAAATATATTTCACAATTATTAGCCCATAAGATCTTTGAGGGATGCCAATATAAACCACATGCAAAAATATAGAACTGGTACAAATATGCATTACAGTCATGTGCTTTGGAGCATGTTAGCTACATGACTTCTGGTAGTTTGGTCAAAATATAAAAATTAAGGAAAATTGATCAAAGATAATGAAATAATGAAATAATGCTCAAGAGTACTTGCAATAATTGTATATCTTTATTTTAGAAAAATTTATTCTAAAGATTAAAAAATGATATAAACACTGTATATATACTGTATATATGGCTAACTTTTAGTCATTGAAAAAGTAATTATTTTTAACTTAGTGATATACTTTACTATATCATTAGTACATTACTATCGCTAATATACATTAGTAATATACACTACTATCACTAAATATAAAAATAATATAAAATATCTTATATTTTCTTAGGGAAACTCTGGGGCTATACTGCTTGAATTTAAATCCTAGTCCTGTCACTCACCAGTCATGTAATCTTATGCAAGCAACTTATCTCTCTGTGACTCATTTCCCTCATCTCAAAATGGGAATAATAATAGTAGCTCTCTCAAATAGTTGTTTTGAGAATAAAGGAGCCAATAAGCATAAAGCTTTAGCACAGTGCTTGACACAGGGTCAATATCCTGTCACCAGAATTACTTTTGCTACTGTTATTTCAGTTGCTGATTTTTAAGTTGTTGCATTTAAGAGTGAACAGTTGTATGAAAGAGCATTTAAGGAACATTTCATCTCTAACATCCTATGATTTTATTTTATTTTATTTTATTTTATTTTATTGATTTATATTTTTGAGAAAGAGTCTTGCTTTTGTTGCCCAGGCTGGAGTGTAATGGCGTGATCTTGGCTCACTGCACCCTCTGCCTCCTGGGCTCAGTCAATTCTCCTGCCTCAGCCTCCTGAATAGCTGGTATTGTAGGCGCCTGCCACCACGCCTGCCTAATTTTTTTTGTATTTTTAGGAGAGATAAGTTTTCAGGTTTTCATCATGTTGGCCAGGCTGGTCTCGCACTCCTGACCTCAGGGGATCTGCCCGCCTCAGCCTCCCAAAGTGCTGGGATTACATGTGTGGGCCACCGCACTGGGCCACTTCTGTGATTTTATTTGGACCACAGTAAGCTAATGTTCCTTTTTGCCTCTCCACACAGTTTTATTTGTATAGGCAAAGTTCCAACATAAATTGGAAATTACATATTAGAAAGTGAAAATAATGCAAATATCTTACTAGTTTAACTGAATTTATAAATTTGGCATCACGTACAGAGTCTAGATACCCTTTTTTGTAGTATCTCACTCATTGTTACACAATAACCTTGTTTTAATATGTGCTGTGTTTTTAGGTAAACAAAAATAGACACCACCAGAGCCACATTGCATAGGGTGTAGTGAGTCATAATGAAGTATGTTGTAGGTCAGTATTTAATCACTGTTAAAACTGATAACAGAAACATCAGAAAGATCACTCGAGATTATGTCTCCTTGGGCTTTCTCAGGTCAATAATCTTTTAGACTTCAAAACTCACAACATGTATGATGTGTGTAATCATCATTTGCCTACTTAGGCTAACACAAAATGTCTAAACTTTTGATGGAACAGGTTTTAATCTATGCTTCTTCATTTGATGAACACTAATCACTTCCTATGAAATCTTCATTTCTACATAGATCTGAATTCCTTGATCATCTTCATATGGAGCCTTTCAAACACCAAGGGTTTATCAACAGGTTGTGATAAATGTTTTGGCCAGTTAGCCTATTATTTTTTTTTCATTTCACTTTAAAGGATATTTACAAATCACCAGCCATTTATTAATATGATAATAATAATTTGTGAAGTCAAGGACATATGCAATTTAAGATTATTAGATAAAACTGCTATTTAAAACAAACATATTTCCTAGCGCTTGAGAGAATATAAGGTAGTCCAAAGATGCTGCTATTGTTCACAGAAGTTATTGAAATTTGTCTGCTATATTCATTTGAATTCTCTTTGACACCAATTCACAAAGGCAAAAGCCACACAAAAAGAGCACAACTGGAGAATTCTGGGGATTATGATTGACTTGAGGTGTGGCATTATTAAGGGGTCCAAAAAATCCTGCAGAACTCAGAATCTGCCTCTCAATGTGTAAGCTCTGCTTTCTCTGAATTAGCTCAAATTTTCTGCACCAAGACAAAGCCAAAAGCTCCGGCTTTAAATCTTTGTCAGTCCAAGTGCAATGCAATACAAAATTCAGGTGTTCTCTTCAGTGGTCACCCAAAGCTTCTTTGCCTCCAATTGTGTAAAGACTCTGAATGTCATTCTCTGATGAGCTTCCAGAGGAAACCAGTGGGCTATTGCCAAAGAAAAAGTGAAAGAATGAATGTTGATGGCTAAAAAGTAGAAAGTATTCACATACACACACGCACACATACACAGACTCATAATTGCATGATTAAGTGTTAAGCCAAAACCATTGGTTCAAGTCCCAATTCTGCCACCAAAATGAAAGTAGAGTACAGTTGGGCTTTGACCCTTGACCCAACTAGTTGCACACCTGACTGGTAGACCTTGGCTATGTTATTGCATATGACTCAGCGTCCTTATCTATAAAATGAGGACAGTAGTGATATCTCACAGAGTGTTTATTAAGATTGACTGAATTCATATATGTGAAAAATTGGGAGCCTGGCATATTGTAAGCACCGCATAAGTGTTAACCGTTATTATTACTTAGGTGTGTTCTTGATCATTCCAGTCATTTACTGTCGAAAACTCAGTTCCTTTATTTGTAAAATCATTGTAACATTGTAAAGTCAATGTTCCACAATTCTATGCCTTCACAGACATTTGGATGATTCTTATCCTCTAGAATCATCTTTCCTACAGAGACTTTGAAGAAGGAGTCCTGAAGCCCAGCATGGAAAAGCTAAATTTCACCATGACCTCAGTAGAAATTATATAACTTTTATCTTATGGTATTCTGAATGAGCCACTGCCAAAAATGTGGTTAAGAAATAGGTACCTTGTTAGAGTAGCTTATAGTTGAATTACTAAAAAATCTTAATAAAGCAGAATGATCCTCAGCTAAAATGTATCAATAGAGTATTATATTGGATATGTGATGAACCACTGAGCAACATTTTAAGTTTTGTCTAATGACATTATAAGGAAGCAGTACATACTACATAGTATGCAGTATGGGAAGACCACAAAGTTCTTACCTGTAGCCAATCTGTTCACCATCTTTATAATATATTCCATATGCAATCTATATATATCATTCAGATGCATTCTACAGAATGGATTGTGTCTAGATGGCTACTTCATATTCATTTTTGACTCTTGTGGTCAAAAGATAAAATTACCTTTATTCACTTAATATAACATCAAGGTATGAAATGCCACTGTCTTTTTAAATAAAATAAAATAAGATTTGGTTTGAAGTACCTTAAATTTGTTCTGGGACTCTGTTAGATTCTAATGTAGAGCAATTGGAAACTCATGACATTATTGAAGCAGTAGTTGCAGTCTTCATGTGTCCTTGCGATTGGGACAGATAATAGGAGATACGTTTCAATTATGTTTCCTTGTTTAAAGTGCCTCAATATACATGTAAATATTTTTACGAATCTATATGTATAGTGTCATGTTATACTGATGGACTAGTTAAGTAATTGGAATATGAGTAATTCAAGGATCTTGCTCAGGACTGCATTCAATAAAATAGTTCAAGAATATTGAGAACAAATTAAATAGTATTATTTAAAAACTAAGTCTACAATTGTGAATAATTCTTAAAAGTAATAAATATTCCCATTTAATGAAAAAGTAATGAAATGATCATGTAGTGGCCATCTGGCGTGCCATTGGCATGCCCCTTATCGGAAAATCTCAGGTGTCTTTGGGAGGGGTGAAAAATATAGCTAGAAGTCTCAGATACTACCGGTGTTCTCAATCTCTAATTTGTGAATTTTTTAAGGCTCAAGAAATTCCCCTTATTCCCAGGACTCTTACCTTGTTTATCTTGCTAACTTAATTAGCTTCGGACTACGAGTGTCCATGCTTCTCTTTCCAGACAGAGCTGTTTCCAGAGTCTAGACTAGAGCGAATTGGAACAATTGCCCAGGGCTCTGCTCTGCTGGGGAAACCCAGCAGCTGGGACTGCTACAGTAGATTTGTGAATAGTTGCTACAGAGGACGAGCAGGGATATGCGTGAATACAATGGAGCCCAATTATTAAAAACAATTAACAAACTATGTAGAGCATCCACTACCCTCAACTTTTGCCCACCCTATGAAAAGGCAGTGCCCTAAGCATTGTAATCCACTATTAATGAACTCACCCTCCATATCTCAACCAGTTTCTTCTCAACATTAATTCATGCCTTCATACGTTAATTCAACTAACATTTATTAAGTCCTTACTTTGTATCTTCATATTTGTTACGGATTATTCAATACTTATCACAGTCAAAAGATCTCTCTCTCTCTCTCATACGTTAATGAGTACAACAATCACACGGTCTGCTTATTAAAATTGAATTCTCTGGTCCAAGCTCTAAGGATGCATGTTCAGTAGGTGAGGCCTATCCATTTGTATTTTTAAAATACCCAAGATTCTTTATGAAACACTTAATTAGATCATAAAATCCACAACATAGGAGCCATGTCAGCTCATTTACCTCTGGGGTACCCAATATCTAACAGTGTCTGGCACACGGTAGTTACTCAACATATAGTTGTTTGTCTTTACTGAATTAAATTATAAAAATGATGCTAGACTCTAGGGTGCAAAGATGATTTTATCACAAGTCCTCTGTGTCAATAAGAGTCCAAGCAGATAACACAAGGCACACTCAGAGGAGTAATTAAAGATAATTTAATGAAGGGTCATTTACAAAAAAGGTATGAGTAGGATTAAGGAAGCCAAAAAGAGATGGTGAAACACCCAGGGCCTAGTAACAGCCAGAAGCAGCTTCAACCCTCAGGACTAAAACCATAAGGGGAGGGACTTACTACTAGAACCCTATGAGTACAGCTATGGAAGAAGGGCTGCCCAATATGAGAGAAAGGAGCCGGGGGATAAGTACACTGATTGTCTCTCTTCCTGTTCTCTGATCTAATGATGCTCTGGGCCAAAACCCCCTGGAACCTAGATGGCAAGGGAGATCAGGTGATAAAGTGTTCCTTCTCTCATGGCACAGAGCAGAGAGACAATGTGGAAAGTGCCTTCCTTCCAGAAGCTGACAGTGGACTGTCTTCTAATTAATGTAGAGTTAATGATGAATGAAGTTTAGAGTGAAAATAATAAGTAATACTTATCATGTGATCATTTAGCAATGCCTATGTGGCTCTTGATGGAGCAGTCCATTCAACTTGTCTGGGTGTACTGAGGGTAAGTTAACTGTGTGACCACCAAGATGGAATGCCAGCGAAACAGGGGTTTTCATTTGCCAGATGCTCACGCAGTCCCAGACACATGCCCATGTATACACACAGGAACATGTGCTCACACACACACACTTCCGCTGGATTCATAGAACATTATGAAACGGAATCTCTGCTGGAACCTGGACATTTGGGTGTATAAAATTAATTAAATATCACACAAGCTTTTGAGAGTTTAACATCTGCAAAACTTGAACAGATGGAACTATGCTAAAACGATTCAATATTTTAACGTTAAACAACAGAGAGAGAGAAGAAAACACTATTAATGTCTAAAGAGGTTGCTTATTCCTACCTCACCGTTCTAACTTTCCTAATTCACACTCCTGGCTTCTAAAACTACAAATAATCCCTTCCCATCTAAAATTTCTCTGCTTTCAGCCTCATTTTCAATACTCCCATATTTTAATGCCTTTGGATTTAAGGATCATTTAAGTCACTATTTTTAGAGTAACATGGAATTATAAACCAAAACTTAATGATAATGAGGACAATATTTCAGAAGAGGACAAATGTCTCCTCTGATACTTTGCCAAAAATATGTAGCTGAGATGAAGACCACCCAAAAGCTTCAATTAGTACATGATGCATCAGCCCATATGTATGAAAGAAAGAAAGAGGGAGAAGGAGGGAGAGGAAAGGAGGGAAGGAGAGAAGAGAGAGAGAGACAGAAAGAAAGAGACAGAGAGAGCGACACAGAGAGAAAAGAAGAAAGAGAAAGAAAAAGAAAGGAAAAGGAGGAAGGAAGGGAGGGAGGCAGGGAAGGAAGGAAGAAAGGAAGCAGGAAGGAAGGAAGGAAGGAAGGAAGGAAAGAAGGGAGAGAGGGAAGGAAGGAAGGAAAGAAGGAAGGGAGGGAGGGAGGGAAGGGAGGGAAGGAAATGAAAGAAGGAGTGAGCCATATAGAAAATTTGAAACCTGGCCTCAAAGGTTTGTTTCTAGGTAGAATTTAAAGAAGTTCATCCAATCCCCAAAATCAATTCAACAGATGTTATTGAGTAACTGTGATTTCATGGTTTTCTGCCCTCAGGAATCTTTCAGTTTAGCAGGGGAGGAAGATAAGTCAAGGAACAATATCATAGAAGTCACTGTGATGAAATGCTACTTAGAAATGGAAGCAAATTCTATAGAATCTTACTTCTTGCACTGCTGATGATGATTTGGAATTTGATGAAGGTTATGAAAAAGGCAGAGTCTCAGTTTGACCTTATAGAAGAGAGGATACGTACATGGAGATTTAGCATAAAAGTCTCTTGAAAGCCTTCGAAGTGAGGTGGCTGTGTAAACATAAGCCAAGACATTCTGAAATGTTAGTTGTATCTGGGGAACGGTGAGTCAATCAATGGTCGAGAATAGTCTGTGTGGAAGAGTTGAGTGAAGAATGAGGTCAGAAAGCCATTTTGGACTAGGTTGTGAAAGAACTTGAAGTTTTTTGGGGTCGTTCTTCTGGCAGTTGAGAGTTATGAGATTTTTGTCATAAGGTCATGAGGGCTTAGAGTAGGGATAACACATTCAACTGCATGTCTTGAGAAAGATTTTAACTTTTGGATTTGAGAAGGATCCGTGTGGATGAAAAGAAAGGTGGTAACAGGTACAAACGCCTTTTAAAAAGAAGCACTAGAGGACTAGTAAATGATTGGATGTGTGACCTGTGGGAGAAGGTATTGCCAAAGATGTCAAAATCCTAAGGTTTCTGGTCTGGATGACTCACGCCTTGAACACAGATAAGGTTTGTCGATTTCCTTCCTCCTTCGATATTGTCTGTCTTTATAGTCTCCTCTTTCTTAATGATTATATTGGACATATTAAATTTGAGTTTCTAGTGGAATATTTTAGTCTGAAATTTAGACAAAGTCAGGTGTTGAGTTTGGTTATGTACAACTGAGAGTTTATTGCGTAAGTATGGAGTAGTGGGTGGGATAAGAGTGCAAAGCAGCAGAGGATAACGGAGCAGGGGGTAGAAATAGGAAGAAAATTGGAAAACACCTACTCTTCTATGTCAGATGGAGAAGAGTTGAATCTGGGTTAATTCAGATGTAAATGTTCTCTCTTACTTGAGAGAAAGGAAATGAGTTCAGCTCTTTCCCATAGAGATTTGGTTTGAGTATGCAGCACTGAATGGTCTCATTTAGTTCTTTCAATCCAGTGGATAGTATATGGTTGGACATTCATAAAACCTAACGAGAAAGCAAGAATCAATATTTTTATTCTGGGATTGACCCCGGTCAGAGATTGTGTGTGTATGTCTCTGTGTGTGTGTGTCTACACCTCAGAAATTTGTTTCCCTTTTTAATTAAATAAAGCCCATGTTTGTTGGCTTTTAGGGTGGGCTGCGAGGCCCATCTGTTTAACTAGGCAATTGCCTGATATTGCAGGGGGAAGATTGGCAAGTGTAAGTGTGAATTTGAATACCAGATACAGGCTATTTAAAGCTGAATTTCTCTTTAATAAATTCACCCAGAGGTGCTCAGCAATAGGTAGTTTGGAAAACTATCATCATTTCTGTGGAAGAGTATGTTTTTAAATGTTGATTGCCGAGTGATTGTGGGAAGAAATAAACTTAAGGTAGTTCATCTCTGATAACGCCTCTGTTCCTTCAGGTCTTACCATGAAGGAAGGCAGAGTATTTCAACAATTGCTTTTGATATGCTGGAAGGTAAAGGGTCTTCCATTTCACATGGGGTAGGACTAACTTGAAAGCAAATAATACATAAATGTTTTCTTGATAGTATGTGTTAAAGCAGTCGGCATTTAGGACCAAGGGTTGTCAATCTTTGAGGTTTCTAAAAGGAATTGCAATTTATGACGTGTTAGGGTAAACAGTTGGATTACATTTCTGAAATACGTGTTCCATCAGGTAAAATCATTGTGATTACAGGCACTGGAACTGTAAGTAGGTAGTGTGCTAAAAGGTTGAAAATGTAAAACAAGTATGCTTGTGCTTAACTGCTAATCCCTCTTTGTATCTCTGTTGAATAAACTACAAGAAAAGGGGGGAAAAGAATGTTTAAATAATAAAACAGAAAAAGTATATTATATTATGTCATTTTGATAAATAATGTGCATTAATAATACAGCTTGAGGAACTGTTTCATCCGTGCTATAGTCATGAGAGAAGATTCCATAATTCAAAGAATTAGGAAAGAGTATAAAGAAATTATTTTAATTAAAATGTGCTTCTTTTGTTTGCTTTTTTCTTTCTCTTAATATCTTCTTTATTTTCTGGCATGTCCTATAAAAGCACAGGTTGTCTTTTTAACATCCAGTCTCCATTGTTCTGAAATGCGTTGCAAATAAGAGAATGGTTTTAAGAGTTTTGCATATGTTTGACAGCAGAAGGTATTAAATGTAAATAAATCTTTAATATTTCCCCTAATTCAGTTTGTGCCATGCAAATGTCAGGACTAGAAAAACAAATCAACAAACATTTCAAGGAAAACAATATACGTAACTTATTTTATATATTAAAAACAACTGTCAAACAATTATGACCTCATGTATTAGTTGGTTGTTTTGAAATATTCCTACTAGAATTAAAAAATGCTATGAGGGCCTTTGAGCTTAAACATATTGTGTCAATCAAGAGCACATGTAATATATCTAAAGCATGAGGTAAAAATTTTCTTCATAAATTATTTCATAAATAAATAAGTAATTTGCTTGAAAAAGTTTACAAAAATATTTGTGCTTTTATTAAGTTCTCTACAGATCCTTTGTGGTTAATGTAAATGAATTGATATAGACAGCAGTTTGATCTGCTCTACTCTAACTTGAAATACAAAAAGTAACATGAAGAGAGTCTTCATTTCTCAGGCAAACTTCAGCAAGATTGAATCCGTGAAACTTCATTCATTAAATTTTTAGGTGACCATGAATTTGTTGGCTTCAGTACCTGAAGTGTAACTTTATCCTTTCAATTAAAAGACATAATTCACCCTCAGACCTTTGGCTTTAACTTTTCATATAATATGTAATTTTGGGTACACTTAATGGTCAAATTTTGTATTATTACAGGTGGAAAAACACCAGCCATCTCAAGGGCTTTGTGCTTGCAAAAGCATGTAATTTAAATTTTTTTTTTGAACCAATTTAATCAATGATTGTTTCATGTGAATAAATTTACAGTCTTGATGATTGCCTTAGATTTGTGGGTGATGGAGAGGAAGATCACTTCCCCTTTTAAAATGTCATTTAAATCTTGGGGAGCAGAGGGAGATTAGGGGCCTAATCCTTGTGATAAATTGTACTATTTAACTTTGCTAAGATGCTATAGCCTCAGATTTTATCAGTTAGATACCAGCTTCAGCAGTTTTAGGTTGTATTAACCCTTTAAATACAGTCTCACTATTCGCATACATATTTCAAAATTGATTTAATATTTTTAGTTAGTCATGGCTAAAGAATGTTTCACTCAGATCCTTATTTTTTTCCTTTAATAAAAATGCTTCTCACTGTGCCGTGCATATTTCCATAAAAGTCGGCAAGTTAATTTATGGCTTAAAAAAAGAAAATAAAAGGTCTATATTTAATATATGAATACTTTTTACAGTGGAAATTGGTGGTGGACAGTATTAAATGACTCCAGTGTGGAAATATGCAGGTGGTCATTAGTAGCTGACTATGAGATTTACTGAAGATTTTGATATTAATTTTCCCGGCATGCAGTACTATATATAAATCTAACTCTGTTCCCAAATTAATTTAAATGGATGATAACATATGAATAACTCTAGGCATATGAGGTTCATTGTCTTCTCTCTCCTTTAGGGAATATATAGTTTGCCTCATTGTGAAACTGTATTTTGACTACTTTTTCACCTGACTAGTTTCTCTATTGCAAAAGAATTATTGCTTTTCTACTCATAAAGAGTGTATGGGAAACGGTACCAAAACACTTCTGGAATAAATGTGCTACAAAAAAAAATCACATATCTGCTTGACTAAGTATATTAAATAAAGACCATAGAGAAAAAGGAGTAAGGTTCTAAAAGCACCTACTTCAGTTTTAATTTTTTAGTATGATTGGCTTTTTCACTTCTGATAATAGTATGTTTGGAAAATATACCTATCTTTTCTTTAAAAAGATGCAAGAATCATTTAGTGAAAAATATTTTGGAGGAAATTACTTCATCTTCGGCTCTCAGATTCGTGATTGTACCTCTCTAAGATTCTAATTTTAATCATTTTGTAGTTTGGAAAAGGAAAGATGTTTCTCCTTTTAGCACAAAATTACTTTAAACTGACTTTCACCAGAGGAAAAACATGCCACTTAAAGTCACCCAACTGAAGAAAATGAAATCCAAACGCCCAATAAATGTTTACTTTGTTTTTAACACCTACTATACTTTGAATCCTGTCATGCTAATGTTTTATGCATTGTTGATCTTTAGAAGTCAAAAAGAAAAAAAAAAGAAAAAGAAAAATAAAGCTCGATCCATTGAACTTTATGTTGACACAATTTCTCTTAACAATGAGAGTATATGGTAATGTAAAGTAGGTAAAAAAGAATGTCACGCTTAATTCAGAGTTCCTTATCTGCTACTAAAACCCCAAACTGCATGTATTAATCTTGCAGCATTTGAATAATGTTCCCATTTTGTCTATTTTGTGGTACCCCCTTGAAGCACCCATTGAGTTTCTGGCTTCTCTTTAGCTCAGAAAACCATAGCAACCTCAGTCCGCACTTCTCCAACTCAGGATAGAGTTCAAGTTGTTCTCCTCAAGTCTTCTTGCCATGAAAAGCATGGGGAATCCTGATCACCAACTAGGTGTCCTGAGACTTCTTGCCACAGATAAAGGGCGGGGGAGGGGGCGCACACGCACACACACATCCTGCGTCGTTTAATTGAGAGACAGAAGGGAAAGTAACAACAGAAAAGGTAAAAGGACTTTGAGAGTTCTTTAGATTGTTTCTGTTAGCATCTCTGAGTGTCTGGGGAACGTCGGTTTGGCGGCCACGCACTGCCCCCCACCTGCCCCCCACTCCCCCAAGGTAAGTCCTCGTCTTTATCACATTATTCTTAACGCGTTTGGATTTTTCCTCCTTTTCCAGCCCGCACGTTCACAGACGGGAGGTGGGGGAGGGAGGAGGGGGGAGAGGCGGGGCGGGAAGGTAGCCGGGTCCCTGCACCGCGCCGCTCTCATTTGCGGCGCTCCGACTCGGGCGAAGTTCTCGCGCAGCCGGCTCGCCGCGGCCGGGGCCGGTCCCGGCGGGCGGCGGCGGCGGGTGCTCGGAGCCGGGCGGGGCGGCGGCGGCGGCGCGGGGACGCGCGCTGTCTCTTTAAGGGAGCTCGGTCTGGGGTGGCGCTTTCCTCCGCGAAGGCTCCTTTGATATTAATAGTGTTGGTGTCTTGAAACTGACGTAATGCGCGGAGACTGAGGTCCTGACAAGCGATAACATTTCTGATAAAGACCCGATCTCACTGCAATCTCTAGCGTCCTCTTTTTTGGTGCTGCTGGTTTCTTCAGACCTCGCGTCCTCTCGATTGCTCTCTCGCCTTCCTATTTCTTTCTTTCTTTTTTTTTTTTTTAAACAAAAAACAACACCCCCTCCCCTCTCCCACCCGGCACCGGGCACATCCTTGCTCTATTTCCTTTCTCTTTCTCTCTCTCTTTCTCTCTCTCTCTCTCTCCCTCTCTCTCTCTCTCTCTTTTTTTTAAATAAGGGTGGGGGGGTGAAAGGGGGGGAGGCAGGAAAGACCTTTTTCTCTCCCCCCCGCAATAATCCAAGATCAACTCTGCAAACAACAGAAGACGGTTCATGGCTTTGGCCGCCGCGCCACCATCTTTCGGGCTGCCGAGGGTGTTCTTGACGATTAATCAACAGGTAAGGAGGGGAGGCCCGGGCGGGCCGCGGGGCCGGGGGCCGCGGGGGGCGCGGGGGGCGCGGGCTCCCCTCGACCGGGCCCGGGGCGCCGCGACGCGAGTGCAGCGCCCGCTCGTGTGTGCGCAAAATGTGGGCGATCGCGAGCGGGGAGCCCTGGGAATTAAAAGTGACTTTCTTTGAAAAAAAAAAAAAAAAAAAAAAAAAAAAAAAAAAAAAAAAAAAGGCAGAGGGAGAGTGTGCAGAAAGCCAAGCGCAGGCTTCTCGGGTTTCACATGCATTTTCTTTCTTCCTTTTTGAGCGTGTGATTTCTTTCTTTCTTTCTTCTCTTCTGCTCCCTTTTCACCCCTTCCTCTCCTCCTTTTGGTGGGTCTAAGGCATCTGAGCCTTGGAAACCAGCGACTTCAAACTGCAGTAGCCCCTGGAGTCAGCAGGGTCAAGTTCAGCCGCCGGGGAGGAGGAAAAACAAATCCCCATTTGCCAAAAAAAGAAGTTTCAGGCCGGTGCCCCCTCCCCCTCGCAGCCCCACTCCCCCTCGCTGTCTCTTTCTGGCTGATTTTAATTCTCTCCTACCGGGCGCAGCGGAGGAGCTGGAGGTGGTTGGACCCGAGGGGCCGCCGCCGCCGCCGCCACTGCAAGTTTTCTGGGGGCTCGTGACAAGCGGGGCGCAGACTAGGCACCAGCATGCAGAGTAGTAAGTTGGGCGAACTAGGGAGGGTCGGGAGGGTCTCAGAGAGGGACCTCCGTGTGGTCCCCGAAGTGGGAAAACAGCACAGGACTGCCTTTGGCTTTGAAGAGTTTGCAAATGCAGGCTTCAAACTTTTTTCCCTTAAAGGCCCAGCTGGGCTCTGGAGAAGGCGGGTGTCGCATCCCTTGGTGCACCCGCCTCAGAGCGGCTCAGGACAGCTTGGCCGAGGGGTCTGTGCCCTGTCCGTACCATGTGGCAGGGCCTTGCAGCCCGGGCGCTTCCTTAGGGACTGAGGAAGGGGCAGACTTCCTCTGCGATGCGGTTGATGCGCCATGTGTCGCGCGGGTCAGGGGACACTGGCCGGTGATTAAATGCCTGACAGCGGTGGGACGTCCAGGCGGACAGACGCTTTGCTTTCTGTCTAGTTCCTGTTTGGGATCTAGAGAAACGCATCTTTGAAAGGCCAAGGCAAACATCGCTGTCCCTCCAAATAACTCCAGGATTATAGGACCCCATGAATAATTTGAGGGTGAGGCGGCGGTGGGAGCTGTTTGAAGTGCAAAGCTGTTTTTGTGGCTGGGAAAGCTTTTTTGTTAGTACCTGTCTGAGATGGTGGTGTTTCCCCCTTCCCCAGGGAAGTCAGTAACTGTTTTATGGCCCCAGGAGTCTAAAGCAATTTAAGTTAGAGGGTGAGAAGGACTGGTGGGTTTCAGAGGGAATCTTGGACTTATTAAATTTTAGGACGGGCTTTACTTCCCTCTATCTTTTTAGGCCTCATATTTGATGCTTTGAAAGTTTTTTGAGTAAGCCATGGATCTTAATGGTGAATCTAAATTATGATAGAATATTCATTCTTATCCCATTTTGGAAAATCACGGCTAGAGTTTAAGCGAGGTAAGTGAGAAGCTCAGCGGAGAAGTTAAATCTGAGACAAGTTAGGCCTATTCATTGAACTTTTGTAGATTCACTGAACTTTTGTAAACACACCAGGTGAACAGGAAAGGGTCTGGGAGAGATAATAAGTACAAAAGAAAAATAGAGATAGGGCCTGAGACAAAATTACAAAGAAATGATAACTCCGGGCCTGGTTGTTGGCTAAAACTTGATTGTTCAAAGCAAAAATAAAATAGGAACCTTCCAACAATTCTTCAAAGTCCTCCAGCTCTGAAGCTAAAACCTATGGATCTTGCTGGCATCATGTTACTTTCCTGCTGGTTTTAGAAAAAGTTGATCATTTAGGAAAGGCTGCCAGAGTTAAAAATGCAAGGGACAGCAAAGGAAAGTCATGCGGGCAGCCAGTTCTTGACGTGGACAAAATGAGAATGAAAGTTTCTGAAGTCACTGTTGTGAAGTTTTACATGCCGCTCATTTGCTTAGAAGGCTCTCTCAGATATTCCACCAGTTAACGTATAAAAGCAAACAGAATCTAAAATCGTGTGGGCTTTTTTTTTCTCTTTCCCCAAGTATGCCAGGGTTGTGAATAAATACAGGGTTTGTATGGGAAGATGAAGCGTTTCCTGTAAGTTATGATGCTGACAGGACAGTCTGGAAATGATACCAACATTTTGAGGATTTTTTTTTTTTTTTTTACCTTTAAGTGAAAGTTTATTAATGATGTGCTTAATCTTAACAAGTCAAACATATTCTTAGAGTTTCTCTCTCCTTGGATTTCATAACTTCCTTTTAAAGCTATACCTTTGGATAAAAACATCTCTAGATTCAATTTAATATACAGGGCTAGCTAGTAACATCCTAAAGTTTGACGATTATTTCTGGATGTTAATAATGTGAAAATAAAACTCCTGAGGGGGAAATAGAGTCTTAATGCCAACATTGTAACTTGATTTCTCTAAATGTGAGGCCTTCTGAAGCTTCATCAGTGCTCTGTTGGCAAAGTGTTATTTACCACCGGTGAGCTGATGTTTATGGCTTCCTGCTATGTATGTTATATGTTAGGATATATATGTGTATACTGCTTTTACATACATAATAGCTAGTCTAACACTTTTCAAATAAGTGGTGGAAAGTAGCAAGTTATTAACACAATGCTTGTCACTCCTTTGAATTCTAGATGCTGTGAGGGTCTGTGCTACTATTTAGGTTTTGTCCTTTGTCTATTAAAGATAACGTTGAAGGTAAGGAGAAAAGTGTCATAATAGCTGTGAAGTCTCAACTGAATTTAGAACTTAGCATTTCAATGACTAATATTTTAAATGATTTTATAACATTTTCTGCATACGTGTTTGAAAACCAGTTTAGGATCCGAATCAGTGTGCTAATCCTAAATGAGTTACACATACTACTACCGTATTTTCAGTATTGTTTAAGTCACCTACCACTCCTGAGTTTATTCTGATTTACTTCATATAGGTCTCTTCCTATACGGAAATCTTTATTCATAAGGAAAACCTTTAAAACAGGGAAATGGATGCATCTGTAGAAAAGCAGCTTTTACGGTTAAGTATTTCAGTGACGGTACTATTATCACTACTATTATTAGATGTATATGTGTATGTGTGTACAGATATACAACCTACAATATGTGATTAATGATCTGTACATTTTTATGAAGAAAGCAACCAAAGAGTGTATGTTTTTTATAAACTCTTACCTTCTTTGTTGTAAATAAACATTACTGAAAGTTTTCAGAGGACTTGCAGCAAATTGTTTTTGAACTGGAACTTTATTTCAAATTTGAAATTGGAATAAATACTGATAACTGACCTTTAAATGTTTTTCATAACACAAATATTTTAAAATAATTATATTTTAACTTCAGTTCTTCTTTTGATAGCAACGATAATGTAACAACACTGTGCTATTGTGTGTAAAACAAAATAGACTTTAAGAAAGTTAGGGGCAGGTGTCTATAATTGATTTAAAGGAATGATTATTTTTGTAATAAGTGATGAACTTAAAATAAAATGACTGGCTTACATTAAAACATATTCTTATTAAGATTTCTCTAGTGTGTAAAATGAAGCCATTCATTCAACAGGCTGACAACTTTCCACTTGGTATTTGCCTTTCCTTAATTTAGTTTCCGCAGGACAGCTAGTGTGGTAGTCTGCATCTGTTTTTAGCAGGCAGAGAAAACTATAAACTCAGACAGTTCTGTCCCAAATATTGCAGCTCACAAGTTACAATCAATTTGATAAAAACAGGCAAGTTTTATGGGCTCGTATTTTGTTGTTCATCCTTGCTAGGTCAAGCTTTCAGGTAATAGGTTTCTTTTTCTCCCTCTTTTGCTGATGATAACTGCTAATACCATTGATAACTAATTCTGAGTCTTGTGTACTCATTTATCATCCTTATTTACCATTTGTTGAAGTTTTGGGAAATTAATGACAGCATACGTAGACTTGGTTTTACTGTGATGGCTTCTCTGTGAAAGTGACATTTATCTTTTGTTATTATACAGAAATAAGTAAATTCTTTGTTACTATCATAGTTATGATTTATGGAATTTTTGAGTCCCCCTTAGATATACTATAAAGATGCTCTTCTAGCCTTTGCCAAGTAGACATTTAATCTAATTGTTTAAGAGTACTTGTCGTGTGTGGAAAAGACTAACATACTTTGCAATTATTTACATTAAAAAATTACGTAGAGGTTTGTTTTAGTGTAATTTTGAAAATAATTTGTCTCCGGAAAGCTGTAACCAGTGGATTAAAGTAAATATGGTAAAATACCAAATCTTGTTTTATACCATTGTTCAATAGTAAACAGTGCTGCAGAGGATATAACCACTTTTCAAAATTTATCCTCCAATGTAAGTAGGGCCAAAGTCATTTGTTTGTATAAAATATTCTATTAATTATATATGACATTTATAAATAATATCTTCAATTTTATTATTATGATCACTTTTTGAGCTGTCACAGCGCTCAGTGTTTCTCCTGTTCCTGAGAACTGAATTTGGCCTTTAGTTTGGTTTTCTGATGGACATAATAATGTAGAAGTTGACTTTGGTTAGAAAGAGATCTTTGAGCTTCAGGAATCTCTGAAGTTGCAGTAGGATCTACAGGTGAAAACCATTTTATTGTTAAGCATTAGTTAGGTGAGGAAACTCGACTGGTCCCTGCAGCATATAGCAGCTATTATTGTAGCGGTTTACTTTTTGCTATCCCACTTTTTTTTTTTTTCCTTTTCCAAGAGCACAAATCCAAAAAATAGCAAAAATAAAGGTGAAATTATCTATGTACTTCAAATTTGGAGCATCATTTGAAATCATTTTCTGATTCCAAGTTATAACTGAAATACAAACATAACATTAAGACACCCCGAAGAAGACATTAAGGATACACTTGTCGTTCTTAAGTGTGTTTCACTAAAAATAATAACAGAAAACTTTTAATTTTTAAAATGTTGCTAGCTTTTAAAAACCTGCAGTAAATACTTTACAAGTGGCTAGACACCTTCCCTGGTGGTTTAGTTTATACAAGCAGGAAACTTTCTCTCATACTCTTTCTCTCTCTCTTTCTTGTTTTCTTTAAACCAACTGACGTAATGCCAAACTTTGCTTTAAAAGAACAGACAGAAGTAATTGGTAGCTTTTAACTTTTAATAATGTTCTGGATTGGTTTTAGTGGCCAAAATGCCATTTAAAAAAAAAAAAAAGTTCAAGTAAGAACGGGCTTGTGGCCTGAGGAAGAAAGGCTCTGTTGATGCAGTTATTTTTATTCTTGTTTTTCAATCTGTTATTAAAAATCTTTCCTGCTGAGCACTGCTGGATTTCTCCAATTGCTCTTTGTGATGGCTGGTGCATTTCAGGTTACCGTAACTTAAACAGTTTTTGGGTTTTGGGGAGAGTGGGTATTTGCGTTGCATTATTTCTTTCTTATTTGGAAAAAAAAAAAAAACCATTTGTTTTTGTTTCAATGGAGATTAATTAATTAAGGTTATCAATGGCCACAGGTCAAAGAATATGTTTATATAAAGAATGTGACACCTGTTAGCAAGAGCCTAAAATGTGGAAGTTTAGATGTGACATTAATCATTTTTATGTGCGGAGGAAGGAAAATAGATGAAACTTTACAAAAATGCATTTTTAGATTGAAAACATTAATTTTAAGGGTCAGTGTGTTTCTACAGGCCGCTCTTTTTTTTCTTACAATTTTAGATGATTTTTTAACCCTATTTATCAAACAGTATTTATAGTTTCCTTTTTTTAAAAAAATATAAATAGTCATGTCTTTCTTTCTGACTTTGCACAGGCAAACAACTTTCACCAGTTAAGAGACATCTAGGTGATGTTGATTGACATCAGGGCAACTTCAGAAGCTGGCGAGTAGGAAAATATTTTTAGGGGGCAAAAAGATTTGTGCTAGTGTTCCCTTCCTTGGAGAAAGACACGCCACCCAGAAATGGGGCCCTCTGCCCCATTCGGTGGGTCACAACTAAGTACTGTCTCAACTTTTCTTTGGTGAATTGTTCCTGAGGTTTAAATCTTATGGTTACTTGTCGTGGACTTTGCTTTTAACCCAAATTGTTCCTGATTTTTTTTTTCCTTCCTTACCTAGAGCACATTTAAGGAATTATATATATAGTGAAAATTGTCACACAAGGAAGAATTTAGTCCTTAAGGCATTTATGACTATAAAAAGCATTCCGCATATTTGGGATATTGAAGTGTTCTCTGCTTAGAAATTTGACAGTTTTGATTTACTTGATAGGCTTCTCGGTTTTTCTTGCGAGAGTTACAGACTCTAGTTCAAATCATAGGCATTCCTCTTTTGCTCATGGCTCCTTTAAAGATTTGTTTGGAAAAACTTAAGGAACTTAATGTATATGTTGTTCACATCAGCATAGTGAAAGTTTCTTGGAGTAAATCTAGGTTCATTTTATTACAAAGTTTTCAAATATGTATTTCATGTTATGGCTGCATCTGTTAATAAATTTTTATTTAATGAATATTGTTTGTTACTACAAAACTGAGGGAAAAGCAATCAAGTTTAACAAGAAGGAAAGAAGGCAAAGGGAGGTGTTTAGAGTCGTAGTCCCTTAATATCAGCAGATTGTTTACTGGTAAGTGGTGGGGAGGGGTTGGTGGGAGGCTTTGTGGAAGATGATACCAAAAAAAAAAAAAAATCCATCAATTGCGCATATGCTCCCCTCCCCTTAAGGTTTACTTAAACAATATGTTTCGGTTTTGCCTCAAACCATTCTGCACTACTTCTGCTCCAAGAATCCACCACTATCTTGGTTCCCGAGAGATTAAGGATGACATTTTCTGTTGTATAATGAACAGCAGTATTATTTGAACAAAGGTAACACATTTTGATTTGTGTAACTTTTTAGTAGCTAGTCATAGAATACCTATAATATGAGAGGAGTTCTAGCAGTGTAATTGCCTGCAAATGTTTGAAGTACTCACGATAGCTTTGCTGTGTTTGAATTATTGCCATTATATGTGCATGCTATTATAGGTGTGTTTTATATATGGAATGTATGTAGACAGATAATACTCAGACACAGTTTGATGGTGGAATTTAGAATGCTAACTATTAACTCTGTACTTGAAACGTGAATCTTTTAAGGAGTTAACATGACCTACATTGTGAAGTCTAAAAGTTTGAAATGAGTATGGAGTTTAAACATAATGAATCAATTGTTATCATAATACTTATATCTGCTCTGAATTTACTAAGGAATTTTTTTTAATGAAAAAAATTATAAATGAAAATGCCACCTTTCAGCGCATTTTAAGAAATGCTTCTGAGATCATTTTTTAAGTCTCATTTCTGTTGAGAGGAGCAGTTAAGGGACCGGACTGTTTGTGAGTATATCATTTTATGGGCTACCACTTTATAGTTTACAATTCTATCATCTCAAAACGTTATGTGGAAATAATATGGAACATGTAAAGACTCTGTACTATGACCCAATGCGTTTTTCCCTAGGGTGATGGATTCTGTGCGTCACCCAAATGTGATGCTATTTGCCAGGCTTGTAATACTGGTTTTGAGGGTTGCTCTATGTCCTATTTCATCAAGCAACACAATACAACAACTTTGGTATCTAGGGTAATTGACACAGTCAAAATAGGCTCTGGAAAATATTCCATATACTTTTAAATAAGTCAGAAGTTAATGTACATATTAAATTTATTTAACATGAATAAACAGATAATTTATTGTTAGCTATTTGTCTTCTATACTAGATAGTGTTAGAAGGAAATATATGAGTATTTATAGTTTATGTTCCATTTCTTTTTTTTCTTTTTGAGGGAAGCATGGTTCTCTTGTTTGCATTAATAATAGCCTTATCTGTTAATTACTTTGTATTCATGATAGTGAGTAGTATAGTATCATAAAAAATAGTAAACATATTTATATTATCTGCTGTATATGTCCCAAGCCTGAAAAAAAGCATTAATATTATTAGTTATTAAATTGAGTATTATAGTAACCAGGAATGAATCCAGTACTGTATAAGACAATAGATACGACATCAACTGCTATTTAAACACTAAAAATACCTTAGCTGTAGAAAAAGAAAGATCAAAAGGATTTCAGAGCTGTTTTTACTTGTAGAATTTGGACAGAATGTATAAAGCTTACAAATCAATAAACATTAATAATATAACATGTGCTTCCTGATTAGATTCTACAATACAATGTGGATTGCTATTTCAGTTTCTCTATGTATCATATGGAAGATCAGATACGTTTATAAATAGTGTAAAAATATATGGCAGAAGTTAGTTTGTGGAATCTAATTTCTCTATTACATGATACACTTCATGTACAAAGGGATCAAGCGTTACTAATCTAGTTTTAGCTTTTTCTCTCTGAGCTATGCACAAGTGCAACATATGAATTTGTGGCTTCATATTAACTAAGTGTGTACATGTACGTGCAGGATAGCTATAATCTCACTTGCATAGAATGTTTTTACGTTACAGGCACTACATGGAATTTTAACATATTACATATTTTTTGAAATGACTTTAGTCTTTGTAATGCCCATTTTAATTACTTAATGCATCCCAACACCTATTTGAGGGTTAATTTAATTGTAATTTTGGTTCTGAAATGAGACCATGATAGACAAAACAAATTAAAAACCAAATTCTGCTTGTGCCTACTTTGTGATGTCATTATCTGCATATCATCTTTAGCTTTGCAAGATGTGGAAATAAATACATCAGCCCATTTTCTCTCAATCCTATTAAGTAGCTTCTGAACATATAAAAGTTCCTAAAAGAAAGTTTTGCATTTGTTTTTGCTTTGCTTTTTGATGCCAAGTTAAGACAGGTCATATATATATTAATTTTAATCAAGGCCCATATTACTAAATTTTTCAATATGTATTCATCTCTTTGTTGTATGATTAATAATTTTTTCTCAATTATTTTTTGATATACCTTTGAGAGCTTTTAAAATGATACGTTTTGCCTGTATTCGGCTGCTGAATTTTTGTATGAGTAATTGTATTTAAATTATAAATTAAAAAATACGATTGATGTTAAGCTGTCTTTAAATTAATATTGGAAGTATACCTTTTTAGAAGATTATTGCAAAATTTCCTCCTCAGTTCTGCAAACTTAGGGAAGTTTTAGAAAATAATTTATCTTCAAGTAGTTAGTGTAAGCAGTTACACATTCAAGGATTGAAAAATTTGAAATACTATTTTCTGTAACTTATAAACAAACACTAAGAGATGTTTCTCCTTTGTATTTATAATGCATTTGAATTACATTCTTTGGATGTATGATGTGGTAAATTACTGTAAGAAACCCACTGTCATCTAAACCTCAATTATAATAAACTATTTTACTCTATCCCATCACTGCTTAGTCTGTTTTTAAAGTCCCGTGTTTAAGAAAACTTGTGCTTTTGAAGGAATGCCCTAATTATTTATAACACATTTTACTTTTTCTTTTTACTTTAATAAGCTTTAAGAAAGCTGTCAGTAAGACGATTTTAGGTCATTGGTAAAAGTAATAATGTACACATATTATGTGTAAATATGTGTACACGATCTTGCATCTTCACTGTGTCTAACATTCAGCTTTTTAGTGTTATGCATATTTGTATTCAGTGTTACACATATTTGTGTACATTTAATGTTACGCATATTTGTATTTAGTGTTACATGTATTTGTGTACATTTATGTACATCACATACTTTTTACTCCCAGAATAATTCAGTATATCACTGTTAGCACGTAATTATGCACATACATGTTCTTCTCACTCTCTGAACAATTCAGTGTGTCCTTGGCAATACTAACATTTTAAAAATGGAGCAATAATGATTAGAGCTGGAGAACTGGGGGTAGATATTAGTGTTAGCAGGTTTCCCTCCTTTTAATTTTTCCCATTTTCAGTTCCTTCTTTAAAAGAGAGATGTATATATATCTGAACAGAAGGGGGACTAGGATACTGTATAATCCGTGATAACATAAGGAATGGTTGCTGCATATGGCTTTATTTATATATCTCTGACATAGAAAACTTTGACCCCTTCGCCTGTTGTACTTGGGAATTTTAGATAAACCCCATTGGGGTCACACTCATCAGTTCCGGCTTTGCGTGACAAAAAGCCTTCTCTAGCTTCTGGTGCGCTACTGTGCTGTTTTCCTTCAGGAGTGGAAGGTCCTGTTAGTTCATTTGGCATTTGGAAACACAACTAGATTTCTTCCGTTTTGAAAATCCTCTGAATGGTTTTCAGAAGAGTAAGCAGAGATCATAGGCTGCGTGATGTCGTTGATTTTAGGATGCTAAAGAAAATTATGCTGAGACCAAGCATGCTTCCTCTGGTTTATTCTGCCCTGCTTGATCATCACTTTTTTCTTTTTTTCAACCTCCTACCCCTCTTCCCTCCACACTGTTTGGGGTCTAATATTTTGGTTTCTGGAGTAAGGATTTACCTTCTCAGTGCAAAAATGTGTAAGCTGCAGGATTTTTACTTACTTTCTGTATAACTTTTCCATTTTGGGGGCAGTGTCTAAGAAGAGGAAGAAGCTTACATACTTGATTTTATTTTATTTTATTGTTTGCTATTGAGTAGGAGTTTGCTATTCCATTTCTATGAGGAAATGCATTGCATGGAATTAAATAAAGTTGTATAGTTTTGAAACAATTACAAGCACCAACTATGACATAGTTCTGGCTTAAAAAAAAAGTCAATTTTAGTAATGCAATACTTCCACCAAACTCTCTATTCCAAGTTTATAAATATGAATTTGACCATTTGACCATGGATGATGCTTGAAAGTCATGTTTTCTGGATTTAGGGCAGAAGAATACTTAAAAGATTCTCAATATCATTATGTTTTAGATTCCCAAGAAGTAGAATGCCAAGTATCATGTTATCAACTCTTTGAGGTCTACAGTAAGGAGTTTACTTGTTTCTGGTAGCTTATAAATTCAATAACATCAGTCACAGGCTGCTTAACATATTTATGCGTTGAGCTAGTGTAGTTCAATAAATGATTGTATTTCCATCAAGTTTAGGGAGTAACGCAAACTGGAATAGTAGCCATCTATTAAGGATAGTTCTGAGGTTTGGAATTTGTAACTGATTTTTAGGAGCTACGACATGAATCTCATATCAGGTAGAAATACTCAGAGTGATCACCTTTTATGAAAGTTAGTTCTATCTTTCATGTCTAGGAAAATATAACTGTGAATGTTTGCTTTTTGTATGTTTTGTCTCCAAGCAGAGGAAACTGACAGTTTTATGTTTTAAGTGCCGAAAGTTGTTTTTGGCTAAGCAGTTCCAGAGTTAATCACTGGGATGTTAACTTGAATTTTTGTCTTTAAAAAGTTTCAGATTTTTAAAATGAAATATGCTTCCATTATTTCCAAACTGACACCTTGTGTTCTGGATTAGTTTTTAGAGAAATGTTTCCCAAATTCTCTTGGATTACTTGAAGTCCATTGATTGTGAAATGCTTGGTTTAGTTTTTTTCTTTTAAAGCTTATCAGAAAGTAGAGGAAGTACTTTATCTTTTTGGGGTTTTCTTATTCTAGAAACTTTGTTATTGCCTATAAAACGCAAATGAATTTTGCACTTATTTTGTATTATTTTCTCTTGTGTTGTTTTTTCAGAAATGTTTTGATGCATCAGAAATTGAGACATCAGTGATTTCAGTTCTCCTGTCACACCTTTTCATGATAAGATATTTTGGTCATTTCTAAAGAGTAGTTAGAGCGAAATCCTTTCATAAGTCATTTTCACTTCAAAAAAACAGTGATGTTGGAAAATTATCATATAGTATTTTTGTGGTTAGTTGAAAACTATGAATGATGTAAAATACTATAACATTTGATTGTTTCTCATTTAGACATGATGCATTTTATATCTCAAAATTTGATGGGAGGAAAAAGAAAAAAAAGAACTCACAACTTTTACCAGGTTTGAAACTAGCTTAAGATAGTTCTGTGGAATTCTCCGAAAGTGATAAAAATATTTAAAATACTACCCAGACACAGGGTTAAAATTAAATCTGTATGTAGAGTGGAGACTTTAATCTGACATATTTTAATATAAAGACATTTTAGAATAAAGAAAGCTTTCTCTGGTTTTGTCGGCTGTTTTTGTTTTTCGACCGCTTTGCCTGAGATGATCGGCATTCTTAAATTATAATTATGTATAAAGACAAATAAGCTGCTACTGTAAACAAGTAACAGCTCTGCACATACATCTTGAATACTATTAGAAAACATTTTCATTAGAGGAATAAATGCATTAGGCCCTAAGTAAATTTCAGATACCAAACTGCAAACTTAGTATCTCTAATACATTACCCATACTAGGCCCTGGAAAGTGGAATTGGTTCTGAGAGAGCTCATTATTTCTATTGCTAGTAGAGTGTATTTAACAATATTTTGGTGTCTCCACTGGTAGAAATGTGGACATTTCAACTAGCCACCCCCTTGTTTGGTTCCTGTGATGTCAGGCAAACGTTTTGCCAAAATGTTTGGTCCGATGTAATCACATCGGTGTTGTGTAATTAAGATAATGTGCTGATTTTGAATCTTGTTAACGTGTTATTTTGAAAGTGTAATTTAAAAAATTTGCCCATTTGGAATACAATAGAAGAGGCAGGATGATGTTTTTAGATTTAATTCAAAGCCTCTATGTACAGATAAATTATGAAAAGTTCAATAGCTCTTTTCATCTTTTCCTAATGTGGGAGAATGTAGGGTTTTTTTTTCATAAACACCATTGTAAAAATAATTGATGAACTCTTTTTTTTGGCAAAAGATCATGTACATATATATTAAGTGACTTTCTGAGCTAACAGAATGTACATTTTATTTCATTAGGTTACATTAATAAAACCATGCGCAAAAACATATAAACAGAAGAATAAATGAAATCGCCTCTCTGAAGTCAGATGTAGGGTAGATGGTGTAGTCTCTGAGGTGACTCGCTTAGTTCTGTGATTTCACTATAAGAGCTGGCCCCCATCTATTCTGCTTTGGACACATTGTGCCAAAGTGTACAATGTTCAGCTTCCCATAAAAGGAAAAAATAAGGGTTTAGGCTTAAGAGTCTTCTAACATTCTGTTATGGAGAAATAGACCCTGGCCAAGGAAACACTTCTTATCTCAATGGTGGAACTTTCTTCAGCTGGTCAGTCTAAAATCTGCCGTTCAAGTTTGGTTTTACTTCTTTGTTTCTCTTGACTTCAGGTATATCAGAGTGACCACTGGGTCATGTTTTATTCTGAGTGACAGAAAGGACTTGAACTACTATCCATTCTAGCATGATCTTATTTTATAAACAAAAAAACTGAACATAAAGGTGACTTCCCCCTACTTGGTTAAAGGACTGAACTAGAACTTGGGTGTGTTCACCATCCTCATTCATATGTCAAACACTAGATGATTTTGATGTTTGCTGAGGAAATCTGCTCACTAGTTAAGATTCATTAATCTTTATTTTTCTTTTTGCACATGGATATGAGAATAGAATTAAAATGTCATTTATTAGGATGCAGTGAGAAATTGATGATCATAATGAATCAGTTGATCTATTCACATGATTTCTTTATCAGTAATTTAGATTGATGGGTATCAAATGTTTAGAAGCTGTCACAGAAAGTTAAAGAATTACTGCGAAAAATCTAGGCTTAATGCTTTTTTCAAACACCTTAGCAATAGAAATGTTGGATTCATTTAGATAAAATCTAATTGGTACTGAAAAACTGGTTATGAAAATGGTCATTAATAAGAAGCTAAGTTTGTATTACTCTTTTCCTTTAGCTTAAAGCAGCTTTAACATTTATCTATATAGAGAGTAATATTTTTAAAAATAGTCCATTTGAATTAAGGATATTTTTATCTTCCATGAAATGGATGTTTCTTTATTCATAACGCCATAGTTCCCTTGGCAGGTTGAAAAACTGTAGACAGCATCTGTGAGATTAGGCTTGAAATGTGCAATTAGTTATTAAAATCTGGCTGGAAAAACCATAAGTGGTGTTTTACATAAACTCCTCAGCATTTATAAAAAACTAATGAAAGAAAAATAAAAGAACCTCATTTATTTTAAATACTTTCCTTGTGAATCCTGTCTTTTGAATGATCAATTTCAACTTCAAATGTAGTGAAAATAATTTAAATGTACATTTAATGCCTCTATTTTTCTTTTAGAATTTCTCAACTTTCCATTTTTAGCCATGCCTCTACCATACAACATGGATGCAATTTATGTTTATTGATTACAGTTAAGCTAATTTTAATCATTTACTTTGTTGGAGTGGAAATACAGGAATAATTCTCTGTCTTCTTAGACTTCTGAGGTATTTTACTTAAATCCCTTGTTTCTTGTCTTCCAGACCTAATAGTTATATTGTATAGTCCAAAGGGTGAATGCCTGCATAAGTGAAATTCACACATTACAACCCCAATGCTGTTGTCATTTTCACCTCTGGATTTTAAAGAATTGTGGTAAATATTTCTTTAAAATCATGCAGAAAGATGTTGAACCTAAGACAGCCCCAAGCTCTTTCAGAGCATAGCTCCAGAAATGTCTTTGAAATGCTGGAAGAGGTGGAGGAGGAGGAGGTGTGTCAGGCCCTGGAAACACCTGGGCTGGTCCAGGGTCTGTATTTGAACCCCGTTCAGTTCATCCTGAGTCGCAGGGTGAAGAAGACATTGTACTTTCATTTGCATGGGTTTTCCTCTCTGTCTCTTAGCCAGAAGGCAGCCTTGTCTTTTTTGTTTTTGTTTTTGTTTCTTTAATGTTTCTTTCAAGTGAAAAGCCTTTTTTATAAATAGCTTGTAAATAGTTATTCCTTTAAATGAAACAGTTTGCTGGTGGAAAATAATCTTACTCATTCCATCAGATATAATCAATTAAATCAGAAAATTATAGAATGATGTTTAACATTAAAAAGCAATTTTAAAATGGGTTAAGGAACTATTTTGACTATTATGCTGATCATCCCACGTAAAATTTCTTTCTTGGTGTGGTGAGCGTACTATATGAAGAAAGGCTGAAGACTTCCATTATTATTACATAATCATCTAGTTTTTTTCCTTCTCGTCCTGTGGCTATTATCTCTATATAGCAAAGTTTATTTTTCACCCAGACTGTGAATTATAATTTGTCATTCATTGTATACCTTATAGAACCAGAGGAAACCCTATCAGTGCTTATGAGCCCTAGTTTTTCTTAATGATTTTGTTAATGTTATTTATTTTTTACATAATTCTCCCCCTGTATGTAAAATATCTCGTTTTCTTCTTTGATTTTGAGAGATTGGAACCTTTTCATGTACTCTTAGCATTGCAGATCAAAATAAGGCAACAGAGTTCTTATTCTGGGCTTTGTTTATCAGAAAGCACTATTTTTTGGTTGGTTTTTATAACAGGTGATATCCAGATAAGGTTTAAATAAGATGAGTTGCTATATTTTAATGTTTATTTCCACCTCTTAAGGGATTTACCTTCCTGATAAATCAGTATACACTTAACTGTATTGAAAATGCCCTGAATCACAACTATGCTAATGCAGTCACCTACTTTGGAAAACTCCTTTTCAGACATTCTTTAAACTATTTTATAATTGTTCTCATGAGGCATATTTGTGAACACAGACTATCGTGGATATTTTATAGAAGCTAGTTAAATAGCATTATCTTCTGGTATTTGGATTATAATCCAGTTGTAGACTGATTATGGACCATTCTTGGAATCTAGGAAGAGTCCAAATGCAATTCTATACCTTATACATGGCTAATGAAGCTGAGAGATAGATTAGGTTTTAAGCAAGGGATGGATTTTAGGTAACAACAAGTATTGAATATGGCTCCTTTGAAAGTTTAGAACAAGACAAGGTAAAACAAAACAAACAGCTACTTTTTATTTATTTCCAGATGGATTTCAACTTGCAAGTGACATGGTAAAGTCAAAACGTTGCTTGTTGAGATTTATTAATTAGAATGCTTTTAAGTTGGATACGGAGTTTGTTCTGTTTCAGATAAAAGAGAAACCTACTCAGACATAAAAATAAAAATAACCTCAGAGTGGAGAAAATATTGAATGCCCGAATCTGGGTTTCATTTCATGTGAATCTCCATTTCTCAACTAAGCGATATCTGCCAAGGCTCCTCTGTTTGTTGACATTGCTGTATTGAAGTCGCCAGTAGCCTCATGGAAGCCAGGCCCCAATGGTCTTTCCATCTGACTGCATCTCTCAGATGAATTGGATGCTGCCAGCCATTCTCTTGAGTATCTCTTCTGGCTTGGCTTCCAGGCACTGCATCTCTGCCACACTTGTTCTAGTCTGTCATTGAATGTTCTCTTAATCTATGCAATTTTCTTGGAGGGTTTTATGCTTTTAGCTTCTTATCCAAATGAAATAACTTCTGAGCCTTCACCTCTAGACCTAACTTGGTTCTGAGTTCCAATATGGAACTCAGCCTCCTTAAGTAGTTGCTTTTAAACTTGTTTATCATCATTAACTTGGCATTCAGGACCCTTCAATTTGCCCCCAATTTACCAGCTCCATCTGTACTACATCATGTGTCTATCCTTACTGTAGTGCTTTCTAGTCCTAGAACATTCTCACACTGACTTTTGTTCATATTCTTCCCTCTTTATGAAATGCCTTCTATGCAGCCGTAACTACAGGGATTCTACCTGTTCCTCGGTATGTTTGCTTCTATATTCTTCTTCCTGAAACTTTCTACTTCTGCTCATTTAGGTTAAAACATCCTCACCTTGTGCTCCCATTTATGTGTGGCTTTAGCATAGCTCATACCAGGAGCTACTGGGCATCACGAACCTGAGGAGAGTGAGAGCATACCTAATTCATTTTTGTTCCCTTTACAAATGACTTGGATGCAGTAGTTCTCAAAAGTGTTGCATTAAATAGGAACATAGGGGAAGAACACTTTGGCCGGCAACATAGACTTTCAGGTACTAAGAAAATTGTGAAATTGGTTTGTGAGGTTTCAGCAGAAAATAAATATTACCTGGTATTGCATAAGTTATATATGTTTCTTGATGTTTGCCCTAATGTATCATTCCTAAGGTAGGATACCACTGGTTGCAACGTAGTATGTTGTATTTTGCAGTGTGCTTTCAAATCCTGCCTTTTATCGATTAATTTCATTTAGCGAAGTGGAACAGTGCCAGTGAAACTAAGGCAAAGGGGAAGCCTGAATTCATTTGAAAAATATAGGAAAAGGAGAACACAAGCAGCCTTGTACTTTACTGATATTATATGTGAGACACCATGAACTCATCAGAGATGCAAGATGATAAATGATGTGTCCTTAACTGAGGATAACAGCGTTAGGCTCTAAGGTCATGAGTCAGAAATGTGCCTTTTTAACGTCCATGTTTTGAATATTCTCAGGCCCAAAGGTTGTGTTGTGATGTTTGAGGACAATGGCTTATGTCTTGGCTTCAGGATGAAAGTTACTTGTAAGTGGGTCCAATGCTTGCATGCTGAGGGAGCAAGGGTGATTTAGACTCAGGAGATGTAACATGAATATTGATGAGTAGGGTTAGGAGCTGAGCACAACCATAGGTAATGTTGCTTTAAGATGCCCAGGTTTATGGCAGCAAGAGGATATTGTATTCCTCTTTGCTCAAATATTTTTAATATTCCTGTTTCCCTGAGTGATAGCCAATCAAGCGATAACTGAATAATAACTGCTGAGACGTTTTTCATGTTGGAACAACAATGCCTCTGAGATTTCTTTGAATGTTTGATTTTTACTAATCACTTTTAATTTTGTCTTAAAAGCCTGGGAACAATTTTGAAGTTTAAGAATTTCTTTTTTTTAACTTAAAAAATTATTTTATCTGAGAATTGGGAAGTCCCTTTGATTTAACATTTAACTCTTTTAAGCACCTAAATATTACTTTAAACAGCTCTGGAAAATTAAGCCCTGCTATTATTGTGCATTCCCAAATCTGTATGGACATGGGACCATGAAGGAGAAATCAAGGAGATCTGTTTAATGAATTTCTTTGCTTCTAGGACAGTTCATTACTTGTAGGACTTGCACTTATCTATCCCTTCTTTAAAAACAAAACATTCCAAAGCTTCCTAGAAACCTTAGCTAACTGTATTATACCAACATGCTTTTCTGATGTCACCTTAAGTCTGTAAGCAACTTTACAAATCCTTTGAAAGGGATAGTTGGATTTTTAAAAGTAGTATCTGCTTTGATTCTGCAAATTAAGCGACAGTAGAAACAGTTTCACTGGATTTTTAAAAGTAATATCTGCTTGGATTTTGCAAATTAAGCGACAGTAGAAACAGTTTCACTGTAGAGTACATGCTAGTTAATAAGTAGGGGTTTTTAAAATCCTCTGTACTTTTCCACAACTGAAAGGGTGCATACTTTTGGTTGAAAGTGAGTAGGCGAAATTTAGACCTGCTGTTCTGGTAGCCTTAGTGGCCATTTCATAATCCCTGATATGATTGTCCAGCTCTCCTGTTTGCTAAATGCAGAAATAGAGGAAGGAAATGGATGTTTTGGCTCCATTAAAATGTTCCTTATCAGACTGTATGTAGGAGTGGATGCTGTTGAAGATGCCTCTATTGCCAGCTGCACAGCATGTGTGCTGGGCTAGTTTCCTGGCTGCTAAAGCTGCATGGTGCCCTTTAATGATGGGAAGGAGGACATTATTAAATGTGTTGGGCTTAGTGTTTTCACTTGTGAACATCAGGGAGCAGAGGGCATGCAAACTTTGCCCAAAGGCTGGACACGGTTTGCATAGAAATGAGTTGCGTGTAGTAATAACTGACTTGGTAGATGTGCAGCTAAGCACTGATTACTAAATAAAAGTGAGCGCAACCACAGGCCATAGGTGAGCTAGGTTGGCCGGGGAAAGGCTGCGTTTCAAGAGGTTCATCTTCCATTGGGGCCGCCTTAAAATGCTGATCCTGGTTCATATTGGTTGAGCAGTCTGCTGTGTATTGTCTTCACTTAAGGTAGAAAGTGCTGTCATGTTCGTTTTATAGAATGGAGAGAACTGGGTCTCAGGAAAGTATAATGAATTGCCTAGGCTACAACAGGTAGCAAGTAGCAGAGTCAGGATTTCGGTCCAGGCACCCTGGCCCTAAGAGCTGAGGCTCCCTCTACTTTGTTTCTTATCTCGTGGGTGAACAAGATTTGAGTTGCTCTATCTTCCAAGGTAGTATTATAATAGTATTTCAAAGACTAGATGACTTTTTAATGTTAACACTGTTCCAATTTGCTTTCTCCTTAGGCCCTAATTCATTGTCAGAGAGATAAGGCCGTCACCTTTATATACGAGACATTTAAACAAATGTTTTTAGTAATAGTTCAGGAAACATCCAACCAGTATTCTTTCTGTAGCGATATGTGCTGTCTCTGGTTAAAAAAAGAACTCTATTAGTTTAAGTAACTCTCTTCTTGGCTCCATTACAGTAAAAAGTCTGTGATCAGCACCCTCTTGTAAGGGGGAGTTGTTGAATGACAGGGATGTGGTACTGTCCTGATAATCCTATGGCTTTGTATTTCTTAGTGTATTTATACTCCTGGGTAACTACCCCTGCTTCACATGGGGTCTTGACAGCTTTGAATCTGAGGTGGCTTATGTGTGTTACAAACACACACACACAAAAGAAAGCGTGGTTTGGGTTAGACTTAAAACAGTACTTGCATCAGTTATTATCCAGTGTGTCGGTTAGATTTTTAAGTAATTTATATTTTATGAAAGAGCTTTAAAGACTCAGTGTGCTTTAATGGATAGTGTAGCCAGAGAAATAAAAATAGTAGTAATAGTAATGATAATAAAGGCCATTTTCTTTAAAAATTTTTTCCTTTTATTTTTAAGAAGAGAAAAAAATCAGAACTGCAGATCAGGAACAGAAATAGCGTTGCATTTTCTTTTCACGGATTCTGGAGCAACTACGGTGAGAGTGAGTTGGCTGAGTCTGGGAAGGAGGCTGCTGTCTGCGGCCCTGCCTAGGCGGCAGCGGCGACACGACAGGAGCTGCGTGTGTGTCGCTGGCGTTCGCTCTCTCAGGAGCCCCGGGCCTGAGGCCGCCACCACGCGTGCTCGGCGCCCGGGCTGTGGGCGTGTTATCGCAGGAAGTCCTGCGGAAGCAGTTGTGTGCGCCCGTTCCCTCCGGTTACCTCGCTCATCCTCGGCTGCTGCGCGGTGCTTGCAGCCTCCCTCTCCTCCTCCCTCTCCCAGCGCTGCCTGCCCTGCCAGCTGCGTGGAGGCCGCCTCCTGCCCGCCTCTCCCCACTCCCTCTGCTCTGTCGCGTCGCATGCCCTGGCCAGCCTGCCCTTCTCCCCACTTCCCAACTTGGCTTCCTTTCTCCATAAACTCTCTTCCCTCTTGTCTTGTCTTTTGCTTCCTCTTTGCTGCCGCCCCTCCTTTATTTGACGCTCTAATTTCCTCTTGCCAGATCCCAAATTTGGTTCATCAGCAGTTACTCATCCTTAAATCTTATTATTCACCTGTGATCATTGGGCGACCTGTAAGAGGCATGAGATTAATGCAAAAAAGAGAGTTCCTTACTATGGGAGGAGATCTCTGGCTATCAAAAAGTCATTTTTTTAAAGTCACATATTAAGCACTAATGTAAATATGAAAAAATTTAAAATGATGGCATAGATTATTAATGAGTCCAGGAATAAGGCAAAGAAGGACAGCCTGAAAAAATAACCTCAAATGAATATAACAAAATTGCCCATTTTTTATTGAGATAACTAAAACTGAGATAAAGTACTAGTTTTTTAATTAATGAAAATGTATTATTAGTCTTTAAACTAGTCATGTACTTTCTCATACAGAGTTTTCAAGGAGCTGCTTAAAGTGTTTCTGATACTTTGAAGTATACTTACTTACATAAACATTCTGGAGTAGATGGAAGTGTGTGTCTCATGCATTCTCAATCAGAAACTATAAAGAAAGTCATATTCAGTAAATCAAAATTTACCTTATAATGTAATAGTTTTACAAGCACATGAAGCCTTTTGGAGTGGCTAAGGCTGTATATGTATATAAGGCTACTATATTTTTAGCATTCTGGGAACTGAGGCCTTTTATTTTTCTTAAATTATGAACTTTTAAGACAGTTGCTATACGTGGATCCCTATCAAGTTTTTGCCTTCTTTACATCATCAAGCTTCTTTTCAAATTAATTCTTAAGGGCATGCTTTTTATACCCTCTGTATTAATTTCCTTTTCTAGAAGTCTATATTAGTAAGGCCATATCAGGAAAATTAGTATTTTTAGTAGAGCTGTTCTGAAATTTTTCCACAAGAGATATTTTGCAATAACTGAGCTATATTGTTTCATGGAATTTGTATCCAACTGCTTCATTTTTGCCTTGAGATTTCCAGTGTGCCTAATATTAGGTAAAGAAAATAGTTGATATATAACTGGATGTGAGGTGGCCATTTTAAATTGTAGGTAACAGGATTTATCTCTGGACCCCTTCATTAACTTTAAAATATATATTTTTTAAAATGGGGAAGTTTAGATTCTTCTTTTTAATTTGCAACACTTCAACTTCTAGTATTGCTTTCTGTAGGGGAGAATTTTTCAGTTGACAACATGAGTTGATTTCATAAGTGATAGTATTTAAAATTAGAGATGCTTTATTACAAAAAAATCCCTTTAATGTATGATTTAGTACGGCAACTCTTTTTAAAGTAATGTGTTTAAAAGAAAACCATGACCTCATGATAAAAATAATACTAAACCAATTATTAATAACTACAGTTTGCCATCAAACGTCTAAGCTAAATAATTACATTATTAGAAGAAAGGTACTGAAAGCACAGCACCAGAAACTGTGCTTTAATATTCAAATAATAAAAGACTTTAGGTCCACCATATATTTCTGGAGGAGCCAGTCCTACAGTATGGGGGGCATACTTATTATTTCAGTTGTCATAAATGTGGATCACAGTATTTTCTGAACTTTTTGTTTTATTTTGCATTTTTCTATAATGAGCACTTTGACCTCTTTTCGAGTTTATTTGTTCTCCAGAAATGCACAATACAAATTAAAAGAAAGTTCAGTCATCACAGTGCCTTTTGGGACACGCGACTGTCTGGAATATACTCATGTCCAGCTATGGTTAGAAGTCCCATAGGTTGTAGCTATGTTTTCCTTTTTGTGATGTGGCTCTGTTGGAATAAAACTAGTCTTAAAGTAATTCTGTAATTTCTCTAGAGTGCAGTCTTCTCACCCATAGGCTGTGAGTAATAGTACCTGGGCACAGGTTTTGGGAGAAGAATCAGTTTAGATAAGATGTGTAAAACAGGTTTGGTGAATGTCAAACGACTGAATATTTATTTCTATAAATAATGATAATGATTGTTCTGTTTCTAATCTTTGTAATTTCTGTATATCATTAACTATGGGAGTGCTTAGACTATTCAAAATAGTATTTCTAAGGCCTTATTTTATTTTTAATTTTAACAATTATATTTAGGATATTTACGGAGAGGAGCAAACTGAGCATTCTAGCCGTCAGCTATTGTAGAAAAGAGTGGCATTATATTATCCCAAAAGGTTAGCTCAGTGTCATACCTTGGTAGAATACATGCCTTAAATTCAAAAGCTCTGTTATGTTTGAATTTCACTTCTATAAGCTTTGGTATTCAGTAGTGCCGAGTTCAAGGTCTAAATTGGAAAAACTTGCAAGAAGTATTTTTGCATTTTTTTTCACGTTGTACATCTTTGCCTTAATGGCCTTTTATGGGCCTTTAATGATATGTGCCATCTTTTTTTTTTAATATTTGTATTGGCACCTAATTTTAATATGGGATTAAAAAATATGACATTTTGATATCCAGAGATTTCCTCTTATAGTTACTTTTTTGCGTTAATTTTATGACATTTTTCCTCTTTTCCAAAATGAGCACACAATTCCTCCTCAAAACTAATGACTGTCTTATTTTTCAATAGGTTGTTTTAATTTTGAATATATCAGGACCTTTCTTGAGGAGTAGCATTTTAGAGATAATGTTTTGTGGTTCTCGCTGGATATTTTAGAAGTTTTATTTTGATTACGTGGGATATGTCCTACATGATCATAAGCACTTCGTTAATAAACATGGTTTGTTATTACTGAGATCACCCAGTTTTTCAGCAGGAGAATAATAAATAGAAGTTGTGTGATTCCATAGTCACTGTAGGGTATACTCTATAGCAGAGTGATTCTGAGTTATAACCACATATCCTAAATTTCAAGCTAAGTGTGTGTGTGTATGTGTGTATATATACATATATACATATGCAAGCATACCTCGTTTTATTACACTTTCATTTATTACGCTCCGTAGATGTTACCTTTTTTATAAATAAAGGTTTGTGGTAACCCTGCGTCAGGCAAATCGGTCATCACCATTTTTTCAAAAATATGTGTTTACCTTATGTCTCTTTTGTCACATTTGGAAAATTCGTGCTATATTTCAGACCTTTTCATTATTATTATATTATATCTGATATGGTGGTCTGTGATCTTTGATGTCACTATTGTAATTGTTTTGGGGAGCCATGAGTGTTGCCCACGTAAGATGGCAAACTTAATTGATAAATGTGTTTGTTTTGAGTGCTCCACTGTCTGGCTGTTCCCTTGTCTCTCTGGGGCTCGTTGGTCCTCCCTATTCCATGAGACACAAAGATTTTGAAATTCAACCTATTAATAACCATACAGTGGCCTCTAAGTGTTCAAGTGAAAAGAAGGGTTTCATGTCTCTCACTTTAAATCGAAAGCTAGAAATGATTAAGCTTAGTGAGGAAGGCATGCTGAAAAAGAGAGAAGCCAAAAACTAGGCCTCTTGTGCCACATGGCCAGATTGTGAATGCAGAGAAAAAGTGCTTGAAGGAAATTAAAAATGCCACTCTGTTGAGCACACACATGATAAGAAAGCAAAAACAGCCTTATTGCTGATATGGAGAAAGTTTTAGTGGCTAGAGAGAAGATGAAGCCAGCCATGACATTCCCTTCGGGCACAGCCTAATCCAGAGCAAGGCCCTCTGTTTGATTCGGTGAAAGCTGAGAGAGATAAAGAAGTTGCAGAAGAAAAGTTTGAAGCCAGCAGAGGTTGGTTCATGGGTTTTAAAGAGATATGTCATATCCATAACATAAAAGTACAAGGTGAAGCAGCAAGTGATGATGAAGAAGCTGTAGCACATTATCCAGAAGATCTAGTTAAGATCAATGATGAAGGTGGCTACACTAAACAACAGATTTTCAGTGGAGACAAAACAGCTTTCTGTTGGAAGAAGATGCCATCTAGGGGTTTCATAGCTAGAGGGGAATAGGCAATGCCTGGATTGAAAACTTAAAAGGACAGGCTGACTAGTTAGGGGCTAATGCAGCTGATGACTTGAAGTAGAATCCGTTGCTGATTTAGCATTCCAAAGATTCTGGAACCCTTAATCATTATGGTAAATCTACTCTGTGGGGCTGTGCTCTATAAAAGAAACAGCAAAGCCTGAAGGATAGCACATTTGTTTACAGTATGGTTTACTGAATATTTGAAGTGCACTTTTGAGACCTACTACTTGGAAAAAGATTCTTTTAAAAGTATTACTGCTCACTGACAGTGCACACAGTCACCCCAGAAGCTCTGATGGAGATGTAGAAAGAGATGAATGTTATGTTCAGGCCTGTTAACACAGCGTCCGTTCTGCAGTCCTTGGATCAAGGAGAAATTTCAAAATTCAAGTCATTATTTAAGACATACATTTCATGAAGCTATAACTGCCATAGTGATTCCTCTGGTGGATCTGGACAAAGTGAGTTGAAAACTTTCTGGAAAGGATACATCATTCGAGATACCATTAAGAACATTCGTGATTCATGGGAGGTTGTCAAAACATCAGCATTAGCAAAAGTTTGGAAGAAGTTGATTCTGACTCTCATGGATGACTTGGAAGGCTTCAAGACATTAGTGGAGGAAGTAAGTGCAGATGTGGTAGAAATAGCAAGAGAACTAGAATTAGAAGTGGAGCCTGAAGATATGACTGAATTACTGCCATCTCCTGATAAAACTGGAATGGATGAGGTGCTGCTTTTTCTTAAAGATGAGCAAAGAAGGTGGTTTCTTGAGATGGAAGCTACTCCTGGTGGGGATGCTGTGAGCATTGTCGAAATGACAAAGGATTTAGAATATTCCATCAACTTAGTTGATAAAGCAGCAGCAGTGTTGGAGATGACTGACTCCAGTTTTGAAGGAAGTTCTACCATGGGTAAAATGCTATCAAATGGCATTGCATGCTACAAGCAAATCATTCATGAAAAGAAGAGTCAGTTGATGTGGGAAGCTTCATTGTTGCCTTGTTTTAAGAAATTGCCATAGATACCCCCACCTTCAGCAAAAACCTCCACTGAGCAGCCATCAACGATGAGGCAAGACCAGCAAAAAGACTACAAATTGCTCAAGACTGAGATGATTGTTAGTATTTTTTAGCATTAAAGAATGTTTTTAACTAAGTGCATTTTTTAGACATAATACTATCACCCACTTAATAGACCATTGTATAATGTAAATGTAGCTTTTATATGTACTGGGAAACCAAAATATTCATGTGATTTGCTTTATTGCAATATTAACTTTATTGTAGTGGTCTGGAACTGAATCTATAGTATCTCTGAGGTGTGCCTGTATATATATATATATATATATTTTTTTTTTTTTTCACGAAGTAAGCATGCTTTCAATATCAGAGATAAAAACATTAATGAAATATGTCTTTTTAGGGAATAATAAAAATGATTAAAATTACTAATGTTTTTGCTGGAGTTAGGTTATCAAAGCATTTTTTTTTAACACTGACACAGTCATTCATATTTTCTAGGAGAAATTACCATGCACCTTTGGAGTTATTTTTTATTTGATAGAAAAGATGTCCCTAACTGAGAGTACTAATTCTAAATTTTTGTTGACAGGTGCTGCTATTGAATTGTATTTGGATTATAAAATTCACAAGTTTCATAACTGGAAGCTTACAGAGTGCATTGATGAGATGATTAGAATTACTCTTTTGGTTATGTAAGTTTTTAAATAATGGAAGAAGTTCTAGAAATCATACAAAAATTTCCAAAATAAGACTTTCAGAGGTTGTGAATAATAGTGATTTTCTGTCATTTTTGTCATTTAAACACAGTTCTCTATTATTTTTTTGCTCAGCAATAAATGAGTCAATAGGTCCATCTGTATGTTTCTGTTTATATTCATATCGTATATATGACTATTATGTATGTATATAGTGTTTTTAATAAGTGAATGTGTGTGTGTGTATATATATGTTTTCTTTTATTTTTTTTTTGAGACAGGGTCTTGCTGTGTTGCCCAGGCTGGTGTGCTGTGGTGTGATCATAGCTCCCTGTAGCCTTGAACTCTTGGGCTCAAGGGCTCTTCCAGCCTCAGCCTCCTAAATAGCTGGGACTACAGGCACAAGCCATCATGCCTGGCTAATTTTCTAATTTTTTGTAAAGACGGAGTCTTGCTATATTTTCTAGGCTGGTCCTGAACTCCTGGCCTCAAGGAATTCTTCCCATCTCAGTCCCCCAAAGTGCTGGGATTACACATATATTGTAGACTTTGGAAATTAGGAAAACTGAAAAAGGAGTTTTGTTTTGTTTTTGAGACGGAGTCTCACTCTATCGCTCAGGCTGGAGCGCAGTGGTGCAATCTAGGCTTACTGCAGCCCCCGCCTCCTAGGTTCAAGTGATTCTCCTGCCTCAGCCTCCCTAGTACCTGAAGCTACAGGCATGCGCCATCATGCTCAGCTAATTTTTTGTATTTTTAGTAGAGATGGGGTTTCACCATGTTGGCCAGGGTGGCCTCGAACTCCTGAGCTCAGGTGATCTACCCGCCCTGGCCTCCCAAATGAAAATGGAGTTTTCATTTCCATGTCACAGTTGTTTTTCAATATAGATCTTCAGTGACGGGAAGCCATTGCTATAGGCTGGTAATTTGATAACCCATTTTGAAATGTATTTATTGAGCTCATTGTAATTCAGTGTGCCTCTGGTGAAAGGCGTGGGATGGTATAGATTGAAAGAATAATCTGTGGTTGTTCCCTACAGAGACCCTGCTGCCCCTTTTTGGACAGTCATCTTTTAACCTGGCACCCACTAGTGTATTTGCTAAAACGGAGTATTCCAAAATTTAAATGATGTCACATTTGAAAGCAATGCCAAGAAACAATGCGGCAGTTTCTAAATTTTGTGAAGCTAAAATCCCTGGTTACAAGAAAGAGTACATGTCACAGATGAGTAGTTAGTAATGACTTCAGTTTAGCAGGAAAAGAGCAATTCCCATATGCTGATTCTAGTCTCATAACAAAGAATGTTATAGAAAGATTGCACAGTATTTAACAAGCTGTGAGTTAATGTGACAGTGTCGGTGTATCTAGTTCCAGAAGGATAATCACTTTACCATATTTCTTCAAAAATATTTTAAGTTATATTCCAAAACAGAAAACTTGATACATATGAATCCAGACTGTTCCCTGCAACACCTCCCCACCCCCAAGTTAGGTAGTAAAATCAGGTTTAAGCAATTGAATTGCTTCCGACATGCTGGCTCCTAAATACCTGAATAAATGTAGAAGTTCTATTGTCAGACTCAGAGGCTTCCTTGTTATATAAGGGCGAGTGGGTATAAATGAGAGTGTTGCATCTTGAACTGTAATTATCCAAAAACTTAGTTTTCAATATGTGAGTTTACCTCTAACCAATAGCCTCTCCTAATTTGAACATAGACTATGTCCTTCAACACTTACGGAAACCTTAGGAGTTGAGAAAATGACGTAAAGTTGTATTGCTTTCAGTCCTTTGGAACACATACTTGTACTGTAGGTATGTTAGTTACCAGCAATTCATTTCCAGGGTTTTTCCCAAAGACCTGCTGTTTTATGCATGTTCATATTAGCACTATGATTTGCTTATTCCTGTGAACATGAACGACAATGACAGATAGCACTTTTGAACAGTAGACCTGTGTCTTTTAAAAGCTTAAAACTCCATGCTCATCATTTTGTCGCTGCAAAGATTCCTAAAGGCAGGCATGGGGAGGCATTGTAGAATAGGGAGAGGATGTTATTTCCTTCAGTGGTTTAAGGAAATGCATGTTTTCCATCATGAAAGAAAAGATAATCATTATCAAATTCAGAGGATATTGTTTTATCATTCCCGTAATGAACTTGTGTCTCTTTTATCAATTAACATGTAGATGGATATTAGGACAAACCAGGTTCAGGTAGAAAGAGGTACATAAAATTAATAATTCTTCATGAGGAATTTCTGCAAAGTGCCTTTTATAGAGTTTTTTTTCTTGGAAATTTTTGAAATTATCAAGTATAAAGTTGATGCTTAAATTATGTTTTAATGTTTCTTAAGACTTTCTCTGGATTCAGATTATGGAATTAAGGTGTTTTGATACTATGAAAGTATGTGTTGCTAATACTGTAACATACTGTACATTTACTATACTGTCAATAATATATGTAACTACTACTGAGTATTGACTACTTTAAGAAGTTAAGGTCTCTCAGTTTGTCAAAAGAGACATTAGTCTTATATCGAGTGTCCTCGTGAAGTGACATAAGCAGGCAACCGACATTCTACTACCACTTTTTGACTTTTTATTTATTTATTTATTTTTGAGATGGGGTCTTACTCTGTTGCCCAAGCTGGAGTGCAGTGGCACTATCTCAGCTTACTGCAACCTCTGCCTCCCAGGCTCAAGCAATCCTCCTGCCTCAGCCTCTGGAGTACCTGGAACTACAGGCATGTGCCACCATGCCCGGCTAATTTTGTTTTGTAGAGATTGGGTTTCACCGTGTTACCCAGGCTGGTCTCCAACTGCTGAACTCAAGTGGTCCACCGACTTGGCCTTCCAAGTGCTGGGATTACAGACATGAACCACCACGCCCGGCCACTATTTGATTTATACTGTATTTTTAGTGTACAAGCTGTTTAAGAGAAACATTGATCTTAAAGCATAAGAGTCAGTGACTTTGAAAAGTGAAAACTAGGGAAATTTGGTCAAATTTCCTTTAATCCTTCCACCCAAAATTGTTTGGCTGCCTGCGTTTTGTAATCATGTAATGATTGACTGCTGGACATTGTGGCTCACGCCTGTAATCCCAGCACTCTGGGAGGCCAAGGTGGCAGGATGGCTTGAGCCTAAGAGTTTGAGACCAGCCTAAGCAACACAGGGAGACCTCATCTCTACAAAAATATATAAAATTTAATTAACCCGGAATGGTAGTACATGCCTATTGTCCCAGATACTTGGGAGGCTGAAGCAGGAGAATTGCTTGAGTCTGGAAGGTCAAGGCTGCAATGAGCCATGATCATGCCACTGTACTCTAGCTGGGACAACAGAGCAAGACCCTGTTTCAAAAATAAATAAATGAATAAATAAATAAATAAATAAATAGATAAATATCATATAGTGATTGAATTTACCTGTGCAGAAAGTACCTTTTTCTCCCAATGGGTGCTGGCATCTTCTTTCAGTATATATAGAGTGGCCACTTCGTGTGCTACTTGTTAGCAGTTTATAGTCTAATGGGGGAAGGATAGGAGGAATAAAAGAAATTATAGCACATTGCATTTACTGTCTATTTCAGTGTGCATTATCTTATTCATTTAATTTGTACTCTCTTTTCTGTTTATTCACTTAAAAAAACCCTGTAAAATAGGCCAGTTATACATATTATTGTGGGAATTAAGAAAGTGAAGATGTGAGTAAGCTCAAAGAAGAGGGTAAAAACCCAGCCAAAACCACTATTGGTTTTGGTTAATGTGCTTGCATAATCCTTTGAATCTGTGTCTTTTCTGAGTGTATGTGTAAAATTGTGCGTAAGTGTGTGTAGTTCTCTCTGTATCCTGTCCAACTTTGGCAAAGGGGTAGTTTTGCCAGGATTTGCTTTTGGAGCTACAAGGAGATCTCTGCCCACACCTTTTTCGTGAGGTCAGTTACCTCACATTTGAGAACAACGTCAATTTTTTTGGCCTTAAAGGCAGTGTTGGCTTGTGCCTAAATGTACCTTCATGACCTTAACACAAATTCACAAATCAAACTATTTTTTTCATTGCACTCATGTCTTGGGGCTCTCCACGGCAGAGTCTTAGCGGAATTGTTTTGGAATAGACACAAAGATTACTAACCTCTGTGGAAAAGTACCCTGACTTCATAGCGTTCCTACTTCAAAAACAAACTCCGTCTGGATGGCGAGTCACTGGGAGACTTGAGTGATTACGAGGGAGATTTGGTGTAAAATGGAATTTTAGATCAACCTTTAGCACCTAAATCTGAGGTCTGTCAAGTCTCTGTTTTTATAGATCTGACTTGAAATAAAGAGGTGTGTTCTGTTGAAGCCTTCCTAACCCTTATTTTAGCTACTGATTTACATGGCATGTACTATTAGGGGTCATAATTGAGTTTTAAACAAGTTCTGGGAAAGCTCCCAGTGGGACTGGGAAAATCTGGCTCATTTTGGAAAACCTATGTTTACATTTTTAAATAATTTGGAAAACCTGATAAAATGCTGCAGGTGTAAGAACTTAAGAATTATAATGGATCAGGATAAACGGGGCTAGAATAAAACACTAAGTACAGTCAGGCAGTCCATGGAAACAAACAGATGGGTGTCAAGAGCTAAGTTAGTGAGTTGATCAGCTCTATTTTTGTCTTTTCAGTAAGTTTCATGAAGCTTGTCCAGTAAACATGAATAACTTCAATAAGTTCATGCAGCAAATATTCATTAAGCAGCACCTACTCATTTATGGGATACTGTACTAAGGTGTGAGAATATCAATATGAATGACAACAAAAGAACACTGTCCAGGCAAGAATACAAATAACAGATAAATAAAATATTGATAGTCATAACGCCAATATAGCTATATAAAGATGATCATAGCACATAAATTCTGGAAAACTCCAGTATCGTTAATGTCTCACGTGTGTATATCAGTCAGCCCATTTTTTATCTGAACCTGTGCGATATTTCTGAAGTTTTAAAATTTCCAACTTCTTTTTATGATCAGAGTTGAAGATTTATTTTGAAACCCATAACTTTTCTTCATTTTCTATCTTTCCCTTCTTCAGTCTGCACGTCACACCACATCTAGTTTAGTTTTCCTGATCTCTTCTTTTTAGAAACTTCAAGTGGCTTCCTGCTTTCTGCAAGTGGTCCAGCGTCATCAACTGGGATTCAAGATTCTATCTTATTAACCTTGGCAACCACGTCTTCCATGTGAGCCATTTGTTTTAAACCTAGATTCTTCTCTGTTTCTTGGCATATGTTAATATTGTTAGCAACCTTTTGTTTCTTTTACTCCTGTTTGCTGGAATCCCCTTTTCTGTCTCCTGTAGCTGTGCAATTCTTATTTCTCTCTCAGGATAATCTTCACTCTCATCTCTATTAACTGTTTCCTCTGCCATTGACCACATTGGTTATTTTATTATGAATGAAAGAAATAATAGAAATATTAATAAAAGATAGCAAACTGTTAGTACATACTGATTACTTTTTTTTTTTTTTTTTTTTTGACAGAGTCTCACTCTGTTGCCCAGGCTGGAGTGTGGTGGTGTAATCTCAGCTCACTGCAGCCTCCACCTCCCGGGTTCAAGCAATTCTCCTGCCTCAGGCTCCCAAGTAGCTGAGATTACAGGCACCCACCACCACACCCAGCTAATTTTTGTATTTTTAGGAGAGACGGGGTTTCACCATGTTGGCCAGGCTGGTCTTGAACTCCTGGCCTCAAGCTATCCTCCCTCCTCGGGCTCCCAAAGTGTTGGGGTTGCAGGCGTGAGTCACCATGCCCAGCCAAGTACTTAACTGATTACTTTCAAGGGAATTTACTGTTTGCACTGCTCATTTTGGTGCTAAATCATGTCTCTTCCTGTATTATTACTGAAATGTTTAATGTGAGGCTTGTTTCTTTAACAAAGGTAGCTAGCTTCTTAGAGAGCAATAATTTTCTCTTCGAATTTAAACATATTATATGCCCAATAAATACAGTTATGAATAATTTGATTGTGTGTATGACATTTGGTGTTGCATTGGTACTTTATTTTCCAGCCTGATAGACAAGAGTGACTTTTAAAACCATCAATGCCTCTGCATCTGTGACACAGTAAACAGGAACCCTATTGAAAATTAAATGTGTCATCTTGTGCTTCATAGCCAGACTATTAAGCTTTTAGGAAGAGATCAATTTAAAATAAATGATATGTATGTACATATATGTTAATATGTAAATATAGAGAATATAATGATTATATTTACGTGGTTGTATTTAATTCCTGATAATTAAAAAAAAAACAGGACTATTGGCATTATCTTATCAGACAATGAAAAAATGCATCAAAATCAGAGACAATATTTTAAATAAAAAATTTATGTCATTTCAGTAATGCTTTTTTACTTGACATGATTATGTAGAAAAACTATCCATAATCCAGTAGTAAACGTTTTGTATGAAAACTTGCTGTAAACTTTTGTGAATACATATGATACATTGTTTTCTAATATTTTCAGGAAAACAGAAATTTTCTACAGTATTTATGTGCTAATCTTTTATTTCATAGAATTGAAAAAATTAACCAAACACCACAGAAATTGCTAATACCACTGAACTTCTCTCAGTTCCTTAAGAAGCCACATTCTTCATCCAGGCCTTTCCCAGGTCTTCTGCTATTTCTTCTGTTGGAATCACTCAATCCTCTTTTCACCTTGCCAGTTTTTCCTATCCTAGTTTGTGTTCTTCCTTTTTACCCCCAGACCCCTTGTTGTTATACCAAACTGACATCAGTCACTGCTCTTCCTTGTTTATTTATTTCTTCTCTCCAGGTAGACTATAACCTCACTCAGGGTAAGTTTCTTCTCTGCCTTGTTCACGGTTGTATCCTCAACACCTTACTCAACACTTTACTCAACGCCTGACACATAGTTGGCCCTCAGAAACTATGTTGAATGAATAAATGTTACGTGAGTTTTGCCAGCAGGTACCTTTGACCTTGGTTTCTGGAGAAAAAAAAAAAAATCTTGTATCAGCTTGTTTGGATAATTATTTGCAGAGTTTTCGAGAAAGGGAAGTGATAGATACCCAGATGAATAAAGTATAGAACTTTTGACATGACTAACTTTATTCTAACTTATTGCATCAAAGACTATAGCAGTCATCTCTCAAGCAATATTCTGGCTGTCAGAAAATATTCTTGAACAGTGCTATCTTTTAACTGGTTAGCACTCTCCGAAGTATTTCATGTGTTTTTTTCACTGTTCATACCCTGGACTACATGTATTACCTGCCAGGATCCATCTATTATTTTAGCTCATTTGGACTACATTGGTGATACTTCATGAAGGAGAATTCCACTTTTATTTCAGTAAACCAGGGCAGGATATTTTGGGACCTACAACCACCTGTCTTTTCTTTCCTTTTTTCTTTTCTTTTCATCTTTTATTTTTTTTTTTTAACCTAGGAAGATGGTAAACACTTAGTAGGCTGCAATTGTCTTTCTTAATGACTGCCATAATGTCTCACACTTAATATAACTTGTTCTATTTTGATGTTAAAACAGGGCATTCTTAATGTTACAACAAGATTAAAAGTACTGTTTGGTATTCTCATGATATGTTAAGTCATTTAAATAACAGTATTGTTATTTAACATGATATGATAAGTCATTTAAGTAACAGTTAAATAATAGTATTGTATTTTCTGAATAGCACCCTGAATAGCACCCTGGTTTGCGGGCTCAGTAAACATGGTGTCATTAGCAGGTATAAAGATGGTGGTAATACCACCAGATACCAGTACTGTTTAGGTGAAATCTGTAATAACTTGCTTTTGAAATAATCCGGTAAAACTGTTACTATGAAATGCTGTTTTGCAAAAATTTAAAAGGATTAATGGACGTGATTAATTTTAAATAATGCTATAGAGTGCTGCTTTTTCCTGGGTAATATGTTGCTTCTTTCACAAACATCCTTTTCTATCCATGTGTAGGCTTATTTCCTGTAGAGAGCAGTAAAGCATGTAAAGCATTAATCATGCTTTGACTTCTAGAACATGTAAAGCATTTGTAGATTGGGGATCAGTCAACTAATTCTTACTTTGCTTAAACCCAAAGTTCTCAAGCTTGTTTAGGTGACTGTAGTCTTGGACTTTGTGGTTCTGTCTGAGAAACTCCATAGAATAGTGTTAAATTATCATATCATACAAAGATGGGGTAAATTATGTACAATAAAATGTGATTGTATTATATCAGTGTGTACCTACAAAACAAAGACTAAATGCCACATGAAACAGTTTTTTAAGGAATAAGATTTTCCAGTTTTCTTGTTAACACATTTGTGTGCTGCCTTTTTTTTTTTTTTTTTTTTTTTTTTGGTTAGTTACTAGTACACATTAGAAGCCTTTTGACACTAGAAGCCAAAGTCTCAAGAAAATATTAACCAGGTATAAAGTTTAAAACTGATGGCATTTTACCTATTAACTTATCTTTTTTATGCAAAATAAGAAACCACTCATCATTATTCTGTTAGTGAGATGGGATGCCTCGGTCTACTGGTATTACATAGATTTACAGCAACCACCTTAGATGAAGGTAGAATCTAGCACACACTTCATTTAAATACAACATTTATTCAGCCTTATAAAAATATTCAGAATTTTAGATACATGAATTCTCTGAAAAAAACACAGTATTGTTTTATTTGCTCTCTTTCATCTGTTCCCTCATGTCTTCTTGGGTAAGCAGTTACAACTTAACCCCCTTTCAGTTCCAGTTTCCTCATTTGTCAAATAGGACTACTAAATAACTAGCAGGCTTTTGGTGAAAACCAACTGGGGAAATTACGTGAGCCAGTAAGCAAATGGCTGGTACATAATAAGTACTCAAGAAATGTTAGTTCTCTTCCACCTTTACGTAGCTTGTCTTTGTCATATAATCAAGATAGTGCATCCTCATGGAACATTTAATATCTACAGATGTGTGTCTGTGCTTGCCTTTCCACCACCACCACCACTGGCAGAATCACATACAGAGTTCTTATTCTCTCTTCTGTTTCCCTGTCTCTGATTATCTTCACCCGTTAGGGTGTCTGTTGCTTTCTGCTCTTGTTTTTGCCCTTCATCTCTCTTTTCAAACTCCTCACCCTTTGAAATCCCATTTGTTCAGAACACTTTATTTTCTCTTCAATTTCTCTTCTCTTCCTTCTTTTACCACCTGTTTGCCTGCTAGAGCACATCCTGGCCCTTTCTCCCCTGTAATTCAGCCTGAGGCGTCAATGACCCATTCCACTCCATTGGATTGCTTGATTTGCTCATCAAAATATTGCAGCTCAAAGGTTTCTTCTCAATGTATTACTCCATGCTCTCTGCAGAACAACTGCTGTTTCACTGAAAAATCTCACACACACTCTTAAACTCTAGCTGAAAAGTGCACAGATCTTAAGTCTGTAGCTCAATGAATTATTACAAAACAAATACACCTGTGTAACTATCGCTCATGTCAAGAAATACAATGTTGCCAGTACTCTGGAAGCCCTTTGTGCTCCTCCTGATCTCTCTTCCTCAGTCGCTCTCCTGACTGCTAAACACATTAGATAGTTCTACTTGTTTTTGAACTTTGCGCGTGTTTGTATACATTGAAAGCATACATTGGTTTGTGTCTGGCGTGTCACAATCAGCATCATGTTTGTAAAATTCATTCATGTTGTATATAGTTTGTTCATTTATATTGTAGCATAATATTCTGTTGTATGAACAGGTATTGTATTTTATAATCATATACCACAACTTTAAAAACTCTATTCTACTGCTGTTACAGATTTAGGTTGTTTTCAGTTTGAGAAATTCAGAAAGTAATACTGTGAGAATTGGGGTGTGTGTCTGTGTGTGTGTGTGTGTGTGTACACGCATTTTAAAATTAAACTTCTGGTTTTGTGTCCTTCTGAATGTTTTAAGTTTCTTGGAGTCTAATCCAGATGTTTGAGGCTTTTCTGTATTCTTTTTATGTTCCAGGCTGTTCTCTTAAAAGATAAACTATTTATTTTTTATGTATTATGCTACTTGTACAGTATATTTTGAATTTTGGAATGTTGCAGAATACAGAATGAAAAATTTGTAAATAAAACATATATATACAAATGCATATATTTGTAGTAAACATTATATATTTAATAAACCTATTACATACCATATGATGTTCATGTATAAAAGATACATAATCATCCAAATATATAAACATACAAATTCATTTTACTGATTACTATACCCTTATTATAGAATTATCACTATATAGAGACTGTGCCAATTTTTAATGAACTTTCCTCTGTGTAATCAGTCTACAGATATTTTTGATGTGTAAAGTTATACAAACATTTATGGAATCCAAATCAAACCAACATGGTTGTGATTTACCATTAAAAAAGTAAATTCAATAGTTCTTATTTCTCATGACTTGTGCATTGCTTGATCTGTGCCTATGGATCTAGAGCTATGATATCTGATTCTTTTTTCAGCCTAAATAAGGAGAAAATTAATGCCTTGATTCCCTGGATGTCTTGATTTGGTTAGTTATTATGTTGTTGAGACAACTGTAGCATTTTTTCTAGCTGTTAGTTTCCTGAGCCTATTTAATATCAAGAGATTCAGACTTTCCTTGAAGACAAAAGCAGTATGTAGAAATTTTCAAGTGTGTCAACATCCATCTATCCATCCATCCAATAAGAATAAGTGCCTACTGTGTCATAGGCCTGTCACTGTGAGGAAGGGCATAATAGTATCACTTGGCTTTTTAAAAACTTGCATGTCCCTTGTGCCAATAACCCCTTATACTTTATTCCTCTGCAATAGTCACCATCAGAGTCTGCCAGTGCTAATGATGGAAATGAGCCTCAGGTGTGCTGCCCCTGGAAAAAGCTTGCGATCACTGATGAGATGTAGCTATGTGTATATATATAATTATTATATATCTATATTTTGGTTACTATCCCATAGATGACTGGATATCTATTATTTTGAATTAACAATAATAATATAACTCATAATATATTTTCTGGTTTGAAGGGTTTCACAGTCTAGACCAGTAGCCTAAAACATAAACACATAATTTTGTGTAAAGTGGCAAGTACCTCAAGAGAAGATATGCATAAGGTGCCACGTGACGGTGGAGAAGACTAAGTTTTGCTTATGAAAATTGTAGAGGGCTTTGTAGAAGTGAATCCATTTTAGAGACATGTAGTTTGGTAATGTTGGTGATGTGTTAGGCATTATGAGGCAGATTCAAAAGTTAGGATAATCTGGTAGTCGTGAGAATATTGGGAAGATTGTATATTCATTTACTTGACATAACTATAGAGGCAGACAAATATGTCTGATAGCAGCCTTTGTAACATGGCATCTTGTAGATTGTGTTCTCTTGTAAGTTTCTTAAAATGTTATCACTTTTTGTGTTGGTTAACTGTTGTTAAAGTGTTTATGAGAAATGCATTGGGAAATGCAGTGGTCTTTAGATTCCTTCAGACTCAGCTTGTTCATGTGCTAGGTCTGTGTCTAGGCAAGTGACTTAACTTCTCCATGTCTTAGCTGCATTATCTGTAAACTGTGAATGATAATAGCACTTAAAGAATGGTTCATCCAAATTAAAATCAAATGAGATAATGCACTCTTGGCACAGTTCCTGGCTCGTATAATAAGAACACGAAATATTTTTGTTATTAGCTAAAAATTCAGGTTAGGATATGTATCAACATTGAAGATCATAGGCCTTAAAAAAGTCTACCTCTGACTTTTGGTTTCTTTCAACATCCAATTAAACTCTGAAATAATTATTTGTAAAATACCTGAATCTGGAATTATATATGTGTATGGATGTGTGTGTGTGTGTGTGTGTGTGTGTGTGTGTGTGTGTGTGTATTCCATTAGTCTGTTATGACAGGTGTCCACAACAAGATTGATGGAGAAATTACTAATTGGGGTGCAGATGGTGAAAATCTTTTCTAAAGGTCTGTGTGTGTGTCTGTGTATGCTTAGATAGATTCTTAAGTTTATATTGAATTTGAAAGTGAAGATTGACTAGATTGTCTATACAAAATACTTAACAAGTGAGCTAATTTCTGCCTGAATTCTGTAGTACTACTCATGTATATCACGTCACGATTCTTCCTCTCATATGTGAATGTGTAAAATAGAGGCTGTGTGGGATGGATCCAGAAGGAACTCGTGGTCATCCTCTCAGGCTTGAATCTCACCAGTCTATCTGGCTTTGTGTTTACAATTAATTTAAGATTAATCACCTGTTTCAGATTTACTTTGACATCTGCCTAACTTATTTTTTATTTTATTTCTTCTTTCTGATCTTTTGTTTTAATCTTTGGGGGTAAGATAATGCAATAATGATAAAACAAAATTCAAAAGCCCATAAAGCTATGGGATCTGCTTGGGATTTTCAAGGGTGAGATAGGGTCTGTACTAGACATGTGTTTACTGATTGTGACCCCAGGCATTGGTTTTCTGTCCTTCATTGTTAGGACAGGTGGATCTGGGGACACAGACTAAGTGGAGTGGGGAAGAAAGGATTTATTAATAACCAGGGAGGAGCATGTGGGTTAGATCTGAGTTATCTGCAAGCATTTGAGAACTACCGATTGTAACTATATGAACTGAAGATGCCTCAGTGCAATCCTGGGTCTTTCTACGTTCCATATTTAATTAAAAGCCTTTGCCGTATGTTGGTTCCGGACTCAATTTTAATCAGATAAAATTTAAGTTATTATAAAATAATGACAAATTTAGCATACAGGGTTTTAAATTGATCACAGCAGCTGGACAGCATTGGCAACAACAGTTGTAAAAGTAGAGCTTCTTTATGCAGTGATATCTGTATAATCGATTTAGCTCAAAGACAACATTGAGTTTATATCCACATATGTTTATGAATGTATAATTTTGACACCTGGGATTTTATTGTACATAGATGTTTTATCCATTCCCTTTTTACAATCCAATGTTCTATCTGTAATGCTCTTCATACACATTCTTTCAAAAAAATTCTGATTCTAAATCTTTAATCATGATATACCTTGATCTTCTTTGAATATAGATAGCTCTTCTTGAGGAAAAAAACCAAAAAGACAAAAACAAATTCTTCAGAATAGCCCACGTCATAACAAAACATCTTAGTCTTTTTGCCAAATTAATGAAGGAATACTGTTTTTTTCTTTTTTCCTTAACTATGCATGCTTTAAAATCTTGGTTAAATTTCTTCCTTGAACATTACTGTCTTAGAGTGGCCTTTCCCACTGTGTTTAGCAGAACATTAGTTCTGTTGGCTAAATGGCACTATGTGACATAAAGTCAAATGAGATTGGGAAATTTCAGTCCAAATTGAGCAGATGTCACCCTCTGCAATCCCTAGGACTTCTTAGAGCTGTAATCGCTAATGTACATTGTGGATCTCTGGGAGGGATATGTATTATACAGTTTCCATTAAACTTAATTTGACCAAGGAATCTCCTTTCATTTTCTTTTTTTGAAGCTAATATTATGGGAAGAGTGTAGAGATAAGTCTTGGGTTTCTTGTCGTCTATGCTTAAACAGTTACCATATTAAAATCCCAGGCAGAGCTTAGCTAAACTTGTGGTGAGCATGGCAGAATGTTCTGAAATACCATAATGTTTCTTCAAAAATGTTCTTATAGTTGAAGCTTTCTAAGCCTGTTACTTATCCAACTCCAAATTATGAACGGATTCTATGTTTACTTTTTTCACCCATACATAAAGCTTTTCATATCCTAGAAGTCAAGAAAAAGTGATTTAATCTTACCATGAGAAGTTGCTTCCAAGTGTGTGTGTGTGTGTGTGTGTGTGTGTGTATATATATATATATTTTAAGATCAGTTTTCTTTGGAAAATTTCTCCGTACTTAACAAAAGAGAGAAAATGACTCCTCTGTGTGTGTGTGTGTGTGTGTGTGTGTGTTTGTAATTTGTTTTTGTCAGAGTGAAAAGTGATGCTAATTAGGTTAAAATAAGTATTTGGCACTAAATAGGGTGGTATCTAAACCAAATTTTGTATTTTGTACCAAATTTCTAAATCCTTTTTGTTGCCTGAATGGATTAGCTGGTTCATTGTAATGTTTGTGTTATCTGTTGGATACGTCTATGGTTGTCCTTAGTCCGTTGGTCCTCAGATGGGTGCAGGCCATTTAAGCTGCTCCCTGTGGTACAGTAGGGGTGAACATAGTGCTTTGTGAGTTATTTCCTAGTTTCATGAGGAAGAACTATTGCATATGGAGGCACAAACTTACTTCCCTTCATTTTAGAGATACACACACATGCATATGCACGCATACAGAGTACATTACAGGTGTAAGTTCTCAGTATGTCTTCACAACATCATTTTTAATCTTATATTAGATTTGGCACTTTTAATACTACTAGTAGTAGTATTAAATACTGAATATACTTTGCTGAATATACTTGGCTTACTGGTGCTGTGAAGACAACGAGCATTCTAATTGCAGTATGTTATCTTTATGGTAAGTGTCTATTAGATTCACTACACTGTATATGTGTGTCAGTTTACCAAATGGATTTGCAATGATTGACACAGATTTCTTAAGGGAGAACTAAGAAAGCTGTTAGTTATATTGGTGGATTGAGTTAATAATTGAGATTTTCTTTTCTATTGATTAACAGGTTGGAAAACAGAGAAAAGCAACATTAATACATTAAAAAATTAAACTACCTTTACTATTCAGTGATAGTTTTCACCAATTGCTGGGAACATAGTCAAAGGCATTCCTACAAAGCACAGCACTCATTATTTTTGTTATGAGTGAAAATCTAATTTACATACAATAAAATGTCAATTCACATCATAACCATCAAGATAAATAGAAACATTTATACTCTTCGATGAGCTACTCTTTTTGAACTTAAGTGCTGTGCTTGGCTCTTTGCCCAGAGACCAGTTGAAATATTCTAAGTTTAACAGAGAAGTAGGGATGAAGTTGAAACTGACTTGTGTGCAAATGTAAAGTCAGATTGGCCTGTGTGAATCAACAGTTGTCATTGCAGATATTTTAATTGTATATGTGTGTGTGTATGTGTGTGTGTGTGTGTTTGAGAGGAAAACAAAAGGAAAAACTACTTTTCTTCAGGGAAACAAATGGTAACATTTCTCAATTTGCACAGTGAAATTGTGATCTTATTCAAATCAGGGATTTCAATACGTTTGCCTCTCACCAGTTATGAAAGGAAAAATAATCAATTCCCCTTGCCATTTGAGACTCCATGATGTATTCTTGCTCTATTTTAGTTTCCCTAGTTAGTGAAATAGGTGCATTCTTTTTTTTTTTTTCAGATATATCCTACAGTGTCATTGTGACTATAGCCTAAAGTCTTTGAAAAAATAGTTTTGTAATTTTCTTATAAAAGTACAATGGTTAATGAATTTTTTTCTCTAACATGTATTTGGATATAGGAAGATTCATTTAGGCAAATAGAACATTATTACTTAACTTACCACACTATCTCTTTTTACTTAGACAAGTGCATTTGAAATGAGATATTTAAAATCTAGAGAACATAGCAAGATGAAATAAAAGCCTAATAAAATGTGTTTGGGCTAGCATCAAAACCTTTGAAATAGGATATCTAAATAGTGTGCATTTTATCTCAGAGGGCTTTTGGTTAGTTCTAGTGTCCAGATGACTGTTAATGGGCTTTTGTGCTCTGAAGCATATGCTAATAGAAGTGATCATTTTGGATTAGTTTGATGTGAATTAATAAGAGATTTATTTGATGGAAGTTGTTTGAAGGTGATGACATTTAAAACTCAACAAGATTTAAGAAGTTCAAAAATACTTTTAAAAAATTTGGGAACAGTCAATTCAGAGAGAGCAAATTAAATAGAAATGGATGGGAAAGAACAGGATCTGACATTGAGTTTACGAAGTTTGAAGCAGTTTACAAAAAAAGCGATCTACCATTGAAGTATTGCCCTGGAATTTGAAGAAACAGAAAACATCTAAACTTCTTCAGTGATTCTTGGGTTTGTGAATTGGATAAACAATGTTCTCTTGCATTTTATAGTTCACTTAAGCAATCTGATTTTGATCTGTATATATGGAGTAGACAGGATTCAAGTTTTTTTTTTTTTTTTTCCCCTAAACCAATGAGCAAACACATATGTTCTTTCAAAACTGAACTGTATATGTTGTTCATATGGAAGCTATCTAGTTTGCTCTAGGCCCAAGATTTGACCCTCCTTTTATTTTGCTATCACTTGCTTAATTCTTTAAATTCTTTGTGGGGCCTTTTGATCAAAAGAAACATTTTTTTCTTTCTTTTATGTTTTTTTTTTTTAAATAAAAGCTACATGAAATGTGTAATTAATAACTCAGTACTCTTATGCTGGTGATACAAGCAAGCATGGAAGAAAACATATTTATTAAGGCAAAGACCATGACGACTTTCCTTTTTGTGTTAAGCTTTGGTTTTAAACAGTTGAGAAGTTTTATAAGCTGGAAAAACAAAAGGAACATGTCATCTGGCATTATATGTTATGAAAATAAGAACTGATACTTATAATTAAAAATTATATGCAACAAGATTTGAAACTGAGGTCCAGTTACAGGATCTTGCCCTCCTGCTTTTTCAGAGTCTTGTTCAGAATGTAATGTGTGTGTGTGTGTGTGTACATATATATGCACACACATATATGTATATGAAATTATATTTGGAGAGATACTCAAAAGTGTCAGTTTTCCTTGAGAATAGGAGTTCCTTATAGTCATTTTCTTTTTAAACATATCTCTCTTAAATTAATGACAATTAATAAAATTAAAGTCATCTTGCTTAGTGTGTTTGGCATATAACTGAGGTTGGATATATTTACTGAATGAATGAATATTGGGGGAAGTGAGAAACTGAGGCAAAGATAGGCTTCAGTGGTATTTAGACCACCCTTAGTAGTTGGTGGTTTACCTATAGTCTCTCAGTGCAATTGGGCAAACTTTTTAAAGGTAAAACTGAAGTGCCATTAACCGGAACCAGTGTAGAGTCACAGAGAAGCAAAAGGACTTGCCCTTCATCACATGAGCAGGTGATTTAAATCAGGTGTAGAGACTGGATATGCAATTTCCATACCATTTTTACTCAGGTTTTAATTCTTTACTTTGCTTAGGGTCAAGATACTACAAAGAATATAGAATTTGGAAAATTTACACCTCTTACCTTCAAAGAGTTTCTCATCTAATGGAAATAAATTTTAGTTCATCTGCATTGAGCTGATGTGTGATCTAAGATCTGTTTTTAAATTACTGTGATAGTTGATTTCTTTAGTTGAATAATTTATTTGATTATCTATTGCAAGGTTAGTTGGAGTAAGAATATATCATTAAATGTAGGCATGTATATATTTATATGTAATATATGTAATATAACTAAATCACTAGTGGTTAATTTACAGTATCTAGGTAATGATAGAAAACTCAAATCCCTTTGGGTGTGAAGGTGCCCTCTTGAGAACATCAGTCAGTCTTCTATGGGAGAAGATTTTTTTTCTTATGTATTTAAACATTTTAAATAGTGCGATAAACTAGTTATCAGAATTATTTTTAAGCTCTAATGCTGATTATTTCTACACCATAAGTCTGTCTAAATTATATGGTAACAGAAATAATGCACTCCTATTTTTATAAAAGTAAACACATTTTCTAAGAAAGCAAAGAAAGCACTTAGATTTGTTTTATTTAGAAGGAAATATGGTTAATTAAAAGTAGAAATTTGTAATTTTTACAGATGGAATGTCTTATATCTCAGCAATGAAAATTAATACAAAGAGTGTTTTTGGAAAGCTACATATATTTTTAACCTGCCTAAATATCTTGGCACATAATATACATTCTCATTATATGGGCTGTTCAGGTGGAGAATAATGTAAATGTAGGCCTGCTCCCTACTACTTAGCCCCAGAGGTCAATTTTTAATCTCACAATTAAATAGAGGACTTAAAATAGCAATTTTGAGCTTTGCAGTTCTCCTTTAAATTCTTTACCTCCTCTTTTTCAACTTCACTTTTAGCCCATTATCTAAAATGGCAATTCATAGTGGACTTACTCTAATGGGCATTTTGAACTTTTCTGGGGGTAGGGTACTGCATCAAGGATACTGCTATGTAGTAGGGTGATAAAGATTAAAATAGAGTTGCCAAAACTAATGACTGCGTTCATTGTTGTGATTAGGTATTTTAATTGCTTTAAGATTTTCCCTTTAAAAGCGTTTGCTGGTGTTTACAAATTAAGATCTTTTACCCCCACCCCATTGTAGGTAAGTATTATGGTTATTAGGGTTGACGGGGTTTTAGAGGTTAAATAATTTCACCAACATCACAGTCTGTTATGAAGATGACTTATGTCCTATAACCTTTTATATGATGTTCCTCCTTCTCTTGTTGCTTTATTAAAACCCAGGGGAGGGAGAGGATCTTGCTCAAGATCTGCTCATGCTTTTATATCTTTCAGGCGGCCTATGATGCTGGCATATTAATATATTTTAGGTGTGATACATGAAAATGTGTTTACATCATTTAGGAAGGAAAATTTTTTTTTTTTGCTTTGTTTTGCAGATGTACAGATCAGCTCTCAAAATGTCTTCTGTGTCTTCCGAGCGTCTTCTAAGACAATTGCATTAGCCTCCTGCTAGTTGACTAATAGAATTAATAATTGTAAAAAGCACTCTAAAGCCACATGCCTTATGAAGTCAATGCTGGGTATGATTTTACAAGTATGTGATCTATTTTTTCAAGTGAAAATGTTAACTGGAAAAGTTCTTGGCACACAGTAAAACATCATGCAATCTGTTATTTGTCTTAGAGATAATAACTTGAGGGTGGCTATAGTCTTATGGTATCTAACTTACGACTTGCTAGGGGAGTTTCTTCCACTTAGAAGTATGACAGATGTGCTTATATTTACATAATCTGTCACTCTGAAAAATTATGATGATATAATTCCAGTAAAATTATTTTTTCTATAACTACTTCAAAGTATAGTCAACTAAATTAAGCACACTTTTTTTTTTTCTTAAAAAAAACAGCAACTAAAGAGCATGCCCCTGCCCCCACAACACAAAATAAAACCCAAACGACCTTTCGGATATTTCTTTGAAGTTTTAGCAGTTTAACAGTCTTTGCAATGTGTATTATTAAGGACTTTATTCAGCATAAGGAGTCGTGAGTCATAAGTGTTCGAAGTATCTGTTCTTGGGTAGAAGAAGGAACTTCAATTTTAGAAAGATGATAATTTAATTAAGTCATATTTTCTCCCAGCCACTAAAGATGCTGGTTGAGTAGTCTTTAAACTATGACCCATTATATATCTTCAATGTAACAATAAATCAACTAGATCTAAAGCTTCTTCTTGTTTTGAAAAATAAGTTAATTTTTAAAATATTAATGTATTTGGATCTATTCACTTTTAAGTATTTTATCTTGGTTCACTTGCTATTTAAAATGTTGCCATTTTCCTAATCACTCACCCTGGCGTTAACATACGGGCATAAACCATTTTCTCTTCATTTTGACGGAAGGATAATCTTAATGAATTAGATTGTTTCTTCCTCATTTCTTCGTGAGTCCTGTCTTTTGATATAGAATTTTTAATTTTTTTGTGTGTAACCTTATTCATTTCATTTAGGTGGTTCAGTGTTAGATTCTAGTCATCTTAAGAAGAAACGGTTAAAATACAAATGATACAGGTATTCAGTAAGGGAAGATTATATTGTAATAGTTAGTGAAGACATTATGTGTAATGGAAAAAATTAACAATCAGGAAATTCTGGAAGGAATGGTAAGAGAAGTTGTATCAAGCCTTCACAGTTTTATGTGTAGGAATGTCTGATTACAACCTAAAATATCCTTTTCTGTAGACCAAGTTAAAACCGTGCATAGTTTGCTTAAACTTATATTTTAAATGATAACTAATTTTTTCAGGTTGCCCATTTAGTCTTTTTCCCCCCATTTTCCCTTTATTGACTACTAGTAAAATTGCCCTTCGGTTTTCTGTGTATTTTCACACATTCCCAGGGCTGCTTTAGTCACTTCTGACAAAAGAATACAGGACTCCTAAAAGGTTGACATAACACATAAGACATTGAAATGCAAACATTAAAAAAAAATAGTTGACCAGTGTTTCCTTTTTTAACAGTGGTCATCAGGCTTCGTTAATTTTAGGGCCTAACAGAATAACACCAAGATGAGAAGCTCATAGCCCTCTTCCTTCCTCCAGAAGTCAGGCACATTTACATTGCCTCAACACAACCAATTCTACTTGAAACTTCACTCTTTCATCCTGTATATGTGTATTTTGTTCCAGGAGAAAGCTTCTGTAGATATTTGGCAAATAACATTATTGATGTGTAAGAACAGTGTACCTTCTTTCTTTCTTTTATTTTTATTTTTGCTTGTTTTTGTTTTTGTTTTGTTTTAGATGGAGTTTCACTCTTGTCGCCCAGGCTGGAGTGCAATGGCACAATCTTGGCTCACTGCAACCTCTGCCTCCTGGGTTCTAGCAATTCTCCTGCCTCAGCCTCCCGAGTAGCTGGGGTTACAGGAGTGCACCACCACACCTAGCTAATTTTTGTATTTTTTGTAGAGACAGGATTTTGCCATGTTGGCCAGCTGGTCTCGAACTCCTGACCTCAGGTGACCCATCCACTGTGACCTCCCAAAGTGCTGGGATTACAGGCGTGAGCCCCTGCGCTTGGCCCAGTGTACTTTCTTAAGTACCATTATACTATTTTTGACATTCACTGTGGCACATTTTTATTTTGTAAATGATTCTTTATACTCTAGTGCACTATCGTTGTTCAGTGATTCATATAAAAATTTTGCATGACCAGCTTTTCAGAAGCAAAAGTAAACCTGTATATCCAAAGCTAGTGTGGTACTTCAGTACTTGAAGAAATTATAGATGAAAATGACTAAACTATGTTATTTGGATTTTCTCAGCACATTTTGGATAATCGTGGTATAACTAACTGTTAGTCCTTATGGTGAAGTCAGCTAACAAAGAAGTCTTACTTAATCAGAATGTCACAGGTGGAATTTTCCAAGAGACATTTGGGGTGATGACTTACACAGCACTCGACAGCTCTTTAAGCTGAGTGATTAAGAAACAGCAGCCATGGAACCCAGTCTTCGACCAGCCTTTGTTAATGTATTCTTTAATTGGCACTACGTAAATTATTTCTTAGTTTATTTTATATTCTTAGAGTTCTGACTCATTCTACTCCAGCAGAAGAATTTGTTCCAGTATTCTTCTTTTGACCCCAGTCACCGATGTCACTAACTTAACTTGAGAGACATGGTTGAGCTAATGTGTAAAGGTGAACCATAGGAAACTGCTAATATTTTACTGTTTTGAGCAACGCAAGGACAATATCATATGGTTCAGCTTAATATTCTTTCTTAGTCAGTTTCCAGTGCACTCCCGGTGGGTGGTGGAACAGGTACTGTTTTCATCAGGCTGCGTATGGGACACCCAGAGCTTATTAGGTTCCCCAACATGCTGGACAGAGTCCTAGGAAAACCTGATCCAACCACTGTGATGTGTACCAGGTCTTTCTTCTGTCTTTCAGGCAAGCTCCAAATGTGGCTTAAAGAAATTTGGTGGTAGGTCAGAGCTGGAACGTTTGTCATCCTCCACTTCCTGAAAGTGATGAGGCAGTTTTCACTCTGTTTATAACATTGCTGTTTCTGTCTTTTTGACAATGAAGATATTTTTTTTGAAACTATATTTACATCCCGGTTGCATAGGGTAACAATATCGAATTCCAATTTATGTTATTGATGTATACATATACGTACCATATAAATAAACGCGTGATGTATTCCATAAACATAAACACACACATATATTTTATAAACACAACGTGTACATGTTATATATAATATAGACCATATATAAATATATAAGCATGTATATATATTGTTAGCTACAATGGAAGGAAGAAATTGGACAAAAATATATTTTCAGGAAAGAATAAGTAATAGGAAGGGTAAACCTAGTAATAAAAATCCTTCATTATTCATAAAACAACCTTAAAATAATAAATGAGCCACTCTTGGTTACAAAAGTCATTCTACATGTAAATTGTTTGTTTTAGTCTCAACTTTTTGCTATTTTTAGAACTGATTTTTTTTTCCTAGAGGAAGCATTTGATTATGGCCCTTAAAAAACTTGCATAAGTAAAATATTCCAGATACAATGATATCTCTGTAACTTTCAAATAACACTGTATCTGCCTTTTCCCTGTATCTTTGCAGATATGGTCCGGAAAAAGAACCCCCCTCTGAGAAACGTTGCGAGTGAAGGCGAGGGCCAGATCCTGGAGCCTATAGGTACAGAAAGCAAGGTATCTGGAAAGAACAAAGAATTTTCTGCAGATCAGATGTCAGAAAGCACGGATCAGAGTGATGCTGCAGAACTAAATCATAAGGAGGAACATAGCTTGCATGTTCAAGATCCATCTTCTAGCGGTAAGAAGGACTTGAAAAGCGCAGTCCTGAGTGAGAAGGCTGGCTTCAATTATGAAAGCCCCAGTAAGGGAGGAAACCTTCCCTCCTTTCCGCATGATGAGGTGACAGACAGAAATATGTTGGCTTTCTCATGTCCAGCTGCTGGGGGAGTCTGTGAGCCCTTGAAGTCTCCTCAAAGAGCAGAGGCAGATGACCCTCAAGATATGGCCTGCACCCCCTCAGGGGACTCAGTGGAGACAAAGGAAGATCAGAAGATGTCACCAAAGGCTACGGAGGAAACAGGGCAAGCACAGAGTGGTCAAGCCAATTGTCAAGGTTTGAGCCCAGTTTCAGTGGCCTCAAAAAACCCACAAGTGCCTTCAGATGGGGGTGTAAGACTGAATAAATCCAAAACTGACTTACTGGTGAATGACAACCCAGACCCGGCACCTCTGTCTCCAGAGCTTCAGGACTTTAAATGCAATATCTGTGGATATGGTTACTATGGCAATGACCCCACAGATCTGATTAAGCACTTCCGAAAGTATCACTTAGGACTGCATAACCGCACCAGGCAGGATGCTGAGCTGGACAGCAAAATCTTGGCCCTTCATAACATGGTGCAGTTCAGCCATTCCAAAGACTTCCAGAAGGTCAACCGTTCTGTGTTTTCTGGTGTGCTGCAGGACATCAATTCTTCAAGGCCTGTTTTACTAAATGGGACCTATGATGTGCAGGTTTGTACTTCGTATTGTCTCTTTGTACAGAAAAAGTTATTAGAAATGAAATGTGAATTCTTACATACACGTTAAAAACCAAGGTCCCAGTACCAGACAGGTAGCCCGCTAGATCTAGCAGAAGAGATGGACGTACTCCATAGCTACTTCATTACAAGTATATTCAGAGTTGTCTAAAGACAACTTTTAGCCTCTTATTGTGGAATACAATCCCAGCATCTTTTTTGATTTGGGAAAGTCTTTTCATGGCATTAGCTAAGCTTCACAATTCTGGACATTTTTCATGGTAATTTGATGTTTTCACAGTCTTCCAAAAATGTTACTAATCTTTATGGTTGTACATGATAATAATTCATGCCTCGTTCCAGCTTTAGATTATAAGGCTTTTGCTATAATCTTTCTTTCAGTGAGGATATTTCTTGTCTCTTGGATTAGGATTTGATTTTATATTCATCCTGACGGGTCATATTGATGGTTGCAGAGATACTCCTGAAAAGGCAAAATAATTGCAAATGAAAACTGGGATATAACATTTTACTTTGATTAGAAAGAAGTAAATGTGATTTTAAGTATTAGGGACACCAGAATGACCTTGGTAGGGGCCAATAAAGCATTCCTTTCTGCATTTAAGGAAAATGACAATAATTTATGAAAGCATTTAGTAATAATTTAGATTTGTACTTTCATTAAAAACAGCCTACCTTTTTGATCTATCTTTCTGTCTCTAGTTTATGGCATATGTGAAATGGAAAAAAGAAACTGTTACCATTTTGCATAAAATGAAACATGGAACTGAGTCTAAATAAATATATACATTTAATTTTAGTAATTTTAGCATAGTCAAAATTCACCGTCAGCTTGAGAAAGTGTATTAGATTTTGTTACAGTTTGTAGATTTTTATTGTATTATAAGGCCGGGGGGATTTCAAAACATGTTAGCTTTACTAGTAACCTTTTTTAGGAATGATTAGTAGTACCCAGAGAACTAATGAAATAAATCCCTTAAAATATCAGTCATTTTTATCAACTCGATAGCTATAGCTCATTTGCCTCAGACTTCTCTATTGACCTAATGCCAATTAAGAAAGTCAGGCAAAGAGGTTATAAATAACAGGTAGTGAACATATTTTGCAATACTTGTAAGAAGAATCAGAAGAGAAATTTCCTGGTCCTTTGAATGTCAGAATGGCAATCTTATCAGTTTAAGGGAGATGTAAAGAACTCTTTAAACACCAGTTTCATCTTGGTAAAGCACTCTAAAAATTCTGTCTTAGTTTGTGAATTTCCACAAATAGAATTATTTCTGTGGAGCAGCAAATTAACCCAACATAATTATTATGCATAAAAGCTACATGCTTTGAACTGCTGTCTATTAAAGATCATTTCACTGTCTTATGTCAGATACACTCTGCTGTCAAACTATGATTGGGAAGCAAATACGTGTTTTAGATAAAAGGGTTGGAAGTGAATAATGTCAGTATGTGAAACGGTGTTTTATAATTAGCAAGTAATATGAAGTTAATACCTGGATTTCCGGCAGGAGTTTCAGTTTGTTCACTCTAGGGACAACTTCTGAGGGAAGCTGATCTAGGCTGTCAGGAAAGCTCTAAAAATGAAAATTACTAAGGCCTATAGTTTGGAAGAATTCAGATTTTTAAACACACTTCCATTTCCCCCAAACAGTTATTTGTTAGGTTCTTGGTTATTTATAGTAAAGTTTATGTTTGGGTAGAAGGAGCTGGACACTTTTCCTGGGCAGTGATTTTAGAAGTAAAACAGATGTGTGAGCTATCTAAGTTTGAACTAATAGAACTAGAAATAAAACAGCTGATCCTCGACTATGCTGTCTGCTAAGTCCTTGCAGCACACAGCGAGGAAGACAAAAAGTGGTAGGAGAGAGCATGCAGGAACATAATCTTGTTAAGATCAAATTTTTTCCAAGATAAATAATATTGCTAAAAATAGAAAAAAGTAATCTGTGGAAAGAGTGTGTGATTATTTCAAACGATTGGATTTTGAAATGCATCTAAAGGGTTAACTTCAATTTGTGAGGATAACGCTGAATATACTTGTAGGGCGAATGCTAATCTTGAATGCTTTGCACATATGCCAGATACTGATGCAGAAAAATGTCTGAAGATAAGTTAACTTATTAATATCTTTATGCTGAAATAAATATTGAACAGTTTTCCTATACGCATAAAATGAATAAAAACGCATCTGAAATTTCCTTTTTTACCCACAAGTTTGTGTTACTGAAATGCTATTTGAGAGATTCTTTCCTTGGCGGTTAAACTTTGTGGAGGCTAAAAGCTGTGGGAGATAAAATGCTGACTATAGAATTTCTTTAATGCCGTTTTGTCAGAAACATATAGTAAGTTAATGGCCTGTGTGTGTTCTGATGAAAAGATGTTGGTAAATATGAGTATTACAGACAAATAATCATTCAATTTTAGGAATTATTTATATAAGTCCATAATTTAAGCTAATTGAAGTTATAGATGAAGAATTCATTAATTCTTTTCAATTAAACTTGCTTTTTAAAAAACATTCAGAACAGTTGGTGGTTAATGATAGATTTATGACATTTTAGGCCAAGAAAAAAGTAACAGAAGCCAAAAGCAAAAGACTGAAAGAACTCTATGGCTTTGATCTATATTTTGGTTTGACATGGATGGTTTTAAATAATTTGAATGGACTTGAGTGCAAATATGAGATATACAGTTGGGAAAAAGAAGTACAGTAGTTTAAACAAATTCTAAGATTTCTAGTTTTAAGTGCAAGTTATTTCAAATATACGTGGAGGAATAATTGAAATGTAGACATGCTTGTACTGATAATATCCACTTTTGTATAAATTACATCACAAATGACTGAGTCAAAGAATTACAACTTTGTAAAAATACTGTCAAATAACAATGTTTCTTTGTGCTGCATAGTGGATAGAGCCCCAGCCGGATAATGGAGGTCACTGTAAATAGCCATCAGAAAGCCAAAACTGTCCTTTCTAAGTGTGGCTTTTATCAGATTCTCCTCCCAACACCTTGAGGTAGCATGCCCAGCCCTGAAAGCAGAAGACATGTCAATTCTTTACCAAGAAAACAAGAGAAGCTGTAATGGCTAGCTTAGAATTAATTGATTTGACCAGGATGTTAGTTTCCCAATTTTTCATTTATCCAGCATGTTCTATCAATTGTCATGCTTAAATTTTTAAAAATAATAGATGCAGCATGATTGGTTAGCTTTTCATGTAATATTTACTATCTGTATTCAGCCACTGAGGCTGCCATAGAGACCAATAATACAAGAGATCGAGTTCTTAAAAAAGTAATTACAGCTTCTTTCTTTTTATTTTTTTATTTTTATTTTTATTTTTTGAGACGAAGTCTCGCTCTGTCACCCAGGCTGGAGTGCAGTAGCATGGTCTCTGCTCACTGCAACCTCCGCCTCCCAGGTTCAAGCGATTCTCCTACCTCAGCCTCCCAAGTAGCTGAGATTACAGGTGCCTGCCACCGTGCCTGGCTAATTTTTTTTGTATTTTTAGTAGAGACGGGGTTTCCTCATATTGGCTAGGCTGGTCTCGAACTCCTGACCTCGTGATCCACCCGCCTCGGCCTCCCAAAGTGCTAGGATTACAGGTGTGAGCCACTGCGCCCTGCCAGCTTCTTTCTTTTTAATCTGCTTTATTATGCTTGTATTTAAACCATTGCTGAATGGAGGCTTGAATTAACGACGCGGCCTTTGCTGTTTCATTAGGGCTTAATGTGCTGTGCATTGGGTGTTTGCATCATCTTTATTGGGGAGCTTTTAGCACTCAGATCAGGTTATAAAAGTAGGAGTCTTGTCAAGTTGTGCTTCCCATGGGAAAGTGTTTATGCAATCCCAAGTTCAGATGCTCATGATATATTTGTTGCCTTTTCATATTAGTAAATTCTTTTTTATTACTGCATTATTCAGGACTCTAAGAAGGTAGTTACTGGTTTCCAGCTATTAAATTTATTTTGGCCCTTAATGAAATTCTAAGGCTAATAGAAGAATCACATGATTAACTTACGAAGGACTGTCTTATGTTTGAGCTAGGAGTGTTACATTTCTATGTTGTAAATATTTTTATCAGAGTTGCACAATATGTCATGTTAGAAGCAGGAAGAACAGATTTTAGAGAGAGGAAGTCATTCTTCGGATTTGTATCTTCAACAGATTTAATTGTATGAGTTTATAGATCTTTAACATGTATCAGTACAATCGTTTGAGCAGGGGATTACAGTTTGGTTTGAAAAAAAAAAAAAATCAGAGACCATTAATCTCATTGTGGTTTATTTTGACTTGTCTTGAATTTTACTTCTAAACATTTATTTTTTGCCTTCACATTTTCTTTGATCTGGAGTAGGAGGGAAGTTGTAGATCTTAGCACGTTCTGTTTCTTTGTTTTTCCGAGTTGAGGACAATTTCAGTTTAGAAAAACTGGTGAATGAGACTTCAATCAATTCAGACTGTCTATAGAATACAGAATGTTTGGCGTATGAACCCACACTTCTTTTTCAGGACTGTGTCTCTTTAACAAGTAATAAAGTGTGCAAAATAAGACATATGCTCACGCCAAGGCCATAAAGCAAGACAAAGGTCTGGTATTTACCAGGTTATTTTCATCCGTGGAGATGGCAGAGCTAAATAATGTAGCCACTCTAGTAGAATAGTTCAACTATCATTACTAATCCCTTTACCTGCATGTCAGTTGAATCTTTTTTGACCTTGTTCATGACAGTTGGTATCATCTTTGATTTTCAATTTATTTGTTATCATTTAAAAGAACATGTATAATTTTATTGAATATCAGAATTTTTCTCTAGGCAGAATGTTTAGGAGAATAAATTGTGGTTATCAGTGGATTCGATCAAATTTAGCATTATTCAACTCCCAAGAAAACGTTTTACCTCTCCTGTGGCCTGCTCTGCTAACTATCTCAAGTCGGGAGACTATTCAGTGTTTTTTATTTCTTGGATCATTGTAATTACAGCATACGTGCAGCTGTTAGAAACACAGATATGTAAGTAGTGTGCCAATACGGGGAAAGTTTGGAGAGAGAAAGTTGTTCTGTTCATTTTCTGATTTCCTTCGTGGAGTCTGATTCTGACAGTCATTAGACCGTAGATCTCTTGAATTCTTCATCAGGTGATCCACATTTTGAAGCAAATGTTATACATTTTCAGAATATCATATAAACCCTTGTTTAATTTTAATTGAAAATCAAATGTAAAATTTATTTTTCTGTCTTACATTTAAGTTGATTCATACTTCTTTCATCTTTTAGCTTACATCATCAAAATTTGTAAAGCTCCCTTACTTTTTTCCAATTTTGGATTTGCCTCTAATAACAGCTAAAATTTACTAAGGGTTTCTTACATGTGTATATGGAGCTCAGTTCTTTACATGTGTTAATCAACTCATCTTCATAATGGCCCTAGAAGTAAACACTAACCTTATGTCCATTTAAAAATATAAGGAAACAGCATAGATTAAAGTATCGTGCCCAATATCACAGAGTTGCATAAGTAGAGAGAATGGGATGTAAAGCAGGATAGACAGGCCACGGAAGCCTGTCTTCACAACCACACTGATATATGGCCTGGTCAAACATGAGCCCGAGTTTACTGCCAATAGCAAAGCAATAGAAGATAGGCCAATTGCACATAAGGGAGGAGATAGAAGACTGGTAAATCAGAGCTCCTTGATGCAGTCTCTGTGAATCAGATTGATTTTGGGGACTTGGGTGATTTCTTTGAGATTGTCTGCTATCTGCTCCGTGTAGTGTAATGCTACCTTATTTGAACTTACTAAGCTTCTAGTCGAAATCAGTAAAAAGAAAATTAAATTTGCTGATTCGTCTTTTTAAAATTACTGTGATTCATTTTCCCTGGTACTTTTGCTGCAGAAATTAGTTCTGGTAGAGTGAGTAAGGTGCAAATTTTGATGTAATCAATTAAGGATATAATGTTTGATCCCCAAATTAAGGGACATTTCATCCATGTGTTTGACTTATTTTGTACTCCCCTCATTTAGAGGACTTTGTTTTAGGAATTTATGATTTAAATGATGGTCTGAAAATTGTCTTATGCTCTTCTAGTTACCAAGCACAATTTAGTTGTTTTTTTTTTTTTTTTTTTTTTCCATGCAGATTACATGTTAAGGAGATACACTCCATTCCCATTTATGTCCTTCAAGGCTATGTAATTAAGGTTTTATCCTCTGCCTACATTCAGCGCAGGAATGGGTGTGGAAGCAGCGAACAAATCGGAATGCCTTTAGAGTGTCCAATTTGTAGTGTGCTGGGTTCTCCAGGCGTGCTTGGAGCTGTGTGATTTCATTGAATTCAGAAAGTGATAGACGGGTGGGACATAGTGAGAAGTTGGGGAATTCAGAGTCTCCTGGCCTAGCATTTCTCCTTTCACATTTAGGCGAACTGTTGATATAAGATTAAAGAATGCCTGCATCCTTTCATGTGTCCAGGAACATATTTGGGAATCTTATAATAAATGATGGCTTGTTCCAAGACCTGTTTTTCCAGCTGATGGGAAGCTCCACCTTGGTATTCATTGGCACTTCAAAGTCAACATATGTAAAAGTGAAGTCCCCCACAACTCCCTTTTTGCCTCCTTTCTTCTTTACTCCTGTTTTCAACTAAGTCAGGCTGGAAATCATGGAGTTACCTTGAATTTCTTTCTGATATCATGCCCCAAACATTTGAGTAGTGTGCCCCATTGTTCCCTTCTTTATTCTTTTACTGTTACTTCTTTCAAGTAAATCCTTATGGATTTCTTTTCTGTTGTTCTATCTTTATCTTCCCCTCTTGTCTCTTCCTTTCCCTTCTCTTCTCACCTCCCATTCTTTCCTCCTCCTCTTCATCTTCCTCTCCTTTCCTTTGATTTCTTTTTTTTCTCTTCTTTCTTTTTTCTTCTTCCTTCTGTTTTTATTTCCTTCCTCATTCCCTCTTCTTCCTCCTCTCTTTTGCCTCTTTTTGTCTGTTCTTTTCTTCTGTCCTCCTTCTCTCTTTTTTCTTCCTTTCTGCTTCTCTTTTTTCGTCCTCCTTCCTTTCTCTTTTTCTCCCTCCCTCTCACCTTCCTTTCTTCCTTCTTTCCTTTAATTTTAAAAAATTCTATTTATAGATGACTTGTCCTACATTTTAGAGCAAGTATGGGACTACTTCTGTTAAAAAGCATATCATCTAATTATACTTCCTTATGTAAATATCAGCTCTCCAATAACACATTACCTTTCTACATTAAATCTCACTATTCTTCTAGAAGGGATAATAGTAAGAACAAGGCTAGCACATTTATATTACTTATTACATAGCAAGCACCATTATGTAGCAGATTCCATTTAAAGATTTGATAATGTCTCAACCCTCCTCAGTATTTCCTGAGAGCAGCTTGCATTGTCTTACTCTCACTGTTGATTTTACTGGTTTTGTTTCCTTCACCTGAAATGCCCTTCCATGATCACTGCCTTTGAGGCTAATCTTCACATGTCAGCTCATCTGTCCACAGCTCAGTTGTTACTTCTGGGAGCCTTTGCTGACTCCTCAGTCTGGGTTAGGGGCTCTTCCTCTGTGTTGTCATGGAACCTGTTACACGTCTCAGCAGAAGCATGTATTCCACTGTTGTGATCTTTTTAGTTGTGAGCTTTTTGTGCTAAACCATAGAAATGTTACGATTTTGGACTATGTCATTCTTTTTGTATTTCCAGTGCTTGGCACATAGTAGATGTGTTAAAACAGTAACCCTCCCTGGAGGAAGGATGTTCTATATTTTCAGAGATTACATTTTCTCTCTTCCCATTAAGATGCTCTTTAGAATACACGTGCAATTCTGACATATCTCCGTTATGAACCAGTAGCACCTACAGGTTGGCTGCTGTAGAGGAGTGCTATGGGGAATTCACTTAGCTTTGTAACCCACTTGAACTGCATTTTCTCTTGCTTATTTTTCCCATAAAAGATTGTCTTCCAAATTATTAAGATGGACTTTTTTTTTTTTTTTTTTTTTTGATATGGAGTCTTGCTCTGTTGCTCAGGCTGAACTGCAGTGGCATGGTCTCGGCTCACTGCAACCTCTGCCTCCCAGGCTCAAGCGATTCTCCTGCCTCAGCCTCTCGAGTAGCTGGGATTACAGGCACCCACTACCACACCCAGCTAATTTTTGTATTTTTAGTAGAGACAGGATTTCACCACGCCAGGCTGGTCTCGAACTCCTGATCTCAGGTGATCTGCCCACCTCGGCCTCCCAGAGTGCTGGGATTACAGGCATGAGCCACTGTCCCCGGGCTATTAAGATGGACTTTAAGATTTATTGGTACTCTGTCATCTGAAATACCAGATAACTATAGAAAAATTAATTCAGACTTATACTGAGTAAAATGAGAAAACCAGTTTAGGGTAAACTGTTTATTGCTATAATGCAAAAAGCCGATAATAAAAATGTGCATAATGAGGAATATGTAATATTTTCTTCTTCAATGTGCCCAGTAGAGAAGCTTAAGTTTTGGTTTCTCCTGTATCCTACCCTGCCATTGGTTGGCTCTTATATTATAAATCCAAATAAGGGAGTTGCTACAGTGTCACTGATAGGAATAAACCTCGGAAATAAGCTATGCATGGCATGAGAGTAAAATGATGCCATATAATTAGATTTGTTGTTGAGATTCTTGAACATTTATTCTCCATCAAAAGTATATCACTGAAACACACTCTGTATTCTAGAATTTTTTTTGGAAGCACTATATATGCAGAAAAATTCCCAATATATATATACAGATTAATTCTGACTGCAGTTATTTTCAGCTAAGATCGGCCCTTACAGATTTTTTTCAAGTTATTTGAAATATTAGTATTTGAACAATGATTTTTTTAACAAGTTAGCTTTTTATTTTTAAGCTTTTACCTCTTTGACTATCAGCCCATAACCTCAAGTTCTCTTAGATTAGTACCCTTATAATTGTCTCTGTTGCTATCAATTATAGTACTTGAAAATGAACCACATCTGAGAAAAGGTTTGTGTTTAGTTCAAACAGCTCTTTCTTTGCTGCGTTGAAAATAAGTACATGTGTTGAAGTGTCATTTTAAGAGCTCTGAGGCTTTAAGAAATATTTTCCCTTGACATATTATTTTAGATATTATTATTATTAGTTTTTACTTCATATTATTGGAAGGAAAGAAGGAAACTGATATTAATGACCTTGAAAAAACCAACCCTTTTATATTCTTCATTTCTACGGTAACACATTTTTTTGTGTGTAAAAAGACATATGTAAGTAAATTATAAATGAAAGCCATGGAAAACACTTCATGGATGGAACAGTTTTTAAAACTAGGGCTAAAATCAAATATAAAAAGCCATACTAGTCCTTAGTCAGTGAAAAAGACTTTAAAATCTGTTCATTTTTCTGCCTTAATTGTTTTAGGTGTTTTTATATAACTTTAATTCACAATCAAAGGACTCCATAGGCAGTCATTTGCTTGTGGATAAAAGATGCATTTTGTAGTTTCTTGAAGAAGGCCATGTATGTCAGGTCAAGTCAGTGGCAAGGGTGCCATGAAGTACTGTGGCCAGGGTATCTCAGGTAACTCAGGGGCCTTGGTGAGAAATTTTCATCTGCTCACCTCTGCCTTCGCTCATTCAGTCAAAATGCATTGAGCCCCTGCTTTCTTCTAGATATGAATAAGACTATTCCTCTAGCTCAAGAAGGAATATAAACAGAAGCATTAGCTTAGTAACAACAGATTGAACCTTTGCATTTACAGCTAAGAATATTGATAGTGACAAGTGTGTGAGTTTGTCACTGAATGAATTTACCACTTCCCTTCTATTTAATCTCTTTATCCCATTTGCAGGAAAAATTTACTTGAATGATTCATTTTGTTAAATAATAATCCTATCTATGCACATGTCGAGTGTGCTATCTAATATGGTATTCCCTAGCAAATGTGGCTGTTTAAATTTTAGGCTGGGCATGGTGGTGCATGCCATAATCCCAACACTTTGCGAGGCCAAGGGAAGTGGCTAGCTTGAGCCTAGGAGTTCAAGACCAGTCTGGGCAACATGGGGAAACCCTGTTTCCACAAAAAGTACAAAAATTAACTGGGTATGGTGGCGTGTGTCTATTTTCCCAACTACTCTGGAGGCTGAGGTGAGAGGATTCGCTTGAGCCCAGGAGGCGGAGGTTACAGTGAGCGGAGATCGTGTCACTGCACTCTAGCCTGGGTGACAGAGACCCTACCTCTAAAAAAGAAATTTTAAAAATATATACATTTCAGTTAATTACAAATAAATTAATGAAATGCTAAGAAAAATACATGAAAGTAAATTTAAAAATTAGTTCTTCATTTTTACCAAGCCTACTTGTGGCTAGTGGCTACCATATTGGCCAAGGAATGCTTTGGAACATTTTAATCATCTCAGGGAATACTATTGGACAGCACAAATCTATCGTTCTCACTTGATCCTCATAATAATCCCATAAAATGACAAGTTGTATAGTAGTATATCCATAGAGGCCAGGAAACCAAGGTGCCAGGAGGTTAAATAATGGATCTTTTCATAGAATTTAAGCTAGAGAACTTCCTCTAGAAGCAAATAAATACAGGCAGATGTAAATACAAATGAATAAAGGGTTTTATCTATAATTTTTTAATCTTAAAATGTAAAATTGTCTACCTCTTCAATATTATATGTCTAATATCTGTCGCAGAGTCTGACACAAGCCGAACACTTAGTTATAACTAATTAGAGGGATAATACATGTAGTTTTTGGCCCAAGCAGAAATTACAGTTTAATATAATTGTAAAAATTTGGATATCATTACCAAAGGAACTGCTGGGTTTAAAGGGTTATAATTAAAGTTCTGGTTAGCAAAAGAAGGAAGTTTGAAAGCTGTGCTCTTTATTCTGCTTGCACTCTCTTTTTAGTATAGTCATAGATAAGAAGCAGTAAATTTTTCTACTCCACGTTGGATTTAGCCATTTGAAAAGTTTGCAATGTTTTATGAATATGTAGGCACTGTTTCCAGACAATACGTTTCAGTAAACCATTGCTGCAAACACTTATTTTGCGTAATTGTTCTCACTGTATATTTGTTTTTACCCTAGAAAAGAATAGATTTAAAATGGGGTATCTGGGGCATGCAAATAAAATGAATGTGGTCAATAGACAACAGTAGTGTCTCCTAAAATAATAAATTTTGTTTTACTGTAAAATGGCATTTAAATGTTGTATGTCAGTTATATTTCACTATGACTTGAATGTACCTCTAGTAGTATAGAAAGTATAAAAATTGCCACAAATAGAGCTTTTAGATTTTCTTTTTGAAAGAAAAAAGGAATAGAACAGTCATTATGTTTTCCAAAACTGCTTTTTAAAATATGTAATTCTAATATTGTATTAGCTTTTAATAATATATAATACTAATATTATTTGCTGATATTAACCAAAAAGGCAAGTATGTAACCTATAGAAGTGTCAGTATTGTTCTTGCCATTAAATGAGATCCATGAGTTTTCATTTGCCAGCTTGACTTTTGAAAGAGCAGTCAATAGTATGAAGGTATTTATTCTTCAGCATAATTAAAATATATAGCTCTTAAAAGCTTCTTAAATAATGAAGTTGGCACATTTTCCCTGGGTTAAAAAAAACACTTCTAGACACGTACACCAACTTCAAAGACCTAACTCGTTTTTTATAGCTTAGTTAATCCTAAACCAAAATGCTTTACTGACAATTTTTCACAAAATTGCCTTTCTTTCGTAGTCCCCTTCTCCTGATAGTATTGATTCGTAGCCTGGGTTTTCTGAATTCTTAGGTTGTTTTTAAATAACAGCAACCTTTTTAGGATGTTGGGATGCTTAGTAATAATTTAAATCCACTTCAAAATCATATGTTTAGGGATTTCTTAAGTGTATGTATGCTCTTTGTTCAGCCCTTTCAGTGTGGTCATGGCACATGAGGCTTAAAGATTGCAAAATCAAAGAAATAGTGATGATGCCTGGTGGTTTCTTGGGAATCTTGGTTCAACAAGCAGAAGTTCAAAGCATTTTATAATAGGGAAGCTTGGCAACGCTGATGCAATGTGAAAGCTTAAACAAGAACATTTTTTATCTCTAGATTTTGCACACTTTCTTTCTTTGCCTATGTTAAAGAAGAAGGGGATACATCTGAATGTATCCCTTTTGAATCAAGTTTAAGTTCCAGAACAAAGAACCTGATTGATGGCTATCCATTTAAATGTGTGTGTGTGTGTGTGTGTGTGTGTATATATATATATTTTTTTTTTTTTTTGGGCAAATAAACTTTCTCTTTACCTCCACTGAATTGGGAAATATATGTATAGATTTTTATAATATTATGAATTGTATTTCAGTGCAAGTTTTAGTTGCTTTAGTCACTTAAATGCTAGATTAGAATGCTCTATTCTGTATACCTGAGTGTATGACTTTGAAATCTCTCACACCATTGAATGATTGTCGGTTTGCTGCCTGGAAGGGTGCCCCATTCTTAGCTTTCTGGCTGGTTGATACTCTGTCATCGACAGACTGAAATCTATGCGATTGGGGTGGTGGCTATAGACATTGCCTAATGCGAAACATTACATCCTTTGATTAAAGGCTGTGGGAAACTTTTGTAAGTTCCTATCTTAATGTACAGTAAATGTTGAGTTGTTTATGTATTAATGCACATTTCTTAGAACTATAATACTGGATATGAATTTAGAGGTTGCCCCAGTTGAAGAAGCTATTGGCCAGAGAGGTTAAGTAACTTGATCAAGGTCACATCTCTTTTTAATAGCAAAAAGAATACTTCAATCTTAGTCCTGTACAATAGAGGTACAAACATATCTCTCAGTGTACTACAGCAATATTATTTGCATTTCAAATAGAGCCTTTACATGATTTTGAGATGCCTGAGACTTTTCTCATGGAGTGATTTGGATATGAACAGCAATCACACGTGTCATTTTTGAACAGCTGTTGAAGAAGGCAGAACATGATTATGCCACTTGCTTAATATATTACATCTGGTTGCTGGGAAAATTTAAAAATTCCTTGGTGGTTGGAAGAGAATTTTTTCCCCCCTTTTTGGAGTATTTCATTCAAAAACGGTATTTTAAACTCTGAATTTTGGCTGCTCAGTGGTGGCTTAATTGTACTCCTATTGAGATACACACTGAGAATGGAGGAAGGATTTTACATAAAGTGCCCTTTGAAGGCTTTCATAGTCCTGATTCCATGTAATTTCATAATTTGGGAAAGAAAGCAGAGCTGTAGTTATTTTTATGGTGGAATTATTTCATTTTGCCATTCAAACATCTCCATGACCTACTCATGTGAGAAGTTGGGAGCCCTTTGCAATGAAACAGAACCGTAATCAAATAAGGCCCTGGAAGATTTTTCTTTTTTGTTTGTTTGTTCTAGATTGGGAAACATTCAAAATTCTTTATTTACATGGTTCTTCTTCACTAGTATTTCCTGCATACTCAATTCATCTTTTTGTTTGTTTGTTTCACTGAGCTTTAATTATAAGCCATTTTGGGTGGTCATTTGAGCACCTGTATTTTACCTAAAACAGAGACCTCATCTTTGCCTGCAGCCTCATTGCTGTAGGAACTGAACAGAATATTTCATTGGAGAACATCTGCCTTGAGTACTTTTTGAGCAAGTGCCTCTAGTTTTGACAGTAACGCCTCACCTTTTGAAAAGAAATCCCATGTGATTAGGATGCTTCTGTAGGAGTGTGATTTGAAGGAGGCAATAGTAAAACGTACTGTGTTGAAAATTGTTTTCTTAGTTTAAAAAATGTATTATTCAGTCTTTCAAATTATGGTACATTTATTACTTACCCTCACCTGTTACTTTGGCCTACAGTGTATAACATAATGAGCCTCTCAAAGAGTAACTGTTGAGAAATGAAGAGTGAATTTATTTGGCTCTGTGATTATTCAAGTGATTTCATAATAAGCAGGAGTACTATTGTATTTTTTGATGTGGAATACTTGGCAGTACCCTCCCCCTCCCCTGCAGAGGACCCATTGAATTAAAGACACCTCAGAAGTAAAGTCCATTTCTTCTTTTCTCCAGGTGACTTCAGGTGGAACATTCATTGGCATTGGACGGAAAACACCAGATTGCCAAGGAAACACCAAGTATTTCCGCTGTAAATTCTGCAATTTCACTTATATGGGCAACTCGTCCACCGAATTAGAACAACATTTTCTTCAGACTCACCCAAACAAAATAAAAGCTTCTCTCCCCTCCTCTGAGGTTGCAAAACCTTCAGAGAAAAACTCTAACAAGTCCATCCCGGCACTTCGATCCAGTGATTCTGGAGACTTGGGAAAATGGCAGGACAAGATAACAGTCAAAGCAGGAGATGACACTCCTGTTGGGTACTCAGTGCCCATCAAGCCCCTCGATTCCTCGAGACAAAATGGTACAGAGGCCACCAGTTACTACTGGTGTAAATTTTGTAGTTTCAGCTGTGAGTCATCTAGCTCACTTAAACTGCTAGAACATTATGGCAAGCAGCACGGAGCAGTGCAGTCAGGCGGCCTTAATCCAGAGTTGAATGATAAGCTTTCCAGGGGCTCTGTCATTAATCAGAATGATCTAGCCAAAAGTTCAGAAGGAGAGACAATGAGCAAGGCAGACAAGAGCTCGAGTGGGGCTAAAAAGAAGGACTTCTCCAGCAAGGGAGCCGAGGATAATATGGTAACGAGCTATAATTGTCAGTTCTGTGACTTCCGATATTCCAAAAGCCATGGCCCTGATGTAATTGTAGTGGGGCCTCTTCTCCGTCATTATCAACAGCTCCATAACATTCACAAGTGTACCATTAAACACTGTCCATTCTGTCCCAGAGGACTTTGCAGCCCAGAAAAGCACCTTGGAGAAATTACTTATCCGTTTGCTTGTAGAAAAAGTAATTGTTCCCACTGTGCACTCTTGCTTCTGCACTTGTCTCCTGGGGCAGCCGGAAGCTCACGAGTCAAGCATCAGTGCCATCAGTGTTCATTCACCACCCCTGACGTAGATGTACTCCTCTTTCACTATGAGGGTGTGCATGAGTCCCAAGCATCAGATGTCAAACAAGAAGCGAATCACCTGCAAGGATCGGATGGGCAGCAGGCTGTCAAGGAAAGCAAAGAACACTCATGTACCAAATGTGATTTTATTACCCAGGTGGAAGAAGAGATTTCCCGACACTACAGGTGAGTCAAAGGGGGGTAGGTCAGGAGGAATATACAAATAAAGTAATAGAAAAAATCCACAGAAAGAGGGCTGAACCAGGAATTGTTGGGCGTGATTCCGATGACTTGGGGAAGTTATAGGAGAAGACCACATAAAAGATCATCACAGATTTGCAGGTGGTATAGTTATAGCTGTGATCACTGTAGACTTTAATTTGGTTCCTTCTTTTGGACTGTATGCTCATGTTTGATACTTGTTTTATACCATTTACTGATTGTCTTTTTAAATTCACAGTGATTCTAATAATGCTGATGAGTTTACTAATTTATCATAGTCCATTTATTTGTCCTTACTAAATATGACTCCACATCCTATATTTTTTTGACAGGGCAGCTCCCAAATGAAAGTTACTATTGTAAATATATCCTATTCTCTATTCTGAGAAAAAATTTTGAGAACCTGTTGCTCATTTTTATTTTAAAATGAGATTATATATTCTTCTAGCTTTGAACAATTCTGCAGCATCCTTGTTTGGCATATAAACAGTAATCTAAAGGTGAGAATTTTTGTAATATGTGTGATTTTGGATGTAGACTTGCTCCTCCAAGTAGGTAAAACTGCTTGAGTTATTCCAGATTCTTAAATGGATGTGGGATGTTTGTGTTTTCCTTCTGCTTTCACTCTATTCTCTTTATAAACATTAACTTTCCCAGTTAATCTTTTATAATATCTAGAGATAAGTATAGGATATGTATCTTTATTTCATTTATGCATTCATTCTTTACTTAATTAATGTCAAAACTCCTATTGTACCAGGCATTGAATGAATATAGAAGAGAAGACATAGTCAGTGCCCTCATGGAACTTATAGTTTAGTAGGAAAGATGAGACACTTAGATGATTACAAGAGTAGTAATTGTCATAATAGATGAAGTGCAAGGCAGTGTGTTTGAATATAATGATAACATAACCTAATATGGTAGATTAGGAAATGCCTTCCTGGGGAAGGAGCATTTAAACTGAGCCTTGGTTATAAATAGGAATTAGTTCAGCAAAGCGTTGGTGGTACCCTGCATTTAGGTATTATTTAGTGCTCATTGGGTACTTTCTTATTATTATGCCTTTTGGCATCAAAGTAGAAAGTTTTGCTTATTCTATCAATATCCTAGTCTAAAAATCTACTCATTTCAATTTCTGTACCCCAAGATGTTAAACAGTTTCTTCCACTCCTTTTAAAAGTTGTGTGTTAGTGCGAGTGTGTGTATGTTTTTTCAGTCACCAGTAATGAAGCAGTTCATATCCAACAATAGGCTAATAATGTTAGATGTTAATTTGAAGGACATCCCAGTGCTCACAGTGAATCAAAATGTTCAGAAAACACTTACTTGAGATTTACACTGTTTAATTTATAAGGTCAGCCCTGGGAAAGATACAGTCCTGCAATCAAATATGTGTTCACACTTGCAATGAGTGTTTCTGGCTCCTCTGATGTTAGCTGCATGTTAATTTATTTCTGAGGCTCGCAGACATCAGCTGCTTTCTGAGCTCTGCCAGTGTGGATATATGCGTATGTTTACATTGTTCATGTACATTTGTTGAGTGATGTAAAAATCAGATAGTCCATTCTTTTTTTGAAAAGGACAAGGACGATTTTGAGAAATCGTCATGATTTTCTTTAATCATGAGGGAACCAGCCAGAACACACACACATCATGGAACTGCGTACCCACGTATGTGCGCGCACACACACACACACGTGCACGCACACTCATTCTGATACATCTAGCTACCAGTACAGTTGGACAAGTGGTTTTTCTATTGATGCAGCTGAGGCATTGCTTGAGAATCTGTCTGGGAAAACAGGGTTTTCACATGCTTTAGGTAAACAAAATAATCCCCCAAGAAATAAAATATGAATAAAACTATTACTGAATACTGTCAGAATTTAGTTAATATTCAGTGATGAAAGTAAGCTCTAGAGAAAAGAGAACTATTCTTTTCTTGTTCACCACTGATTCTGCACGATTTAACACAGTGGCAGGATGCCTAATGGGAGTTCAGTGAATATCTTTATGTAAATGAGATCCCTGTGAGTTTTTGACTTCACAGTAGTTATGAATAAGCTGAGATTTCCAAGGTGAGCTACATTTTAATCCTTCACTATTATATGGTCTTGGAACCCTTCTGTGGACCTAGGCTTCTATACCAAATGGGAGTTGCCTGTTCATTTTGAATTTAAGTCAACTTCTCAGCATTTTATTAGCTAAAAATTTAAATAGCACTTGTCCATAGGGCATTAAAATATTCTTGCACTTATGTTTAAATCCTGATAGAGTTTGGCTGACCACAGATCCTTTAAGGTGCTGAGTAGTTTATTGCTCATCTGTTTCTGAGTTCTTATAGAGATATTTGAAATTTGGAGCCTTCCGATTTCAGAAGTCACAGCTTAGCAGGAAAGATAAAGAAACTCTACTGAAAGCTGAACAGTAATAGCGGCCCCAGAGATGTGAAAGGACATAGTCACGTGGATGTTCAGAACTTTATCTGCTATCAAAGCATTTTCCAAAAATGCCCCATTTTTAAGATAGAATAAGAGGACAAGTGTACCTTATCACATAGTATCTGTATAATTAAATTTGTTTACTCAGATTATTCATGTTGGGAAACTTCTGCCATAATTCTGTGTTATTTCTGTGAAACATTCTAGGCTTTTGAGTGCTCTATATAGAAGACTTAACGGTGTAGTAAAAATCAGCATAAGCCATGAACTGTGTACAGCATGTGAAATCATTTAGCTATAAAATGACTGTAGCTGAGAAGCAGAAGAGTTGATCTAGAGCTCTGATTGAAAGACCTCGGTGTCGATTCCATGGCATGGGTGTTTTCTTTAAGAACTAAGTTAAACTTGGTGGAACTGTGAACATGATCTAGTCAGCAACAGGGATTTGGTCCATTCTCTTAATGTTTTTAAGCATTTACCTATGATACCCCTAACTCAGATCATAACTGGGTTATTATATTCCACTTATAAATGGTTTTCTCACTGCATTTCTATTATTATTTATCATTTAATTCAATTTTGTACCTGCTCTCTGTTGACTGCTACTTTTCTTATCAAAATTTTCAGTGTTATAACTTAGGTTTTTGGCATAAGTAGGAGGATTACTTCCCTGCAAAACAACTATACTAGATAAAACATATTTTGTAATGCATTGCCAGACTTCTACAAAGTAAGAAAAAATTTTGGAGCCTTTGTTCTACCTTTCATGAAGAGTGCACTAAACGCAGAGTAGGGAGAAGTGAAGGGTAAGCTTGGAATGTGAGGTTACACTGAGGGCAAATGCCAATGTCGATGTTGCATTTGATCAGAAGACTAAGCCTGAAGTTACTCATAGAGAGGAGGAGTTGAATCTGAGTTTTGCTTTAAGCTTAGATCTTGAAGTGGCTAGGATTTTTAAATTAGTCCTCCCTCTGACTTCTGACATAATTAAATACAAATTTGTCTACAGAAAAGTACTCCAATTTTTACCTCCCAGATATTGATGGATGCAGATAAATCTTGTATGAGCTCACTATGATGAAAATTCACCATATGGACAGGAAAATAAGCCACCATATGTGAAATCAGTAGAAAACACAAATAATAGATGTAGCTAGATACCCAGTCACTTTAGATACAGGAGTTTTCAGTTATAAAATACAAATAAGCATTCAAAGATATGAAAGTTACAATTAAAAATGATCAAGCAACATGAGACTAGATGAACAGGCACTTCTCAGAAGAAGATATTTATGCTGCCAACAACCATGAAAAACTGCTCGTCATCACTGTTCATTAGAGAAATGCAAATCAAAAACACAATGAGATACCATCTCACGCCAGTTAGAATGGTGATCATTAAAAAGTCAGGAAACAGATGCTGGCGAGAGTGTGGAGAAATAGGAACACTTTTACACTGTAGGTGGGAGTTTAAATTAGTTTAACCATTGTGGAAGACTGTGTGACAATTCCTCAAGGATCTAGAACCAGAAATACCAATTGACCCAGCAATCCCATTACTGGGTGTATACCCAAAGGATTGTAAATCATTCTGCTATAAAGACACATGCACATGTATGTTTATTGCACCACTGTTCACAATAGCAAAGGCTTGGAACCAACTCAAATACCCACCAATGATAGATTGGATAAAGAAAATGTGGCACATATACACCATGGAATACTATGCAGCCATAAAAAAGAATGAGTTCATGTCCTTTGCAGGGACATGGATGGAGCCGGAAACCATCATTCTCAGCAAACTAACACAGGAACAGAAAACCAAACACCGTATGTTCTCACCTATAAGTGGAAGTTGAAAAATGAGAACACATGGACACAGGGAGGGGAACATCACACACTGGGGCTTGTTGGGGAGTCGGGGGCAAGGGGAGGGAGAGCATTAGGACAAATACCTAATGCATGGGTCTTAAAACCTAGATAATGGGTTGATAGGTGCAGCAAACCACCATAGCACATGTATACCTATGTAACAAACCTGCACGTTCTGCACATGTACTCCAGAACTTAAAGTAAAATTTAAAAAAAATCAAGATCACCAAAAATTAACAAATAACATTGTTTTAGTTGAGAAATATTAACTCTTCAAACTTAAAACATATGGATTGATTAAACTACATATTAGACAATTAAAGAGAGCAAATGAATTAATCAGGATGAGGCATTAGAATAAGAGAGAGCAAAGAGATGCAAAATATCAACGACATATAGTAAGATATGGAATATAATGAGCTCTTCTAACATGCATCTAATCAGTGTCCCAGAAGAAAGAAAATATAGAGAATAGAGAGTAGGTAATCAGTATTTGAGGAGAAAATGGAAAAAGATTTTCTAGAACTAATGAAAGACATAAATACTCAGATACAAAGAAGCGTAGCATACACTAAACAGGATGATGTATACAAATAAATTCAGTTACACACACATGTAGCAAAAGTGAGAATGCCAAGACAGAGACATCCTTGAGAGCAGCTGTAGACTAACAAGAAACAAACTACTCAGAAAAGACGTTTAAGTTGACAGACTTTTTATTAGCCACAATGGAAACTGGAGGAAGGAGGTATATTATTCAGAGTTTTGAAAAAACCTCAGATAGTCAACCTTGTATTATGTGACCATCAAAGCTATCTCCCAAGAATAAGAGCAAAGCAAAGACATTTTCTGATAAGTGAAGACTAGGGAAACATCTGAGCAAATCTAAACAAACATTGCCTGTCTCATTTATGCAGTTAAAAAAGGAACAGACTAGGTGGGGCACAGTGGCTCACACCTGTAATCCCAGTATGTGGGAGGCCAAGGCTTGAACCCAGGAGTTTGAGATCAGCCTGGGCAGCATACCAGGATCTCATCTATATATAAACAAACAAACAAAAAAAGATCTGAGTATAGTAGTGATTACCTGTGGTCCCAGCTACTCAGGCACTGACATGGGAGGATCACTTAAGCCCAGGAGATCGAGGCTCGGTGAGCCATGATCATGCCACTGGCCTGGGCGACAAAGACTAAGGTGAGTTAGTGAGCTAGGACTTCGTTATACGTACTTGGAAAAATTTAAGGATAACTAATGAAAGAATAGGAAATAAATGCATAACTTCCAAAACTATAGAGGAGAAAAAAAATGGAATAATGAAATAAAGAGCAAATTCAATTAACTTTTTAAAAAAAGGTGAGAAAATATGTGGGAAAAGTTAGACATATAGACATTTTAAAGTAAAATCTACAAAAATTGCTGATATCAAAAGTCTTAACGTGTGTGTGTGAAACTTTTCCACTGAAAAGATATCAGATGATATTTAAAAAACTTGTAACTATATCCTGCATACTGGATATACATCTGAAACATAAGTCTCTGGATGTTCAAAAGAAGAGAATAGACTTAGTTATACCAGTAAATATAAACTAAAGGAAAATTGAGGTATCTTTATTAATCTCATACAATTTTAAGATTTTATTACAAACAGCATATGGAGGAAAGAAGGGATCATTGCATAATAAGAGGTTTAACTTCTTCAGAAGATACAATGGTTCTAAATACATAACATGTAAATACAAATAACTAAAGCAAAAAGTGATAGAGGAACTACAGGGAAAACATGACACACCACAATCACAATGATAAAGTTTTAAGAAAACTCCTTGTTAAAAGTTAGGCACAAAACATTTTTCAAAATTGAAAATATTTGAAAAACAAATTACCAAACCTGATTTAATAAAAATATACAAATTCTGTACCAAACAATTAGAGAATGTACATGCTTTTAAAGCACATATAGAGCAGTTATATAAACTGAAACATATTAAGTCAAAAAGAAATTACATTTCAAAAACCAGTATCTCATAGAATATATCCTTTGACTCAGTGCAATGAAATTAGACCTCAGTAACAAAAAGCTAAGGATTGATAAAGTTATACAGGGCCAATTCTAACCAAACAAAAAAAGAGAGATTATTAATCTCAGAAAACATAGATTTTACAATAAAACATCTTGTAAGGGATAGAAGTGGTCAGAACATACTACTTTGGAAGGCAAATTTGGCAAAATTTGGCATTATCAGATGTTCATATTCCCAGTGACTACATAATTTTACTTTTCAGAAGAAAACTTTTTGCATGGATTTGCTAGGAAACGTGCAAAAATGTTCATAATTGCATTTTTTAGAAGACAGAACAACCAAAACAAAGTCAGTCCAAAATAAAAACAGGAGAAAACTCTGATTGTCTTTCCAAAAAAGATTAATTTACTTGTAGAATTTTCAAGCAGTGGACTGTTTTACAGTAGTGAATTTAGTAAATGACAAGTGACTACAACATAAATAAATCTTGTAAGAATAATTTTGACTGAATACAAACAGATGATAAAGACAAGTCGCATTGGGCTAGTTTTTTTATATAAATTCAAAAGATAACAAAATAAAACTGCATAAAAATATTCATGTTATATGTATATGATATACATATGAATATCATATGCATGTATACATGTACATACATATATGTGTATGCATGTATAAATACATCTGATATATACACATACATCTGATGTATACACATACCTATATATGTATGTATAAATACATATGACACACACATACATGTGTATATGTATGTATAAATACATATGACATATACACAAACATGCATATATGTATAAAACATATGCATGTGTATATGTATAAATACATATGATATATACACATGCATGTATATATGTATGTATGCGTACATATATGTATATATGAGATACTCATGTATATCATATACATATATTCTACTGTATCATAATAGTACTTTATCATATGTAATCATATCTATATGAATCATATCTATATGAATCTATATGAATCATATCTATATAGAATCTCTTCCTCTCTCCACAGAAATAGATCTCAATTTATGTAAAATCACATTCTATGATTCTGTAATGAGTTCAGTTTTTAATTTGTTTGCAAACTTAGATGTCAGTGAATATGTGTGTGTGTATTTATTTGTATGTCACTAACATACATTGTACAACTTTAAAATAAAAAATGATGCATCAATTCTCATCACTGCCCATGTAGATTAAATATATGAAACAATGATCAATCTCGCTGTTAAAGAACTTACTATTAAAGAACTGCTACAGACTCAGTAATATAATTATTGTCTAGTACAAATATTAAAATGTTCATTGTTGGCTAAAATGCGGAAAACCGCACACATATTTTGGTAGTGTATGCAATGACAAGACTCTGTGTGTTAGGAGATTTACGAATGCATTTTAAAATTTTTGAACAGTGCTTCAACTTTCAGACATAAGATAGGTAAAGTCAGACTGAAAGAGTTGACATTGGTTGCAGTAGATGGTCAAATTAATTTAGGTCCTGCTCAGTCTCTATCTCACAAAAGCTCCGTGAAAAATATGGACTGCGTACTTTGCTTATTCTGAAGAAGGGATTTTTATGATAATCATTTAATTATCAACGTATCTGAAAATTCCAAGTATACAGTGTGTTAATACAGAATTTCTAAAAGGGTGAGGGCCTTCATGGTTACATTTAAATTAGTACATGTTATGTGTCATATTTAAAAAAAAAAAACCTAATAAATCAGTTGCTTGTAATACCTTGAAATAAGCATGATAGTTCAATTAGAAAATACCTATTGTGAGTCAAAAAGTTACCCAGGATATTACAGTTCACCAAAAAACAAACAAGCAAACAAAACCTCCCAAAGACATTACCTTTATTTGTATACATTATTTATTAGAAATTTCAGAATTAATGCTTCTGAATATTATGCAAGAACAGTTATCAAGTCTTGGAATAAGATACATTTGAGTCACAGTTTCAATTCCATTTTCATTTGTGTAAATAATTTGCTGTTCCTTATTTACTTTCTGTTTTGTAGAAAGACTTGTCTTTCTATATGAACATTTTGTAGGGAACGTTTACCTTTTGAAAGGGAATCCTAAGTTTGATTTTTAAGGTATGGTGTTAGTAGTATTTTTTCTACCACTTGAAGATATAAGCACTTCATTGCATCTCCCCAAAAGCCAGTTACTATTACTGAGCAAATCCTAATCCGATTATTTCAACTTAAAAATGCAGGATGAGTAAACAACATAATTATTTTCATCCAGAATTTCAATTTCTCTTGGATTATGTTCTGTAGACTGTTTCTCCTCTTTTAACTATTTTACAGTTCTCAAGGATTGACCTAATAATCCATCTGTAATTCTGTTTTTGTCTTTGTTCCTGCCACTCTTTTCTCATTTTTCATTTTATCATTTTACAGCAGCAGTAATGCCACATGCCACTTGTTGTAGACATTTATGCCAACAATGCATATATTACAAAAATGACTACCTTTGTTAGATTTCAGACCTACTTGAACTACATTTAAACTTAAGTATTTGAATCACCTTCCTTTTCCCCACTTCTGTGATAATTTATCTGTAGTTGTTTGATTCTGTAATAACTAAAAAATACCTCTGAAAGTCTAATCAATTAGTATTTATGATTTATTCATTTACTTTGATGCCTCATTGAGTCATTGAAGAATAAAAACTGTGGTTTAAATTATTCATTGATTGTCTTTAAGATTTAAAAAAATATTGAAAGTAATATACTGTTATTTAGTAAAAAGAGCTCTTCAAGTGATGACATAAATCTCAAGTTAACATTTAAGAGAAAAAAACAAGGCATCCCTCAGAGCTGTACTTCACATACACTGTGGGTTGGTTTATTATAAAAATAAAAATATTATCAGAGCATAGTAAAGGAGTAGCATCTTTTAGCTGATTTCTTTCTAGAAGCATTCCTCAATGCTTTATGAATTATGAAAATAATTCATAATGTTCTCTACTAATGAATGAAATACTACTATTGTGAATAAAGACTATTGTGCATTGAAACATGGAAGGATAAAAATGCTTTTTTATGGCACGTGAAAATTCTATAAAGTAGAATAAGGAATAACACTTACTTTTTCACAGAGGTTCTAAGTCACTTGAATTAAATACAAATTTGATATTTTTAGGCAACTTGATGTCGTTTGCCTAGAGAGAAAGCATGATGTAGTTCTTTAATCAAAATTTCTTTGACTTGTCTCCACGTTGTCGAATATTGTATGGGACAGAGTGACATTTTATAAAAGCATGTCCCAAATATTTTATGCAGCATACACTAAAACATTCATTTATTATCTGAAATTTAAATTTAACTGAGCATTCTGTGTTTTATATGATGACCTTATGCTTATGCTAAGGAGATCTATAAAACGACATCTTTTTCCTCAGATAATATGAAGAAAGTGTTTGTTATCAGTGTGGCAGGAGGATACAGCATTTAAATTAATGCAAAGCATATATTTGTTTTGCTTTGGTTTCAACCTTAGGGTAATTACATATACCTGTTAAGTGAGGTATATATGATTTTAATCAAATACCATCTGTGATTAAAAAAACTGAAGAGGAATACAAGGATTTAGAGTAATGAGGAAGACACTAGATTTCTTCTTGGATCGAATCATTTGGGAAGTCTTTATGGATGAGGGGGTGGTTAAGTTGGGTCTTGAGAAATAGAGGAAAAATTTCCTGAATGTCTTTGAAGTTTTCATGTTAATGCTGATGAAAAGAAAATGCATTTAGTAGGTTGGAGGAGGATCCACATTAATGTACTTTCACAATGACTAAACTTTTATTCTTGAGAAAAGTTTCCTTTTACTGGGGTTTATTATAATCTAGTCTTATGATTTGGAAGTGTGACATTATATTGAAGATCTTGTCAGTTATTATTGAGAGAATAATACATGTCAGAGAATATGCTCAAATCTTTTAGGTACTGATTCCTGAACAACCATTGCTTTAACTATCAAAGAACGTGCATGAAACAGTAACCATAGATAAGAGCAAAAGTATTCTATTTTGCCTTCAATATTTTTATGTTAATTAACTCGTTTGTGCTTCCGCTTCTTTATCTGCAAAGTGGGGTGGAAATATATACTTCTTGTTATTGCTGCAGGCAATATATGTAAATGGCCTAGCACTAAAGAATATTTAAAGACAATCTCCAAACAGTGATAAAGAAAAAATGAATTGGGATTATTCCTGACAATTTTGTGCTTGTAGGTTATTTTATACAGCTGTGAGTGTTGACTCAGAAGGTGTATGTGACTTAAGAATGATAACAATGTTGCCATTCATAACAATATTCTTCTTGGACCTGAGTATGGTGGTGCATGCCTCGAATCCCAGCTACTCAGGAGGCTGAGGTGGGAGGATCCCTTGAGCTCAGGAGTTCAAGGCCAGCCTGGGCAACATAGTGAGACCTCGTCTCTTAAAATAAAATCATTTGGGAATGTTCTGAAAGTGCCGAGTATAAACAGGTATATTAAGAGTACACTCCAAGCCAACACACTTCTCATGAGTTATTTATGACCATAGTTGCGTGATTCTTGCTACTCAAGGTGTGGTCTGGGGACCAACAGCATTGGCATCATCTAGGAGTTTGTAAGAAATACAGAATATTATCAGGATCTGGGAAAATTTGAAATAAATGAAGAAATACAGAATATTAGATCCTACCTTAGTCTTCCAGTATCAGAATATGAATTTGAATGAAATCCCCAGGTGATTTTTACACATTAGTTTGAGAAGCATTGGTCTAGATTTTAGCGTAGGTTATTGAAAAGTTTATATTGCTCCAGGCTTTTGACAGTAATGTTGTCTTTTTAATATGTTTTCTGTCATTCATTTAGATCTGATAATAAAAGGAGAAAGGAGTTGTTCAAGTCTCAAGAGCACTTTGTAGCAGATTGCCTTTTCTGCTTCACCTAGTGGTGTTCAATAGCCTGAAAGATTGAGCAGTTTAGCAGTTTACTACTTAAACGTCAAGTTTTACTCTTTTTTCATTAATAGTAGTAAGACCCAGAATCTTAAGATTCTGAATAACAATAATAGTAAGGTCATTGCAAGGTCATTGCCTGTATTTTATTAAAGCCTTGGGAGTTAGGAGATGTCTTGTGCGTTTATTCATTAAGTTGCTTAGAGTCATGATGTAGCTAGTAATACAGTTTATGGGTACTGGTCCCTGCATTGGTGTCATTTGAGGACTTTGCTAAAGTTAAACATTTAGATTCTCAGATTATGCCCAGGATATTCTGGTTCAGTGGGACAAGGAAGACTTGGAATCTCTATTGCTGAGAAAGAAACTCTTCGGGTTGCAATGCTGCCCAGCCTGTTTTGCAAACCATTGCTGTAGTCAGTTTCTTTTTTCTCTCTTAGAAGCCCTTTCCCATCCCTTGTGTTTTCATTTGGCGTATCATCAGTAGTTTACATTTATATACAATTAGAAAGGTAGGCAGTGGAAAATAGAAAAATAAAACGTTGTTCTGGGAGTCTGAAACCCTGTGTTCTTGGCTTGATATAGATGAAATGGGTAAGGCACTCTTTCTCCATTTTACTATCTGTGAAATGGGCCATATACTTCAGTGGAACGTGAGAACCTGTAGACATGAGTGCTTTGAACTTTCAAAAGAAGTGTGAATTGAGCTTGTTTTTACAACCTTGTAATATCCTTCCTGTTAAAATGTGTTTTCCTTTTCGACATAAAACCTGGTTCTCACGGAAAACTTACCCCTGCACTTTCTGTTTCCTTTGTACTTTATACCTATCCCCACTCTTCTCTGTGTTCCTACAGCTCTCCAGCACCTGTACCATGGGCAGTTTTGCCTAGGTCGGTTGGTTCACGAGGTCCTCTCCGGGCAGATCAGAGCAGCTCCTGCTGAGACATGCCAGGAGTCAGGGAGTTTTCCTTTGGGACAGGAACTTCAAACTAGAAAACCTAGAAGACTCAGACACCTTGTCTCAGGGTGTGATACCCTGTAATGAACTCATGTTTTGGGCAGGGACCTAGGACCTTGTATATTTGGGAGGAAGTACTAGTTAAATAATAGATGAAGATGATGTAACTTCAATATCTACTGATTCTGCAATCTAGAAATATTTTTAATCGACCCCTACCCCTTCATCTTTATTCAGAATTAGTAGATATTGAAGCAACATAATCTTAATTACTTAGGTATATTCCTAGATATGCCATGTTCTAAACAACTTTTAACGAATACATTCATAAAACATCCTTACCTCCCAAGGTTTTAATAAAACACAGGTAATGCCCTTACTGTCTTTGTTATTTAGAATTTGAAGATACTGGCTCTGACTGCTATTAATGAAAAAAGAGTAAAGCTTGACAATCAAGCAGTGAAAGGCTAAACTGCTCATTCTTTCGTGTCATTGAATGGTGCCAGATGAAGCAGAAAAGCATAGACTATATTCTACCGGGCCATGTCCTAAAGCAAAGGATCTTCTAGGACATACGCTTGGTTTTAAAAATACATATATATTTTTTGTAGTGGTTGAGGTACATGGGGGAATGGCAAAGAATGATACCAAATCATCAGTTTGTAAGTTTAAACTCTTGGAGAAACAGTACAGAATGTGGATTCACAGGGAACAGAGGGGCTTTATTTAATTTTAGGATTTATACTGATTAACTCTCATTTAGTTACTTAATATGCACAAGAACCCTATCAAGAGACAACTTTATTTTCATTTTGCAGATGAGGAAACTGAGACAGGTTCAGTAAATTATTCAAAGTTACTTACATTGTAGAATACAGAGCCAAAGTTTGAAGCTTAAGCATTCTCCTTAAGAGTCTACACTCTTCCATGTGGTTGGTTGTTTCACCAGTAAGAACTAAGAGACTCTACTGTTTGAAAATAATTTTGCTGTGTGGTCCACAAGAATTTTGTATTTCTTTTCATATATGTTGATCCTTTCTCCTTCTTGTCATCCTGGTATTTACAGTCTTAATATCTTGAAACAGAATCACTATAATCCTTTGCTATTTTGTCACTGGATTTACCAGTTTTGGTAGAAGTGTCAGTGGTAATTTATAGTCTTAATTTATAGGCATGGATCTCCTTAGAGATTTAAAGCAGAGATCTCACCATGTCAAGGAACCACAAATATGCTAAAGTAGACAGTGAGTCCATTCTAACCATCTTGGGGTGAAAATTAATCATGGTTTGCTAAGTGCTTTCAGAAGTTTTTGTTGTTTTAATTTCCATGACTCAATATATTGTGTAGAATATATTCAGTAGGGTAATTTTGGATTTATGTGTTTATCTCCCATTAGGTTAAACTAGAATGTGTGTGGTTTTTTTGTTGTTTCTGTTTTGTTTGAGATGGAGTCTCGCTCTATCACCCAGGTTGAAGCGCAGTGTCACGATCTCGGCTCACTGCAACCTCCGCCTCCCAGGTTCAAGTAATTCTCCTCCCTCAGCCTCCCAAGTAGCTGGGATTACAGGCCCCCTCCACCACACCCAGCTAGTTTTTGTATTTTTATTAGAGATGGGATTTCACAGTGTTGGTCAGGCTGGTCTCGAACTTCTGACCTCAGGTGATCTGCCCGCCTCTGCCTCCCAAAGTGCTGGGATTACAGGTGTGAGCCACCGGTCCCTGGCTAGAGTGTGGTTTTGATAAGAAGCTGTTTTAGATGAGATCCACAGAGGTTCTAGGTCCTAGATTTTAGGTATTGTCTATTGTCTTTTGTATTCTTAGTCCTGTTTTTGAATTTTCTGGCCTTGACATTGGTGGCAAGATTGTTTCTCTTGGTCATAACCATCTTCACATTAAAGGTTAGGCTATTTCCACTTGAGGAAATTAATTTTACTATTGTGCTTTTATGGTCAATTCATCCTCCCATTGTTTTTCATTTGTTGTATTTATCTTTACTACTTAATGAAAAAAATAGGAGAAAAGATTGGAAACAATTTTCTGTAAAAAGTAAATATCCATATTTACTCGACAAAATGTAAGCTCTTGTGTGCTACATTAAGCACTCTCAACAAATACTTGAGATTTTGTTACATGTTTTATACCTTTGAATTTTGCTTCCATAAAATAGGAACATTCTTTTGGAGTTTCAGCCATCTGACATGTCTTATAAAGAAATGAAGTTATTGATAAACATGACAGCCCCAGAGTAATTAAAACATGCAGCTGAGCACCTACTCCCCAGCTGATTGCCTTCCTTTACCTTTGAAGAGATCCCCTATCCCTACCATGACCTACAGAGCTCTAGATAACCCTTCAAGCTTGTCAATTGACATTCTTCCTCTCGTTTATTCCTCTAAAACCACAATGTCCTCTTTTCAGTGTCTCAGACTTGCTAGAATGTGGCTTCCTTTCCCCTTCCTCATCCTCCAAGGATAGCTTCTTTTCACCCTTTGATTTCGTATATCTCCCTCAGAAAGTCCTTCCTAATTACCTACGCAGCCCTTGACACCAATTACCATCCATTTCATTCTTAGTACCTGTCACACTTTGTCCTTACAGACTTATAGTCACGTGAAACTTCCTGTCTAGTCACTCCTGACTAGACTCTAAGCACCAGGTGGGCAAAGACTTTCTATCTTTTATTCACCAATGTGTACCCAGTGCCTGGCAAAGAAATATTTTGATGATTATCAAAAATTACATATATGAGTACATAACTTGTATCTTACAGCTTTAAGTAATATCTCGCAAAATTTATTTTGTTACTTTAAGTTGGTAATTCATAGCAAGTTATATCAGGGAAGTAGAAAGTGTTTCCCCGATATTTATTTAGAAAGCCATACACAGCTTTTATAGTTAAACAAAATATACCTTATTCCACATCACTTGTGTATCTTTTGGGTATGCTTTTTACAGTGCAGTACTTCTGTTCTTCTTTGTTAATCAAATATTTGTCCTAATAGAGCAGTTACTGTTCTCTCTTTAACAGCAGAAGATGGTAGGGGATGTGATAATAAAATCGTCTTGTTTTATGCCATTTAAAAAGAAAACACACACACACACCCTTTTAATGAATATATTTGTAAAGTCTCTATTAAGATGTTTGACACTCAACAGACAGTCAATTTCTTGAATGTGTATATGTTCTCATAGATGAATAGACTTTGTTTCGAGAAAAATCATGCGTTATATGTACATCTTATTTTCTAGAGTTTAGATCAGTCACCAATATTTTATTCACTAAATGGATTTAAATTTGATGACCGAAAATAACACTTTATTTCTTTTTTCAAATCATTTTATAATTTGATAATGATTTATTATTTTATATTTAAATTTAGTTCCTTTTAATATATTGAAAAGCTGTACAAAGCACTTCAGCATTAGAAATTGAAGTGTATCTACAGGGGGGAAAAATCCTCAATTTAGTTTAAATAACAGAAAGTGAAAAGGGCATTTGAAATCAGGTGTGAAAACATAAGAATAGTGAGTTAAATAATATAATTAATGATTATCCATCAGGGTAAAATGCATCTCTCAAGGTAAAATGAGCAGAGTGGGGCATTTAATAATAATGCAAACTAACCAGTTTTAATGCTAATCACCTGGAATGGATGCGCCCAAGCACGAGCAGTGTGCGTGCGTGCGTGCGTGCATGGTGTGTGTGTGTCTGTGTGTGTGTCTGTGTTATGGCTATTACTGCTAATATAACAAGGGAACTTTATATAGAACTGAAAATGCCAGTTAATTTCCTTCCAGTTTTTGGGTGTTAAGAATATTGTAGTTCTTTCTATCTACTACATTGCATGAGTAGGTAGAAAATTCAGGTGCTTAAAGGCTATTAAAAACAAAACAACCCTCCAGAACGCTGTCTTTGCAATAACTGTTTTCTTCTCCTCCAGGAGAGCACACAGCTGCTACAAATGCCGTCAGTGCAGTTTTACAGCTGCCGATACTCAGTCACTACTGGAGCACTTCAACACTGTTCACTGCCAGGAACAGGACATCACTACAGCCAACGGCGAAGAGGACGGTCATGCCATATCCACCATCAAGGAGGAGCCCAAAATTGACTTCAAGGTCTACAATCTGCTCACTCCAGACTCTAAAATGGGAGAGCCAGTTTCTGAGAGTGTGGTGAAGAGAGAGAAGCTGGAGGAGAAGGACGGGCTCAAAGAGAAAGTTTGGACCGAGAGTTCCAGTGATGACCTTCGCAGCGTGACTTGGAGAGGGGCAGACATCCTGCGGGGGAGTCCGTCATACACCCAAGCAAGCCTGGGGCTGCTGACGCCTGTGTCCGGCACCCAAGAGCAGACAAAGACTCTAAGGGATAGCCCCAATGTGGAAGCTGCCCATCTGGCGCGACCTATTTATGGCTTGGCTGTGGAAACCAAGGGATTCCTGCAGGGGGTGCCAGCTGGCGGAGAGAAATCTGGGGCCCTCCCCCAGCAGTATCCTGCATCGGGAGAAAACAAGCCCAAGGATGAATCCCAGTCCCTGTTACGGGTAGGAAGGTTTCATTTTTAAATAATTCATTTGTTTTGAAGGGCAAAAGGAGGAACACACATTCTTTCTATATGGGATTGTGTTGTGTGTGAAGTGAGACTTAATGATCTGTCTCAATCTGGGGATTTAGACTCCTAAGGCCAAAGTGGCAGCAAGTAGCTCATGTGTGTTTGTGTGTGCTGTGCACTTACTTGATACAGTGTTAGGCAGTCACTTGTTTGTCTTTGCTCTTAGCTCAGATTGAATGTTGGTTAATCATTCCTGGTGACTATGCAAAACAACAAGGCCATATTTGGAGAAGGGAGGTTTAGAATCCCAGAAGGATGTACATCTGTTACATTGAAATAACTAAATGGCTTTTACATTTTAGGCTGCTATGACAGTATATGGTTAATAAGGAAGTCAGAAGAGATTTAAATCACTAAGAATGTAATGTCCTTGATGAGATGTTTATACAAAAATACAGTGTTTTTTAAAACCCACGATATAATTATGTACAAATGACAATGCTCGCTGTTGTCGAGTTGCCAACAAGAGGGGGAGAAATGAGAAAAGCCTAAATGTGAATAGCGTGCAAAGCGGCCAAAGAAGAGTGCCATGCATTTGATATGAACAGGATCTTTTAGGGGGAAAGACCTAGTTCCATGTGGATAAAGAAAACAAAACCTCTGAGTAAGGTAAGATCCTCGATTGCTCTCTTCATACTCTGTAGACTCAGCGTTGTTAAAAAAAATTTAGATTTTTGAAAATTCATGAGCTCCCAATAAGTGGTAGTTGCTCAATGCCTGACACACCACCTCTTGGACATTTTACCTTAACTCTGAAAGTTTTGAGCTTTTCTGGATGAGTTTGAAGCTTTGTTCGTGCATAGAAGGCAGGATCAGAAACTAGCTAACATTTACAAAAGATCCAGTTAGGAAATAGAGTTCCATTAGCCCGGTGCTTTGACCTGCGGGTCACAGACCAGTCAGTTCTCTCTGGTTATATACTGGGAAGAAAAATTGCTCTTACCAATGTCTGCTTGGCTGCTCTGCTCTCATTTCCCGCAGATTCTCGGAAGCCTATCTGTGCTTCTCAGTATTCTCTAGCGGAGTTGAAAAACTCCCCTTAGAGGTGCACAGTTAATTATAAAAGCTGTTACCTTTCCCGTCTGTAGTCATGCCCTGGAGCTAAGAGAAGGGCTTGAATACAGAAGAGGAGATGCCCCCTGTACAGAGAGAAACAAAGAATCCTTCCTGGAGGGAAGAAGCAAGTTTATTATGAGTAACTTCCGGAAAAAAGAGAAACAGTTTCTGTGCCCTTCAAGAGGTGGTTCAATTTAGGGAACTCCCTTCCAGTGAATATACATGGAGCTGCATTTTTATAATTGTCAATATTTGTTGTTTTCTCAGCATGCCATTACTCCTCTGGCCTCAAGTGACTTACGGCTTCTGGCTATAAGGCAGAAATGAAATGTCCTATGTTTTATTACATTCATACTGCATTTTGAGAGTATGGTATATTTGGGGGCCTTATATCTATATCACTGGAACCTCTTTCCTTCCTTTTTCCACTTAAAGTTGTTTTCATCCATGACATCTTCATTTGACGCCATATTGTTTTGACTGTTTCTGGAATATTACCTTTTCTGCCATTGTTTATATAGTCTAAGACTTTGAAATGACAATTTATTAAGCAATGGTATAAAAAACCTGAGTGTAGTGGTTGCATTTTTTCAGCAAGATGGAGATGATAATACTTTTCTAAAAAATTGTTTTTCTCAATTCCTCCACTTCCTTAAATCCCTGATTTCAAGTTCTGTTGCATCATTTTAACCGCCTTTTCAGTTCCTCCACATTAGCTGCTGAAGTAGGAAACCTTCAACAAGAGACTCCTTAGCTGTGTTCTACAATAATAGCCAAATTCCAACCCTATGATTTATTATCTTCAAAGGCTGTAATCTACTAAATTTCAGAGATCTGATAAAATTACGTTAATATATACATATACATACATATGCATATATAAAAGGAAGAGCATTGAATCATTCTGTGGTTGTAATAAAATTTAAATCTTTTAAGATTCACATTTTATATTTGAATAATGCTTTTGGAAATCACCAATTTTATTGGATATTTGGAATAGGAAGGGTAGCCAATTTAATTTATAGTGCAACATTTAGGTTATTAGCTGTATATGGAATTTTCAGTGTGTACATATCTTAGATGATGTGCTTTTTAAGACACCTAACAGAATTAAGAAACAGCCCATTCTGATTGTGAATTCGACACAAATTCTACTTTGGTGGTATTGGTATTCTCAAATTATCACAGCGAATACATACCTCCAATTCATTACCCTGCCAGTGGTAGAAAAAAAAAAAAGCAGAATTTTGAGGTCATGTTTACTAAAGGGAAAAAAAAAGTACTTGAAGTTTGTAGTTGCAGAGGCATAGTTATTAGTGAAGATGTCCTGTAATAATTTAAAATACACCATAGAAATAGACAAATATAATTTACATGTTTTGAACAAAAATTACAGTAGTTTATAAATATGCTTACAGAATGCATATTTATATATTTTAAACAATAAAATAGAACTCGAAAGTAACTACAATTATTTGGAAATTGTAAGCATTTTAAGGAATGTAAACTATTAGATTTAAAAAGTACCTTTTAAATTAAATAGTTTATTCAACACAGCATTAATAGAACAAGTGTATTAATACATTTATATATCCAGTTTCTAATACTAAAGTAAAACTTAACTGTTTAAAAATACTATGCAGAGTGATATCATGAATTAAGTATGGAAAACTTGCACAACAGAAAATGTTGATTTAATATAGTTCAATACTATGCTGGTAAATATTTAACATTTTAAAATAAAAGGCTGAATGTAGTTAGGATTGTGTTACAAAGCACATAATTAAATGTTACTTTCAGCATATTAGTCTTTCTGATAACTTTTTTTTTTTTTTTTTTTTTTTACTGGTTTTAGCAATGAAAGTTTGCTGTACTCCTCAAAGTGAGGAAGGAAATATAAGAATCACAAGAAGAGCTAAAATTTCGAAATGTTCTCTTCATTAACATTACTGGTTTTCTCCCTTTTTTGGCCTAGGCAGGGTCAGTGTTTGGCTTAAGTTTTGTGTTCAATATTATATCATTTATGTGTATTTTTATTTAGTGAATGTCTATATTTTTCCCTTGTTATTAGTATGAAGTTGATCTTGATATAAAAATTTTAAGTTGCATGTGCCTCTTTGTTGACTACTGTGCTTTGAGTATGACAAAAGGCACATTGCCATAAACTTGATCTTATAAATTACTCTAGGAAAACTAGGCTTTATGTTGCATATTAATCACACAATATTTGTACAATATTTTTGAGTATTTTCTTGTATTAGTAGGAAGAAGTATTAAGGCCTTTAGAATCTTTGCTACAAATAGTCTAAGCTTATATGACAACTTTAATTTATTATCTTAACATTTCTAGAATAGATCTTATAAAACATGAATCACCTCCTGAAAGTGGTCACCAACATTTACTAATAATATTTTGAAAACTCAGTGTTTTTTAGATTTAAGATTTAGGTCTGTGAAGAGGTTAGCATGTTTAAAATTACCTGTGTTAAAAGGATAAGTAAATTATTTTATATATTCCAATAGATGTTTCTTAACCATTTTAAACTAAGTAGTGTAGTATAGTCAGCATTCATGTAAAGTTGTCTACTTTTCTGACAAGTTTTTTGTTATGATGCACATCTACACAAAGGTTTTTATATTTTAAATAAACTTATGCAGATGCAACTGTATTAATCTTATTGTTTCCTGAATAAGAAATTCTGGATTTTATTTTTGTAATGGAATTTTTAGATTGAATATTCCATTGCAGAAAAGTGGCTTTTTATCTGATAACTATATGAATAAGGATCCAAAAATTGATCATTAAATTTCACAAAAAAATTAACCATATCATATAGTTTTTCATTTGTTAATAAAATACAGAAGTACAGTTAAGCTTATTGGGTTAATCTTTAGGGTGAGCTCATGGCAAATCAACATTCAGGTAAATTCTTCCATGTTATTTGCCAAAACGGAATGTTCTAGATAACTTATAGCTCAGATTCTTTCGTAGGTTCAAATGCTGTAGTTATTAGAGCACTTTTTTCTTGCACCTAGAGGAAAGATAAATCTCTTTGAGATTGATCTTGGTTTCCAGTTTAAATTTATTTAGGAAAGTCTATCAGTTGTAACATCTACAGTTTGTGCTGCTTGGCTTCAGCAGAGATGCTCAACCATGGGCCTGGGGAGTTGAGTTCCAAGTTCTGGAAGTTGAGTTCCAGCTTGAGCCACTGACTTTCAAAGGAAGGGCCTCCCGGGATCTCCGTTCATCTGTCGCTTGGAGAGGATCATACTGCCTGCCACCCTCACAGGAGTGTTGTGCAGCTTAGTTAATTAACGTTTGTCAGGCCATTTGAGATCCTCAGATGCAGAGTGCTAGATAAGTGGAAATAGTCTGATTATTTGTTCATTTTGTAAGTGTGATACCAGGACAGTACAATGCGAATGTTATTTCCCCTTTTCTTCAGCAGCGTTAAATTTATAGTTTAAAGATTGTTGATACCGGACAGACTATTGAGATGCAAAAATGTTCTTTTGGGGACAGTCCGTTGGCAGCCAAACAGACGTTTAAACAAGTGACAATGTTGAATGCCTTTACAACCACTGACAGAAGACTGCAGGAGCTTTTTTTTTTTTAACTAAAGATGGTCTGAAGTGAAAAGTGATATTAATTGTTTTGCTTCATATTTAATTAAAATGAAAGCAAAATTCCAGTTATCATAGAGGTGGCACTGACTTAACATAATGTTTATGTACGTAACTGTTTTCTCACCCGATTGGAACTTTTTACTCGTGCATAAAGTACCAAAGAGATCAGACTATATCAGGAAAAATGGGAAGTATATACCTCTCTAAACACTGGTTATGAAGCCGTGACTTTAGGCCCTGTTGGTAGTTTCTCTTTAGGTAGCAGTTGATATTTTCTTTGCCTGAGAGTAAAATAAATAATTAAAAATTATTGACTATATGCAGAGATGAAGAATCCTTGCACATGTCTGTGCTTCTGTGCTATATAGATGTATTTCTGTTGACATCTATTTGAAAAATATATGATTTAAATTCAAATATGTTTCAGTTGAGATTTAAAAAATACAATCCACGTATCAAATTCATTATGTGTAACACCGAACATGACAATTCTGTTTTACCATGTAAAATTTAAGTAGTTTTTTCTTATTTATTGATTATTCATCTTTTACATTTATATACCATCTTTGATAGTAGAAAACAACTAAAAACAATTCCATAGGTATAGAAGTTTGGTTTTATTAGTTTGATTAATGAGGTTTTCAAGTAATCTAATTTTTTTTCTATAAGTCTACTTCATTAGCCCACACATTTTTTAAAGCACTTTCTTTTTTTAATGCACACACAATAATTGTACATATTATGGGGAACGTAGTGCTGTTGTGAAACATATAATGTGTGGTGGAAAGATTAGGGTAATTTCCATATCCATCACCTCAACATTTGTAATTTCTTTGTATTAGGGACATTCATTATTCCAGCTATTTGAAACTACATAATATGGTACTGTTAACTACAGGCATCCTACAGTGCTACAGAACACTCAAACTTACTCCTCCCGTCTAGCTGTAACTTCATATCCTTCAACAAATCTCTCCCTATTCTCCCTTTCCTCTACCCTTCCTATTCTCTTATCTTTGTTCTGTTTTTGGTTTCTACAAGATCAACTCTTTTTTTTTTTTTAGCTTCCACGTATAAGTGAGAACATGCAGTGTTTAACTTTCTATTCCAGGCTTATTTCACTTAAAATAATGTTCGCCTTTTCTATTCACATTGCTGCAAATGACAGAATTTCATGCTTTTTTGTGGCTGAATATATTCCATTGTATGTATTTACCTCATTTTGTTTATTCATTTATCTGTCGTTGGACACCGAGGCCGATTCCATATCTTGATTATTGTGAATAGTGCTGCAGTGAACATGGAGGACAGGTATCTCTTTGATATACTAATTTCCTTTCCTTTGGAAAACTACTCAGTAGAGGGATTGCTGGATCATGTATGTAGTTCTGTTTGCGGTTTTTTGAGGAGTCTCCGTACTGTTCTCCATAGTGGCTGCCCTAGTTTACTACCCACCCACATTAACAACACTTGAAAAACAACAACAACAACGTTTTTGTAACCTAGACTGTTTGTGAGGTCTGGCATAGTTCTGCTGGCCCAGGTTTCTAAAGCAGGTGAAGCAGATGTATCTTAGTGAATTGAACTGTAGGTTTGCAGCCACTGTGAAATGTTATCCTTTAGCACAGTATTTGTTCATTATTTCCTGTATAACTATCTTTCGCTTGGCTTCTCTTTTCCATGGACTGCATGAGTCAGGAGATAACAGGGCCCCCAAAGAACCCATTGTTGAGCATTCTTAGATGTTGGAAGTGAAGAGTATACAGAAGGTGGCCCAAGTTTCAGGAGCATAGGGCCAGAATGATTCAAAAAATGAGATATGTAGTGTTGATGTGAATCTGGTAATTTTCTGGCAGAGCCCAGTCTGATGGGTTCATTTTACGGTCCATTAATACCTAAAATGCCACAACAAAGTTATATTTTGGATTTTTGTGGATTTTGTTGTTCTCACCAAAAAGGAAAATATTGTCTCCATTGTCATATATACACACACACACACACACACACACACACACACACACACACACACTCCCTTCCCTTAGATTCTGCTCAAAAACTTCCCTTAAGTGTTTATAGGCAAAGGCATTGATTAGTAGACTGCTCTGCCTGTTAACTCAAGAAAGCTTGGCAAGCTAAGTACTACTGTATCTGGTTGTGTTATTAGTTTAAGGAAAGGCAAATTGTTTCATTGATATTTGAAGACACTTTTTCCTTTTGGAGAAGCAATACTATTTACAGATTTTCGTTATGAACTATAATTTACAAATGCAAGGAAGTCTGGAACACAACTTTATATCTGATTAGGAGTGAAGCAGAGGAATCTTAGTTTTGTTTTGTTTTTCTGACAATAGCACACTTGTGATAAATTGAGCGTTTGGCATCATTGTTCATCTCAGAATGATTAAATGCCTCCCTCTCACTTGTAATTTTATATGTTAAATTGCCTCTTTTGAAAAATATAGTTTCCTAATTTTGAAGAATTCCTTTGGACATATTAATTAGGAAAAGGATAACCCATTTTCTACCATGGAAATTTATATATGTGTAACATCATGAATAACCAGAAAATGCTAAGTATATACAGTATAGATATCTATTTTTAAAGGCAAAATACACTTTATAAAATTGCTAACATTAAAAAGGTAGTGATTATGAATCATACTTTTATGAGAATTTAGGTACAGAATGGAAAAGATTTTTAAAATAGATTTCTGGTTAAAACAATACTTTGTGTGAAGGAAGTGATAAGATCCCTGCAACATGATTTATTGAATTGCATTTGCCTGTAGTGCTACATTTAGTTAAAATTTTTATACAAGACTGATGCTCAGTCATAAAAAAAAGTATTGGTAGACAAAGCACATAAAATTTCGGGGAATTAACTTTCTGATTGTAGCTATATACATTGGGTAACACAAGAATACCTATTTATAGCTATCAAATTCAAATTCTTAATGAGAAAAAAAATCTGGTGAAACTACTTTAAAATAATTGTATAGGAAAGCATTACAAAAATATTTGATTAAAATAGAGGGATATTTATAACTGGTTGTCAAGTTATTTAGCATTCAGTTTCTAGGGTTAAGCTTACTGCCTTTCCATTAATTTATTAGTGGATAGATTCCTTTCATCTTCACCAGAACTCTTTGAGGTTAAAACTGTTATTATCCCCATCATTTAAATGAGTAAACTGAGGCTTGGATATTAAGTGTTTTGCCTAGATCACACTGCTCATAATGGCAAAGATTAAATTCTAGCTCTGACAATTCTAGAGTCCCTGCTCATAACTATTGCTCAATATGGTTTGCTAATAAATACTTGGGTCATTGTCTACAATTTCAGAATTAATTTGTTTCATCTAAGCATACACATTTTTATGTGTGCATGTACGAAACAAAAAAATAGCTTTTTGAAATTATATAAGTGATACATGCCTATTGCAAAAGAGTTGGATAATACAATACACTGTAAAGAAGATGAAAACCACTCATAAATCCCAACCTATAAATACTTTTGTGTTCATATTTTGGCATCTAACGTATCCTTTATGTATATTTAAATGTATATTTTATTCAAGTATAGGATTATGTACCTCACTGTTTTATAATTCTCTTTTTTAATTTTTCAGTGTATTGGGGTCATCTTTTCTCATCAATGAATGCATCCCACAGTGTTCATTTTTGTGCTTCAGTATACCATGGAATAGTGACATCCTAGTATGTTTAAGGCATTCCCTATTAATGAATATTTAGGCTACTTCCAATTTTTAATTATAAAGAACATTTTGAAGGACCTCCTTGTACATATTATTCTGTTGCTTTATCATCTTTTTGGGATAATTTCGTGTAGTATATTTCCAGTTATTTAAATGAGAAAGTACATGATTTATAACAAAAGGTATTTAATGTCCAAGTCACTGTTAGCTAAAAGGGTAATTTTTAAGCTATTAAATAAGTTGGCTCATAAAAAATGCATGGGAATAATATCCTAGAAATATTTAAGGATTAACTTCTAACTCATAAATTGTCTTATTTTAGATGCAAAAAATTAGGAGAAAAGCAAGTGGCAATTCTATCACATATATAGAATACAGTACATGCTCGATACAAGGTAAATAGTATAATAATCTTACCTTATATTGCATATGCAGTGTAGTTTATTCTTTAGAGAAATTGATTTGCAAGAAGAACTCATTTTCTTTTTTTTTTTTTTGAGACGGAGTCTCGCTCTGTCGCCCGGGCTGGAGTGCAGTGGCCGGATCTCAGCTCACTGCAAGCTCCGCCTCCCGGGTTCACGCCATTCTCCTGCCTCAGCCTCCCGAATAGCTGGGACTACAGGCGCCCGCCACCTCGCCCGGCTAGTTTTTTGTATTTTTTTTTAGTAGAGACGGGGTTTCACCGTGTTAGCCAGGATGGTCTCGATCTCCTGACCTCGTGATCCGCCCGCCTCGGCCTCCCAGAGTGCTGGGATTACAGGCTTGAGCCACCGCGCCCGGCCATGAAGAAGAACTCATTTTCTTAAGCAGAGTTGAGTCAAGGGTTTTAACTGAAAACAGTCTACTCAGGCTTTACCTTTCTCGGGGGAATAATTTCTCTCTTTTCTCTGCTTTTGCTTTGCCTCTGTGGATGATGCTCCTGCTACCCTTCACAGTTTGTCAAACCAGTTTTGAAGTTTTCGCCTTCCCCAGATGTTTGTTGGATGTGTGGGTCATGGCATGGGCTTTGAGAGAGTACAAGAGAAAAGAATTGATTTCTCTTTTCTTTAAAATAATGGCATTTAATTATCTTTGTTTTTATTTGTTGCTGAAATATATTAAATGCATATTGATTGTTAAGTATTTTTCTTTGATAAAGTTGTCAGAATGTCAGAATATTCTTTTTTTCTGTTATTGATGCCTAATATTTCATACATTTGTGAGGTATACGTGGGTAGTTTTGCAAACATGGAGTAAGTAATGGTTAAGTCAGGGTATTTGGGGTATCCATTATCTTAAGTATTTATCAAAATTTCAATGTGCTGGTAACATTTTAAGTCCTCTCTTCTAGCCATTTTGAAATATGCAATATATTGTTGCTAACTATAGAATATTATTACTATTTTTTATGAAAATTTGAAGGAGCAGGAGCAAGAATACTTTCTGAATTAACATTGCATTTGTGCTACCTATATGCTAAAAATACAGATTCTCAGACCACTCTTAACCATACATTCATAAAAATATGTATGATGTTATTTCTGAATGTTTAAGACAAACAGGTTAAGCCACTCTTCTATATGGAATCTAAAAATGTACAAACACTACATTGGAAAGATACATTCACTTTACTTAAAAATAATTATTTGCTATTTTTAAAAAAAGACTCAGTGTGGAACTTTTGAAACAACCTCTTTTGTACATTGAACAATGAAAAAAACTTTACTTGTTACATTTTAGAAGTATATTTGTTTTTAAAAGCGTGGTATAATTGAAGGCAGTGCTGGCTATATTTTAGGAGATGCACATATTTGACTTATCTAAATCTCCATGTCAGAAATTGGCTACCCAAAAGTTCCCTGGTAATACAGGAAAATCTGTCCTCTTTGCCTGACTTACAAACTCATTCTAAGAAAGTTGGATTTTATTTTATTTTATTTTTTTGAGACGGAGTCTGGCTGTGTCGCCCAGGCTGGAGTGCAGTGGCGCCATCTCGGCTCACTGCAAGCTCCGCCTCCCGGGTTCACGCCATTCTCCTGCCTCAGCCTCCCGAGTAGCTGGGACTACAGGCGCCCGCCACCATACCCAGCTAATTTTTCGTATTTTTAGTAGAGACGGAGTTTCACCATGTTAGTCAGGATGGTCTCGATCTCCTGGCCTCATGATCCACCCGCCTCAGCCTGCCAAAGTACTGTTATTACAGGCATGAGCCACAGAAGCCAGCCGAAAGTTGGATGTTTTTAAAGTGTAAATTGTCTGGATGGACAGTCTACGGTCTACAAATTTACTATCCAGTTAATACAGTGTCATAACTTTACGCTGTATGACTACTGGGTGTTTTTGAGTTTTGAAAATCACAGCTTTCCACAAATTCACATGTGATTTAAATATTTTTGAAGAGTCTAAAATAGATACTAACGTTTGAGGTTCCAGTTGGGTTTGGAGGTAGGTAAGCTCCACATTTAACTCTGGCTGTGGTTCAGGCCTGCCTGTATTTTATTTTCTGGTAAAATTAGATGTTATGTTTTCTTTTTGCTCTTCCCTTGTGATGTAGTGGAAAGTGCTCTGGATTGGAGGAAAGGAGGCTTTGTGTTCTAGACTCACTTGGTGACTAACTAGCTGCGTGACCCTGGGTGAGTCACTCAAGCCTCATACACAGTTTCCTGCTTTGGAAGATTATAGTTTGAAGTATGCAGTTTCTCAAATCTCTACAATTGCAGCATCAAGCAAATCTAGAGTGAAGTAAATTTCCTCTAAAACCTTAAGCATTCAGATCTATAAATTGATACCCGAGGCAACTTTAAGACAAAAATCTTATATTTTAGACGTAATGAGGCTGATGTCCAAAGAGAGAGATATATATGTGTGTATATATATGAACTACAAATTCTTAAATATGATTTCCAGCGGGGTGGCTGAGAATCCATAAGTTATAAGCACCTGTCACACATACAGTCTGAAAGCTTCAAAAATTATATTCTTTGAACTTACCTCGTGTAAGAAAGTCCATTCTTTGGAAACAACTTTGCTACAAAAGAGTCATATTAAGGGGCTGCTTATGAATGAAGTTAAAGGGAAGTAAGCACAATGAGAAAATAATTCTGTGAGAAAGTGACATGCTTAAAGTCTCCTTCCTCAATTTCTTGGCATTGAGCGATGATGCCTGTTTTGTTCACAGTCAGATGTTCAAGTCAGAATTTTGGATGCAGAAACTAATTTTAGTAGGTGGGGTGCAAATTTCTTATGAGTCCACGAATAGACTCTAATCCCAGCTGTTTCATTACAATTATAAAAATAAAATTGGCTGTGAATCATTCAAACTCTATTTAATGGATGTGAATAATACAGTTTCATCCCACGGAAATCTTAAAACTATAAACCTATCTTTGTTCTTTATGTTCCTTCAGAGTTCATATGTCATTATTCATATATGAATTATTTGAAGTATAGGTGGTCATGATGAAAGTGACCAAATTTCTACTGGCTCCTGTGGGTTTCAGGAGAGGAGGTAGACTCTAGGGTGAGGCTAGGGATTAAGTGGAGAAATAAATTGGAAAAAGTCCAGGAAAAGAGAAAAGGATGTTAAATTAGGATTTCTTGGCATTATCTTTCCTATTAAGATATATGTTCATTGTAGACATTTTAGAAAATATAAACAAGCAAAAAGAAGAAAATAAGTTATCAGCATTTTTAATGTGTTTACTTCTGGACACAGACACACATGCACACTCAGACATGCTCACTCACACACACAGACATGCACACACAAACATACACACATAGACATGCACCTGCAAACATGGATTTGTACGTTTATTATTAAATAACTTTCAGTTTCATTTTCTAATAAATTATATACTTTTTTATAGCACTGTATATTCTGCTACATCATATTTATTGACTTCATAGAATTTCACTATATGTTGTACTAGTTGTCCTAGAAAAGTTGTCTATTGATTTCTTATTGTTGGACATTTATTTCTAATTTTTGCTATTATCAGTAGTGCCACTTTTATTTAGTATCTTTATAGCTGAATAATTGCAACTTGCAATTATTGCAATAGTAGAGTTTATTGGCAACCGTAGGTCACGTTACCAGATCGTGTATATGTACTCCAGAGAAACAGGAAAACAGTATTATTTCTTGGCTTTCATTAATTCAAATTGCATCGCAGTGATAGCTAAGAAGTAGAAACCCTAAAGTTTTTTAAACATTATTATAGGGGAAAAAGTGAATAACTATGATGATTTGAATAAAGTGCATTTCTTGAGCACCAGCAAAGAATCAGTCAGGTATCGATTTTACTTTCATAACTGAAAGATTTCTCAGTCACTGTGACATTCAGAGAATACTTCATAGGACAATGCACTTACAAAGTTATACATATATGGGGATTTAACTGCCTCCAAAACATTTCTTAATGTGTCAGATTTCTTAATGTGTCTTGGTGAGCACATGAAGTCGATGCCAGGAACTACTCAGTGAAGTGTTTGGTGCACAAACTGAATTTTGAAATATTTAAATGTACTTTCATTTGCTTACAGCTATTTATACAGCTTATTATAAGATAAGAAGGAAAATCAGGTGTTACAGTAAAGACTACAAAACTGTTCTATGTCCTTTCTCATTCAGTTGCTTCTCCAAGCATTAGACTTCTCTAGGCAAAGTCCTTTCATAACACTAGAGATTCACTGTATTTAGTAGTTCATGAAATTTTAACAAAACACACTTCTGTTTGTGGGATTGGAATGCATGTTGGTGAGTGTCCGAATTTAAATATATTGGTACTCATATGGATTCAGAATTTATTTTCAAAGAGCAGACATTCATTAGACCAAACTAACCTATACTCAAACTTGAAAGAAATAGAAATAGAAATATAAGAAGTAGAGAATAACTTTGTAGAGTTAGTTCCTGATATACTGGTCTCTGAAGTTTCTTGTTGTCCGATACATATTAATTTAGCACCTGCTAGGTTTCAGGCAGGAACTGTGGAAGAACTTATAAAGGGTATGAAAATGAGTAGATCAAGATTTCTGTACTCAAGTTATATACAATTAGCTGTAGGTGATAAGACAGGTATGGTGACAGCTAAAATACAATCAGACTTCCATAAAAGAGGTGAAGGGAGATGAGAATGATTATGATTGTTTGAAGAGGAATAGATCACATTGTGTTGAGAGAATCGACTTAGCTGTCCCAAAAGATTTTCTGAGCTTGTTTTTGAAAGAAAGACTGGACTTTTAGCAGGTGAATATGACAGCATGAAGGGTAAGCCATATAGAGGAAACAATGTAAGTTACAAGGGGCAGTTTCAGGATATAGAAAAGAGAAAATCTTGATAGAAAGGTAGGTATAGTATAGTATGAGGAGCTAAGACTTGACATACAGGTTAGGATAATTTTCTAAAATGTTTATTTGAAAAACTTTGTCTCAGAAGGAAATAGGGAACCATACCAGGATTTGGGTGAAGGATAATTTGATCAAAGCTTTAATAGGGTTAACATGACCGTCTTAACATAGGTTGGCATGGAAAGGACAGGGTTGAGGTGACAAAGACTTATTAGGTTGATCTCTTACCCTATGAGTAATAACAGGGAGCCCACACTAGGGTAATGATGTTGGGAAGTGATTTCTGTAAATATGCTGGGCAGACAATCTTCAAGAGTTAGCAAAGTTGGTATGTGCAGGTGACAAAAAAGAGGCTTTGAGTTTTGATGACTGGAAGGAGACAAATGATAGCTAATCTAGCTAATCTTTGATAAAGACTAACTATGGGCAAGGCTTTACTCTTTGTTTGTAGTATCTTATTTAATCCTCATAATAACCCCTTTATATACATGCTGTATTTTCTCCATTTTACAGAGAGGAAGTAGAGCCTCAGAGATGTTACGTCACTTGCCAAAAGTCACCCCGCTAGTGAATAACTGGATCAAACTGGATCATGTCCAAGTAGCCTGGCTTCAAAATTCACACGCTTTACTGTATTTATTCCTCTTCTCTTCTCTCTCTCTCTTCTCTTCTCTTCTCTTCTCTTCTCTTCTCTTCTCTTCTCTTCTCTTCTCTCCTCTCCTCTCCTCTCCTCTCCTCTCCTCTCCTCTCCTCTCTCTCTCTCTTCTCTTCTCTTCTCTTCTCTTCTCTTCTCTTCTCTTCTCTTCTCTTCTCTTCTCTTCTCTTCTCTCTTCTCTTTTCTTTTGAGATGGAGTTTCGCTCTTGTTGCCTAGGCTGGAGTGCAATGGCACGATCTCAGCTCACCACAACCTCCACCTCCCAGGTTCAAGCGACTGTCCTTCCTCAGCCTCCTGAGTAGCTGGGATGTGCCACCATGCCCGGCTGATTTTGTATTTTTAGTAGAGATGGGGTTTCTCCATGTTGGTCAGGCTGGTCTCAAACTCCCGACCTCAGGTGGTCCACCGTCCTCAGCCTCCCAAAGTGCTGGGATTACAGGCCTGAGCCACTGAGCCTGGCCTATATTTATTTTCAATGTATCATTAGCAGAATTCTAGAGTTAACTGTTTTATGAGGGTAAAATAATGAAGCTGGTTTTGTACTTAGCAAGTTTGTAAGGATTCAGATGAAAATATCTAATGGATAGCTGGAAACATAGACTCTCATGGGGAATAGAGGAGTTGGAATGACTTCCAAATTAATTGACATTCATTTAATAATCGAATATAAACCGAAAACCTAGTTTGTTCAGAATATTATAGGAGCAACATTACCGTGACTAAGCTATAGACACTGATTCTTTAAGTCTTTTGCAAACCAGTAGCAAAAATAATGCTCAATAAACCGATTACAGCACAAGAAAAAAGAGTGACAGGTACCACAGAGTGAAACAAAATAAATAAAAAAAACACAACAAAACAAACAAAAACAAAACCATAGCAAACTGTTGTAGAAATTTAGAAAAGGAAATGACCCCTTCTTAATTAATCTATCAAGGCAGGTATTCCAGAAGAGGTTGCTTATCAGTTGGTTCTTGAAAAGTGGTATTTGGAAAGCTTAAGAAACATGGTACACTAGCCTATGGAGAATCTAAGCAGAATTTGAACTTTTCACTCCACCTAAAAATCTATGTTAAAAAAATGAGTGAGGGCCGGGCGCGGTGGCTCAAGCCTGTAATCCCAGCACTTTGGGAGGCCGAGACGGGCGGATCACGAGGTCAGGAGTTCGAGACCATCCTGGCTAACACGGTGAAACCCCGTCTCTACTAAAAAATACAAAAAACTAGCCGGGCGAGGTGGCGGGCGCCTGTAGTCCCGGCTACTCGGGAGGCTGAGGCAGGAGAATGGCGTAAAAACCCGGGAGGCAGAGCTTGCAGTGAGCTGAGATCCGGCCACTGCACTCCAGCCTGGGCGACAGAGCGAGACTCTGTCTCAAAAAAAAAAAAAAAAAAAAATGAGTGAGGCCCCCTCTGCAGTGAAAGTTACTATTTTGACATTTGTGAGATCAAATGTTAAGATCCTCTGAGTATGTCAAAATCTTTTCCTAACTGATAGGATTCAGAAACACCACAAAGACATGAGTGCTTTAAGTGTCTTATTGTAACAAGCTAAACTAAGAGTAAGTTTTAGAGCAGAAGGTGGGTATTTAAATCAAAGTCTAAAATAAAATTTAATTGTTTAATTAAATAACTTCAAAATGTTTATTTTCTTTTAAATATATAACTATATATGTAGGGTGTATATATATGTAAATAGTGCTTATTCAGATATAGATAAAAATAGCCCTACTATTTAGGATCTCATATATATATATATTATCAAAGAAAAAATATACATGACAAATTCTTGAATACACATTTAAAAATGAATGCCATATTTACTGTGCCTGTCTAATAGATTCATTATATATAAGAACTATCAGATTTTAGTTTTATTTATTGGTGTTCTGATTTATTCTCTAATCATTTCTCTTAGATTTAACCCAGTGGCTCATTTTCAAGTCTTGTTTAATGTCTTATTTTATAATTGAGAAAAAAGAGAAATGCTTGCCTGTGATATATCACCTGTTGTTTAATGGCTAACACTGTTACATATCTTAATACTGTATCACATTAAGTCATTTTAAAAGCATTCTGCTTTCCCTTTTGTTTAAAATTCCTACAATCCCTGGGATGTTGGTAGGGGGTTAATGGAAGTCTTGATTAAAATCTTCCAAGCTTTAAGGCTTTCAGTTCTTGTAAACAATTTGGATCTGAGAGATAGGCCTATTTATGACTTTTTACTAGCCTGTTTACCCATTTAATGTTAAGAAAAAAATATGCTTTTTTAAAGTTTTGTTATAATAAGTACAAATTAAAATGCCTTTTAAAAAATCAACCACACTTCATTGTGTGATGATCACAGAATTTATGGTAGTTCTTTTGAAAATTCTCTGAAGATGTATTAAAATCATTTTAAAAGTAAAGGAACTACCCTGAGTATACCAGTTTTCCATTATTTTAAACAAACCTTTTAAGTTTTATATCTAGATTGCTTTTAAGTAGTTATTCCCAAACTTGAAGGACTATGAACTCTAATCATAATCAATCTGCACTTGTGTCATAATAGCTAACCTAACTATAGTGGGTGAAAGTCTTGGAAATAGGTAACAATACAGTCGGAGTTTACACTTGGGCTCACAGTCCCAGTGCAGATGATTGATCCAGTGGACCAGCCCAAGCTAGTCTGACCTTTCTTATGGCTGGCAACATGGACTGCATAGTATTCTGGTTTGGTCCGACGTCTTGGTTATTCTATTTTTAATGAACAATCATGATGAGTTTCAAACATGGTGGTTTTGGTTTACATGGGGTTGAGTTGGCATACATGTAGTTTCCAGTTATGATTTTAATGTATCCATTTCATGGCAATGTTGGGGTTTATGTGATACTCCTTGGGCTTGAAATTGAAGTTCATTGAAGTGTGTGTGTGTGAGTGTGTGTGTGTGTGTGTTTGAGGTTTTTCCACTAAAAGCAAGGAGCTTTTAGACAAGTATGGGACACAGTAGAACAAAGATATGAGAGATACTGCAAATACTGGTTCTTTTAATTTATCCGTTTGCAAATTTTCCTCCCATACCAGATTTAGAGCTCCTGAGGGCAGTGCATTTTTATATTTCTGTTTCTTGTTGGCCCTGTTATACTGCTAATCTTTTAGGAGGTCTAGAATCAATGTATCTTTAATTGAATAGAATTACATGAGGAAATATGCATTTTTTAAATTTGGAAAACCATATTTTATTTCCTAGATGGGACTGCCATACCGCCTGTGTAAATTTTCTACCATTAATTAAGTTTATAATTATAAATTGATTATTATTTGAATACTCTTTTTAGGACTGATGAATTAGTAAATTATTACTTTGTGCATTATTTCCAGTAACCTTTAGGGTATAATACTATCTAGTGAGTTACTTACTCTGGGAAAAATCAATTACAGCAATTTAGGGTTCATATAACAATAAAAAGTATTTGAGCTTTAATGGAACATCCTTACACTTGATATATATCTATATCTACATGTATATCTATATATATATATCCCTTTTTCTGAGTTATCTGGTGAAACAGAGATTTCTTAAGGTTTATAGAATTTTGTGACACAGGAATCTAGAGACACAATCTGCCAGTGCATTTCTAGGTTTTAAAAGTTTCAGTTCAAACCTAAATTGTCTATTTTTTAAATCATGACTCCAAAATTTATTTTTTATATACCTTCTTTTTTTAAATAAAATTAACTATAGATTCAATTTCGGTTGAACTTAGTCTTCTACACAGCTATATTATTAGGTTATAGAACACAGTGCTACCAAGTGTTGAAACAAAAATGTGAAGAATGATTTACCATACCAATATACTGCTTCCTTCTAAAGAAGGGAGGTATTTTAGAATATTAGATACTGGGCTCAAGATAACCAAAAATGTGTAATGGGACCATTTATCTAGATCATTTTATGACCCAGTCAGAGAAGCAAAGGCATATAGCCCCGAAAGCATGATAAGAAGAAGGGAACGATACTAGTAGGTATTATTGCTTAAGCCTGCAACATGACTTAACTAGAGACAAACCTGGATAGGAGAATTTGAAAGCTTTTATGAACTCAGGAATGCATACGATGTTTGTACTACAATCCCAACCTCATCATCTTAATCTCTTTGCCTAGAAAAGATGAATAAAAGTACAGGTTATATTTATGAAACTGAAATCTATGAAGGCGTGGAGCTCTTTTCCACAAGTGGGAGTTCTTGTCTGTTTTCTTGACCCTTTAGCAAATTAGTGGAAGTAAAGGAGGGAGAGAGGGTATAGCTGTATGGAAATAAAGTTGGTGAAGTATTCTGTTCTTCTGTTCTTAGCCTTGATGTTGAACCATGCCTACACTATGCTATCCCTCTGGTACCAGATTTATTGCCTGCCAGGATTGGAATTCATACAGAGAGGAAGGATTCATGAAAAAATAATCAAAGTCAGGAAAGTCTTTTTCTGTAATCTTGTCTCATACAGTGAGTTATTTTTGTCTGGGTAGTTTACGGGGATGTAACTCCTTCAGTCATCTAACCGTGATGTAGTAAAAGTCATTTGCAGGAAATGAAACTCCACTTTGTTACTTTTTTCACTTAAAGGCTAATCTGATTAGCTTTAAAACATTTGTTCATCTTTTAATTCAGTATTTGTACGATGCCTATGGAAGACATATGGATTTAAATAAAACTTGGCTAACCATCTGCCGATAAGGGAAAGTGAGATGCTAAATCAGAGAGGCAGGAAAGTCTATTTCAGTAAAAGCTATTTTGATCTGAAATACTGTATGTAGGCAGTCTTACAGAGTATTTTAATTGGGAGGATATTGATGTATGCTAGTAAAAGAAGTGTATTTGCTGATATGGTTGAAGTTATGTAACCATTAAATTTCTATATAAGTTTAGAGATGTGGAACTATGTGAAATTTTGATCCTGTTAATTATATTTTTTCCCCTAAAAAAGCCATTTGTGGAAAAAATTTTTCTGATGTAGTTTTTAGAGCAGTGGCACATTTTATATCTCATGCCAGAAACTAGAACATAAAATATCAACTTTTCAGATAAATTAACTAGGAATAAAGAACAATTTATTCAGTGCTAATTTGTTGATTTTTTTTTTAATAGTAAACTATGCTTTAATAATTTAACTTTGGGGAAATTAGAAAGAAGAAAAAGAATATCTTTTCTCATGATGGTAAAATGCTGATGTATAAAGCTGAAAAAATTACAATTATGTCATATTTATGTTTTAATTTAAAATTGTGAGAGTTTAGAGTCATCTAAGCATTAAGATAAAATATCTGAATTGCATACATATATTTGCATATATGTGCATGTATATACATTCAACTTAACCTTCATAAATAAGCCTTATTTTTATGGTTCAAATTAATTGTTCATTCTTTCATAAAGTGTGTCTGGTATGTAGTTTTTGCTGGGGGAGTACAAGGGTCAATAATACATGCTATCTGCCTTCTGGGAAGAAGTATGGTAATGGGTCAGGAATTACGCCAGTCACCATCAGTCACAGTCATCATCTCAGTTAATCCTCTGAATAAACATTATGATGTTGAGCATTGTCAACTCAATTTTAATGATGGCACTAAGGTATAGAAAAGTTAAATGAGTTGCCCCAAAAAAACACAACTGGTTTAAAACTCTCTGTATGAGAGGTATTGAAACCCTAGCCTCTTACAACTAGAAGGTCACTGTATTAAATACTCTAATCCCTGAAATATCATGAATGCTGAAAGAGGATTTAGACTCTACTACACAGCCACCCTGAAAGAGCTGCAGGAAGTACTGGGAATTATATTAACATGGTGGATTGCACATTAGGGACAGAAATGGACTAAGGAGCACATGTGAAGTCCACATTGATAGAGGTGCCTGGCATGGGCTCCCCATCTCTGCCCAGATGATGTAGTTGTGACCTGCTGGGTGGCGCCTTCTTGACAAGGATCCTTGCGTTAGATATTTGGAATATTTTATGTTATCAAGCTATTTAGAAATTTTAAGTCACTGCAAAAGTGCTCATTCCAAATTCTGTTTCTTGCCTTTGCCTTGAATCCATGTCTGAATATTTAGGAAGATTTGATATTGGTATAGAGAGGTATCAATTTTTATAATATTTTATATTCACAAATAAGCAACCTGTTTCCATCCCCCCACCATTAAAAATAGTGTTGCCAAAGATATCTTGTTCACAGATCCTTCTTTGCCAAATTCCTGGAAGTGGAATTGCTGTATCAAGGACAATGCACCTGAAAATGTGGACAGGTAATGCCAGATTTCTCCCCCCCTCCCGCCACCTTTCTAATAACAGCAAATGATTTGAGAAGTAATTGTGTCCATTTACAATTTCATTAAATTAAGATGGAAATGAAAGTAGAAATGAAGAATCAACATGTGGAAAAAATATGTCTGTAACTAGGAATTGATGTACTGAATTTTTCTGTCCATATTGATGTATTATTCCCTTGATGGCATTTTTGGGAGCAATTATTTCAACATGTGGTGAATCTTTTTATTCATCTGTCTCTCTGTATCTGGAACCAGTATATCTTGAATATACCTGAGGCCTAAAACTTGGTGTTAACCAAACTTTCCTCTCAGTGGTGTAAACTGCCATAGGTGGCAAGAAATATTCCAGGGAAAGAAATGTAAATTTTCTCAAATGAAAATATGTGTGGGTTTATTTAGGATAAAAAGCAGAGACAGAAATGCTACAAACATATATGGTATTAGAGTGATTATTACATTTATCCTATCAGGTTTTGAAGCACTATTTTTGCCTTAGTTTCTTGCATCAATTTTTCTCTTCATTTTTCCATCTTATCTCTTTCCTTTCACAGAATGGTTTGATGAATTTATAGGCACTAAACCATTTTTAATTACAGATCTCTTAAAAACGTATCATCTGACTAAACTTCGAGAAGAAATAAAAATGTGCGATTATCCCGATTTATTTTAACTTTTGTAACTATCTTAAATTTTTACAGATAGAGGATCAAGTTGCTATTACTTAGTGAAGAGTCATTGTCCATGGTTTGAAGAATGAGTGACAAAAGTGATGAAAGTCTGTTTTATTTTTTCTGTTTTCTGATTTCTGGAATATTGCCATTTTCCACATCTTTTTCTGACCTTAAGAATGCCAGCTGGCAACTAAAAAAGAAAGAAGAAGAAAGAAAAAAGATGCAAAACCAACAGCAAAACCCAGAAATCATGGCTTCCCTAAGCCATGCCGTTGGCACTGCCCCTCCTTTAGTGCTACATAACCTGGAGCTCACTAGCAATGTTCTAGATCTGGATCACTTCCATTTTCTATTTTGCCAACTGGCCTTGAGCAACAGATGTGTATTCTTCTTGTTGCTCCAGGCTTGAAGGAACTGTAGGGTAGCTTCTGTCCATAATTCTGACCACTTGCCTTTTGGCAATCTGTTTAGTGGCTTTAGGCTCTTCTATCAAGACCATCTTGTAGACTGGGGGTTGTCCAGAATTTTATGATACATGCAGCGTTCTGACCACCTGCTAAGACTTAAATGAACAGGCTACGTGTAGATATTCTTTCTTTCTCTCATACTTAACTTTTGCCCACACACACTAGTATCAGACATGGTATGGTAGGTACCTATATCTGTAATTCAATATGTACAGTTTTCTTTAAAATAGGATAGGGCCACGAATTTGCTAAAATCTATGCCATAGTATGAGGATAACTTACATGAGAATATGGTACAAAATTAGGTAAATAATGTTGTTTATATGAGAACTTAGAAATTCCCTTACCTTGAAGTTTCAAGTCAATGTTTTTCGTCCTTTTAATTTGGTGTGATAAGAAATATTGCCTTTGGTGCAATCAGAATTATGTAGCATGATGCTTCTTCTTGGTGCTGTTACTTTTACTGCAGTAAATATTTATTTTAGTTGGCATTGTTGAATTACCTCATTTGTGAGCACAGCTAGTAAAGCTATGGTTAAATTTTATTGCTTTTACTCTTAGAATCACTTTCTCAGCTAGTTTACCTTGGAGAGACAACTTCTACATTTTCCACCAAATTACAGAAGCTGAGAAAATTGGGTGGAATTTTTTTCTTTTGTTTCTATTTAAAACGTGGTTACTTTGTAGTACTTTGGCGAACTCACTAGTATATGTATAAAAACACACGCTCATCAAATGGAAAATAAAATCAAAACAAGGAACTCCAGTATGTTTAGTAATAAAGAAAACAAAAAACCTGTCATTTTTTCCAATGCAATTAAATACAAAGAGACCACTAATATTACATTTATCTAATTCATGTCTTCTCGGCAATATGAACCATTGCAGATGTTCCTCCACCTCCTTAGAGAGGGATGTATGCTGTCAGACTTTACCAATGAAATACGCAGTTGGGATTTTGGAAATAATTTTGAATCTCCTTGCAGGGTAGCCTGCTAAAAGACAGTGTTGTAGAACCATTTCCCAGGGCCTTCTAAACTTAAAAAAGAAAAACACCTGTAGCTGTCAGCACTACTTTCAGCAAACAGTCCACATTGTTACGTGTCATTTAACTACTTTCTGCTTGTCAGCAGGAGTCTTTGTTTCACACCTAAGAGTTGTCACATCAGAAATCAGAATAAAGGCCTCAGGTCTCTATTCCCATAGGGCAGTAACATGTTATGTATTATTTTCCCCTAAGTATTCTCCATCGACTCACCTCTCTCCTGGAAAGCTACATGTTGATTCGAAGCCCCTATATATATAGTGTAGGGTATGAAGAAAAACATGTTTGACTTTTCAGTGACTGTCTTTTCAAGTGTATGCATCATTATTTATAAACCTATGAATGTAACATTCACCGGAGTTAATGTGTTCACAAATATACCATGGGTGTGGATGGTGGCCAGAAAAGTATTATTATTCCTGAAAAGAACACAACTAGATAAGCAACTCCTGTATTTTGACTACTTGCTATAGATAAACATGTTCCCCTCATCCAAGTCTGCTACAGGAGTGGACAGAAATCTTGGGGTACCAATATTGTGAGGGGGTTGGTTGAATTCAGCATTTTGGCAACAAAAACTGGAAAGAAAGAATTGGTGGCCCATACGGTATGTGTAATGGGCAGTATCAACTGTTTAAACATACACCAATTATTTTGAAGCTTTCCAAACCCATCTGTCACCATATTGTCTAGTCACATGACATAGAATTGTCATTTCTCCCTGCATAAACTGATACAGTTACAATTGATTTTTGCTACAATCTTTTGTATAAATAGACCTGTGTCATCAGGATCTATTGTTTTTGGTTTGTTTTGCTTTTGCTTTTGTTTCCCCTACCAGTAATCTATGGTACAATTTCTTATTTGAAAAACAAAAACAGATGTAGCTAGAGGGCCACAGCCTAAAAAAATAAAATTAAGTATTAAAGACACTTAATTTAGTGTTAAAGAACACCCTGTGAAAGCTGTGGCGTATCTTTTCCAATGTGTACAATTGAGTCAAGAAAGCATAATTGTATCTTTATTGCAAATCTAATAATGTACCCCATAGTATTGTATTTAATCGCTGCTATTTTTCTCTCCTATTCATCATTGTGTAACGTGTAATTTGACATAAATTCCTGGCCACTGACTCTTTCTGCAGTGTTGGCAGGCCCAGTTCATAACTGGAGGTAATTGGAGTGAGATTTGAGCACTTTTCACTGCAAGAACTGAACAATGTTTAGGATACTTCTGATTCTCCTGAGAATTCTGTGGGACATAAAGGGGAACATGAAAGAATAGGAAAGTGCACTTTTTTTTTTTTTTTTCCAACAGTGGCAGAATCTGGAGATTTCTTGGTAACTGATTCACTGGTTCCTGAGTCTGTTTTACCTCTGGCAATGTTAAATAAACCCAAGACTGCATTGGTTTCCCTTAGAAGGTGTATACTCTAGCAGTACCCATTATCATTGCATGAGTTATCATAACACCTAATACCTCAGCTGGAGTTTAAGCATTATGACAGTTTGGGGACTTAAAGTGAGTACAGTAAAGACTTTAGGAGGGCCTGTGAATACAAGTTAAAGATCATGTGGTTGGCTCCCATGGAAGATTTACATTGTTAAAGTAAACTTGTATGGTCACTTTGAAGTCATAGATTTTTCCATATAAATTAATGAAGAAAAATAAATTTCTCTAAGATAGTGTTTCTTTCTTTTACATTTGCATAAGAGGAAATGAAACAGTATAAAGTTTTAATTTCCCCGCCTTCTGGCTAACCATCGGTTTAGTGATTAGCAGAGAAGACTTTTATATTAGGTTTGGAGCTCAGTTTCCTGGCTGCAATTCATTGAACCTTGACGTAAATCTGAAATAAGTATTTTGTAAGAGGTTAGCCTTTTGTGCAGGGTGTGTGAGAAATCCTGCCGGACCAGGTTGGTTACAGAAACTAGTGTCAAGTTGCCTGTGCCCTAAATGGTGAATAAGAAAATGCAGACAACAGAAAAGTAGGAGAAAAAATTCTTCCTCAGCACACCCTCACCCGCCACTTCTGAAAGCCTGTCTACCTTAAAAGGGCTTCCGGTTCTTTTTAGTGATGTGTATTTGTTGGGTGCGATGTTTTTTCTTTTTTAGAAATTATACAGTCATTGCTAGTGGGTAGAGTGTGTCGGTACAGAACACAAGTGTTTCATTCACATAATCCACATGTTGTGTGGTGCTTGTTGAGGCTGGTTGCTTTGCATTTAATCTATTCAATCATGCCATTTGCCTTAGGTGATCAGCAACCTTTAATGTAAATCTTAGCCAATCTAATAAAACTAATGGAGAGAGAGGAACACCACACACACACACACACACACACACACACACACACACACACACACACACACACAGGCACGATGAGTAGGGGGAGTGGGCATGCATTCTTTCATGGTTTATATCCACATTATCTTAGAAGCTAGAAAAGTTATGTGCCATCTCTCCTTTGATCTCTCCTTTGATATATATGCTCCTTTTTTTCTCCTTTTGTTTAGGTAAGTACACTGTATTGTTGGGTAATAGAAAAAGTACAACTTATCAGCACAGTATCTTGAACTTGGAAACTTGAAAAAAAATTCAAAATTTTGTTCAGCCTGACTAGTCTATATTCAGTTAGTCTTAAAATTGTTTTAAAACAAATCATGTTACTAAAATTCAACACAATTTTTCTCCTTATATCAACTGCAGTTCAGTATTGTTTAAGCTTTTTTTTTTTTTTTTTTTTCCTGGCAATCACACTGACCAACTGTTTTGAGGTTTGGATTATTTTGGAAAAGAGAAGAGGGAATAATTCTTGATAATTCCAATTACAGATTTGAATTAAAGTGCTAAAACTTAAAAGTGTTTTTTTTTAATAAACAACTTTTTAAAAGTATTGAAAAAAAGTTAGGAAAATTGATGAAAGTGAATAACCATTTTCTTTATCCATTGGAACAATCAGAGAAAAGATAATATTGAAAGCTTCAAAATATAGGGAGTGGTCCTCCTTTTTCATATAAGTACTTTTAAATGGCTCTACAGAATTAGGATTTTTATTTTTAATATCTTTGGTCTATTTTTTAAAATTACAATGTTTGCTAAGAGGGTGAAATTATACTTGCCTACAAAACGTTACCTTCTCAGACCTCCCTTCTTGGAGCTTTTTATTGTTATATTTGTTTCGTTCTTATGCTATCGTCTTGATGTATTATTGCTGCCTATTACTCATTTTACTCAAGGGACATTTATACAAGTACTGGGAAAACGTAATTCTTTATTGGCCATTAAGTTTTGAAAAATATTTTTGGTTTTGTTGATCATGATCTGCACATGATTAAGGTGCTTGACTTCCCTTCCCTCTGCAAGCTCAGTTTAGGTTGGTAATGCCCAGGTTTTTGTTTTTACTAGCAATTGTATTCTTTTGTTTTTAGACAGGGTTGTAAGTTTTTGGATATTCCGGTACATGCTTGGTGGTCGTATTAATGGTGTTCAGAACAGGTTGGGTACTTTTTCTTGCATTTTCTTGCATGCGTTTGTAGCTATGCATGACTGGAGCCAGTAACTTGATGATGCACACTGAGTATAGATGGATCTTTAGACTTTATTCAGGTTGTCATTCTTCCTGTAGCAGGTTTCGTTCAATTCATCCTACTGTAAAGGTTACTGAGGGTAAAATTCTATTTCCATTACTTAATAGTGTTAGATGTTTTGTTGTTGTTGTTTCTACATGCCCCCAAATTGCACCCCTCGTTGCTACTGGAGTTCCAAAATAATTAAGAAAAAAAAAAAAAAAACAAGATTAAGAAAGTTGAGAGAACAAAATATCACCTTTCATCTGATTCAGCTAGTGTTGAAGAATGTAGCTTGTCCTGTATTCAGATCAGCTTCCTAAAATTGAATTTCACAGCCTTGTAGAAGTAGCTCATGGCTGCCTTGTGTGTGCCAGAGACCCCAGACTGCATGTACAAATGCCAGGATGCACGACTTGCCTTCACGGTGTTTTCAGTCTGTCAGGGAAGATAAGCCGTGCACACAGATGCCCAGAATATAGGTGAAGATTTGTAAGTGTCAAATGCAAGGAATAAGCATTTCAAACATTGGTGTAATATTCACACTTCTCTTACTTTGTACCACAGAGGTTTTGTTTGTAAAATATTTAGAAACATTCACATAAAAAGCATGCTGTTAGGACACAGTAATCGTCACACCAGTTCATGATTAATGTTAATGTTCCTTTTGTCTTTATAAAAATAAAGCTGTGGTTTTTGTACTTTGAGTTCTAGTAAATGTGTTAGAGGTAATGAGGTAGGAGAATGTTAACGTTAAAATCATGATAAGCAGAGTTAGACTTTTATGGTTTACCTCCTAAAACAAGCTTTCTGCCTTTAAGCTGAAGTTTTGCTTGGTGTTACCAACTCAGTAGGGATTTTTATGCTAAACTGATGGTGCTTAATACTTCAGCAGTCAAAAGAGGAGTGAAAAATGGTTACTTGTTTCCCTACCATGCTGTCTGCCAGGTAGCATTGTAAAAATCTAAATGTGCATTGGGTATCACTTCAGGCCATTCATCCAGTCCAGCTTCTGAAAGGACCCTACATTTTACCCAGAGTTGATAAAAGTGAACTTTGTAAGTTAAGGGACAGGAGCCGTTTACACCAATGTACAGATTTCACTCACTCACAGTTTCTTAAGTTAAAAGTTTCTTTGAACTTTTCTCACAGTGCGGCTAATTTTGCATTTGGGACTCCCTAAAATGGATTCAGCAGCATTTCCCTGGAATGTTCAAAATAGTTCAAGGCACAAAGTAACCTAGATATTTAAATGGCCCCTTTACACCTTAGCAACGTGGTTGTTATGATTTTATGAAAACAGTCTTTGTTTCTTTTCTCTGCTAACTTCTGGCTTTAGTCAGCAAAGATTTCTCTGCCTCATTAATGTTGTAAGAACTCTAAATAAAATTTTTCTTCGTGGATTGCTTTTTGGGCAGGCCTGATATTGATCGCTGATTTAATGCTTGTAGTTTCCTGACCTGTTTTATAAATTGTGGGAATAGCCTTTTTAGAATTTGAATGCCCACAGTAATCCTCTTTCTAGCTTTGGGAAATGATTTGAGAAGTGAAGTAATGTTGATTTTACTTTTACTCTACTTTGAAAACAAACAGACAAACATACAGATTAATCAGATTAATAAACAGCAACATGAAAGTGGATGGAGATGAGAAGAGAGTCATCTTAAATTTTCTTAAAGTATAAGCAACTCATTCTGTGCTTTGGGAACCTAGTGCCTCCCAAAAAAGTCAAGATGAAGGTTTGAAATGTAACATTTATGACTCAAGGTACTTCTATAAGTATACAATGTTAGTAAAGGAATTGTATAAAAAGACTTAAAAGGCCAGTTAATCCATCCATTGTCTGTTATTGAAGTCAACAACTTGATGATTTGGTTTCATATGAAGGATGTACACATGGGGGAAAAGTGCATTTCAAGGGCAACTGTAAGATTTTACAGGAATTTGAAATTTTTAAAAAATAAAATTTTTGGAAATTTGATTTCAAATTTTATATTCATTTATAAATTCTGTATTGCCCGAAAATAAATTTCTCATATGGCATCAAATGTGATGAAGCTGGATTTATTCACACATTCAATAAACATATATCAGTGTCTGCTGAGAGCAGGGTTTTATGCTGGGTACTGGTATTCAGTAGTGAACCATACAGAAACATCTCTTATGGCAGTTACTTCTTTTGTGTATATCTGAACATTCAAGAGTAATAAACATAAAACATTTGTGGTGCGTGAGACCTAGGAATAAATCAGAATGAGCTCACACCTACTTAGTTCTTATTATAACCCTAAGATTGACACTTCATGAATTTAGTGTTATCCAAATAATGATGCAGCATCAATGATGAATACCTAGATTTAAAATGCTAAAAGCTTGTTTTAGAAAGCCGGTGAATAACGTACTCTCACTTTTGTATCAATATTTCAAGTGCTGCTGGGTAACATATTGAAATCCTCACACCAGCCATGGATGATAATAAATATGGCATTTTTATTAATGTTAATAAACTGGGTAGAATAAATGGAGAAGACATGTTCATAAGATTTCATAATGTATTTTGTTATTCATAAATATTAATGTACTTTGTAATGCTGATGCAGTAACATTAAAGAATAAAAGGTTTTATCTTGAAATTTTAGGGTGTTTAGTAGATTTTGAAATGTGGATACATTTAAAATAAAGGCAAGTTCAGTTGCCTTTAAAGGCAACTGATGACCACGGGTATTCTGATAGCAATGTTACTCTTAACAAATGAATTTTTTTAGGTACAGCATCTTTGTAAAAGTGGTATTAAATTTCATCTCCTTATCCTTTAAAAAATACCATATTAGCATTCCAAAGATTCTTTATCATTTCTAGTTATAGCAGTTGTTTTATTAACATGGTGCTTTCATATATCTGGTAGGTTCGATTCTAGATAATTTGATAACTCTAAAAGCATATGCAATTTGTCATAAAACTATGTTACAGAAATATAATTGTAATTATAGATTTGAAAAATCTTAATTGTACAGAACCCCACTGAGTAGTGATGAAAAAAAAGCAGTGATTAAGTATAGCCCAATAATGGGAGAATATAAATCCACAAAATGAATTTTATGCTTCCAGGAGTAAGTGTTTTTCATACTTAATTGCTAAAATGCTTTGCAGCACTGAGAAGAAATATTGAGAAGCAAGATTAGTTGTGCCAAACTTTAACCTTGAGTTCTATGGAAAATCAGTGCCTGGATGCCTGAGTGGCTCAGCCTCTTTATCTAGGGGAGGTAGAGCAGCTAGGCTTAAGCCTTGACTTGCCATTCTTTCCCCACTGGCTTGTTTTCTGATTTTCATTTATACTCATCTGAAAATTGAAGAGCTCTGATTGAACCCCAGTGGGAGATTTTTACTTTATTTCATCAGCCTTTCCCAATATTAACAGTAAATTACAACTATCTTTATTACTGCTGGATTAAGTTAAATTATAGTAAGATGGTTTACCATCATGTGTCCTTCATCCCTGGTTTTAGACTAGAGTTTACAGAATATCTCACAAATTGGAAGAATAAAATATAATGTTTTATCTGTGTTAGCAAGAAATGCAAAGCCTTTTTTTTTTTCTCTCTGTTTTGTGAATTGAACCTGGGACTGTCATCATAATTAGAAATCTGGTTACTTGGGTTCTAAGCTTAGAGCTTCTTAGTTTTAAGAAAACATCACCTCATAATTTTCCCATAACTATGAATGTTACAAGTAGTAGTGTTTTTGTGTATCTTAGTGTCAGTGATAAGTGAAAAAGTCCCTAGAATATATTATTCTTCCCTAACTCTGAGACGGAAGACAGATAATAGCCATGGTGCTTGAAACATGTGGTGCTATTGGGATGGGAGATTATAACAGCATTTGACATACAAGGGTCATGTTTGCACCTCTTCTTGGATCCAGTGAAAATGTATTAGTTCATTCTCACTTTGCAATGAAGAAATGCCTGAGACGGGGTAATTTGTAAAGGAAGGAGGTGTGATTGACTCACAGTTCTTTATGGCTGGGAAGGCCTCAGGAAACTTACAATCATGGCGGAAGGGGAAGCAAACATGTCTTTCACAAGGCAGCGGGAGAGAGAAGAATGAGAAAGCTGAGTGAAGGGGGAAGCCCCTTATAAAACCAGCGGATCTTGTGAGAACTCAGCCACTATCACAGGGACAACATAGGGGTAACTGCTCCCATGATTCAGTTACCTCCCACTGGGTCACTTCCACGACATGTGGGGATTATGGGACCTGCAATTCAAGATGAGATTAGAGTGGGACATACCCAAACCATATCGAGAGGCTTTTAGATTCTGGGAGGAAAAGGAGAAAGTTTCACTGTAGTCCTGGCTTATCATCTTTTGAGTTTGAGACACATGAGGATGAGAAATAGGGTCTTAAATAACCAGTGATATAGTTTGGCTGTGTCCCCACCCACATCTAGTCTTGAATTCCCATATATTATGGGAGGGACCTGGTGGGAGGTAATTGAATCATGGGCGCAGGTCTTTCCCATGGTATTCTCATGATAGTGAGTAAGTTTCATGAGATCTGGTGGTTTTAAAAAGAGGAGTTCCCCTGCGCAGGCTCTCTCTCTTTGCCTAATGCCATCCATGTAAGATGTGACTTGCTTCTCCTTGCCTTCCACCATGATTGTGAGGCCTCTCCAGCCATGTGGAATTGTAAGTCCGTTAAACCTCTTTCTTTTGTAAATTTCCCAGTCTTGGATATGTCTGTATCAGCAGCATGAAAACAGACTAATACAACCAGTAAACTCCAGCACTGAACCTCCTCTTTGCATGGGCTGATGTATAAATTGCTAGGGTTAAAAAAGCTAGAGATGAGATAATAGGAAGCTTGGAAATATGGCATACAGGCATACTTAGCATCATAAAAAATAGGAAATGCCACTAGACCTGATGAATTTCTGGAGATCTTAGACAGAAGGGTTCCCAACTTCATTAAGCTGCCAGATTTGCTGAATAGATGTTTGTGTAAAGGACCCAAAAATATTAGGAATATATAACAATAGGATGTGCTACTTGGCTTAAGAAACATGCAGTCTGTTTTGTAAAGCAGAACACAGGCACATGAATTGGCACGGGAATGGCATCTGCCATCCTTTTAGACAGATACGGTAGCAGTATATCATATGAATATCAAACGACCACAGAATAAGTAAAGGGCCATGGTTTTCAACAAAAAGACGTTGATTTTCAAGACCTGTACAATTGACTCGGAAAGATTTAAAGCTAGGGTCAGTTTTTACTTAACTGGATATGGAGGTATGGCAGTTGTGTTAATAGGCAACTTAAATATGCTGCTTATCAGTCAGTAAAAAGAAGTTCAGAATTTAGAATATCACAATATTTCAAAGCAGCCATTCAGGCATATTACATTTGCCATCAGTTTCTCTGTAAAAAAAAAAAAAAATAGTGTTGTCATTCTGTAGTTTTTAAAAGACAATTTCAGAACTTTCTGGTGGGGGGAAGAATAATTGCCAGCAGGAACCTTGACACCTAGAGGTTGCCAGTGTGATCAGCCTTTTGAATGGTAATCTTTTACCATCCCTGTTCAAGATCCACATGTAGAGTAGTTGGGATTATATTGAAATCACACTTAGTGTCTTAGTCTTGAAAGTTCTTTTTACTTTATTTTATTTTTTTAGATAAAGTCTCTGTCGTCCAGGCTAGAATGCAGCGGTGCAATCATGGTTCACTGCAACCTCCCTCCTCCCAGGCTCAAGTGATTTTCCCACCTCAAACCTCCTGAGTAGCTGGGACTACAGGTGCAAGCCACCATGCCTGGGTATTTTTTTTTTTTTTTTTTTTTGTATTTTTTATAGAGATGAGATTTTACCATGTTGCCCAGGCTGGTCTCGAACTCCTAGGTTCAAGTAATCTGCCCACTTAGCCCCGAAGTGGTGAGATTACAGGCATGAGCCACTGCGCCCTGCTAGTCTTAAAAATTCTGTGATAGGTTTATCATTGTCTTAGCAGAAAGTACTATTTGAGTGCTGGCGACTGGCTTGCATAGTGGAAATATACTGGCCTGAGCTCTGCCCACCTGACCACATACTGGTGTCATTATCCTCCCTTCATCAGCCCCTCTCTGCTTCACATAATCTTGTCTGAAGGGAATGGGTCAGCTGGAAGAAAAAAAAAGAAGTACTTGCCAAAGAAATCTGTTTTCTAAAATCCATGGAAAAAGGTCATTTAATGTTTGATAACATATTGGAAGTGTTAGGAAAAACTGTTAGGTTTTCTTTTTTTGTTTTTAATAATTACAAAGGAACTCTTGATGTTGAAGTGAGAAACAGATGTTGAAATAATCAATTTCATGTACCTTACATACTCCTACATTTAGGACATGTAATCTTAAGAGTCCGATTGAAATTCTACCTGATATCTTACTGAAAGTTATAAGAGCAAAGTTAGCAGTAGAGAAATAAAAAAGTTTATTTTTAAATTGGATTATCATTTAGGAACTATCCATTCAGAAGACTGTGAAAACTGTGATTGTTAAGTGTCTGTTAAACTATGTTTGCCTTTGACAGTTAATAGCTTCTAGGGTTTGGGTGTTTGGGGAATGTAGCTCCTACAGATACTTTGGGAAGAGATAGGAAGGTATCAGTAACTAGGAAGTAGAAAGAGAGTCCCTCAGTGTTTGAGGTAGAACTACTTATTTTCGCCCTCTTGCCCTGTTCCATTCATGGTCATTGTGAGACTGGTCTCAGTCACCCTGTTCTTTCCTTTGTCCTTCTCCTCACCTACCCCCAGGCCTCTCGTCTCCCTCTTCACACTGGCATGCCTTTCAAAGGGCCTTCTCCTCTAAACCTGTGCCATCTAGAGCAGCTGCCCTTATCTCAGGACTTCATTGACTTGCCCCCTTTTCTAATCTGTTTGGAAGCCTTATCTCTTTGTTTTGCCCTCTACACTGTAATTTATTTCTGCTTCTATTATTACACTGATAAATCTCACATTTAACCAGACTTTGAGGGATGTGCTATTGAACTGATGTAAATCTTGAATCGAAAACTGTGGTGTAATCTTCATTGGTCATAATGTGTGGGCTGTTTTGCACACAATAACTGATAGAGGGGTCTCAGTTTTAAAGTTTGAAATGAAGCATGGTTCAGTTTTGTCACCCTGAATCAATCATTTTATTTTGTGCATTGTTTTATCGTGATGATTTTGGAATAAAGATTGGTTCTAAGAAAGGGATGGGTCATTTAATTTGGTGATAACAGAAATGCCCTTCTACTTTTCAAGTGTCTTTGGTATGAGGTGGGGCCCCAGCTAGGGCCTGGATGTCTGACTGTCCTGTCATTTTGAAAAGCTCCCTTTTAAGACAAGTGGTACTGCACTCTTAGGTTATCTCTGAGGACTTGAAAGAAAGGGAGAAAAAGCCCCCCCGTATTATTCATTAATGACTAGAAATGCTGAGCCAGTTTTACAGATTTTCTTCTCTTGTTTGCTTTTCTATTAATACTAAGAATGCTTTTGAGGAACTAGTTTAGTGGATGGGAAAGGAATAAACACTCTTGTAGAAATGTGTATTAATATTTCATACTTTTAAACATTCCATACTCTTAAAACAGTTTCTTTAAAATTAAAAACGTTATAAATGTAGTATACAAATACATTTTAAGGATTTTTGGAAAAAAATAACTGTTTAATAAAGTTTTTATAAAACTGTTTAATAAAGTTTTAATAACTGTTTTATAAAAATAAAAACTGTTTTATAAATTTGGAATTCAAGTTTAGCAAATACTCAGCTATCAGAGCCTGATAATAAATTCATTGAAGTGTTAATTGCATGGGGAATATCATGAACTCCACATATTCTCTATTTATGATCAGATCACAAATGTAGATAGTTTTCCAAATTTTAGCTATCACTTGCTAAAAGATTCAATACATCTAATATAAATTTATTTACTTCTATGCTACTGTAGAAAAGAGGAAGACCAATGAAAGTTCCTAATATGTATCATCAGAGTATCTTAGCCTAGAAGACTAAATGTTATTGAAAATTAAGCTGCTTATATATGTTGTAGTGACATTTACATTCTCCTAAATAATTTATTGTCTATTATTACTGCTTCTCAGTTACCTTCATATCAAAGAGGAAAATAGATTATTGTACAATAACATATTGTCACAAACGATAAGCAGCAATAATGGTTTGCTATTCTAGAAAGGTTTTTAACAGCGTGGTCAGCATAAACTTCATGTTAGTATATTAGTGTGTTAGTTAAGAAACTACTTTTTGAAGGATTGACATACACCTATTCATAGAGTGAGTTGAACATTCAGAATATGGATAATTCATTTGTTGATTCAGTCATTATTTATTTTTACAAATATTTGTAGAGCATTTACTCTAAATGAGCAAGATTCTGATCTGGGCATTGCAATTACAAAGTTGAAATATTCAAGGTCCCTGCCCAAGTAAAGGTCACGTCTCAATAATCTTGGTAAAAGGCAATAAAAAATACTACTTACTCAACATAATAATAAAAACGTAATATATTATGATTTATATGATGTTATATCATGTATAAAAATATATAATTTTGGCACTGTTTAAAAATCAAGGTTTTATGTAAACTTAAAATTGGCCCATTATTATTAGGACACGCGCTTTGAATTTCTTTAGTAGCAGATGCAATATTTTTGTGAATATTCAAATTCCCTTGGACATCTTATCTCCCTATTAGGTAGTGATGCATTTTTACATTTCAACATTCTAGAAGTGTGTAGTCTGTGACCATTGTACTAGGTCAAATTTAATTAGTTATTTCTTGGATGAAACTTTCACTGTGGATATTGCCAGGATTAAAGTTTGAAGGTAACAGGACTTTAGGGGGTGGGGGAAATTGCTGACAAATAGAGTGTCTTCAACGGGTTGTATAAATTGGAGATTCAGTTTTCATAAGAGCTAATGGGAACACTTATATTATAACAACCAAATGGTTACAAAAATTATAATAAGAGTGTTATTGATATAGCTCAAATATGGTGCCGTTTGCAGTTTGCTGGTTTGCATTTAGTTAACTTACCAATGATGTTACTATGCTACAGTTTTTAGGTAAAAATACTAATTTATTTATTTCTGTACTGTAACAGAGGGATATATTACTATAAACCATTATCATTTGCTGCGTAGTATATTTCTGTTTAAAAATTATGCCTAAAATTCTTAGTTTAATATGCATTTGATTTTCCACTCATGATTACTAATTGTTGCATTAAAGTAACAGGATTATTGCTTTTTCCTGATGTGAAGGGATAAAGTGGTAGGAGTAAACAACAGATCAGAATATCTTTTCATTTTTTTAAAGAGGTGAAATGACTCCCTTAACAAATTCCAGCATTTTTAGATTGTAAAGTACATTATGTAACTTCATTCATCATGTGGACCTCAGACAGATACTTTAATTTTTTTTATTTTTATTTTTGAAAAGGTCTTGTAGCACACTTAATTTGCAGATCTTTTCTGGGAGGAGGAAAAAAAAGCATATCCTGTTAGATTCGGTGACATAAAGGTCAAAAGATAAACTGTAAGTGATACCTATGTTTATTTTTTTGACAGTGTTATATTAGCAACCCCTCAGACCTCTCTTGGAGAAGTACAACCTGAGTAATTGAACATGTCGCTGGGGAGTATGCTTGGTTAAGCTGATTCCTATTATGTTGACTTGTCAGGGGCCAATAATTAAAGCTGAAGAGCGATGCTCATTAGTGTCTGCAAGATGATTCAAAGAATGAGAAGGAGAAGTCCTTGAGGCACACCTGCAAAAGGCAGGCATTGCATGGAGGTGAGAGCAGATGGACTGGCCTGCTTTTCTGCTATATTAGCAAGCCAGCAATAAAGGGGATGCACTAAATTAAGTGTTGCAAATGTATTCTCCCCAATTTAGATTATAAAATGCATTTTACTTCTGCCTTTGAACATAATTTTATTCCAGTTTTATTCCATGTAATCATATTTTGCTCAATTATGCTTTTAATGCTATATAAGATGTTTTAGAAACTAGATACACGTCTATCCAAAAGCACTTTGAAAAACTTTATACTATGAATCATTTCATTCATTTTCCTGGAAGCATCATAATGATCAAAATCTGCTTTGCTTCTTTGAACTCTCAATACTCTGCACGTAAAACATGTGAGTTATCCAGCTTTGACGATAAAGACTTTAGTGGCATACATTTGTCACATTTACTTTGCAAAAATGGAATTTTTAAATGTATATTTAACATGCACTAAACCACATACAGTACGCAAGCATTAGCTCCCAAGAAGCCCAGAAGAAAAGACTACATCACAAGTATAGAATTTATATTTGTCACAACTTGAGCAAAACTGTGGACTTTTGGGAACAATTCAAACTTTTTAGCACTGGAATGATATGGAAATTCAGTCCTCAAGCTCTGAGAAGCATTTTTCTTCTTTTGAAATGTGCCTTAGGTAGGCTCACTTGTTACAAATCTATCATAAAATCATGGGATATACAAATGTCCTAATATTTTTGGAATATTAAGAAAAATAATATGTTGGATCTTTTTTTCTGTAATCTGGTTTTGAAAAAAGTGCTTTATAGTGGTGAAGTGGCCTTTTTTTACTTCCAGTGTTGTGCCTGTTTAAATTTTTTTTTTTTTATTATTATACTTTAAGTTCTAGGGTACATGTGCATAACGTGCAGGTTTGTTACATATGTATACTTGTGCCATGTTGGTGTGCTGCACCCATCAACTCGTCAGCACCCATCAACTCGTCATTTACATCAGGTATAACTCCCAATGCAATCCCTCCCCCCTCCCCCCTCCCCAAATTTATCCTTTGCACTTTGCCTGGAGGGATGCCTGTGCCTTTTATTCAGAGTGAAGGCTGGAGTCTTTAGTTTACACAGAAGTCCTCCATGTTGTATCTTCAGGATTCAGTTTGAGATTATGTCTTTGAGGAGGCCCTTCCTGAAACCAAATTTTGTAGAACTTGTGTTACTGATATTCCATGTTAGCATGAAATTGGCCATGTTTCTGTCTCCTCCAACTGAAGGAAGTCCCTCAAGGGAAGGGACTGATTCTCGCTAATGTTTACATGAACAGTAGTTGGAGCTCAATAAAAGTTGGTTAAACTTAACATAGTCGAGGTGCAGAAGAGACTTGCAGGGTAGTTATAGATTTCCAAGGATACCAAGGGCTTTAGAAGTCAAATGGAACAACCTCCGACTCAATGCCAAGAATTTCTTACCTGATGTTCTTTAACAGATAGATCCTCTTCTGGCTTGGTAGAAGACTTCCAGTACCAGAGAGGTCACTATTTTGCAAAGTAGCTCTTTCTAGATTGATCAACTCCAATTTATAATAATGACAAATAGCAGTTAAAAGAGTTGTACTTTATATGAATTTACATTAATTGTCATTTAGCCTTCACAATATCCTTAAGATTTAGCCACTAAATATGATTATATTCATTTTACAGATAAGGATCCTGAACTTCAGAGAGGTTGAGTGACCTACCCAAAGCCCCACAGCTAAGTAGTGGCTGAGCCAGCATGAGAGTTCACCAGTATCTAACTTAAGAACCGGAATGCTTTGGCATCATAGCTCACAACTACCCCTCTTTTGTTATTGCTACAGAGCTATTTTTAATTACTTTCCTTTAAAAGCCCCACAAATCATTGGTTGCCATTAGAAATCATTCTTTTTTGAGACAAAGTCTTGCTCAATTGCCCAGACTGGACTATAATAGTGCGATTTTGGCTCACTGCTACCTCCGCCCCCAGTTAAGCGATTCTACTGTCTCAGCCTCCCAAGTAACTGGGATTACAGGTGCCAGCCACCATGCCTGGCTAATTTTTTTGTATTTTTAGTAGAGATGGGATTTCACCATGTTGGTCAGGCTGGTCTCAAACTCCTGCTCTCAGGTGATCCACCTGCCTGGGCCTCCCAAAGTGCTGGAATTGCAGGTGTGAGCCACCAGGCCCAGCCTAGAAATCATTCTTGTTTTGTTTGTTTTCTTTAATATAGCAAGGAGAGACTCTTGCAACATTTGTTACCTAGCCAGGCTTACTAGGATAGCATTGACCATCCTACTATTGCTGCATAGTAGTGGCATGAAAAGCACTCCCTAAAACAAATAGATTCTTGAGTTTATCCAGTAAAATTCTAATTTACTCTAATTTAACACTTTCTGCATCTTGAATCTTAACTCCAAAGGGCTGTTTTGTTTAGTTTTTTTGTTTGTTTGTTTGTTTTAATAGAGTATTATAGTAGAGAAGCTACTTGACCAAGGCTCCTAAGTCTGTCTGAGTAGCTGCAAACATTTCGGTGAACTACACAACTCCAGGAATATAGCCCTTTCAGCTGTCAAAGGGGGACAAGGGAATCCCTTTTCTACTAATCATCCATCTTTGACATTGGAGTAGAATGGACTGTATACGAGAACATTCTTACCAATTGATGTGTTAAAACATAACTTTTGCTTAGAAGAATTTATAGTATTGATGTTATCATCTTATACAATATGATGTTTTCCTAGGACCTGTCATATTGGAAACATAATTGATATTGATTCTTGTTACAATGATATAATGCTGAATACATATTCATTTGCATGAAAGAGATTGACGGTGCTTGAATTTAGCAGGATCCGTCATAATAAGCCTTGAGCATTATTTTCTTAAAGTTTCCTGATAGCGGGAGGTTAGGGAGAGATGTTTAGACATTTCAGTTTTTAAATGAATTTATTGATATACAGTAGGAACAGTTTGGCTTTCACTTTAATTCATACATTTCAAAGATTTTTCTTTGTGATAGAATGATGTAAAGCTATTATATATTCTGCCCAGAATGTCTTTCATCTGTTTCTTTAAAAAACGTTAAAGCACCATTGAACCAATTTTTACGGTACTATTAATCAGTGTAATCAGTATTAATACACTACTTTACAAGCTCAGTGCCACTTGTCAGTAATATGACAGGGTGAATTTTACATCTTCTTCACAAAGGCTTTCATCTATTAGGGGGAGAAAAAGGAGATCAGGATTTTAATTGTTAGCAATCAGAAGCCTATGTGATTAAGACAGGCATTCTGAATAAGACACAGCACAGATTATACTGAGAATATTTTTCATCCTTTACTAATTCTTTTATGAATTTGAATGTAGTCTTATTTACCTGAAACTTTAATTATAGACTCAAAGGAGAGTAATATGCTTATTAGAAATATAAGAATTTAATGTTAGAGTTAAAGGTTTTCATCTGGTTCTGGCTGGCTTCTTTCTGTCTTTACATCTTGGCTTGCAGGTTCCCAAATCCTCAGGCTTCCTCCAAATGAATGTTATTGGCCAGGCGCGGTGGCTCATGCCTGTAAATCCAGCACTTTAGGAGGCCGAGGTGGGCGGAGTCTGGAGTTCGCGATCAGCAGGGCGTGGTGGCGGGCGGGGCGCCTGTAATCCCGGCTACTCTGGAGTATGAGGCAGGAGAATCGCTTGAACCTGGGAGGCAGAGGTTGCGATGAGCTGGAATGGCGCCACTGCCCTCCAGCCTGGGCGACAGAGTGAGACTGTCTCAAAAACAAACAAACAAACAAACAAAACCCAAAAAACAAAAACAAAAAAATGAATGTTGTTGATTTGGTTTCTAAAATGCCCACCATTAAAACTTGATTTCCTTAGGTTTAGGATTATTTATATATATAGAATCTTGCCGTGTCACCCAGGCTAGAATACACTGGTGCAGTCATGACTCACTGCAGCATCAATCTCCTGGGTACCAGTGATCCTCCTGCCTTAGCCTCCTGAGTAGCTGGGACTAGAGGCATGCACCAACCACACCAGACTAATTTTTTTTCAAATTTTTATTTTATATAGAGATGGTGTTTCACTATGTTGCTCAGGCTGGTCTTGAACTCCTGACTCCAAGCAATTCTCCTGCTTCAGATCTCAAAGTGCTGGGATTACAGATGTGAGCCACTGTGCCTGGCCAGATTAAGGATTATTATGCATAGAAATTTTCTCTTAAAATAGAAGTGATCCTTAGAGTAGTCACAAGTTAATTTATTTCTAGTGTTTACAACCCAGCACAGTTTAGTTCTCAGGTAATTAATTCACTGTTCAAAGTAGAGAACAGGACCCAAAAGGAAAACTGAAATAAGTGTAGCATAGTAGGAGTGGTGGAGAGATGGCTAAAATAAAGGCTGCTACTCTTCGGGGGTGAAAGGAATGAAGCTTTTCCCAGGATAAGGGTAGCTCAGGGGACTAGGGACTGTGGCGAGATGCTGAAGAGTCTCTCTAGAAGGAGGCAGATTGGGAGAAAACAGAGAAACCCAAGAAAGAAATTCTGATTGTCCTGAAGCTAATTATGGTGACTGCCGTCTATTTGAAACACTAACCTGTGTGTGATGCATTTAATGACCAGAGAATCAAATAACTTGCTTAAAATCCTAGCTCTACGGGCAGGTATTCACACTCAGGTCACTGCCTTACAGCCACAAGCTTAAACCACATGCTTCACTGGCCCAGCTAAAGCTGAAGACTCGTCGGATTATTTCAGTTTAGCACAGAGATAAAAAGACGGAGAGGCAGAGGGAGATAGGGCTGTGGAAGGGAAGAGAGAGGGGGAGAAAGGGAAGGGGAGGGCGAGAGGTAGAGAGAGACAGAGAGTGAGAGAATTGAGTCATTCTTTATTCCCTTTCCTGATTTAAAAAAAAAAAAAACCAGTGATACTTAGAAAGTCAGTTTAACAAAGTATGGGTAATAAAAGCATCTTTTAATCATTTGCTATTTGATACTGCTTTTTTATGATTTTATCAGGCATGAATTATACCATTTCAGATATTTCTTAATATAATTAAAAAGTAAAATTAAGTAAACATCCCGTAATTTGGAGGCTAGATTAAAAACTTAACTTCTAGGAAATCACAAAGTCTGTGATGAGCTTCAAATGTAGCTGACAACTATACTGGCAGTTTTATTATTTAAACATTTGAACTGGACTTTGTGGGAAAAGTTAACAGGATTGGGACGTTTTTCTTTGAATGATTTAATAACTGCCTCTTGTCGGTACTTGTGACATCTGCCCTTCTGTTTTACCAACCTGGATCTCGAATGAACCTCTGCTCTGTGTTAAAAAGTAAGCAAATTTTAATGAAAGTTGCTTATTCAGCTCACAGTAATGAAGAGTTATATAAACTGTTTTGCCCAAGTTTACAGATGTCTGCTTATATTGGGTACTTATAATAGTAGGTATTTTGAAAAGATTTTTAAAAAGTAATTTACATTAAACACTAAAAACCCCATGGCTGTGTGTGTGTGTGTCATGTTTTTATACACCAGAGAGTTACATTTATATTTTTTCCTACTTTATCCATTGGATGTATATTATTTCTTGAAACACTAAGGATAAGAACATGCCAAATTCAGAGTTACTTACAAAAGCAAATATTATGCTATAAGTGTTATATCTTTGAAATTAAAAACAAATAGTACCCCAGGTATCACTTAAGTGTATTAGAATATACATTTGATTGTTAGAGAAAGTCACCTATTTCTATGATGTTTTTATATTTTGTTTGTTTAGCATTTTTTAGCTAGCATTGGGAATCTTGTTAAAACATTATTGCAAACGCTTTTTAAATATATATGTAATATGTGTGTATATAGTGTATACATATCTGTGTGTAATTAAACACAAGAATTTAATTTTTGTATGTTATATAAATATATATATTATATTATATTCATTTCAATTTGTTGCATGTTATTTATTTTGAAAGTTGCTTACTGCCCACCATTGACATTTTCTAAATATGTTCTTACGTATAAATAATGCTAGCTTAAGTTCACAATGTGGACAATTTGAAAAGATATTCTTTTTCTTTAGGTGAGGGATGATAATAATTAAAGACACTGTAATTCCATTATTATATACTTTTTTTCAGATTATAAACTGTTTTATGTTATCTACAAGTTTTATTGTACTCTGTGATATCTTAGATAAAAGAATCGAAATGGTGAAATAAGTTGCAAGGTGTGCATTTCACTCAGATAACTTTCTATGCCTTTTCACTTCTTTGAATCTGTTCTTGAAATAAAACAGTGAAGCCATTTGTCCTAAAAAAATGTTGAAAAATTGATTTATCCAGTATAACTAAAAGATAGTATGAATTTGACTGATGAGATCATTAGTTGTATTCGAGTTTTTCATAAATCTGAATTGGATCTTTATCTAAAAATAGGAATAAGGAAATAATCTGCCTAATTTTAATATTATCTTTTTAAAGCAAGTACAGTAAATAGTATAGTTCTATTTATTTGTTTTTAGTTTGGCCTTAATTTCGGATGGTTTCAAGAGTAGAATAATTGACACCATTGAATGTTTTGTGCTATTTTAATGACTTTCTGCTCTTTAAGATGATTGAATTGTAGCAAACAATAATGTCCGAGGCTCTTAGGCATAGTGAAGAAGAGATATGAATTATCTAGATAGGAATTAGAGAGAATATTTAAGAAAACGTAGTGTTAACTGTTAAACTTGAGGTCTTCCACCATCCAGTGAAAAATGCTACTGAATAGAGGAAGGAAAAGTTTAATTCATGCAGTTTAATTAGATAGGTTACCACACTAACACCAGTGGAAGAAACTCTAATGTGAATTCGTAGACAGCAGCGCCGTGTGTTTCTTTATTTCAGCATACTTGGTCATCAGTGTATTCTTTCTTCCTGCTTGACTGCATTTGATAGTAGTTTCTGAGTGTGAAATCTTTGTCAAGAAGGATCCTTTCTAACCATGAGCATGCATCCACTTTGGAAACTACCTAAAAAAGCTGCAAATGGTAAAGAGATTGATAAAGAGGATTTTGTTTGGAAGATACTAAAAATACAACTGTTAAAAATGAGCAAATAAAATTCTCTGACTTACTCAAAGGACCAGTTTATATTGCAATTTTAGATACCTGCATTGTTAAATGATTGGTATTGATTAGTATAAATTTTAGAAAAAATATTAAAAGATGGGAACCAAAAAAAGTTATATCCTATTGTTTTTCTTGTCCTTTCTGTCCACCGTCTTCTCCTGGAATTAAGTTCAATTACTTGTAAAGTTGGAGGTTCATCAACTACAGAATTTCATGAAAGCAAAAACTGGGAATTCTACAGAAGTTACCCTGGAGAATGATTTAATAAATTAATGAAAGGGTGTTAACTAATGCAAATGTTACAGCATTGGTGGATGTAAGTGCCTCTATGTAAGGCAAAAATGGTTGCGTTTGAATCCTTGTTGATAGAAATAGCATTAAGTTATTATAAATATTGTACATGAAATGGCTTTTCGTAGGCTGCTGGATGACTTAATTTTATTGAGTGAATCGATAAAATACAGCTTTTTCGTTAGTATTTTTAGGTGTAATTGGAAGAATTGCTTTGCACACCGTGGTGTTAGGTATAACCCTAGCAACATCCTCAGCAGATACCAGGGAGGTACAGAATTTAGATTTCAGAGGCTTCCTGACCCTTCCGCCTGCCTCCAATCCAGCATTTTATAGGTCACATTCATGACATTCCTCAGGGTCAGGAAGTAAAATATTTTTATACTTTAATTTATTAAATCCTCATAGTAATGCTATGAGAATAGCTACTATAACTCCCATTTCCCTGATAAGGAAAATGAGGCCTGAAGAAGGCAAGTGGCTGACTGGAAGTTAAATAAGGCTACTTAGTGATGGACTGCAATTTGAGAATTCATACTAGATCTTTCCTCCTAGCCACTCGTTTCTTCTGCTTCCTTCCCATTTTTGTGTTCACAAAAATGCCACTTCACAGGTTCAAAATTATTCTCTTTTTAGCCTGAAATGTTCTTTACATTTCGTGATAGGAGGATTTTATTTTATGTTTAAATACATTTTTTTAATTCACTTTTGTCTTGATGAATTACAGGTAACAGTTTTTAAAATCCATGTCTTAATGTTTAGGATATTTGCATTTTTATGTTTTATTATTAAGGGAACTGTCAATACTATGTTAAAACAGACGTGAGCATTGAATGTGTTGTAGAGCAATTTCAGAGAAATCACTTCTTAAATTATTTTTGTCAGGACAAATCAAAGAATTGTGTAAGATAAGTAATTGATCTATAAACTGGTGAAGGGGTCGTTTTAAAATCCAGGCTAATTTAAGTTAGTTTCTTATTTGACTTACAGTATTGTGTTGGCTTTGGTTCATTTTTTTTTCACCTTCTCATGGTACATATAAAGAAGAAAGATTTTTGGCTTAAGCAAGTTGCTAAAGTTAATCTTGTATGAAGAAAAAATAAGGACATCGTTTTTCAATTTGCTAAAGAGTTAGCCTCAATTTTTAAAACTTTTTATTTTGGTATATAGATACATATTTTTTAAATGCTCACTTGCATATTTTAGAACCAAAGGACTAATAATCTACAAAAAATAAACACTTGGTTCTTTCAGAAGAAAAATCACAGATGGCTAAAAAAATTTCTTTTAAATTTTATTGGATCTTTTGAAAGCTAATTGGCAATTTTTATGTCGATGCTAATCTTGAAAGAGACAGCAGATAAAAGTCCATATTAGAGGTGGATGTATAATAAATAACCCGATAGCAATAGCAACAGAGCTGACATAGCCACAATTTAGTTTAATGCTTTACACCTCTATGTGGTAAACTGAGATTCTTGAAGCAGTGTCTCTTCCATAAGACCATGCCTGCTTCCCTATAACAGTGATAGAGAAGAGAACAACAGCGATGCCACTTACTTATTTTCCCTTTGCGTTTCAAGTGGTGTTGAAAATATCCTCAGGCTTTTATTTTTTCCCCCTCTGTCCTTTGGGCCTCCACATCCCTTAGGACACCAACCTGCTTCAAAACTGCTGTAGTGACTTGCTGAAATCGTTTATGTCAAGGTTAAGGAGAGAATAGATTCTCTGCTTGTTGCAAGTATGAAAAAGAAAATGTGAGCCTTCTCCCTGTATTTGTTCAATAAACTGAAAGGGGAAAGCTCTAGCTTGTGCTTTTCCCTCATGGAACTATGATTATTTCGGAGTAGGTCATATTGTGGGACTTAAAACTCTGTAATTATAGCATTGGGCAGTCCTCTCATAATAATAATAGTTAGCATTTATATAACCCGTTTCATCTTCAAAGCATTTCACAAGCACTAATTAATCCTCACAACATGTCTGTGAGCTGAGTATCATCATCCCCATTTTACAGATGTGGAAATTGATTCAAGTAAGTTAAGAGTCTTGCCATGGGCCATAGTGGGAAGTCAGAGTCTAAAAGCAGGCTGCAAACTTGGGAGTGGCCGGCGCCTAAATCCTTTCCATAGCCCTAAATTAGACCTCGTCCCTTTTTCTCCTCATCTCCCCATCTTTCTTTCTTTCTTTTTTTTTCCCAAGTTCTGGAAAGCACTCTGGTGTTTTTCCTTTCAGTCTTCCTTTTAGAGAGTAGTTTTTTTAACACTGCCCCTAGAAATAAATAAATCATCTTAGTATAATAGCTTTAAAGACATAATATGTCTAATCAGGATATAAATATTTCGGAAAGTCAGGAAATGAATTAGGTTTGGGTGCAAGAAAGGATTCCAAATTACATTTTGCCTAATAAATATTGCATCCGTAAACAGTAAAAGTAATGATAGTGATTAGTTAACAGTACCAAATAAAACGTGCATTTAAAATGAACCTGACCGGGCATTTTTGTGTCATGCTGACTGATGTGTACACAGTCCATTCTTTGAAAAATCAAGGCGCTCATTTGAATTGTAAATTGCCAACAGTGCAAATAGTAAATTGCAGTAGTCTTATTGTGCTGTGATGTGACAAATTACAAATGGAATATTGGCTAGGATTCCATATCTTGCATTTCTCTTCCACTTGCTGCTACTATCACCATTAATCTCTTTTGCAGAAGCTGTATGGCAAGTTGTTCTGGACATGGAAAGGACATTAAGTTGCATTTGTTGACTATTGCATGGCTCTGTGTGGCTTCTCTGACCTCCAACTTCTCTTATTGGTATAATTCAGTACAGTGATACTCATTTCGGGTCCTGCTGTGTGTGGATATAAGGGTTCTGGCACAGTTTATGCCTGACATTTCACTTAATATTGTATTACAGTCAAGAATTTTGGCTGAAATGTGTCAAGTATATCTTAAAGTGGAATGTGGTCATTTAAAATACATCCATATCAGAATCACAAAGTACATTAAGGATGAGTAGCTTCTTAGTTTGACCTTTCATTTTACAAATGAGGAACCTGAGATTGAATGCTGTTAATGAAGTTTAGTTTTTGGATGTAAGGCGGGCTATGTAACTGTCAGAGCTGAAAAACAAATGATTTCAAGTGGAATGCTTGACCTCTGAATCTAACTTTTAATTATTGAGTTTTCATTTTAAAACACAAGTAAATTATGGATATAATTTTGGAAGTATGTCTACCTAGAGAGGTTACTTTTTAAGGGTGAAAGTGTTCTATTGCCTTGGCATAACCAGTGAAAATTGGTTACACTAGAATAAGGAATAGCTATAGTTTCCTGTTCTTTATCGTTTGTGATGAAAGCATTAATGTGTATTGAGTGGAGAGTAGAGTTGAAAATTTTGCGCTATGGTGAAAAAGAAAGATGGATATCAAAAAAGTATAGTAAGAAACCCTCCTAAGCCATCCCTATGTAACCAGTTCTCTCTGGACTTTCTTGGTAAAAGGCACCATCTGATGTCCACAGCATGCTGAGTGCCTTCAGATAGTAGGCTTTGTTCTCTAATGTAACCTACATTCACTTCTGCTACTATTAGTTGACTTGTCTGTTCACCAAGAGTTGTTGGAGATTGTTGCAAACCTGTTATGGCATGAGAACTTATTAATATCCTTATGTGAATAAATGTTATATAAGTGCTTAAAATCTGAGAATGAAAAGAAAGCTCTTCAGTGGCAAAAATGAATGCTTCAGAAAGAAAGATTTAATAAAAATGTATCACTTGAGGTATCAGATTAAGTGTGAGTGAGATAATTGTAGCAGACGGGAAAAGGTCATAAGCATTTGAAAATTTTATTTTATTTTTAATTTTCGTAGGCCTATATTAGGTCTGTATATTTATGAGGTACATAAGTTGTTTTGATACAGGCATGCAATGAAGAAATTTTAGAGGATCTATTATGTGCACAGATTTGTGTAAAAAAGACAACTGGTATGTAATTCAAAGTTTAGCCAAAATATGTATTTTATGTGTTTTGACATATAATTGATGATTAAATAAAATAATTAATTTAAATAATATAATTAGTGATTTAAATGGTGATTATATTTTTTTTATGATTCCCCACTGTAACTGACTTTTTCAGTTAACTGACTACTGATCAGTCAACTGATAAGATGAATTCTGCAGTAATAGAAGATCAAGAAGCGCTATTCTCAAGATCTTTTGATTCACCTCTTCAAGAATCCTTTTTATTTTTTTATAAGAATAGAAAGTGCTAACTAAATTTTTTGTTCCTGGACTCATTTTGTTTTATTGTGGTTTATTTATAGGAGGCACACAGAACCAACCACCAGGCATCCATCGCTTGTTTTGAGTTTATTTTCTGTTACAATATTGCTGATCTTTAAAATATTCCTTAATATTTACCAATGTCTTACTACATTTTCTTACTAATTATACTTTCCCACTAGCTTTCTGATTTCGCTATAACATTTGTGAATTCTCAAGTATTGTTGTTAAATGTGTTCATTGTGCTGTTTTTCTATTTTGTACTAAAGCATGTTAAGCTTTCTTCCATGATGAAATTTATAACCCAAGAGACATAAAATCAGATTATGAATTCTAAATTCTAAGGAATGAGAAAAGAATGTGGGATAGAAGAGACATTGCGGTCAAGAGGTGATGTGTGAAGTTTGAAAGTTGTGTTGCCAAACCATATGCAACTCTCATTCAAGAGAAAAACAATCTGCAAAGACTTTGAAGAATGAGAGAAACATGATTCTTAGGAGCAGGCTTTCAGGTTCTCGATGATGGATCATGTAGACAGCAGATATTATCCAGCAAAATCAGGATAATTTGAGTCAGAGGCTGCACTCCAGCCTCTGTGTCCCAGGCTGGAGCAGCAGCAGGATCTCAGCTCATTGCAACCTCTGCTCCCGGGCTCAAACAATGCTACTATCTCAGCCTCCCGAGTAGCTGAGACTACAGGTGTGTGCCACCATGCCTGGCTATTTTTGGGGGATTATTTATTTTTATTTTATGTTTTTTGTAGAGATGGGATTTTGCCATGTTGTCCAGGATGGTCTCAAACCCATGGGCTCAAGAAATCTGCCCTTCTCAATCTCCCAGTGTTGGAATTACAGGCATGAGCCACCATGCCTGGCCAAATTTCATTATCTCAATTGACCTATCTTCAACTTTGCTGATTCTTGCATCTACCAACTCAAATTCGATTGCTCTACTTTTCAACTACTTAATTTTCATTTGGTTCTTTTTGAATAATAAATAATAAAATCAGGAACTGGGTAGAGGATGGGACTAGACATAAAAGATTTAGAAATGGTGCAAAAATTAGACAGCTGAAGCTAAATAGATTGAGTTAGAGTTCAGAATTAAAAAAAAAAAAAACATTGGAAATTAAAATAAAATTTATCCTGAACCGCTAACCTTTCTTTGAAACCCTTTTTGCAACCTATACCAGCGAACCTATCATGCTGTGTTAGAGTCATCTCTTTGCTGATAGGTCTCCTGCACTAGCCTGGGGAAGGGTTCTTTGTTTCTTATTCCTTATATTTCTAGGATCTGAGCCATTCTAGGCCCTCAATACATTAGCTGAATGCAGCAACAAATCAGGAAGTAGAGAATTGTTGTTACAGCCTTACTGTTAGGTTGACTCAAGTTTAACATGATGTGACATTTTTAAGCATCTTAGACTTACTGCACATGCATCTGTATTTTCTTTTCCCTGTGGTTTTCTTTGATGTGGATACGCAAAGTAAGTGAATAATTTACTTTTTTGATATTATGTTGGCGAGGTTGTTTTAAAAAGTACAACTTTAGATTTAGAAGAACTGAGTTCAAACTATAGGTCTGTAACCTCTTACTGGCTCAGTAGCCATTAACAGGTTATTTACATTTTGTGTATCTCAGATTAATCATCAATGAAATAGGAGTTGTCATCTTGTCTCTCAATATTTTTAAATATTACAACAGAAAATACTAAATTAGAATATTAGAAAGCATATGGTATCTAGCACAGAGTATGTTCTCAGTAATTTTTTATTCTAAATATTGGTCACAGAAAAATGAATACATCTCAGAAGATACATTTGGAAGTTCATTTTTTTGTTTTCTGAAATTGAGAATTTGACCCTCACTCTCCACTCTCAGAAATTACTCATAGTCATTTGGGTAGTTGGATTGTCTTTCCATGGCTTTCATATATAAGGCAAAAACTGTCTAAAAATACTGAGAAGTACCAGTTGGTGCTAGTAATGCAATTCATGAACATTTTCCAAATTTGCTAGCAAGATAGTCAGTAAAATGTGCCATTTTCACATCTTGTTCATACAGCAAACAAAATAATACTTAACTATGTAATAATATACAGTATTAAATCCCCCTGGGAAAAGAGTTGGTTTTAAATACTTTGAAAAGAAACTTTCAAGTTAGTGATTTACACAGTTAATTATAAACAAGAAGACTTGTAATTAAGTGTTGCCATTTTGGGTTGAATTGGTTTCACCCATCACTAATTCGTCTATCCTTGTCTTTGGCTGTTGAGAGATTACGGGAAAATGCACACGATGAAAAGTTTAACTTGTCAAGTATAAATTTAGATGCAAAGTCCGGAATATCAAACACCGCAAGTGATAATTATCACCACCTGGAAATAATTTGTACCACTGAGTTAAGTAAAGAATTCTCTCTTTCTGCTGATGGGGAGATTTTAACCTCATGATCACTGAAGCACTCCCTGCAGTTTACAGCGATGTATCTTGTGGTTCGTTCTCAGTAGTCAACATAGCACCAAGCAATTAGTAGAACACTAGAGGATAAGTGTTAGCTCTGTACAATGTGACTAAGATTAAACCAGGAGCAAATTAAAAGCAAGGATAATTGTCCAGTTTTTAAGTTGCTTGAAGTCCAACTCAGTTACCTATTACATTGAGGTTTCTGCAAAGCGTAGATTTTTTGTTTTTGAAAAATAATAAATACAATTTTGAAACCGTTGAATTTCTTGGATTATATTTTAGTATCTTAACATACATATTTTCTCCTAAGTTAAAAAATTTATTTTGGAGTCTTAGGACATGTCTTTTTTTTTTTTATAGGAGACTAATTTGGGGCCCCCCAAACATTATCAGAAGACAAGTTATTATAATACATAAACATGGTATTTAAATACATTTTGCATAGACATCAACTTATGGGTTTTATGGCAGAAGTTGTTTGGATTCTCTGATGGCTTGTTATATGTGATTTTCTTAGCTTTATTAAGTTTCTGTGGTTGCTAATGAGATTTCTTTATAGTCCTCTGTAGGTAAGAGTTGATTGTGAAATTTTGGCTGCTTATGTTTAAGATTTGATTCTCATTCTCAAACATTTACATGTATAATTTTGAGAACACATTTTATTTAACACAATATAGTAAACAGAATGAATCATAACTATGAACGTTTTCCAGAAGCATTTCTTAGATAATTTTTTTTATAAAAAGGAAAACAAAACAACATGTGAGATTTACAGTGGAAGAATATACTTGTAGTTAACTTCCGTGTTGATTTAAAAAATATATTTGGATTTATTTTGGCAGGGTGGGGGAATCATCTAATAAAAAATTTAAAACAAACTTCATTTTTTCTAACCAGAGTGAAGAGACAGAGAGAGAATCAAATATGTGTGAGCTCCCTCTGTTGCTCTGTAACAGCATTTTATTCATGACATGTGATGTAATAAAGGAAATTTTTGCTAATGTGTCAAAACAAATTCAGTTTTCCCTTAAGGCAATTTATAACTTTATTTAAATGGAATATAAAGGAAGAACCCCCTGTATGTGAAATTCTGACCTTCAAATTTATGTTCATATTTTTAAATTATTAAAACATTAAAAATACATCTATTTCTCACCACTAAGGGGGAAAAAAAAACCTTCAGCTGTATTTAGTAAGTCCTCACTGAGGTCCCAAACATTAGGATAAAATGCAAGGCCTAATTGAGTAAAGTATCAACTGGGATGATGATAGTGAATAGATTGGCAAATTTGCCAACTGGATTTATGATAACTTTTATATGAATTAAATAAGAGTAAAATGTGAACATACAGAAGTAGTATTGGCAAAAATGAGGAGTTGTTTTAAAATTATGTAAATGGCATTTTACAATGCTGTGAAATACAATTTTTTTTTTTTTTTGAGACGGAGTCTCACTCTTGTCACTCAGGCTGCAGTGCAGTGGCGTGATCTCAGCTCACTGCAAGCTCTGCCTCCCAGGTTCGCACCATTCTCCTGCCTCAGCCTTCCGATTAGCTGGGACTACAGGCGCCCACCACCACGCCTGGCTAATTTTTTTTTGTATTTTTAGTAGTGATGGGGTTTCACCGTGTTAGCCAGAATGGTCTTGATCTCCTGACCTCGTGATCCACCTGTCTCGTTCTCCTAAACTGCTGGAATTACAGGGGTGAGCCACTGCACCCAGCCTGTGAAATACTATTTTTATGGTAACCTAGAATTTTAAAACTATTTCTGATAAGTTTAGGATTAAATGAATTACATTATGTAAAAATACATCTTTGTCTTTATTATGTACCTGTATACAGTTGAATAATTTTGGTAACACATACCTTAGTGCTTTATATTGATTGGCTCATTAATTTTATATTTTGAGTAATAATCATCTAATTTTAATATTGTACAATTCAGTCTTAACAAATTATGTTATGATGTGAAAATGGTAGCGCTCTTGAATGTATTTATTTTTGTAGTAGTGGGCAATGTAATTATCACTCATAAAATAAAATGTGAGACTTTCGAGTCTGAAATATTATTCATATTATAATGCTCTGCAGTTTTGTTAATAACAATGAGAGCTGAAGCACTAACTTTAACTGGTATCCAAAGCAGGCGAATCAAAAGTCTTGACACTCTCTATATATAGAGAAAGTCTATATATAGATATAGATATCTATATATAGACATATGTATATAAAAAGATATCTAAAGTAAAAAACTTAGCATATATATGTAGAGTCTATATATAGATATATAGAGACTATATAGACACTATATATAGACTATGTAGACTATATATGTATCTATATATATATGCTAAGTTTTTTACTTTAGATATCTTTTTAAAAGAACTTCTTTTTTTCACCTCCTCAAACCTAAAGCATTCATTTTATAGAAGTCAGTAGAGGAAGTTCCTAGTGTATTTGTAACTTTAAAACTAGTATTTATATTTTACTCAAATTATTAGTAAACTGGCAGTTGAAAAACAAAGGATTATGTAATATAGTTTATTTCTCCATATTCTTCTGCTGCTTGAATCTCATTCCAAAACATTTTAGCATCATATATTATTACCACTCTCTGAATATCACTGTTGTTGATATGCTTAACATACCTTGATCTTCAAAAAGGAAAAAAAAGCAAGAAAGAGAATGAGTTTTAGGGAATTGTCTCTTTTGTCTTTACATGACACAAAGCATGTGTGAAACATGTTTTCTGTTTCAGCAGTCCTTTGCCATGTGTTATGACTGAATGTTGCTCCCCAAATACCATCACTCTGGGGGTTAGAGCTTCAACCTCCAGTATGATGGTATTGGGGTTAGAGTTTCAACCTCCGGTGTGATGGTATTGGGGTTAGAGCTTCAACCTCCAGTGTGATGGTACTGGGGGTAGAGCTTAAACCTCCAGTGTGATGGTATTGGGGTTAAAGCTTCAACCTCCAGTGTGTTGGTATTGGGGTTAGAGCTTAAACCTCCAGTGTGATGGTATTGGGGTTAGAGCTTCAACCTCCAATATGATGGTTTTGGGGTTAGAGCTTAAACTTCCAGTGTGATGATATTGGGGTTAGAGCTTCAACCTCCAGTGTGACGGTATTGGGGTTAGATCTTCAACCTCCAGTATGATGGTATTGGGGTTAGAGCTTCAACCTTCAGTGTGATGGTATTGGGGTTAGAGCTTCAACCTCCAGTGTGACGGTGTTGGGGTTAGATCTTCAACCTCCAGTATGATGGTATTGGGGTTAGAGCTTCAACCTCCGGTGTGATGGTATTGGGGTTAGAGCTTCAATCCCCAGTGTGATGGTGTTTTGGGATGCGGCTTTTGGGATGTAATTAGGGTTTAAGGTCATAAGGGTCCTGGTCTGATGGGGATTAGTGGGCTTATATGAAAAGACACAAGAGAGCTTGCTCTATCTCTGACTTCCCCAAAGTAGAGGTCGTGTTAGCATATGGGGAGAAGGTGGCCATCTGCAAGCCAGGAAGAAAGCCCTCACTAGAAACCAAACCCTGCAAAACCTTAATCCTGGACTCCCAGCCTTCAGAACTGTGAGAAAATTTATTTCTGTTGTTTAAGCCACCCAGCCTGTGGTATTTTGTTCTGGCAGCCCAAGCAGACTAAAGCACCATGTTCAGAGAGAATTTAAAGTGAAAATTACTTTTACGTTTGCACCAGAATGTAACTACATTTGATATTGAAGGGGCATAAGCAGGTCTAGAGTTTGTAGGAAACCTTTATGTTGTTTAATCCCTGTAATCATGGTACCCTCTTGAGAGTTTGCATGTTTAAAATATTTAAGTTTAACTCACTCATGATTTCTTTCAGAAAAAAAAAAAAAAAAAAAAAAACAGATTAGATGTGGGAAGCAGGCCCCTTAATGTTTGTTCTTGTTCAGAATCAGAGTTCATATAGGTACTTCCTGTGTGGCATTGTATACAGAATTTACCATAATTGACAACATTAGAAATATTGGGACTAGTTTTCCTACTGACCTCGATTCACCAGAGGGTGGTGGGAGAGTATTAGGGAGGTATTCTCATACAGTGTGGTGAACAACCTAGTGGATAACCTCACAGCTAAGACTGAATCCTCTGTTTTTGAGCCATTAAAAGTTTGCTCAAGCTAGAATTTACTCTCTCAGATTCCAGCATTCAGTGTTGCTCTAGTATGAAATTTTAGATCCTATAGAAGTTAAAGTGCAGAACACCTGGGACTCATATCCTGTCTATCACTGATTTATCTTCTGTTTCACTCCTTTGGTTTAGACCCTGTTCTCTTTTCTAAACTCTCACAATAGCTGCTGAACTTGTCTTCTTTCCTGTGGGTTTGTTGTCTCTAATCTATCCTCCACTCTGCCAACAGAGTAACCTTTATGAAATCTGATAATGGTCCTCTTTGGCTCTTGAATAAAACCCTTCTCTGCCTTCTTATCATCCTCGTGGCACCCAAAGCCCTTCGTCTATTCACTACTTTTCTGATGCAGCCTCATGTCCTGATATTCCTCTCTGATGATTTGCAGACCAGTCAGATTTATTCATTTACTACTCAAAGATTTTGAGCACTTTTTGTGTCCAGGAGTACTAAGATAATTAACGCACAGTACCTGTGTCATGAGTGGCCTCAATATGAATCATATTCATGCTTCAGAACTCAGCTCAACCCTTCAGGTCCAAAGGGAAGTCTTCTCTCATTGGGCCTACTATTAGGGAGTAACTCTGTCCTGTGTATTTTACTGATCTTTCTAAAATAGCACCATATTATAATTAGTTGTTTACAGCTTTATCTCCCTTCTAGATGCTGAGCTTCCAAGACAGGGACTGTGTCCTCTCCACACATATTCCAGACACCAAGCTTAGTGCCTGACTGAAGTAATCCCTCAGTCAATATTTGTAGATTTTAATTTACTCCAATATGCCTGAAAAGCCCTTAGTTTGTAGATTATTCATCTATTCTCCGACTTACGGTTTTCATCAATCAAATATTTGCTATACTCTTTACCATGCCATTTACCATGTATGGTTAAAAAAAAAAAAAAAAGCACTCTTATTTAATTCCATTTCTTGCTTAGATTAGGTAGACTTATTTGAGAAGTATTGGACCAATTATAGATATTTTGAAATCATGGTGCAAATATGTATCTTTCAGGGTCTGATTATCTAATCTGTATATTGTTTTGTATGTTTGGTGACTCTCCCAATATCTCTCTCTAAGAATATCTCAACTTCGTGAGTGTCAGTAGCCCTTCGACTCCTTTTTCTTCAGATATTCACAAGCATGCCGTCCCTTACGAAATGAGATTTCGTCATTCTCATGACAACAGACCCTTACGACCAGCAACTCAGAAACCCCGGCGATCTGTGACCACATCCTCCCATTCTTTCTTGTACGTTCTCCATTTCCTCAGCCTTTGTGAAACAAGCGCCCGTCTGCACCAGACGTCTTCATGCTCTGGATTCCCTGTTATGCCTCCACATGTGCTCAGCGATCCTTTTACTGGTCTTTATTTGACTGCCTGTGTTATTCCTCCCAAACAAGGCTCTTCACTTTTTTATATATATATATACTTTTGTTACATATGTATACATGTGCCATGTTGGTGTGCTGCACCCATTAACTTGTCATTTACATTAGGTATATCTCCTAATGCTGTCCCTTCCCCCTCCCCTCTCCCCACAATAGACCCCAGTGTGTACACACATTTTTTTTTTAAACCCTTCTCGGTTATGTATTCTAAATTCTTACTCTTTGTAAGCAATATATATATATATATATATATATATATATATATTTTTTTTTTTTTTTTTTTTTTTTTTTCTTATTTTGAGATGGAGTCTCGCTCTGTTGTTCAGGCTGGAGTGCAGTGGCCCAATCTTGGCTCACTGCAACTCCACCTCCCAGATTCAAGCAATTCTCCTGCCTCAGCCTCCTGAGTAGCTGGGATCACAGGTGCCCACCACCAGGCCTAGCTAATTTTTTTATTTTTAGTAGAAACGGGGTTTCACCATGTTGGTCAGGCTGGTCTCAAACTCCTGACCTCGTGATCCACCTGCCTCAGCCTCCCAAAGTGCTGGGATTACAGGCATGAGCCACCGCGCCCAGCCGCAATATATATATATATTTTTTAACCACAAAGGCATCCTCAGCTTCTTCCCATTCCTAACAGGGAAAGGGTACTCCATCTTCTTTTCTAACCTGTCTTCTTTAATCCCTTTCATCGGTCCTTCTGACTTCCACACTAGCCTTTGATTTCAGTCTTCCTTTCTACCAATCTATTTATTTCTGCACAAAAGTATACTAAATTATCCCCTATCTTCTTAACATTTTTCTCTGAAGCTTTTTCCCCTCCTTCAGCTCATGGCCTAGAGCTTGCTAGGTTAGGGTCATAGTTAATGGATTCAACAGTAATCAACGAGTTTCTTGAATTTGCTAGTCTGTCTAGTGGCCCGATTTGCAACCATTTTTTATTACAAGAATACTTTGACTAATTTAATAGAAAGTTCAGAACTAGCCAGTTTAATATTGTCAGGAAGCCTTCCCCAATTACTTCAGTTGGCCTGATCTTTCCTTCTCAAAATTTCTCAGGCACCTATATCATTCATTTTTGCAGCTATCTTGTTAATTCATAAAATTAAGAAATCAAAAGTTCTTTAGAGACCTCTTTGTTCTGACATGAAAATCACTTAACATATTCTTTACTGCAATTGACAACCCTGACAAATGGGTTATGCTTCTCCTGTAATTACTACATCTACCTTTGTGTTACTCCATGTTTTCACATTGGTTTGCACATGTATCTAACTTCATTCAGGATGGACTATTTTTGTTTTGCCTTACCCAGGGCTATGTAGCTAACTTGTTTCCTCATACTGATTAAGTGTTCTTTCTATACCAAATCCCTAGTTTACTGGCCTATTTTCTCCTAAGAAGACTTCACATTCTACAATTTCTGGACCGTGTCTTGTCTTTAACCAATACTCTTATTGTCTCTAAATTTCTCAGAACAGTGCTGAATGTGGGGGTCAATATTTACTAATTCATGTCATGATATTTATAGAATGTCAAAAAATAGGGTCACGTAAAATAAATGTTTGTACATCATGGTGGAATATTATCATGACATTAAAAGTCAGGCCTTCAAAGAATAATCGCACAAAATGGTCAGTTTATGAGATTTATTAGAATGCCTAAGGTACTAATAACATGAACTTTTTAAAAAAATTATTAAGTTCTTCAGATTGGGAGGAAGACATAGGAACCCAGTATGCAGTCTCAGCTTTTGGTTACCCTGTCTTTACCCCTTTCTTTCTGATGGACTTTCTCATTTAATGCATCTCTGCCACTTTAATTTTGTAAAGATCTCCTATACACAAAGCACCTTTATATTTCCCTGCCAGTTACTGTTAGATGTTTTGTGTGATTAGCATCCTCTGAATGCTTAAGAACTATGCTTTCTACAGTATGCTGGTTTACCAGATGCTGAAAACTAGAGTTATCAAGTAACTACCTGGTGTTGCCCTCTCATTTTCTATCGTTCTGCTCAATATAGTGGACATTGTTGGCACAAAATAAATAAATACACTGGAGACTTTCTGTAATATAATACAGATTTTATGCTGTGGAAACACGCTGCAGATGATTCTACTCTCATGCATATGAATGGGGTGCAAAATGGGTGTGGAATTTTCTGTAGAGTAACCTTTCTCTTCAGGAGAGGTAGTCATAGATGTTTACTGCATTAAGATGTTGAAATAACCTGTCCGGTGAAGGCACATTTTTTTTGTTAACATAAAATCAATTGTTAAGAGTAATCTTTTTCACTGATTTCCAGATCATGCTTTTAATTAGCATAAAAACATGGAAGCAATATTAATAATGAAAATATATATTGTATAATTTTCAGTCTACAACTTATATATGCAATTGTTATTTTAAAATTTGACTCAGATCGGCTTCTTCAAAGCCATAGTAAAGCTTTCCATAAATTTTTGAAAGTCTACACTCAGATTTTACATATTTGCTTACCCGACCTCCACAGTTCTGCTCACTGGCATGTACGCTATTTCTGTACCTCTCCTGCAAACATACTCCAGCTCTCTTTTATTCCTTCTCATTCTTACCTGATAGCCAATCAGCCCAAATGCCGATTTTCTGCCAGTTTTTCATCTACATTTCCTATTTATATTCCCTGTGTTACTGCCCCGCTTAGTTTTCAATCATCTCCTTTCTAGCTCATAGCATTGGTTCCTTAATGGTTTAACTGGATGATGCCAGTGATACTGTTCTTAATTTCATTTTCTTGGTGAGGTTCTTAACTGTAACCATTGTACACCTTGTGTGTCCTAATAATGTTTAGCTACTCTGATTTGTGATTCTATTATAGTTGACCTCACATTCTATTTTGAAATAGTTTTTAAAAGAATCATAAAATATTAGGGAACTAAGTACTTGTCCTTAATAATTGCATGTAATACCATCTCTACAATTGAATGACTATATATATATATATATCTTTATATGCCTCTAGATGAGATTTTATAAGTCATCTAGAGACTATTTATAATAAAGTGATTAGTTAAAGACTACTGATTAATCTGAACACTGTCTACTGGTTTAGTTTTGAATTTTGTTTTTCAGTTATCATTTATTACCCTAGAATTTCTAGTACCATTCTGAGGATAGTAGCTGGATTAATAATGGTCAGTGAAGTTGAAAGTGTCATATGAATGTAACACAAGAAAATTAAAGTCGAGATCGGGTGTGTTTGAAATCTTTTAAAATCGTATTTAAATAAAAATTTTGTTTCCTTATTGGTGTGGACTTATACTTTCTTGGTTGTAATCCTGACCCCCTCATTTTCTGGCTATGTGAATGCTATTTAACCTCTCTCAGAGTGTTGCTATGAGGATTAAGAGAGGTAGCGTATAACTCAAATTAATGTCATGTTTTGTGGGACTACGTGCTCAGTACACATTAGTCATTATTATAACTAATTTCCTATTATAAAGAGGCACACAATAGTTTTATAGTTATGTACAAAGAGGAGTGTAGCAACGTTTTTCACGTAAATTGCTCAGCTTGCAAACTATTACAGAGTTTAGTAAATAATTAGCCTTGAGTTTTACTTTCCCAGAAAGGTTGTGTCAGTCTTTTATGGTGCCTATTTAAGTTACTAACTTTTTTCTACAGCGATTGCTTCTTAATGCTAAAATCAGAAAGAATGTAAGCAAGAAGGAGAGCAGGCCAATTTAAAATTCTCCATTTGGGGTATATGAACAAGCAATTGATTATGCTTTGATCTTTCCGGTTTTACCTGTCTGTTGAAATCTAAGATGGCTGGAAACAAAATCGTCCTCATTTCCTGGTAATAGATTCAGAAAGGTTCTAATTTGGGGTGCCTTACTCAGATTCTGAGACTTTGAGAATGGATAACAGTGATGGTTTGATTTTTATTTAGAAGGAACAGTTTATCTCAACCCTATTAGCTCAAAGGAGTTAATGTCAGCTGAAGTGTAATACCAGAATGATTTCTTTTTATTAATGCTCAATTATCCTGAGCATTTGGGGAGGTAAATATCTCTTCATCTATTAACTGTACTTTTTAAAACTTGACTTTTCTCCTCAGGACCATTTTCAAGTGAGGGTTTCATTGGCTGGTCAAAGAGACCTTTAGCTCATAGTTTCAGTTTTATTATAAATTGCCCATTAGTGCATTAGAAACGAAGTGAAGAAGTGAGTAGAATTATGACTATTCTTTTCTTCTATTTGTTCTAATCCTGCCACTGAGTTTTTTTCTTTTTAATTTTTTAGTATATGAACTCAGTATGAAAGATGTTGGGGAAATTGAATACATTATTGGTTAAGTTGTCAGGAATAGTATGATCTTCAGATACTCATTTTTCTGATTTCAAAACTGAACAAAGCCTCACACACATTTGGAGTTAAGCTATTTCACCTTGTATATTAAATATAATTTTGCACATCTGAAAAATAGCAGGTAATGTACTCATCTAAACGATATCCTTCTTTTGTGAGGCACATATTTTCTTGGGAGATTAGAGCTTAGAGAATAAAGATTAAGTGACTACTAAAAATTAATAGGAAGGCGGAGTCAGAATGAGAAAAATGGCTGAGGACTGAAGTCTTTGTTTATATCAGCTTATATAATCAACACCTTCTCTTTATCAAATTCTTGAAGCCGTGAGTAATAACAGTATTTTTTATGATGAAACGTGATATCCCCTGGAAAACTTGTATATAAATTGCACAGTCTTATGTTCCCAAAGGATGCTGGACCCTTGAAAGAAACACAGGATTATACACATATTAGAGGGTGGATAAGTAGCTGGAAAAAATCTATAAAAGGAATCCTCACATCAGTGTATCTCTCCTAGAAATTAAACCATTTGGATTCTCCTTACTAAAAATTCTTGGTAGGAGACCAAGTTTGAGTTATTGTTCAAAATTGGGCTACTGGCAGTGTTTCAGGGGTCAGTTCTGTAATTAATCCTTGTGTGACTATCTAATTTATTGCCAGTAGAAACAAATAGTCTGGTTCTTTGACACATAATTTAAGGCAGGACAGTCTGGGGATCCCTTTTCTAATGTACAAGAACTAATATTTTGTCTTTAGCACATAGCTTATTGCCATTTCCTATGTAAGGCATGAATTTGTGATTTTTAACTGTGATTTTGTTGTTTTAAAATTTCCAGTACTTAGGTATTCTCTCTCTCTTCTCTCTTGCTTTCAGAATTGAGTCCCTTTCTAACATTTTTGATTTTCTCCAAATTATAGATGTATTATATTGTTGGAAAATAGAAGAATGAAACAACAGATTTAGGATATTGAAAGATAATAATAATACTTTTTTTTTAAATGTGTTACCTACTAATTCAAACATCTTCAGGTTTTAGAAAACTAGACCCACATTAAGTCCATTCTAGTGTTACCAGTGTTACCAGTTTAAGTAGATGACCCGGAACATTCTTTCTTTTCTTTCTTTTTTTGGAGACGGAGTCTCGCTCTGTCACCCATGCTGGAGTGCGAGTGGCGTGATCTTGGCTCACTGCAACCTCTAGCTCCCGAGTTCCAGAAATTCTGCTGCCTCAGCCTCCCGAGTAGCTGGGATTACAGGCGCTTGCCACCACGTCTGGCTAATTTTGTATTTTTAGTAGAAATGGGGTTTCACCATGTTGACCAGGCTGGTCTCGAGACTTAGAATACTCTTAATCATTTTACATGTTTTCATGTTAGCCTGATTTATCTTGATACTGTGTTCTGCCCTTCTTCCCACAGTGTAAAATGTTTGCAAATAATTTATTGTTCGACATTATTTTTCAGCATGTACTCTGCCAGTGGTATCACTACCATTTTCGCTGAAAGATTTGCTTAACACACCATCATTGTTGTTTTCAAATTATTTCTATTGGTTATACTAAGCAAGTGAAATCCTGTATAGATTTCCACTACTTTAAACTCTTCCACATTTCAGCACTCTTAGAAATTTTTGTGATGTTGGAAATTTTCTATATGTACTGTCCAATATGGTAGCACAATTTATAGAATATGTGCTTTGCATCCAAGTTTTAGAAATAGCTGTGAAGACAATATAAAAAGAAGAATAAGTGTTGCTGTTGCATTATCTTTTTGTATTCAGAAGCTTTGTTTCTAACCACTCTCCCATACTACTAAGGTGTTAATAAAAATGAACACTATAGTTTTCAGGAATCTGCTAAATAATCAAATTGAGAATGGTTATTACCATTCCACGTATTAACCCATAAAATATTAAATACATTCCTGTTGCTTTTTTCTGGTGCCTGTCCTCCCATCACCACCATTGTTTAGGATGAAATATTTTATACACTGGCATACATGGTGCTTATGATAATCTTCACACCACCATGTGGAACGCTGAGTGAGCCTGATAGAGATAAAATACAGCTTCTTCTTTCCTGGCTTCTCTATACTGTAGACAAATTCTTACTTTATCTGAATTTAGAAGTACTTAAAATTGCATTCAAATTCAATTTGTAGGACATTGAATTGGTGGCATTTCTCTCTGGTAGGTTTTCTGTATCTCATGAGAAATTTTACTATACAGTCCATAGGGAGAACTGATCTGCTTTCACTAAATCCAGAGTATACCAGAAGATCTAACCATAAGATACTTCATTTCTGGTAAAATTGAAAGTTTTTAATAAAATGCATCAGGTGCTTTCAAAAGACTTGGTGAAGATAAAAATAAATACATTTTTGTCTTTAAAAGATGTGCTTCTACATACTGACAAAAAACAATCTTTAAAGGACAGAGTTGTTTGAACGAATGGCTCCTTCATTAGCAGCCATACTAAAATCTTTGTAAAAGTTCAAGAAATTATAAATTTTGGAATGGCATTATAACCACTATTATAGTGTTACATATATCTATAAGCAACTTTGATCACAGTGTTGGCTATGTAAAATTATGCTGACCAATATTAAGGTGTTTATTGAAGACAGTTAATTTAATTGCATTCATACATTATTCAATTTTTTTTTTCAAAGAAGCACTATGTTAATGCCATTTTATATTATTTTAGAACTTTCTATTGTTTGTTTACCACAGACTTACATTTCAGAGGAAGAGTTGATATTAATACAAATGGCATGTGCCTTTTCTGATGGTACTCTTAGAAATAAGAAGAAAATACCGGGCGTGGTGGCTCACACCTGTAATCCCAGCACTTTGGGAGGCCTAGGTGGCCAGATCACAAGGTCAGGAGTTTGAGACCAGCCTGACCAACATGGTGAAACCCCGTCTCTACTAAAAATACAAAAATTAGCCAGGAGTGGTGGCGCACGCCTGTAATCCCAGCTACTCAGGAGGCTGAGGCAGGAGAATCGCTTGAACCTGGGACGTGGAGGTTGCAGTGAGCTGAGATCGCGCCATTGCACTCCAGCCTGGGCAACAGAGTGAGACTTGTCATTGCAACCAAGACAAAAATTAGAATTATGAGTGTTTTGTGGTACGAGACAATACAGTAGTCTATCAGCACATGCCAATTATTGCTGAAGAGCAGACAATAAAGCGACCAGTTAAAGCCAAATCTGTCTCTTAATGTACATATTTAGCATCTATATGGGGAAGTAAAACACATTCTCACCCACTTATCTTATTATTTCAATAACACTATCATAGAAATGATTGAATAAATTCAGTTATGGATAGTTTTTAAGAAGCTTGACCGAAAAACAATTTTCTGGACTCTGGAGTTTTTGTTTGTAAAAATGTTGTGAAATAATGTCCTGATAGTTTGTATTCTTTTATTTTTCATGAAGGCTAAGGTAGTCTTAAAACTATTTTGGAAAGAGAATGGGAGTTTCTTTTCTATATCTTGATTTTGGCAATAACCTTCTCAGCCTTCCAGTTGGCCAGGAATTTTTTACAATTCACTTGATTTGAGTAACAATCCTGACACTCAATTGATGGACTGGAAAGAAAGCTTCCTTTTGACAGCCAAGCCTTAGCTGGAGACTAATCCATGTATCAACGGATATTGTTATCATGATGCTCTTTTAGGTAGCCTTTTGTTCAGGTTGGCTTTGCGATATATTAAAGCCTCAGACTACAGAGAAACCTTTAAATATTCGGAATGGAATTTAGGGATTAATCAGAAGTCTTTTAAATGCGAGTTTGCCTAGAGTTTGAGACAGCTTTCCAGATGGTTTATATGGATAGTTTTTTTTTATTTGTTTGTTTGTTTGTTTGTTTGAGACACAGTCTCGCTCTGTTGCCCAGGCTGGAGTGCAATGGAGTGATCTCAGCTCACTGCAAGCTCTTATATAGATAGTTTTAAGGGAATTGATTTCCAGATACTAAACTTTCACAGGTACCCACATGTTCATAACTACCTTAGAAAAGAAAAGCATAGCCTAAACATACCCCAAGTTTTACCATGATGCATCTTCCTAACGTAAGGGAGATCAAACACTGGTTTTTCTGGATCCCTCCTAGTGATTTATGAAACTACCTGAAACCTTTTAAGCCCTTCTAATTTATCAAAATTATTGAAACCTTTTAAGCCTCTTGCCTTTCCCTGTCCTTTACAATTCTTGTATATTTTTGTTAAGAGCAAAGCTTGCACTTAATGGTATATTTTGGGATATGTTGGGATTCTCTGAGAACAGGTTTTTTTCCTCCCCTAAACTTAGTATCTGATCTTGGAAAAGCAAAATCAAAAGGTTTATCACAGGGGATTTGTGTGATTCAAATAGGATCAAAGTGCCTAGAAACAATAGCTTGGCTAATTGTTTAGAAAAGTGCTTACTTTATAATTACTCAAAGATATAGCCATGCTATAATTCTAATAGGTTGGTGATTAATTTGTCAATACCTTATCTTACTTAAAAATCAGAAGGATAATGCGCATTTTTAAATCAACATGGAAGTAACATGATTGCTATGAACTGTAGATCTTTCAGAATCAAGAACATAACAAAGACAACAAAAAAAGCAAAAACTCAAAGTATAGAAATGTATGGTAGTAAACCAAATCCCTGTTATCTGAATTTATTACAGAACGTAAAATTTTACTAGTTTTTGCTGAGAACAGACTAAATGCTCTAAGACCAATGTATTATTTTAACAGTTATTAAAATATGTCTAATTTACATTAACATAATATGTAGTAGTAAAGAATTTACATGCTCTCTTTTCTTTGATATTATTTTATGAATAAGTCTATCAACTTGCCAAAATTTCACACATTTCATTATTTCCTTTCAGGCTGATTATTTTCTGGTGTTATCAAACTGAGTCAGCTCTCACCTCTTACACAACTTGTACTCACTCAAGTTTTATCTTTCACTATACCTTTTCATATTATACAGCAAACAGACTCTTTATTTTGAAAACTTTTTAAAAAAATTTCCACTTGACAAATAAAGTACATAATCCTTAACTTAGTTACACAGTTGAACTTTCCTCCCCCATTGCTTGTATAAAGTATGGAGCACCTGTATGAATTATAATAGAGAGAGCTAAGATGTAGATGTTTGATATATGTCTATCATTTAGATATGCAAAACTATCATTACAGATATGCAAAACTCTTAAATGCCGTCACACATTCTCCTACAGTTATACTCGTTGATATTACACTTCATTATTGTGGGAAAAGTACTTACTTTATAATTACTCAAAGATATAGCCATGCTATAATTCTAATAGGTTGGTGATTAATTTGTCAATACCCTATCTTCCTTAAAAATTCACTGGTTATCTAAAAATGATCCATTAAATTGACGTAGTTATGTGTAACCTGACAAACTACAGCACATAACTATTGTTGATATAAAAATATTTTGGTTGAATTCATAGTTTTATGTCTTTCTCAGTGCTCAACATTGTTGTTAGCAGTGAACTTTTAAATACGTTTAAAAGTTTAGATTAGTTAGTCTCTTCATGAGGACATCAAACCAAATTTTATTTTAAAAATATTCGTAATCTTGGAATTTGCTTATTATTGGTAAAATCAAGGAAAGTTCAAGGAAAGCTATATAACGTTTTCAAACCAAAATTATCAAAACTGTCATAGTAATTTGAATATTTACCTCAATTACATAAACTTGGTTTATGTCCTTATTCAAAAGTGCTCTGAGGTTGTATCTTCTATAAAGATAGCTATTTTTTAAATAAAGTATTAGCACATTTAAATTTTGAAAGTTCAGGTGTTTTGATTTTTTTTTTTTTTTGAATTCTGGAAACATTAGATCAATGTGTTTATTAACCTCTCTAAGGCAATCATAACAGAACTCATTATTAGAGATATTATTGTACAATTTATTAACACATCATAGATACAGGAAAACATCTGAAAATTACAGTGAGAGATGAAGTCTTTTCTAAATTAAATAAACACAGAAACAGAGCTTTCAGCTTCGATTCTTCAACGTCAGCCTTGGGTCAAGAGTAAACAAACACAAAAACTCACGGGTTCAAATGTGAAATTTTTCATCTCTTTTTTTTCATGAGTTTGAAATATGTTCTTGCATAAACAACTCAATACAAGAAACTACAAAATACAATCTCTGTTGCCTCTCATTCAATGAATAACAGAGAATCGTAGTTAGAGATCACCAAATGGTCAGCAGTGGATTCACTATCATTGCAGTCACCAACCAGCAATAACTTATTTGCTGTGTGCACACCAGAAGAAGAACCAAACGAGTAGGCTAGGAACCAGAAATAGTAACGCAAACACAGAGTTAAGATAAGAAAGAGAAATAGAGAACTCTTACGGAAGGTAAAGTTCTAATACTGTTAAGTTCTGTTGTTTGGAATTGACTCCTAGGACAAAGAAAAGTGTGCCTTTGCTTAAATATTTCTAGTAGGTAAGTCACTTCTGGGCGGCATAAGCATGGAACCTCCAAAACTGTCCAAGAATAGTTACGAAAAAGTTTGAAACGTCACACATGTACAAATATAGAATAAACATATGTTAAAAATTTAACTCATTAATAAGGAAAATAGTGAGATGGAAAAACTGCTTTAAAGGAAAATCAGAGGAATGTGACATTATGAAGCTAATACTGTCCAATAAGGTAATGGAACATTAACCTTTGAGGTTATCATTTCTTTTGGGGAGAAAATTAACATATAACTTGACAGAATCTAAGACTTTAATTAATAGTAAATAGCAAAATCAAACACAAGTACATTCCCTTAGGTAATTAAATAATCCTTTTGTGAGCCTGTCAAATAGTCCCTAGGGTATATTAAAAGAACATGCCACCTCCTTTTTATTTTTTGCCTAATTTTCAAGTGTTGCATAATTTTTCATAGCAGTGCTAACAGAGAAAAATATTAGATGTCATCTTAAAAATATTCATGTTAAAATTAGTTTTTCAAAGCTTACATAAACAGTAAGTTTGACTACTGAGTAGATTATACTTGTCATCTAGTTCATCTCCCAAGAGGCTAAATGGCTTTAACCAAGAATCTATAGCAAGCTATAGGGAGAAGAGCTGAAAGATAAATGAGGTGAGATGAGCTGGAAAATACCCAGTTTTATGTTATTTCTTTTTTCTGTACTTTCATTGCTCTTTAGCCTATTTCTTCTGATCTCCTAGGCCACAAAATATATGTGTATGTATACATACAGAGCATTCCTGGAACTTAAACCTAAGGATAATTGTCTTGAAACTGCTGACAGGATAAAAACCTCATGTAATTAACACTGCCAATCACAATCAGGACATATATTAATGCTGTTTTTTTTTTAAGTGGTTCCATGTCGTCTGTTGATGAATTTGCAAAACAATTATGATTACATTGACAGTGAAGAGGTGTGTATATGAATCAGTGTCTGGAATCTAGATGCTTATTTCCCTTTTTGCTGAGTTGAGTATTTTAGATGGAATTAAATGGGAACTAGAAATTTTGTGAGTTACTGCCAAAATATAGTTACGAATTTTACAAAAAGCATTTCTTGAAAAGCATATTCTAGATTATTTTGTTTAGCAATTTATATTTTAGAGTTTTGGAAAAACATTATATTCAATATAATTAATTCTTCTTTTCTTTTGAACTGTCATAGAACTTCACTCTGTAATCTTATGTTTTTAGTAAATATAGACTTAAACAAGACCTTTTAATTTATTTTGCATAGTTTTTATTTCTTTCCGTATTGTTATTAATGTTGTCTGCACAATATGGGACAAAACCTTTTGAATTTAAAGTTATAATATAGAAAATATTTTTATGTATCCTGAATTTCCTGACCAAATAATTTAGTAGTTTTTTTGTTGGCACCACATCTATTGTGTATTAAATACACTGGGGGAAAAAAAAACGCAATATATAAATAATTTAAAATTCCAGCTCTTAATTTTTTAATCCAATGATCATCCATTGAAATGGACTTTGAGTCACTAAATAAATTATTTTGAAAGATAATCTTTTTATTAGATTCTAGATTATTCCAACCCATTAACTGGGACATGATTTCTAAAGGAAACATATTTCAAATTTACATACTGGATTTCAAAATTGATTAAAAATTTAAGTTTAAAAGATTACTACAATGAGCACTTATGTTGGTAAATCCTTCCTGATAATATTGTTAAGAAGTTATAGTCATCTGAAGGATGTGTTTCTACTTAATTTTACACAATGTGTGCCTTTATAACTAAAACATTTTTTTTAATGACACGTTTGCTTTTTTGCTTTTTCCCTTGTCCAATTTACTGTCCTTGAAAATACTACTTATAAGTTAATAAGGAAAACAAAAAATAGCAGGCAAAAAAGTTGTAAAATATTACCATAAGGATAATACATCAAAGAAATTTTAATGGAATTTTCATCGCATCATGTTGTTGTACATGTATAACTACTGCACACATATTAAAGTGATCCCTTCCTAAAGGCTATTAAAGGGTAGCCTTTAGGAAAATGCATAGGAAAGTGTTGTATAATAGCACATGAGATGGATAAGCTTGACAATTGTAAAAGGCAAGTGATGTGCATGGCCAGCATACTTTACATATTACTGTATATGAGCATTTGATTTGTATCTGTTGATGTTATGTGAGAAGAAGTAAATTTCTGACAGTTTAGTTCGATGTTGGCAAAAGGCATTGCAGAGGAAATATCACCTTTACTCTTCTAACCTCTTTTTTAAAGTGATCGGAGCTATGCTGTACAGAGTTTCTTTAACTTTGATAAGTATATCTACGGCCCCTAATAACTTTCTCCATTTACACTAACATCTATAAAGGTTGATCCAAGTTTTCTGCAGCTGAAAACTTACCAAATTTGGAAGCCCCACTTTAGGAAAAATAATTCATAATTTTGGATATACCACTAGGCCAAAAAGCAGTAATTGTTTAGAATGAGAAAGTAAGTCACAGCAAATTACAGAATTTAAATTTTAACAAATACCACAGTTATCATGAAAACCCAGAAAAGTAGCATAATATTTATGTTCATTATCTTTCTGATAATCTCTATAATCTTTTTCTCTTACATTTTTGTATTTTTGCTCTTTGATTACCTAATCATATGACGAGACTTTTGTAATATTTTCTAGAGTGAGAATAGTTTTTGCTTTAGCCTGGAGTAATAAAAATATATTTTTTATTTTCGATGTTATAGAATAGCTTCCTTTAACTTTACAACTCATTATTGGTGTGTGATTTAAATTTATAGTATTGTCATTCCATTTGGAAACACTTCCCATCAGGTTTCTTGCATATATACTGTAAGATTTGGATACATTTTCCACAGGCTAACTTATGGCTCTGTGAATCTGAAGCCTTGTTGCACTTCTACTACCAAGAATTGTGTAGTGCTGGGCATGTTGGAAAGTTTCTTCTTGGGATATGACCTCTGGCCCTTCATTTTCCTGTCCTTACACCTGGTTGATGTTTGGAAGCCTTTCCTACATCACAGTGGCTTGCTGAAGAATTCTACTGGATCCAGTTTTAGTATGGGTTCTTAAAAGTTTTACTACATAGTTAAGTAATAGTCAAAATTAACACAAATGCAATTATCAAACAAACCAAGTCAACCAGGATTGAAAGTGTCAAACAGTGCAACAATCAAGGCCATTCTTTGTCATGATCAAGAGCAGAGAGCCTGGAGTCAAACTGACAAAGGTTTGAGATTGATGAAAGATTGCCAGGTGACTTTTTGGTCTCTCCTACATAGTCTAGAAATCAGAATTTGGAGCTTTAAACTTTAACATGGGTAGGATGCCAACTACGCTTTAAAGTTATTTTCTTTCATGCAGAAAGACATAATTTTTAGTATATCATAACATCAATTCATACCATTAATCTGACTTTTTTCCTCTGCATATTGAATCATAGGAACTTCTTTTCACAACAATTTTTGTTGTTATAATGTTATTTTAATGTTACTAATTAGCCCTGCAGAACCCATATGACATCCTTTGGCATCGTCTCTCATTGTCTCTCTCTCTGTCATTTTAATAACTGTTGTATAAAAATTGCATGAGGAATAAGTTCCCAACTACCGTGATCTACTTATAATAGCTGTACTTTCTTCATACAGTCTTTTTTTTTTTTTTTTTTTTTTTGAGGCGGAGTTTCGCTCTGTCTCCCAGGCTGCAGTGCAGTGGCCTGATCTCAGCTCACTGCAAGCTCCGCCTCCCGGGTTTACGCCATTCTCCTGCCTCAGCCTCCCGAGTAGCTAGTTTTATTTTGTATTTTTTTAGTAGAGACGGGGTTTCACCGTGTTAGCCAGGATGGCCTCGATCTCCTGACCTCGTGATCCGCCCGTCTCGGCCTCCCAAAGTGCTGGGATTACAGGCTTGAGCCACCGCGCCCGGCCTCTTCATACAGTCTTAAGAGGCATGTCTAGTTAAAGTACCTTCCAGAGAAGGTGTGTATTTATGCAAAGCTTTTCAGGGGCTTGCTAAAAGTGAAGTTTTGCATGATTTGTATAAGAAAGTAATTAGGATATCTATCTAAATGATAATAAGAACTCAGTGAGTACAGATTGGCAATTCCAATTTGAAGATTATGGAAAGGCAGAGATTTTATATTTTAAAACAATTTGTTAGAAACATCAAAGCAGAAAATGTTCTAGATTTGGATGAACAACCATATGTTTTGTTTAAAAAGCAAGAAATCGCCCCAGATTACTTCTTACATTAACAATGTATATATCAAAGATTCCGGAAAAGGAATTTTTTTTTTAACCACTAATCACTCCTTGCAAAAATAAGGATGCATTAGGACTTTCCCCTCTACCCTTTACTTTTTTAGTTCTACTAATTGTTCACATAATTATAAAATATGTATAAGATTGTTTTATTATGTTTTTATGTGTTTGTTTGGTGATAAGTGTTATATAATAAAAGAACACTGGTTTGGGATTAAGCTTAACTGTGTTTTAGTCTGAGCCTCAAGATACCTTTTTCATACTCTTTAACCTCTATGAACCTCTGCCCCCTACACTCCAGAATGGTACTAACTATACTACCTTGCCTACTTCTAAGTTTGCTGTATCAAATGACAAAATGTGTATGAAAATGACAAGTCAATGTGTCATCTTTGCAATTACCACAGTTGGTTAGAATGATATTAAGCAACAGTTAAACTTTTAAATCCTGTTTTACTTGTTTTTATTATTGATAGAATTCTTTCTAATATTATTGATAGAGTGATATATATATCACATATATGTAATATATATATCACATATAAAAAATTGATATATATATAAAATGTATATTTTATATAATATATATTATATATATTATATAGATATATAAAATATATATTACATATATATATATCTTCCTTATCCAAACTAATATTAATCTTATGGCAACTTGTGCTTTTTGCATCTTTCCAAAGATTTCAACATGATTTTCATAAAATATATCAATTTTTTTCACTCACATTGTGTGACATCAGGTTAAAAAGTTACTGACTTAAATTTCTTAGAAATATGGACTAGAAGAATATACAACAATATAAAATTTAGAGACAAGTATGAAATACACTTAAAGTTCATTAGTGAACACTTTAGGTTCATTTGCTTATTTGTACAAAGGAAGCTCAAGTAATTTCAGTACCTATGGCAAGATTTATACATTCTGTAATTAGATATTTTTTAAATGCCTATGGTGATAATTTTCTTAAAAATCGATCTTAATGTAACATTGTAACACATTGGTTATAAGAAGTATTCATTGCCATTGTTTCCTTTTCACCTCATTTTATACACAATTTTGTTAATGACTGTAGTTTTAGTGGTATATGTGGTAGCTCATGTAGTACTCTAGTATGCTCAGTTTAATGATGGATTTTTTAAAAGGATAATTGATGAGTTTATTTGTCCTGCACAACATCATTGGGAATACTTTAAAATGTTTTCAGGGAATCAGAGAAAACCAAACTAAAGATAATGGCCTCAGAACCCAAACTGATTTTTAGTCTGTCATGAATTTTGCGAACAAAATCAAAATAATGGATGCCAACTGACAAGGACCATTTAATGTCTACCCAGCTAAAGTTAGCAGTCAATATTTTACATGATATTTCACATGATAACTTATTTATCATATTTTACATGATAACTTAAGACCCTGTGGGTGCAGGTATGCATATTCTCTTTTATTACTTTAATAGATATTATTAAACCACAACATGATTTAATTTTAGCTTATTACTAAACTATTATGAGAGCATTTAGAATATAACTTCTTACAATTACAAAATATTTTTTAATGTATTATCAACATGAAATACTAAGTCATCTATTTAGAAAATGTAAGTTTATTAATGGATTTACTATGTCCTGATTTAGGTTAGTTGCCTTAAAAATACATTCATTTGTCTGTTTTTATTAATGCTACATGCCAAACTAATGACATTTAAAGTCATAGGAAAAAGAGATTTGGCATTTGATTTAATTTATGTTTCATGGCAAAATGCACAGGTTCGAGTAATCTCAGGTTCTTAAATTCTTTCCACATTAAATAGTGAGCTAATTCTAACTTTTTAACTGTACTTGTTAATGTTACTGCATTAAGTTTTTGAATCTGCTTGGATGACTCCCAAAGAGCAGTTTAGTCTTTGAGAAAACCAGATCTCCACTGCTTCCATGAAGATCTGATTAATATTTAGATAATAGAGAGTAACGAAAAGAATTTGGACAATGAATATGTCTTTCTCTTCTGGGTATCATTCTCCCCGACTTATTCTGTGACCCTGAGAAAGTTACTTCATTTCTCTTGAGTCCTCAACAAATTTTTCTTATACAGTATATACCATCTTAATTATCTTAAGTATGTACTTGATCATCTCTGGAGGTTCCTTTCTAGTCTTAGGTGGTAATAGTCTTTGTCATACAGGAAGAACATTTTTAAAAACCATCAAAATGTATCCTTTTTTTCTACATTGTCATTGACATATGGCACTATAAAGATCTTGTGATGGTAGAAGTCGTACATTTGAACATAAGAATACTAATGACAGCTTGTAACCACAGTCATTTCTTATCCTAGCCTAAGAAATAATTTTAGTTATTAAACTGTTTTTTTTTTTTGTTTTTTTTTTTTTTATGTCTTGAGATTATTTGAAGGGTTGAAGTATTTGGAATTGTGTCATGTTCACTGCAAAATTAATCTAATTTGTATGAATGAGAAATGGCGTCAGTATGGTAAACTCATTTCATTATACAAAATATCTGTTGCATGGAAGGCTTAGTTCTACTAATAATTCAAGGAAATTTTAAAAATAATTCATTATACATTTAAAAAACTACTAAAAGTGCTAACATCTTCGGATAGACTATGGGGTAAGAAAGAAAAGAAAATATGTACTCTACATTTAATTATATGTTATTATCTAATAAAACAAATATATGCCTTTATCTAATAAAAGAGGTATAGTGACATTACTCCCATTTTCCAGGTAACAAAATGGAGACATCGAGTAATCATGAAACATTACACAGCTGACAAGTGGCAGAGCTAGGATTCAACTCAGTGTAGCTCAGAAATCCCCTCATTACTGTGTTATACTGACTCCCACCTAAAACTAGGTTTGGGGAATAAGCTTATAGGCTGTTAAAAAGAGTGAGTTTTTGAACATAGGACCATATCTTCTTTAATTCTTTCTTTCCAAAGTGAATATTGTTCTTATAAATCAAACAAGAGAGCATCTTAGAGAAGGGAGTCAATTCTCTCAGTTATTGGGAGAAGAATAGACTCAAATATGTCCTGCAATAGGCATTTCTGGATAAAATGTCTCAGGATGTGTATTATACTTAATCTACTATGATGCGATGACATTGTTTATCTTAGACACCGTGTGAATACTCCTCATGTTCACTAAGAGAATGTATAGGCTTTTGTTACCTAGGTCGTAACAGAGAAACCTTTGTGTGCCATAATCTGACTCTCTAGCTATAATTGTGTATCATTTTTATTTTTTTCACACAGCTCTTTATATATACAACTTAAACATATATGTCTATCACAGGACACTGTCAACAGAAGACACCTATAATATAGGACTGTGCCATGGAGAGGATCAGGAGACTCTGATTTCTGACTTGAAAAAGGAACTATGAGAAAACTAGAAATAGTTTTATTGCCCCGGGGTTTACAAACCTTTTCTATAGCGAATGTTTTAGTCTTTGAGCCACATGGTATCTCTGAACTCAACTGTGATATTGTAGTATGAAAGTAGTCATACACGATAAGTAAATGAATGGATATTACTGGTTTTCAGTAAACCCATACTTACAACATAGACATTGGCTATATATGGCCCAGGAACTATAATTTACCAACCCTCGCTCTGTTAAGTAAAAGCCTTTAGAATGGATAGAAATAAGACTGACATTACTCACACAAAAAGGCACTTTTGTCTACTTTTTTTCTTCACAAGAAGTCTAAGGTATGAGGACCTAATTGTAAACTACATCACGTTCACGAATGAGATTATGATGTAAATGATGGAAGAACCAAATATGGTACTTAAAATGAAAATGTTACCCAAAAATATAAGGCCTTGGAACTATAGTGCAAGAAGAAACACCAATCATTCTCCCTTATGCTACCATTTGGGATTTTGTTGACATTGGTATTTCATGTTTATTACATGGATTTAAGGCAACTGAATTCATGTTAGTTACATGATACTTACAAAAGTTCAATTTAATTTCTTTTCAAATATGTAATATTATGAGTGTCTCCCTACATTTCAAATATTTCCAAAAGGATGGAAGTAAGAGAATAGGCAAACTGAAACAATCTTTTTTGAAAATATTTTTGTAGCTGCTTTCTATAAGAAGGTGTGGGTACAAGTATTTTACATTTTATGTGGTTAGATCCACCACAATATTTTGAATGGCTTAAGAACAGGTCCCATGCCTTATTCATTTTTGTGTCATTCCCATTCCCCATAACAGTACTTGGGAAAAAGCAGTTAAATGTTTTTGGAGATGAAACAGTAATTAAAGTTCACATGTGTATTGATATGTCTTTTCTGCAATAGTGAACTAGTCCCATTAAGACATATATTTAAGACATGTTTTTGTAGGCAAGTATGTAGTAGTCTTTCATGACCATGTATTTATGGAATTCAATATATGCACACACAAACTTTAATGGAGTATGTTTTGACCAAAATCTAAGAGTATGATAGATAATGCCAAATAAATAAAATATTCATGTGTAATTTTTTATATATATATATATAGTAGCTAGTGATGGAGACTGATAAAATATATAGTATTTTCTGGCCAAAAATATTATGGTGATTCATTGAACTTTTTCACTCATGAACATGAAGTTTTTAGCTCAAAAAAAAAAAAAAAACCATGAAGCATAATTTTCTATTTTTCACATTCATTTTAGAGGGAAGAATGATACAGTTATTTCTAGAAATAGTTGTCTAAGAACAATGAATTTCTTCTCTTTATGATAGGGTCCATTTTAGATTATGTTCATTTATGTCAAATTCATGAAGAAACAAGGCCAAGCTTTGAATTTATAGTCTGCAAATTTTCATTTTTAAAAACAAACTAGTTCCTAAGGAATGCAGATTTTTTTTAAAAAAGGCAACCAAAACCTAAAACACTTCTCTCCTTTTTTGTCCTCTTATTGCTTAAAAATGTACATGAACATACTGTTTTTAAATTTAGTCTTTTAAAAAATTGTCCTCATGCTGAGTTCTTGTTTGCCAAGTTTCAGCTTGGAGAGAATTTTTATAGCTTTTATAAAACCCTGAAAATAGAAAATTTTAAATGGAAATGCTTACACACCCTTAGTGACGGCCACAAATCTTGCCACTTTTTGAGAATGAAGGTAATTTTTTAGTATTTAGGGATGGTAGCAACAAGTTGACGTGATAGTTTCTAAAGGACAGAGCTTTTGTTTAGTCGTATGTTAGATATGTTACATTAGTTTATCATATTAAGATTTCCGTACGTTTTGTATGTGATATAACAGTTTTAAATTTTAGAGTGCATTTGTCCTCCACCAAATATAGTTTATATGTAGAAGTATGTCTTATCCATCTTTTTTGATATGTCACCTATTATTTAACTTGACTAGCGATTTAACTTGCAAGTGATTCACCCTAGAAGTTAGATTTGTTGTAGTTGAATAAGCTGTTGTCCTCTCACTTTTATCATATAAACTAAAGAGTCAGTTGCCCTTTGGGGAAATACAGAATATGTCAGATCTTTGTTAGGACCTTATGGGTCTTTGTTAGCTCCCAACTCTGTCATAGGGATTTTAGGCAACTAGAACCACAGGTGTCACTTCCAAAATTGATAACTTGGTATACTGCAACCAGAGTCAATTTTAGATTGGAGAACAGAAAGAAAAACACAGGAAATTATTGAAGCTTTGGGCACAGAGAAAGGGCAGTGCTGGAAAGAGAATGAATGACATAGACACCCAACAGCAGGGAGCGTTGGTCATTTTTGCATGGACCAAAACAAAATTGAAGAAGTACTGCTGACCAAAGGCCAATAAAATGCACACATATCATTCTGCTGAGGTTGTCTCCAGAGAAAAATATTTCTTAGTAGCAGTGTGATTTTTTTTGAACAATATCTGATCGAACAGCATTTTAGTAATGTAGAAAATTTATAGACATCTACTAAATTTTATTCTAGCAGATGATCCACATTGAAAGAGACAAAAGTTCATGTTTTACCCAGAACCTCTCTGTGGCTCCTTTTCTCCACCAGAAAGACAATAATTTCATATTTGGCAGAAGTTAATGCTTTTTTAAGTTCTTGACGTGTATACTCTCTGGAAGAAGCGACCTAAAAGGAAAACCAAATAGTTTGATAAAGGACACCTGTAAGGAACAAAAAATATAAAACAAACTACTTTAAGACTAATAGTCCTTGAGACAAGCGCATGAATTAGTGATGAAATATTGCTTTACTACATCCTGAAAATTCTTTACATTTATTTCTTGAATTGAATGAAGCTTTCTAATATCTGTGTCTGGAACTAATTCTGATAACCTTGGCATTCAAAATGGAGATAAAGGATAGATAGCTTTCCACAAAACGCTTCAGTATGGCAAGAAGAATTACCTAATATTGATAAATAAAGCAACATGACATCTGTGTTGAATTCCAATTGACTTGTTGAGCTATGTAAAAAGGTAAAAGAAGGTGCTTGTTTTCAGGATGTGAAATCCATTGGGAAAAGCCAAGGTCAAAGATGAAACGTGACTCGATGCCAAAGATTTTCAATCTTAATGAAAATCTCTTTCAATAAGAAATATGACAATTGAGAAACAGTGTTGTTAGAAGTTCAGTGTTCTTTTGGGGGTCTATCAGACAAAGCCCCAGAGAACTGACTTTTATTAATAGATAGCTTAAGATTTATAGCTTAGGAAGAACAGATTAATAGTTTTTGGAGTAAAGCCTGAATTATAGAGGGATGACCTGAGCCCTGGCGTGAGTGATCAATCAGTTCAGTGTCTACAACTGCACAATTTTAAGAACTCTTAAAAGGCTCTTTGGCCACTGAAAATGCATTATAAAGGACAAGTCCATAACCAGCCAAGTCTGGAATATATGTTTATATGGCTATACAGATCCAGTGTTTCTTTAAAAAGTAAAGCAAAAGGTATGACACAGGTTGGTTTGCTGTTACTTAGGATATGTATGATTGAATTGAGCTTTGAAGAATGAACAAACCTGAGGTCAGTGGGATGTGCTGGGTAAAATGTGGATGCTGGAGGAGGATGCACAGAGGCTAATCTGAATCCAGGATATTTTTCCATTTAGGAAATAGAGTTGGAATCAGGGAGGTAAAAAATCTTGAATACCAAGCTAAGAAATTGAATTTTACTTGTTAATCAGGGCGCAACCGTTGATGTTTTGAAATGAGAAAAATGTTTCATGCAGATTAGTCCTACTGCAATATTGGCAGGAAAGGTGGAGGTCAGCGGGAAAAGGCCTCTGGAAACCTGTTGAAGAACAAGTATTTCCAGGGGTAAAGCTACAGCAGGCAGGACAGCAGAGTGGTGGCCTAGGCATTGGAGATAAAGGCAAAGATGAAACACAGATGGAAGGAAAATTCCTAACGCACTGTGAGACACTGGATATTGAGTGAGAGAGAATCCAAAGAGCGAAGAATCACTCATGTCGAGCTCAACCTACTAGGACATCAGCGGATTTGGTATTTGTTTTCTGTAACTCTCTTCTCAAAATGGATCAGCTTCTTTCAAACTTCTCTAGTGCAAATTCTGGTTTGGTTACTTTTCTTCTCTGTAAAATGATAAGAACATTAATTAGTCTTGAAGGAACCATTTACTACATTGCAGATGATTAAAAAATTGACAATACCAACAAAAATTGAATTGGATTCTTTAGGTTTAATATTTGGCCTAAACTAACGTATTTCACCTGCCATGTGCCACACTCACTAATTATTCCTGAGATACTCACCGAACCTTTCCCCATACTTAGCAGTGAGTTCATTAATGACAGGTATTTATTTTTTATCTGTCTCCATAGCCTCAACCCTTAATTCCATTCCTAGCACTTAACAGATGTTCCATAAATGATGATTAAATGAATAAATAGAAGCCTAGTGTGATTTCCCGCTTTGCCTGGAGTAGGTCCTACTAGGAACTCCTGTACTCTAAAGAGATAAAATCAGGAGTTCAGCTTCAGGGAAAACACCTCGTAGACTCCATTTATCATTACTTTTCTAGGTTGTTGCCATACAGGAAAAAAAAAATGATCTGACACATTTCTTTCCAGCCTTACACACTAACACAGTATAAGGAGCCATAGAGAGGAATTTTAAGATTTTTTAGGGGAGAGTATTTGATTGGCCAATATGTTTGTTTAATTCAAGAGAAGGAAAGCCCCAAATGCTGCCTAAACGTAAACTCACGATTCAAAACATTTTAGAAATTATCTGGCAACTTTACTTAGAGTCCAAGTGTTTCCAGGGTATGCAGAAAGATGCCCCAAAGTCTTAAGTACCCCCAGGGAAAGTAGATCAAAGGTTACAGACCATTTAGACTCACTTCCGAAAGGATCTGGCCTCAGAATTTTGCAGTAGTGAGCAAAAATTCTAGAAAGGTCTGGGTTCAGAAACCATAGCAAAGTTACAAAAAGGTTTTCTAGCTTCTGTTTCTTATGCCATTCAACAAGATTTGGAAGGAAATGCAGCCAAATTTAGTGGTCGTTACCTGATGAAAAACAGACATCCTTTGGATTATCCTCAAGCAGCACTGAACAGAACTAAATGCAATTAGAAGACTCCACGGAGACCAAGATGGTGGAGGAAAGCAAACTGATACAAAATATAAGCTCACTATGTTAGGTAACTCATGTGTTTCAACATGGTGTTATTAGAGATGCATTAGAGAAATTTAGTATATCATGAAGTGCATATTAGTTTCCCCAGCTGAGGACAGTACTACAACAATATTTGACAGAAAGCGTAGAGAATTTTTATTTCAGTCAGCTCTAAAAAGAACGGCGAAATTCTTGAAGCTGTGTATGATGATTCTCTGTTAACATTCTTTGTTCAATCTTTAAAATGACATTTATTTCTCAAAGGAAAGTCTGTGCCATCAGCATTGACTCCATTATATTTGTGATATACATCAAGTTTTATCTTCGAAGTGAAAAATTCTTTGTATATCTTCGTAGTAAACACAGATTTCGTTCTCATTTTGAACATGCGCTAATTTCTACATGAACTGAATTTCTACATGAACTGGGCATATTGGCTTAATTTAAATAAATATGTTAAGGTGGTCATTACTATTCAAGAGACAACAATGTTCTGCTTTTTTATTTTAGACAGGCAAGTTGTTAGCATTTTTTTTTCCAAGGAACAAAGAACAAAAATTATCTTGATAAGAATTTGTTTCTGAAAAGCTAGGTTAGCTCTTCTGCACACCAATCATGAATGACAGTACAATTTAGTGACTTAAGCAGTACATTAGGATTCTCAGCCTAGGCAGAAGCTTCACCCTTGGGCCAGACCTATATAATAGTTGTAAGAAAATGATTTATGTGTTGTAATAAATGTTACTTCTCAATCTGTTTGCTTGTTCAATGGTTGAGGTCCCAAAAGAAAAGGTCTATCTCAAATTAGGACTGGCATGTATTATCTGTCAACTTTATATAGTACTGTAAAAGTCATTCAGCTGACAGTAATATTAGCGGAATGTTTTATAGATTTTTGTAGTGTGTGAAGCTTTGTATGGGTGACGAGAGACTTTGGTTCTGTGGTGCTCTGTGGTCCGGGATAAAGTTGCGTGTAGATGAGTTGTTTCTGTGCTTCTTTGTAAATGAACATCTGGCTCACATATTGATTCCATGTGTGAAAATGAGATCAGCCCATATAATGACCAGAATCAATCAGGCTTCAGCCGAGGAGTAACATACACTGGTCTTGATTTGTTAGACAACCAGAATTGGCAGCACCTTGCATAATTTGGCACCAATTGACAAAGATTAGGCTGTTTGGGGGCCCTGGATGGTTATTAATTTGAAACCCCCCTTAAATATTTTGCAGAGTAAAATCAGCTGTAACTTATTTGTTCCAGCCCCCTTCTTCTCGCACGAGCCCTAATTGTTTTAGACAAATGAGCGAGCTTGCAGCCTGTTCACTTTACACAGGAAGACATGAATTCTTTGATCCATACAATATTCTTTAGCTCAACCTTGGAGCTATTTACTGAGGAGATTTATTTGCAGACAGACAGTAGAACAGTTCTTTGTGAATAGAAATGAGTACAGCTTCTATGTGTTTTCAGCTCAAGTTTCTGCTACTTACTGTAAGGGAGATAAAACTAAGCCATCATTATTTTTAACCCAAGTCATTCTTTTTAAAATATAGTTTTTAAAACTGAAAATGAATTAGACTCTCGACCTTTTTGCTTTTTCCTCACAGGTTATATTTACTAGATCACAGATTGAACTCAGAGAATCACCAAATACCATTTCTTGTTTTGTGATTTCAGTAATCACGAAGAAAAAACTTGTGAGATTTTAAAATGGGACAGGCGTTGATTGTGAACATTTTACAAATATGTCTCACTCCTTAATTCCAGGCACAAATAAAACTACCTGTGTTGTATGAACACTAGTTAGTTGAAGAAAAGCAATAGCTGTAATCATCAAAGTCTACTTTTAAACATTATTACTGCCAAGTAGTTTTAAAGATACAGACTCATTTACTTTGAATTTAACTAGTAATGTTTAGGTAAGTATCTAAACCAATATTTAATTTTTTCTCCAATTAAATGAGAGTTATTTTAACAGTCTCTCTAAATGCTTTATATATATGGGCCAGGCAATGTGATAGTAACAATAACAAGATAGTTTCATAACTAAGCCTTTCTATAATGCCATAAGATATGAATTGAACTCCATTAGGACTGTTTGATTTCTACTTACCACAGAAGAGAAAAAAAAATGATGAGTTTGATGAACAAAATCAGTTCTAGAAGTGAATTTCAATTCTCAATTATATTTGACAATAAATTACTCAATTGTAGTCATCTCAGAACTTAATTTGCCGAGCCTCTAGATAACCAGTATATGAAAAGTCACCCCCCTGTTTTTTTTAACCCCATTTTTCCCTTACAAATTTGTAGGTCATTAACATTATTTATGGAATTATTTCCTTTATATTTATTTTAATTTAATTTTACCAATAACTTTTAGAAACCTGTGAGTAGCATCATATAAATCTTTGTAGTTCATTAACAAGATAAATAGCTTTCATTGCAAATAAATATATTTTGACTCCAAAAGAAATAATGGTAATTAAATGTTTTATTTTCTAATATACATTTTTAAGTTGTAGATTAATACTGACAGATTTTCGAAGCCATTATAGTTTTGAAGTTTTTCCCTTTCTACCCATATACAACTTTCAAAATTAGGAGTTATAACTTTTAGAGGAAAGCATTTCAAACGCTTAAACATACAAATTAAAAAAAAATTGTAAGCTTTTAAGTGTAAACATGAATTCAATCTATATGTCCTACGTTTTCACAGTCTTTCAAATTGCCTCTAGAAGTCTTAAGACCTGACTTTGGTAAACAAAACGCTCATGAGTTTGTGCCAAATGCTTTACAAGATCATTCTGCAAAAATTGTGAATAGAGACATTGGAACCAAATGCATTCTTCTAGTGGGTAGTTAGGTCATTTATTATTTGTAAAAATTAAAAGCATTAGAAGAAGGATTTAGAGAAAGAATGCTATATATAAGTAGAAATAAGTAAACCAGAAGGCTTTATAATTTCAGATCATTCAATGACAAAGTTACAGAAGATACAATGACCTGTTACAGAAGATACACTATCAAGGTGTCATGTGACATCTTAAAAAACTGGTGAAGTGTGTGGTTTTCTCAAACATGAAAAAATTTTAGCGCATAGGTTTTCCCATCTCATTACTAGCCACAGGTAAGAATTCTTGTATATTAAAAATATTACCACTGTGATTTCAAAAGTGAGACCAAGTACTCTTATTGGAACATGTGACAATTTACTGTCTTGTCTACACTGTAGGTAAAACCATGTTAACAGAGACAGTATTTAACCATGGATTTTGTTGTATGTCAAGCATGGTGTAGACAGCTTTATATTTCACAAGAACTTCTTTATTTGTCTTTTGTGTACATTTGTTAATTTGGTATAATTCTTTCATTGAAATAATACATGCTAATTGATAATGACAACATTCAGAGAATTCTACAGAATTCTACAGATGTCTTGGAAAGGACTGTCTTTTATTTATTTCAGTCTTATTTATATGAGTGTTTGTTTGATGTGATATGTTTTTACCAGGATGACAGATGATGTGGTTCTCTATATGAATATGAACATATATATGCTATGCCTTATAAAAATGCCAGCCAAAGCCCTTCCCACAGCTGCTGTGCATTAAAATAAAATGTTATCCTGTGATGGTGTTACAGTCAGATATTTTCTTACACCTAAACAAGAGTTTTCATTTTATTTTCTTTATGACGTAATCTTAATATATTTTAACTAGCTAGTTACAGAATGAATCCTTGTTGTAAAAGGTCATATATTTTCAAAAGCAACACTCTTTTGTGGATTTCAGAATAAATATGCCTAACATTATAATTTCATGGAAAGTGACTCAGTGCTATCAATATAACTCATAATCATATGGCCTGACTTATGCTAGGAAAACTATTGAACCTGCCTATTCTACCACTTACCAAAAAAAACAACCAACCAAACACACATACACAAGTGTGTTTAAAGGTAGGGCAAGGGCGAGTTCTCAATTGGGTACATTAGGTTGTGTGCATGAGGGCAATGAATGACATTAATTTTACAAAGATAGTTCAAGTTTTAATTGCAGGGGAGTTGTGAATACTCTGAAATAATCTGAACTTTATTTTGTAGGGAGTAAGAATCACAGCTCCTGGACTTTGTTCCACCCATGTATCATTCTATAATTGATTTACAAATACATTTGTGGACAATGATTGTTTTTATAGTAGTCCCCCGAACACTCTAGAGTTTCTGGACTCATTGTGCCTAGTTCTCATTCCCCTTGGCTTGGACATCTATGCCCTATAACCCTTCTTCCTACAAGACAAGCTGAAAACAGACTAAATAATGTATTTTTAAATAGTCTAAGTAAGATGTAATACAGTTCTGAAGTTGGAGCATTGTAGTGGAATTGAAGCCACAGCACTTGGTAACCAATTGGATGCCAGTAGGAAATGAGAAGGGTTTGAGGAATGAAACAAGAATACAAGAAAGTTAACCTGCCTTCACAAGACTGTAAGCACGTTGTGCGGGAAGTATGTAGAATTCAGTTGACCAATCTAATGAAACACACATTTGGGGATTTTACACATGCCCTTGGAAAAATATGTAAGTTATTGTCTATAATAATAAGAGTGCATAATTTTCGTTCACAGTCACAACGATACCAAATAAGGGGATAACATGGTTTTCAATGCGGTAACCATTTGATGGTTTGAATTTTACCATTACTATATTAAGAAAGGAATGTTCATTCTTTTCTATCAACTCAGAAATAACTCCAGGATCAATCAGGATTATGACAAAATATGTATTAAATACTGGTTTGCATCTTTGTTAATACATGAATACTTATTGCTCTCTTTCAAAGTTATTTTTAAACTCTTAGTTTTGTCAACATTAGTTATAATTTTTCCAAAGCCAAGGGAACTTCAAGAAATCTGGCCTAGCCTTCTAATTTTTAAATAAAACAGAATTTTATTGTATATTCAATTTGGAGGTTTAGGCTCTAACATACCCTATATTTTGCTCTATTTCAGGATATTTGAATTTCCTTTATTGTAATTTTTTGTTCCTGTATTTTTTAATAATTCTGGTGTTTTTCTTAAAATGTAGAAAATAAATCAAGATAGCCTTACCCAATTTATGCCTAGTCTTAAACTTTTCCTTTTTACTATTGGTAAAATGTATGGGGGTTTTTTTTGTTGTTAATGACATTTTTTGACAGCTAGCTCTGAACAGTGGTTCAATTGTATGGTAATTCGCATACATTGGTGTGGCATCTTTAAGTGTCTGTTTTTTTTTTTTGTATTTTTTTTTTGAGGGCTGGAGGGCAGTGGCGCGAACTTGGCTCACTTCAAGCTCCGCCTCCTGGGTTCACGCCATACTCCTGCCTCAGCCTCAGAAGTAGCTGGAACTACAGGCGCCCACCACCACGCCCAGATAATTTTTTTGTAGAAGTGGGCTTTCACCGTGTTAGCCAGGATGGTCTCGATCTCCTGACCTCGTGATCCGCCCCCTGAGCCTCCCAAAGTGCTGAGATTACAGGCGTGAGCCACTGCACACAGCCTAAATGTCATTCTTAAAAGTATTTTACCTACAGAAAGAGAAACACCATCAAGTAGGGCTTATCAGTAGCTTGTGTACGAAGAAAGTTTGATTGTTTCTGGATCTTTATATTGAAAATTTGTTATAAAAATAATTTGTCAAGAAAGTCCCATTATGCCTGGTAATGAATATTCCCTTTATTAAATATTAAATACATGAGATGCCATTTCAAAACAATGTGTATGCATGTATGTATGTATGTATGTATGTGTATAAATAGTCTAAGCATGATGAATTGACTGGCTATTTTTAACAGTTTCACTGCCACCACTTCTTGATTGTCCCTAGCTGGCTCTTTGGCACTCACACAATTCACATACTGCTTGTTAAGTACCTACTAGATAATCTTATTTCAGTTTTGGATTTTGGTATTTGCATGGATACTTTATAAGCTGTCATATCAGATGTTTTGAAACAGTCTTATAAATGTCCACATTTCTGTACTGGTAGCTTCTCTTTTCGTAACTCTGTGTTTGCCTGGATCCTGCATCAAAGAAATAAGGGGAGGGGATTGATAATTGGAGGTAATAAGCCTTCAGTATTCTAGTGTTTGAAGTTAAGGCTTATTAGGGCTCAAGTATTCAAGGTTTTTCTCATCTGTTTTAAGCAATTGGATTTTATTATTTTTTGGCCTTCTCTATCTTTGATGCCTGTGCTTAAGAAAACCAAAACTGTAACTCAGAGAAGAGTGTCATGACTTAATTGATCTTGCCCTGAACTTGTGATGGTATTTTGTTCTGTTAAGAAAAAAAGGGGATTCAAATCTGCAGCATATCAAGATTGTGCCTGTAATCTTCCTGATGATTCATTTTTAGCTCACTTTTAAGCCATGTAGGATGATGTGTTTCCCACATAGTTAAGTATATGTTGACTATATAATGCTAAGAAGGTAGACTTGATAAACTTTGTTGATGGTAAATCACGGAAGATGTCAAGCAGGAGGACAGGGTCAGATGTGCATTTTAGGAGTTGTATCTTGTTGGCAATGCAGATGGACTGGAATGGGCAGCAACCAGTGTCCAGATATGAGGAGATCAGTTATAAATCAATTGAAGACCTTAATAAAAGCAGTAGACTAGATTTAGAGAAGTAGAATAGGGGTGGGTTTCATAGAAATTTTGGAGGTCAAGTTACCCAGAGTCGGTGAAGATAAGATACCAGATGTGACAAACAAAAATGATTTTCTATTTTGGCTCTGGCTGACAGTATGAAGAGTTGTACTATTTACAAAGGTAGGGAAATAAGAAGTAGCAGTGGGTTTTTTGTTTGGTTTTGGTTAGAGGACTCCGTATAGTGATTAATGATTTTATTTTTCATGAACACTTTGAATTTCACATATTTGAGATCCAGGCTTTAATACTGTCAACTGGTGAGAATATGGGTGAAGATATTTTTGTATGATCATAAAAATATGAAAATAGAGAGTTTTAAATATTAGTTTAAAACTGGGCATACTTGAGATTCCTTAGGTTTCAAAGTTAACACTAGTTTGTAGGTAAGTAGGTTGTTGCCATTATACTATATCATCATTTTTACTTGCATGCTTATCTCCCTACTAGCAGGTGTACACCTTGAGGACAGAATTGTCTACCTTTTTTTCAGGTTCTCTACCACCTAACATAGTAGCTGGAACATGGGCATTGGGCCTGCTCAGCTAAGTGTTTAGTGAATGAATAAGTAAGTGAATATGTAGTAAACGAAACAGGCATGTAGAATGGGAAGGAAGGAACCCTGGGGAAAATATGATTTCAGATTCTATTATTATTTCTGAAGAGTGGTCAGACAACTTTGATGAGAACCAGAAAAGAGTAGTGGGGATCCCTGAAACCAAGGGAGGATAGAGTCACAGAATCAGGAGTTACTGCTCATGACGTTCATTAAGCTCCCTCCACCCAAACCCACGATGAAATAAATTAGCCTATAGAAAGATCTACATACACATGGGAAGTATGTCTGGTTCATTTAGGATGAAATTTGAGATTCCTTATCATTGCCAAGCATAGATGCCATTGCTGGACTATATTGTCGTTAAAACCGAGTTTATCATCTAATATTCAACTCAGATACATGACTGAAAACCTATTCCATGTTCTTCCACACATCAAGTGATAAACTGGCAGCAAGGTTTAAAAATATTGTTTCTATGTCGTTAGAAATTTTTTGAAGGTACAGTTGTTCAGTGTGAAGATTTTTACAGAATTCGGTAAGGATGGATTATAGTATGCTGAACATTTAGTTGCTTTTGTAATAATAGAAGTGGACAGCTGAGACAAATCTAGACAAAATCTTACACTGACTGTTTTGTAACAACATAAAAATGATATTGAACTTTTTGAGTAACTTAAGAAATAGGCCAGGCATGGTGGCTCACACCTGTAATCCCAGCACTCTGGGAGGCCAAGGCAGGTGGATCACAAGGTCAGGAGTTCGAGACCAGCCTAGCCAATGTGGTGAAACCCCGTCTCTTACTAAAATTACAAAAATTAGCTGGGTGTGGTGGTGCGTGCCTGTAATCCCAGCTACTTGGGAGGCTGAGGCATTAGGATTGCTTGAACCTGGGAGGCAAAAGTTCCAGTGAGCTGAGATCAGCCACTGCACCTCAGCCTGGGTGACAGACCGAGACTGCGTCTTGGAAAAATAAAAAAAAAAAAGAAAGAAAAGAAAAGTTGTCTGACCACTCTTCAGAAATAATACTAGAAAAGAAAGAAAGAAATTCAGCATTTTTCCAGATGTCATCATGCCTTAACCTAGTATTACAAATCAATTCACATTGTGTCCTAGCTCCCCATATTCCTTTAGTTGTACTGTCTAAGTAGATATATTGCTTAGACACAGCAAACAAATCCAATAATTCCTCTTAATTTGTGTTTATTCATTTTTTAAACCTACAAGAACACTAAAGCAGCATTTCTTCTGCCCCAAGGAAATAGAATGGAAACACTTTAAACAGACCGATTCCATTACTAGAGAAAACTGCGTGTTCCAGGAGACAACCCCTGGCTTGTGGTTCTGATTAGGGCTCTAATGTTCTTGTTGATTTTAACTTTTTTGTGTGTTGTTTAGAGGTAAAATCTTATCTGTAAGAGATCCCAATTTGAAAATCTTTCTTAGTTTTTTTTTTAAATTGAAGACTTTGTGTTCACCAGCTACAGCAGGGGTCCTCTCGATGGTAGGATGTTCATAAGAAAGAGAAAGGAAGGAAAGAGAAGCCCAGTATAAACACACAAGAAAGATATTGGCCACTGGCAGTATTATTTTTATGTAGCATTATGAAAACAACCAATTTTTTTTTTTTTTATTTTTTAAAGAAGCACAATGTCTTGATTCATCCATAATGTGTCTATATCATTAATATAACACCTTACACTTTCTGGGAATTTTTACTCAAGAATCATAAAATACTTTATAAGTAGACAAGAATAATTTTAACAGGCAGTTTAGGAAATAACCAAGATGCCTATGCTTTTTGAACTTACATAATCATTGTGTCAAAGTAGCTCTTCATCTGTTCTTTAGTTTACTCTTTTGTTAAATAAAAATGGAGATAATAGTTATGTCATAAGTTCTGCTTGAGACATAAAAATATTGTTAAATGCCAAAAATAGTATCTGATTTCTGAGAAATTTTGTATTTTTTTTATTTAAAAGTACTTCATTTTCCAAAGGATTTAATAAACAGATTAAAAGGATCAATGAACCTTTCCATTTTAGGAAGTCTCTTCTGATGTCTACCCTACCTCCCAGGAGGTAGCTGCCCTGTGATAGAAACAGGTTACATTATTACAACTTCAGTAAACAACCAGGATTAACTCACTTCTGTCTGGGGTTATATTTGTTTTCTCTTAGTGACAAGAAGTTTATTTATAATGCATCATGTTCCCATCAACTAGGACATTTCTTCAAAGAAATATGCAGCCTGAAGTTCCTTTAGTGTTTTCAGGCAAAGGTTGATTTTCTTTACTTTGTGTGACACTAACTTTTTCTTTCAAATACCTTAAATTTTATAGCTACAGGATTCAAATATATATGCATAGCTTCTACTACATTATATCGTTTTTCTGGCTTATTAGTTTCCATTATAAGTAAATTTTAAAATTCTGAAGTTACTCTCCAAGATTAAAACTGAAAACGTCAACAACAAAAATGTGTGTTGTTGCTGGAAATATTCCTGTAATTGAAGCCAGTGAATCAACTCTCTCTCTCTCTCTCTCTCTCTCTCTCTCTCTCTATATATATATATATATATATATATATTTTTTTTTTTTTTTTCTTTTTTGAGACAGAGTCTCGCTCTGTTGCCCAGGCTGGAGTTTAGTGAGGCAATCTCAGCTCACTGCAAGCTCCGCCTCCCTGGTTGACGCCATTCTCCTGCGTCAGCCTCCCAAGCAGCTGGGACTACAGGCGCCTGCCACCATGCCCGGCTAATTTTTTGTGTTTTTAGTAGAGATGGGGTTCCACCATGTTAGCTAGCCAGGATGGTCTTGATCTCTTGACCTCGTGATCCACCCACCTCGGCCTTCCAAAGTGCTGGGATTCCAGGCGTGAGCCACCGCACCCAGGCTACATATATATTTTTAAGACAGGCTCTCACTTTGTCACCCAGGCTGGAGTGCAGTGGCATGATCTCGGCTCGCTGCAGTATAGACTTTAGAGACTTAGGCGATGCTCCCACATCAGCCTCGCGGTATCTGGGACTGCCGGTCCACACCACTATGCCCAGCTAATTTTTTGTGTGTTTTTTGTAGAGATCGGGATTTTGTCATGTTGCCCAGGCTGGTCTCAAACTCCTGGGCTCAAGGGATCCACCAGCTTCGGCCTCCCAAAGTGCTGGGATGACAGGTGTGAGCCACCACGCCCAGCCTGTGATTTCTTTTGTAACTTTATTGGTATGGTACGGCAGTAGTGCCCATTGTTCTGCCTGTATTACACCTGTCCATTGTTTTTCGAGTTCTTTTGTTTGCCTCTTACAGTTTTCTAATCTTCCTCATCATCTGACTAATATTTCTCCATTCCTGATGTTGTTAAATGACCCTCGCTACTCCTCTCCTATCCTTTCCTTTTTGGATGCCCCTAATCTGCTGAGGACTTCAAAACCAGAAATTTTAATATCACAAGAATGCGCTGGATTGGTATATGCCCACAATCAAAACCCAGGCATAGGATCAATGCCCTTTACAAAGGCTTATTGATGTAACATAATTTTAATCTCTGATATTTTTGTGTCATATGTAATGTCGAAACTTGGGCGAGTAGAGGGTCTGCTCTTTGAAACTGAGCAACATGAATCAGAAAAGCTACTGAGGTCACAAGGTTGTTCCCTAAACAGAACTGGTAGAATTATCCCTTTCCACTTTCAGTCATGTCTCTATTTTTCTTTTGTGTAATTTCCTCTGGTTTTCAGAAGAATTAGAACTTGAGCACCTGGAGCCCATTTCTGGACTCGATATAAGCCCCAAATATGATAACGGAGTGGAGGAGATATATGTTTCCCAAGGCAGGGGTCCCCAACCCCCAAGCCATGGACAGGTACCAATCTGTGGCCTGTTAGGAACTGGGCCGCACAGCAGGTGAGAGGCTGTTGAGGGAGCATGATGGCCTGACTTAGATTCTCAGAGGAGAGTGAACCCTCTTGTGAACTTCACATGAGAAGGATCTAGGTTGCGTGCTCCTTATTAGAATCTAACTAACGCCTGATGATCTGAGGAGGAACAGCTTGATTCCCAAACCATATCCCCCATCTGTGGAAAAATTGTCTTCCACAAAACCTGTCCCTGGTGCCAAAAAGGTTGGGGACTGCTGTCCTAAGGCACATATGAGAACTGAATAAAGGTACTGTGTTCACTCAGAGGAATCGTCCCATAAGCAAAGTGAACATATTTGATTCCCATATTTTTTAACCTTCATTTTCTGGTATTAATTTTTCCTCTTACTTTGGACATAGGAAAACACTACTTGAAATAAAAGGTACATTTGAGTATCAAATTTGGTAATTTTCAGCATCATAACTTTAAGCTGCAAAACTTGGGGTAGGATGTGTGTATAAGAGTGACAATAGTTTTAAATATACACATAAATATATATTCAAATTTTATCTAAAATGGAGATACAAATGTAGAAAACTGCTAACTGTTGTAATAAATATTAATCAGGACTTCATGGTATAGACTACTAGTTATTTTGAAAGAGTCAGAATTCAGTGAGTCTTTTGGTTGTTGTTGTGAAATTGGTGTTATCTTTCTTCGTACCATTTAGAAATTCACACTACCTTACATTTTTCATAAGAATTGAAATAACCAGTAAAATTGCTGAGAGAGAAGTTTAATTGACTATTTTTTTTTTCTCCCCTGGCACTCTATAGTAAATGATAGCCTTTATGTTTCAGAATGAAAAAACAATGTACTTGCATCTTTTTTTAAATAAACAAAGTCGTTATAGGATATTACTCACATTTGCCTTCTTTCTGCCTAGAATGATTTATTTTTCTGTCTTTTTATATTGATATAACGAAAACAGTTACCTGCTTGCAAAGGAAACCTTATCTGGATGTAGGCTGTTTTTTTTTTCTGTGTTTAATAATTGATTGTTACAGTTAAAGACTATATTGCTGATTTCCATAATACAATGGTCTTAATTTGAAAGACAACCCATTGGTTGAAAAGAGCTTAGACTTTGGAGACCAAAGAAATGGGTTCAAATTGTGTTTCTGCCAATTAGTACCTCGGTTCTATTGATAGTTTCTTAGGCTTTGTAAGTTATAATTTTGTTTTCAATCTAGGATAAATAACACCTATTATTGCATAATTATTTTAAGGATTAGATCTAATGGATTTTTAGAAATTGCACAGGATTTGACATGTTGTAGTCAGTTGCTTAACTAAGTATAGCTACACATTTATCTTTTGAGCCATGAGAAGCAGTGGGGGAATTGAGGGGGTTCTAGTGGTAGAAAGAAGACTCAAATCATTGACTTTAATATAAAGCAACAATTGGAAATGATCAGCCAGGAAGACGACTAGGGAACTCCAAATACACCCTTTTTGAAGATGTCTGTTAATTCAAGCAACACCATGCTCAATTGAACTAAAAATTTGGATTGTGTAGAATTTCATTTGAACAGTAGAATTTTGTTTGAACAGTATGATAAGCTCATTAAAATCTATCACGTGTGTTTAACCTGATCCTCTGGTTAATTCCACGTGTTTTCCTGTGGCCCTTTAGTTCTGCAAAAGACTGGGCTTGTAAAGACTTTGATTTCATTTTTTTTTTTTAACAGATGATGGCAAAAGATGCTTAGTAGCTAGAAAGGTAAAGTAATCCTATTTTTCATGTGCAGTCACCCTCTAATATAAAGAAGTAGTTTTCAGTCTTCAAATGGAAGACCTAAAAATGTCAAATTCTTTAGGAATAGGAAAAAGGGTTCCGATGCAGTGAGTGGCTAATTTATACATGATATAAATTTATATGTAATTTAAATATATACATATATGTATATATACACATATATATGTATATATATTTCCTCCAGTTTCTGCCATAATTTGGCTTCTCCTTTTCTGACATAAGATCTATCAGACTATAGTACAGGTTTCATCACAGAAGTAAATAACAGCATGTTTCCTTGGGAGCAATTGGACAACAGAATGAAACAGTGCTTACTGTTTTTTGAAAGTTGTGTCAGATTGTCATGGTAATACAGAGTTGCATCATGTTGTCATAGTAACCAGAATTATAAAACGAATTTAAAGAGGATGAAGAGATACCCTGTGATTCCTTTAACTTTAAAAATTTTGTTCTACTGCTACTTCTGTTTATTTTGCTTCCTTTTTGTAAAATGTGTCACACTTTTATTTTTTGTAAAAGTAGCCATGCTACATCCTCTGCATGGCTAGAGGGAATGATGGAAATTTTTACTTCTTCCCAAATGAAGAGTTGAAGCATCAAAGTTTAAGTCATCCCATTCTCTTTGAGCCAGGTAAAATTCCGGGTCAGGAGCACATCAGATACATTGCTGTGTCAAAACATGCCAACTCTGAGCAGGGAGGAAGTTCCACTCCGAGTGGGATGAAAAGGTATCTCACCTTTCTTAATGATTATTCATAGCATTTCTTTCAAGCAAAAAGCATCCTAATCTTGCTATGAAGAAACAGCAGTATTCAGCTTTGGGAGCCGATTCATCAAACTGTATTAGAAGTGGGATAATGTTGTTTTTTCTCTTTAATTAGAATAATTTAGGTCATTATAATTCATCAAGAGGTTAAAATGTGACCCTTGAGGTGAAAAACTAATTTCAAGGCTAAATCATTTCTATTATTCCACGAGAGAGAGAGAAAAAAAAAAATAGGCTTACAAGTTAAGTTGAGACTTTTGTTGCTGGAGCGCATCCAATAACTAATTCTACAAATAGTAATGATTGAAGAAAAATACATTTGTCAACTTTGAAGTCTTGCTAAAATCAATTGTTTTAAATATTCTTTCTCTTAGTTCCTACCCTCTTGGCGTAAGCAATTTGCTTTCGTTCTTTTTGTTGCTACATTGCCTCCTCTCGACTTGCTTTTTAACAAACGCTTTAAGCCATACAAGTTGCAGCAAGTTTTAGGCATTAATAGTAGCCAGGTAGTATAATACTATTTTTAATGAATGTCTGTTTTCTATTCTTTACTGTGCTTTCTTTGGAAAGAGGCCCACGAAACAAAGTATTAAGAAAACACACCACTGCCCTGGAATGTGTGTATTAGCTGCAGATTATTTCCTATTAGCAGATTAGCTGCAAGGCTATTGGCTCAGAAAGGTCTTTGAGAGTATTTTGTTTTGTAACTGACTCAAGCCATGGGAGAAAATTGCCACCATGATTGGAAAGAAGAATTAGCTACTGTTGCCATGGACACTGGAGTTCACAGTCCCATTGTTGAATCTAGTGCTTCAGAATGAGATGTCCCAGCAGGAGTTCAAGTTTTGTTAATGAAATGATCGAATATATTTTTTTCAGAGCTGTGACAGAACCTTGTGAAAGATATGTGGAATATATTTTTTATGGAATTTAGAGTTTTCTTTTTAAATCACTGTTTTCTTTCCAGTAAAATAAAATAATTCCATGCTATAGCCCTCTATGAAAACTAATGTATGCATCTATTTAAATATTTAATTACCTTATTACATTCACATTTATACCATATCTTTTAAAATTACATGTAGTTTACATAAAAACTAATATAAAATTGCAACTGTTTAAGTCAAATTGTTATAATGTCCATGCCAATATGCTTTCTAACAATATAAATTGATGATAGTAACTCATGTTGAATGCAGCTTTTAAAAAATGCTTTATAGGTGGGGCGCGGTGGCTCACGTCTGTAATCCGGGCACTTTGGGAGGCTGAGGCGGGTAGATTACTTGAGGTCAGGAGTTCAAGACCAGCCTGACCAACATGAAGAAACACCATCTCTACTAAAAATGCAAAATTAGTTGGGTGTCGTGGCGCACGCCTGTAATCCTAGCTGCTTGGGAGGCTGAGGCAGGAGAAACACTTGAACCCCGGAAGCAGAGGTTGCAGTGCGCCGAGATCACACCTTTGCACCCCAGCCTGGGCAACAGAAGCGAAACTGTGTCTCAAATAAATAAATAAATAAATAAATAAATAAATGCTTCATAGAATAGAAACAGGATAGAATAGTATATTAATGCTACCAATGTGTTTTAAAGGCTATATGCCATGTGACATGCAGTAGATTTTAGTCTTTAAAACTGGAAAGAATTCATGGAAGTTTAGCGGCTTATTGTGGTGACAGGCTGAAAACCTGTGAGTTCAAAGATGGGCCCCAAAATGTTTTCACTAACAGACTCTTGCTAATAGTCCTGTGGACAGATATTCAGGTGCAGGCTAGAAGCCAAGCCTAATGCACTTCAAGAAGAACTTACCCACTTGACCAGTCTTTTAAAAAAAGTATCTTAACCCTCCTATTCATCAAAAATCCCTTTGTCTGGGCCAGGCAGGGTGGCTCACACCCGTAATCCCAGCATTTTGGGAGACCAAGGTGAGCAGATCACTTGAGGTCAAGGGTTCAAAACCAGCCTGGCCAACCTGGTGAAACCCCATCTCTACAATAAAATACAAAAATTAGCCAGGTGTAGTGGCACACTCCTGTAGTCCCAGCTACTCAGGAGGCTGAGGCATGAAAATTGCTTGAACCTGAGAGATGGTGGTTGCAGTGAGCCGAGATCTTGCCACTGCACTCCAGCCTGGGTGACAGAGTAGGACTCTGTCTCAATCAGAAACATAAAATGTTCTGTCTCATTATCCTACTAACAATACTGTTTTGTTCACTTAGTTTTCAGAGAGACATAGAGTCCATTCATATTTTTGCTACTAACTGATCATGTGACTTTGGACCATTTAATTATCTGTGCCTCAGTTTCCTCATCTATAAACTAGAATGACAATAGCACTCACCCCATAGACTTATTTTTGTCGATTGAATTAAACCTATACACACACACAGTGCTTGACACCCAATAAATAACAATTGTTGTATTCAGTAACTTTTGGTGGCTCCGTGTTTCTGACAAAATGTTTAGATATTCTAACACCGGAACCCTGTCTATTACTGCAAAATGATCTGCCTCTTTAATTAACTCCTGAAAATGTATCTCATTATTGTCTGGACACACGCCAAACACATTTCCTGAACGTTTTTACCTCCTGAGTCCTTGTTTAGCGAAGCCTCCAACCAAGAGCACTCTCGCCCCTCTGATTCTGCCTAAGGTCAGTATTTTCTTTAAGACCTACACTCTTTGAAGTATTTCCTGACTAACCAAACCTCACCCCTCTGGATTTTTTGTTTCTTATCTCAATAGTTTTTTTTCTATTCAAATTTTTAAACATGTATTGGAAGCCAAGTGGGAGTTAGTTTGAAATTAAAAGACCCTTAACCTTTTGTAATCATCAAGTCTTCCTGGGTATATTTCATTTATGAAATGTTGTTACAAAAAGAAAAGCCATATCCCTAGGATATTTGCTTTCCACAAATTTCATTTATCATAAAAATTTGTATTAACTCATTTGTATTTGGATTCATTCAAATACAAATTGAATGAATCTGAACCTGTCATTGGCTTGGTTAACTTGTTATCTAGATACTTACCGTTGTATAATGATTCCAGTGGCCTTGTTGCTAACAGGTTCTCAGCAACAGGGGATTGAGGGTGGGCAGCAGTATCAGGCTTGCTTCCTTCCTTCCTCCTTCCCTCCCTCCCTCCCTTTCTTCCTTCCTTCCTTCCTTCCTTCCTTTCTTCGACCGGGTCTCGCTCATGGCTCACTGCATGCTGGAACTCCTGGGCTTAAGCAGTCTCAAACAATCCTCCCTCTTCGACCTCCTGAGTAGCAGGGACTACAGGCACGCGCCAGCACTCTCCGCTAAGTTTACCATGATTCCTTCTGGTAGCACTGATGGGAAGACTCTCAGGTTTAAGCCAAAGCTAAAAAGACAAAAAAGCAAACCAATCGCACTTCAGGATGGAATGGGTAATGATCTAATGCGCTAACACCCTGTACATATTGCCACTTCTCTTTCCATTGGAACATCTTGGAATTTAAATCCCATGTAAATAAATGCAAAAACTCCCTTATTTGGAGGTAAAGTCTGGCAACATCAGCTACCTATGGTATTCTGAAAGAGAAAAAGAGAGAGACAAAGGTCTCCTCAAACATAATAGTGAATGACAAAGCTACAAAAGAGGGAAATTGGAATTGTCTTTGTCAAAGTCTAATTATTACAAGGTAAAGGGTTTAGATGTCTCCTTAGTTTGTCTCCCATTAGTACCTCAGAAGGGGAGTAGAGAATTGTTACCATAAACTGACATCCTGAGTACAAAATTGAAGAATTTTCTGAAAAATCAGAATTCAGAATATATGTCTCAGTATTTTGTTGTTGATGGTGTTTGGTCCTTCATCCCGTGTGTTTCGATAATTGTAGAAATAGAATATTATAAATGCAGAGAATCTTTTGAGTTGTGTATTCAAAGAGCTGTAATCTATCCTGGATTTAATCTGAATAAAGGAGCGATCGCTTTGAAATTTATAAAATAATAAGTCTCCAAAATTCTGGGAAAACATTTTTCTAGTCCTTGATATTAACTTAAAGGTAAAATTCTTAAGAAGATAATCACAGTTTCAAAATTCAAGAGATGAATTGTGTGGTCTAAGACAATTGAATTCTTTGGGCTGATCCACCTGTGAATGTTAGCAACAACAATAACAGACAAAAGGAATGACAACAGAAAGGGAGACAATTGACTGAGACACAATATGAAAGATCAAAATGTATTGGTTATTGTACTAAATTTATAGCTTCTTCTAGTGTATGAATTTATAATATAGAATTCCAAATTATTAGAATATTATTCATTAGCCCTATTAAGAAAAAGTTATTTTTGCATGCATGCAAATTACATGTATTACGTGCATATGTGTGTATACAGTAGATTTTGTATGGATTTTAATGTGTGGATTATAATTTTCAAAGAACTTTAATACATATAATAGCATAATTAGCTATATATCTTTATCCTCTTGTACTAAAGCTATTTTAAATTATCCTCAGGTTAAAGAAAAATTGGAATGCAAAGAGTATTTCACAGTTTTACTTTCTTGCTTACTATCATTTCTGGATTTTATGAGAATTGAGATATTTAAGAATTCCCTGTAAAACTTGGTCTTGCCCTAGTAAAACTTCCTTGTCTTGGTAAGATAAAAAGTTTGTCTGACAGAACCATTGTGTATGCCTTGCACTGATATCTATTATAAAAATACAATTGTAAAACCAAATGGAATAAAATATAGAGATAACCATCAGCCAGATATCACAAACATTATTTCATTTGTGTTTTCTTCTACTCTTATGTTTAGCTGAAAAAGAGACATTGAGGATCAGTAACTTTTAAAGGAAACAAGCAACACAACACATGTTTATGTATGGCATAAGAAATGGCATATTAAAACCATTAAGTTTAAGATGGATCAAGAAAGCCATATTTGAATATTGCCATTTTACCATTTAAAAATGGTAAGATATTATTTACTTGTTCTTTAAATATCTTTACAAAAATGATTTGAATGTCTTTCAGAAAGCCTTAACTTTAAAGGAGGTCTTTTAAAAAGCCAAATTCGTGCTAATAGGGACTCTAATAAAGTATATTTCTAATAACATTTACCATCCTCTCCAAAATGTCATGTGTACATTTTTTTTCATCCTGCCAAAAGCCACTCTTCGCTTTGAACCTGGAACATAATGTGGCCTCAGAGCATTATAATTCTTGATCTTTTCATACAAATAAATGAAAACAAAATGTACACTCTTTAATTAATGTTTACAAATCCAACTCTTTATTAGTAAACCAAGAAATATGTGATTGCTGAACCAAATTCTGCCAGACAATGGTATGCAATAAAATTTTTAATTGGAAAAGATTTCATACTGCACGAAAAATTCTGGGTTTTGTTTTTTTTCTATAAAGCAGAGTAAAAAAAGAAAACAGTAACAACACTATTTTTCCTTAAAAACTTGTTGTTTTTTAAGATTGGGATTCAGTCCCAGTCTTTGTTTTGATTTTGTATAATGGGAGTAACTGGACAATGTGGCTACACAAAAATGAAATAAGACAATATGTTCCCATATGCAGTGATAAAACAAGCTGACATTTTATTAGTGTCTCATATATTGTATGTTTCTAATTGAAAGTGTATATACCATGTAATTCACTTGAGATCAGGTATGTATTCCAGTTTGCATAAGAATGGGGGCAGGATGTGGAGGATAAGAAGGTCAAACTAAGTCATATAGATTATTTTTCAGTAGACAAAAAGGTCTTATTATGATGGAGTGGGAGTTTAAAAGTCGTAAGAGCTATACTACTTACTAGACAAAACTTTTTAAAAATAGAAGTAACTGCGACCTGCTAAAATGTTACACACTTTTTTCTGAGAACGTTTTGAAAGTATTGAAATATATTAATACATAACTTAACCTCTTTCATAATGTCACTGATTATATGAGCTGATTATTTTAACTCTAAATTATCCAGGTGTCTATTTTATTCTTATATATCCGTTTTCTGCCTTTTAGTATGAATTCTCCAATATCATCTTGAGTGAGAAAGGAAAATGTAGTCTCTCAAAGATTCTAGAGAAGCTCTTTGAAAAATGTCTGGGTTTTTTTTTGTTTGTTTTTGGTTTTTTGTTTTTTTGTTTTTGACGGAATCTCACTCTGTCACCAGGCTGGAGTGCAGTGGTGCGGTCTCAGCTCACCACAACCTCCATCTCCTGGGTTCAAGTGATTCTTCTGACTCAGCCTCCTGAGGAGCTGGGACTACAGGCATGCGTCACCACGCCCAGCTAATTTTTGTATTTTTAGTAGAGATGGGTTTTCACCATGTTGGCCAGAAAGAATGGTCTCGATCTCCTGCCCCCATGATCCACCCACCTTGGCCTCCCAAAGGGCTGGGATTACAGGCGTGAGCCACCACACCCGGCCCGTAGTCTTATTTATACCACACAGGCATACCTTGGAGATAACTGTGGGCTTGACTCCAGACCACTGCAATAAAATACGTATCAAAATAAAACAAGTCATATGAATATTTTGGTTTCCCAGTGCATATAAAAGTTATGTTTACATTATACTGTAGTCTACTAAGTGTACAATAGCATTTTGTCTTAAGAAACTGTGTGCATATCTTAATTTTAAAATACCTTATTGCTAAAAATGTTTAATAATTATCTAAGCCTCTAAGGAGTCATAGTCATTTGTCTGGTGGAGGATTTTGCCTTGATATTGATGACTGCTGATTGATCAGGGTGGTGTCTGCTGAAGGTTAAGGTGACTGTGGCAGTTTCTTGAAATAAGACAACAGTGAGGTCTGATGCATCAATTGTCTCTTCTTTTCATGAAATATTTCCTCTAGTATGCAATGCTATTCAATAGCATTTTAGCAACAGTAGAACTTCATTCAAAATTGGAGTCAACCCTCTCAAACCCTGCCTCTTCTTTACCCGGCCTCTTCTTTATCAACTACATTGAAGTAATATTCTAAATCCTTTGTTCATTTCGATGACATTCACAGCATATTTACTAGGACTAGATTTCTTCTTAGAAACTACTTTCTTTGCTCATCCATAAGAAGCAACTCCTTATTGGTTCAAATTTTATCATGAGATTACAGCAATCAGTTACATCTTCAGGCTCTACTTCTAATTCCAGTTATCTTGCTATTTCTACCAAATCTATAGTTACTTACTCCAAGTGAAGCCTTAAAATCCTCAAAATCATTCTTGAGGATTGGAATCAGCTTCTTACAAAATCCTGTTAGTGTTGATATTTTAATCTCCTCCCACGAATTATGAATGTACTTCATGCCATCTAGAATGGTGAATCCTTTCTAGAAGGTTTTCAATTGACTTTGCCCAGATCCATCAGAGCAATCACAGTCTATGACGACTATAGCCTTATAAAATGTATTTCTTGAATAATAAGACTTGAAAAGTCCTAATTATTCCTGGGTCCACAGACTGCAGAATAAAAATTGTCTCTGCAGGCATGAAAAAAAAAAAAAAAACCACTAATCTCCTGTACATATCCATCAGAGCTCTGGGGTAACCAGGTACACTGTCAATGAGCAGTGATCTTTTGAAAGGAATCTTTTTCTGAGAAGTAGGTCTCAACAGTGGGCTTCACATATTTGGTAAAACATACTGTAACAGATCTGCTGTCCTCCAGGCTTTGCTGTCCCATTTATAGAAAATAGAGTACATTTAGCATAAATCTTAAGGGCTCCAGGAATTTTAGAATGATAAGTGAGCACTGGCTTGAATTTCAAGTCACCAGCTATATTAGCCCTTAAAAAGAGACTCAGCCTGTCCTTTGAAGCTTTGAGTCCAGGCATTGCATTTTCTTCTCTAGCTATGAAAGCCCTAGGTGGCATCTTTTTCCAATAGAAAACAGTCTTATCTCCATTGAAAATCTATTGTTTATTGCAGCTGTCTTCATCAATCACCTTACCTACAGCTTTGGGATAACTTGGAGTTTCTCCTTCAGAACTTGCTTCTTAACCTTGTACTTTTATATGGAGATGGCTTCTTTCCTTCAACCTCATGAACTAGCCTCTGCTAGATTAAGATTTTTCTTCTGCACCTTCTTCACCTCTCTCAGACTTCATGGAATTGAAGAGAATTAGGGCCTTGCTTTGGGTTAGACTTTGGCTTAAGGGAATATTATGGCTGGTTTGAACTTCAGTCCAGACCATTAAAACTTTCTTCATATTAGCATAAGGTAATTTTGCTATTTTATCATTTGTATGTTCACATGACTAGCACTTTTAATTTCTTTCAAGAACTTTGCCTTTGCATTCACAATTCAACGTTGAGCTCCAGAGGCCCTAGCTTTCGGCCTGTCTCAGTTTTTGATGTGCTTTCCTCACTAAGCTTACCCATTTCTGGTTTTCCCTTTATAATGAGACACATGCAGCTCTTCCTGTCACTTGAACACTTAGAGGCTACTGTAGGGATAATAGTTGGCCTAAGTTCAATACTGTCATATCTCAGGGAACAGGGAGACCCATGGAGAGGGAGAGAGATGAGGGAATGGCTGGTCAGTGGAGCAGTCAGGACACACGCAACATTTATTGATTAAGTACACTACCTTATGAGTGTGGTTCGTAGCACACTGAAACAACTACAGTAGTAACATCAAAGATCACAGATCACACATCACCATAAAAGATATTATAGTAATAATGAAAAGGCTTGGAATATTGTGAGAATTACTGAAATGTGACACTGTGACATGAAGTGAGCACATGCTCTTGGAAAAATGGCTCCTTTAGACTTGCAGGATGCGGAGTTGCCACAAACTGACATTTTGTTAAAAATGCAGTATTTGTGAAGCACAATAAAGCAAAGCCTAATAAGACAAAGTATGCCTGTAACTATGTAATGAAGGAGCATAATTTTATTTTTTTTTATTTTTTTATTTTTTGATTTATAGTGCCATCCAGTTTTTTAAAGGCACAAACGTTTTGTATTCCTATTTTTATTTTATTTTATTTTATTTTATTTTTTAATTTATTTATTATTATTATACTTTAAGTTGTAGGGTACATGTGCATAACGTGCAGGTTTGTTACATATGTATACTTGTGCCATGTTGGTGTGCTGCACCCATCAACTCGTCATTTACATCAGGTATAACTCCCAGTGCAATCCCTCCCCCCGCCCCCCTCCCCATGATAGGCCCCGGTGTGTAATGTTCCCCTTTCTGAGTCCAAGTGATCTCATTGTTCAGTTCCCACCTATGAGTGAGAACATGCGGTGTTTGGTTTTCTGTTCTTGTGATAGTTTGCTAAGAATGATGGTTTCCAGCTGCATCCATGTCCCTACAAAGGACACAAACTCATCCTTTTTTATGGCTGCATAGTATTCCATGGTGTATATGTGCCACATTTTCTTAATCCAATCTGTCACTGATGGACATTTGGGTTGATTCCAAGTCTTTGCTATTGTGAATAGTGCCGCAATAAACATACGTGTGCATGTGTCTTTATAGCAGCATAATTTATAATCCTTTGGGTATATACCCAGTAATGGGATGGCTGGGTCATATGGTACATCTAGTTCTAGATCCTTGAGGAATCGCCATACTGTTTTCCATAATGGTTGAACTAGTTTACAATCCCACCAACAGTGTGAAAGTGTTCCTATTTCTCCACATCCTCTCCAGCACCTGTTGTTTCCTGACTTTTTAATGATCGCCATTCTAACTGGTGTGAGATGGTATCCCTATACTACAAGGCTACAGTAACCAAAACAGCATGGTACTGGTACCAAAACAGAGATATAGACCAATGGAACAGAACAGAGTCCTCAGAAATAATACCACACATCTACAGCCATCTGATCTTTGACAAACCTGAGAGAAACAAGAAATGGGGAAAGGATTCCCTATTTAATAAATGGTGCTGGGAAAATTGGCTAGCCATAAGTAGAAAGCTGAAACTGGATCCTTTCCTTACTCCTTATACGAAAATTAATTCAAGATGGATTAGAGACTTAAATGTTAGACCTAATACCATAAAAATCCTAGAGGAAAACCTAGGTAGTACCATTCAGGACATAGGCATGGGCAAAGACTTCATGTCTAAAACACCAAAAGCAACGGCAGCAAAAGCCAAAATTGACAAATGGGATCTCATTAAACTAAAGAGCTTCTGCACAGCAAAAGAAACTACCATCAGAGTGAACAGGCAACCTACAGAATGGGAGAAAATTTTTGCAATCTACTCATCTGACAAAGGGCTAATATCCAGAACCTACAAAGAACTCAAACAAATTTACAAGAAAAAAACAAACAACCCCATCAAAAAGTGGGCAAAGGATATGAACAGACATTTCTCAAAAGAAGACATTCATACAGCCAACAGACACATGAAAAAATGCTCATCATCACTGGCCATCAGGAGCATAATTTTATAGAGTTTTCCTTCAAATGTGACATGGCTAATTTCTTCTTTTTATTTCCACTGCTCATCAGAAGCCTCTTTTCTTCTCTCCTGATTTATTGCTACTACCTGGTCTTCCTGTTCTCTGAATTTCTTCTCTCCTGTCTATCCTGCAGTTCGTGCTAAGATCAGCTTCCCAAATTATATCATCTCTCGGTTCAAAATCATCTGATGACTCAGACTGTAACTTGGGTTTTCAAAGAACCGTTTCCTATATTTGTGCCTTTTCCCCTCAGCTTCTCAGTAAACTCTGGCATAGATCGTGGTAAGTTTTTTTTTTTTTTTTTAACATTCCCTCATGGAGTGACTATATATAGCATTGATGATATATATATAGGCAACATATATTGTAACTACATTGTTTGGATATGGTATGACTCAGCAAGCATGGGGTACACTGTAAAACTAAAGAGGCATATGTTCTATTGCTGTGTGTAACAAATTACTACAAATGTAGCAGTTTAAAATACTACAAATTAATTATCTCACAGTTTTTTGTAGGGCAGGAGACTGGGCACAGCATGACTGGATGTTCTGTTCAGGGTCTCACTACGCTGAAATTGAGATGTCAGCTGGGCCGTGGTTCTCATCTGGGCTCAGAGTACTTTTCCAAGCTCACTGGTTGTTGGAAGAATTCATTTCCTTGCATCTGTAGGACTGAGGTCCCCATGTTCCTTGTAGCTGTTGGCCAGAGACCACTGTCAGCCCCAGTGGGCAGTTCCCATGTGGCCCTCATAGATGTGTGCTTTCTTTCAGGCCAGGTGAGGCACATCTCTCTGACTTCCTCTTTTGAGACCAGCTAAACAAAACTCAGGGCTTGTGTGTATATATCCAACCCAACTGGATAACCTCTTGTTGTAAAGTCAACTATTTGGGACCTAAATTTCATCTGTCAAATCCCTTCAGAACAGGTCCTAGATCAGTGTTATTGAATAACTGAGACAAGATGTATATACAGGAGGACCCAGGAATCTTGGAGGTCATCTTACAATTCTGCCTACTACAAGGAGTTCCAGTATCCATAACTGCAAAAAGAAATGTGGTTTTAGAGCTAATGCCTCGAGACAACTGGTTCTCCAAAACTGGTGGTAGAAGATTGTGTTCTTCATTCAAGAACTACTTCTGGCCGGTCGCGGTGGCTCACGCCTGTAATCCCAGCACTTTGGGAGGCCGAGGCAGGCGGATCACAAGGTCAGGAGATCGAGACCATGGTGAAACCCCGTCTCTACTAAAAATACAAAAAAAAATGAGCCGGGTGCAGTGGCGGGCGCCTGTAGTCCCAGCTACTCGGGAGGCTGGGGCAGGAGAATGGCGTGAACCCAGGAGGCGGAGCTTGCAGTGAGCCAGGATCGCGCCACTGCACTCCAGCTTGGGCGACAGAGCAAGACTCCGTCTCAAAAAAAAAAAAAAAAAAAAAAAAAAAGAACTACTTCTGGAAAATTTCCTGAAGTGCATCAAGTACCATTGTAACAGTTTTTACATATTCTGTCAATGAGATAAAATTGGAAAACTAATGTGGCATCTTACCCCTACTGTGAAATATTGAAAATAGCGTTGTAGGACATCACATTAATTGGTATGATTTCCATAAAAAAATTAATTTTTGAAGCCCTTTTAGATGAAGCTGAACTTCTCAGAAAGAATACTTTGTTAATGTATTACTAAACAGATAACAAACCCTAAATATCAAAGCAAGAAACTAAAGATCTGAAAGGAAGCAGGACAAAGGACAACTGACTTTGTGTCCTTATTTGCCTCTTGAAGGATGTGTTAGAGAAGTCTTCAGCATCTAAGTACTACAGATATTCCTTCTATCATGGGGACATGATATTTGACTTGCCTCTCTCAGATAAAATTTGAAAATATGAAATATTAAAGATTTAAGCTTTTTTGAATCTTTAATTTTAGATACTTAAATCGAATGTATGTAAATCATATTATGATATTGTGTTTACCTGTATTTTGTCTAACAGATTTTTTTTTTTGACTTTAGCTAATGAAGACACACGGCATTGTTAACAGTGGTAAAGATGGGAGGAACGTTTAGATTTTCCAGTTCGCATGTACTATACCTTGTTTTGAGATACATTGATGTTGGTTTATTTTAATGGCAAAAGTGCTTTCGTTATTCCAAACTATTTGATTTATCATGACCTCATCCCATTCTGTAACAAGAATAAGATTGTTATATTTTTCTGTAGAATTCACATTACAATGATTAATGAGAGAAGTCATATATTTTGCAAAGCAACTATGAGTCAAATACACATTTTTCCATGAAAGCATTTGTGGAGCTGAGAAATAGCCTCTCCTGTTCTCTGTAGTATCCTGTCTGGAGAATATCCAGTTTGTATCTTTTATATGCTTTTCAAAAATCACTCATCTTTAGAGGCTACTGAGAGCTGGTTGTGGTATAATTTCTTTGCTATGTTCAATTCAGTGGATCAGATTTGCACTCTGATGTGCATACATACTTCTAGGTGGCTTACAGTTTTAGAATAGATGGAGGTAGCGCCTTTTCATATATGCCTGCAGTGTCAGTGTCTAACCACAAATGTTTGAGATTTAGACAGACCAGAATGTTAGCATTTACCTTGCCATGTCCTTGCTGTGTGTGTGAGCTTGGGCAAGTTACTTAACCACTTGGAGCTTAAATCTTATCTGTAAAATGGAGATGATTCTTTATCATAGGATGATACTTACAATTAATTTTGTTTTGTCTGTTTTTTATTATTATTTTTATACTTTAAGTTCTAGGGTACATGTGCACAACATGCAGGTTTGTTACATACGTATACATGTGCCATGTTGGTGTGCTGCACTGTTGTTTTTGTTTGTTTGTTTTGAGACAGGGTCTCACTCTGTCACCCAGGCTGGAGTGCAGTGGCATGATTGTAGCTCACTGAAGCGTTGACCGTCTCAGGCTCAGGTGATCCTCCCACATCAGCCTCCCAAGTTAGCTGAGAACACAGATGCATGCCACCATGCCTGGTTAGTTTTTGTATTTTTTATAGAGCTGGGGTCTCACCATGTTGCCCAGGCCAGTCTTATACTCCTGGGTTCAAGCAATCCACCTGCCCCAGCCTCCCAAAGTGCTGGGATTATAGGCACGAGACACCGTGCTCAGCCTAGAATTAAATTAAAAAGGCATAAGCAAAGAATCTAACGTGATGCCTAGAACATTCTAATCACTTATAGTTTCTTACCTCCTCTCTCACTTTATCCATTCAGCAGAAAGTGACCGAGTGTTTATTCTGTGCTAGTATCAGTTCAGGTAGGCTCTGGAAACATAAGGATAAATAAGTTACGATGTCTGCTCCTCAAAAGGACAAGAGCTACTTATATGGAATGAAAATGTTTATGCATTTACAGTGCAAGGCAGTTAAATAAAACTCATATGTAAATAGCAAATTGCTACTGCTTATTACTAAAGATAGTAAGTTATACAACCAGTTATATTGATCACATGGAAATAATTACATTAATTTTCTTTCTGGGTTTTCCCATGGCTTTCTGTGCACTTCGGTTTTAGTTAAGGTGGGGTTCTTTTATCTAAAATGCCCACAGGATATGGATCCTAGTTATTGAGGTTATATTCTTGTTTCTTTTGTTGCTGTAACCATGTTGATGGTCAACTGAAGCTATTTTCATACACTTTCTAGACTTGATCTTTGATGAAAAGAACCAAAAAGAAATCAAAAGAGTTACCTTGCCTTAGGGACTTCCTTCTTCTATTAAATTGATGTATCCCAACTTTGTTGGGGTTTAAGGAACACTAAAAAGCCTATGTTTATTCAGTTAAACTTGAAAGTATGGGGACAGAATGTGCTCTCCTAGTATTGTGATGTTTGCCAGAGAAGATGTAGCCATTGCTGATGATTGTAATGAATAGTTTATTTTTTACTTTAAGTATTTTAGATATTCGTAGTAATTAAAATAAGGAAAACTACTTTGTAATGTAAAAAAATTGATTTACTTACTGATAACCATAAGACTTTGTACAGCCAAAATTGACCTACGTGTTCAGTTAGGATTCAGTGAAATCTATTTGCATATATAGGTTAGATTTCACCTTATACATCACCAAACTGCAGCAAGCTAGGACTTTAAACAACTAAACATACACATATTAATTCTCATTTGAAATGATTTGTTTTTACCCTCATTGAATGGTTAGTTGCCATTAAAAGATATTATTCAAAGAGCAAAGCTAATGACCTGATTTAAGTAATGGCTCACCAAAATAGATCAGTTTGGGGTCCTGACTGAGTCCCCAGTTTGTACTTAATCTGGGATCACTTCCCCAACATCCATGTTATCTCAGGGATCCTTTTCCTCCTCTGTACTTCCTTAGCATTTTGCAAGGGACAAATGGAAGCCTCATCCTGTTCTGCCCTGTATTCTGTTCATTTGTACCATGATGCTGTCTTCCTAAACTTACTGAAATTTTCCAAGAACTGTCTTCCATCACTACATTCTTCACTGTGCCTTTGCAGTACATTATCTCACAGGGTACTCAGTAGAAATCTTCATAATCGAAGGCTGAAGCCAAAACTTTGGTATTTGAGTTATACCAAGATATTTTAGAAAAACTCAGAGGGGGGAAAAAAAAGATCACTGTCTCAGCAGATATACTTATCCAGGTTTCCACTGTGTTCCTGAAAGCAGTTCTAAACATAGTCAATCTCTATTCCTCAAATAGTTACCCTCTTTATTTGAGATGAGCAGACAGGAGCTTCTTCAAACACTGAAAGTAGTTGCTCAGATTTCAGAATGAATAGAGTTCTCATAATAGTTTTTATGCCCTAGTTTTTTGATGATCTGGTACAGTTAGATGAGGCTCTCTAGTGTTTGAATTATGAAACAATATCACTTCACTTCCATCATATTCTAAGCCCTTGTGATATTTACGGACAAGTAAAAAATGTAATTACTCTGTATGGGTTTTGTTGCAGGAGAGTGGGGGGGTTGGTTTTCATAGTAAAGTGAGGGTTCCGTAAGCCAAGTTATAGGCGCTGTTTGTTAGCACCACAAAAGTTTTGAGACAGTTTGGAATTTAAACTCACTGCATTTGATGAATAGTGCTTGGCTAGTTCACAGTTTGTTCTTAATTTAATTAATTTTTGGTGGCAACCAGCCTTTAAAGGAGCTATTTATAAACCTGAAATGTCTGATCTGTAAACGGGCAAACAAGTCAAATCTGTGTATATCTTATTTGCCAAACCATTACCTTTTTCTGCATCACTTTTACTTGAAAGTGGGCTTGTGGAAAGATAAACAGCATATTTACAGGAAAGAAAATGCAAATAACAAATTGTAAAATATAAATGCAACCTAATACTTTTTCTCTGTAATGGTAAAAAGAAGGACATTTAATATTTTCTCCTAAAGTATATTTAAATATTTTCTAGTCAACCTACTTTCTAACCAATGCTAATAATTCTGTTGACTTATTTTAATGGCTGACATGCACGTAAATTTAATGTTCATATTGAATCAAATCATTAGCATGAAAAATTACACAACAGCAAGTCTTGTTAACTAATTATGCTAGATTGGCCCTTCAGAAGAGGTTCATCAATTCAAGTATTATCATTTATAAAAAGAAACCTTTTAAAAGAAGCCTTCTATTTTAAAACTTGTTAATGAAAGGGCTTAAAAATAGAGATATATGTATGCTGAAAAATGGCCCTAAATATAATATATGCATTATTTACATGCATGCATTTTTCAATGAGAGGTTATTCATTAAGAGAAACTAGTTCTCAATTTGATATAGCCTTCCATATAGATTTCTGACCTATGGTAACTTAAAATGAGGACAATAAAAATCAATCTTTTCCCAGATAAAAATGCCACATACCTAAGAAGGCACCAGGTTTCTCATGCCTTATTAACATTTTTTCTTCTGTGGATAAATTAGTCCATTTCACAGCATAAATTACAACTGACATTATCTCCTATAGACTCTGTAATAAAAGAGTACAGACACTCTGCCAGACAGCCATTTTAATGTTGATTTCTTTACTTATGTTTAAACTTCTAAATAATACTAACTTCCTTTCCTGGTGCTTCCTTTATGTTGGACACTCTGCTAAGTGTTTTGTAGGGTATTTCGTTTTGTCTCCCTGTTAAAAGCTGTAGATTAGGCAGAGAAGTTCAGAGAGGTAAAGTGAATTTCTGAGAACACAAACTTCAAAATGGAATTGGGATTTGTGCTTAATTTTAGTCTGTCTGACTTTCACAGTCATCTTCAGTATGAACAGAAGAAAATCCCTGAACACCTTTGAACTGCATCGTATACATAAAGCAAATTAAAGCAAATGCTATGCCATTAGAGTATATGCATATGACTATAATTCTATCCCTGTGAACTCTGCTGTCTTCTCCCACCTCTAATGTGCCTCACCTCTGCTTCATTGGGAAGTAAAAAGTCATTTTACTACCTGGGAATTGTGAAGCTATCTGGTCCTTTTTAAAAATAAAACACTCTTCTAAGGACTTTCAGATACTGTGATCAAATGGTGTGGGCAGAATCTTCTAAGAAATATATTTGGGGTTTATGTCAGGTTATCATTGATCATTATTCTGGTTTTATTTATTAAAAGCAAAATATTTTACACATTATTGCTTTCTATTTAAAAACTTTCCTTTGCTACTTATTTATTCCATTGATATATTATTAATGCCCTAGCTGTCTGTAATTTGTAATGCCATTAAATATAGACATATTCATATGAAAACGGGGATATTTAGGTACAAGATTTTATAAAATACCCAAAGGATTTAAGAAATTAACAGACAAATCTTTGTGGGTTTTTTTGTTTGTTTGTTTGTTTTGTTTTGTTTTGTTTGGTGGGCGGGGAACTTGTTTTTTTCCCACTGATCAACCCCATTCTTGGGATTAAATTATAGGCAAAGTAAGTTTTATTTTGTTTCATTTTATTTTATTTTTCACTGTGCAAACCACTATATATTGCTTGTATCTGTCAGCTTCTGGTCAGATACATTTTCTCTATGGAAGCTTTCCAACTCAAAATAATCTTTAACTCACTTACTATTTTTTCACTTGAATTATAGTCAATGTCTTTCCTGTTGTTGCCTCCTGTACCGGACTATAAGTTACATAAGAGCATGATCAATAATTCAATCATGGTTTGGAGTAAGTGTTCGATTAATATTTGTTTAACTGACAATTATTATTTTAATAATAAATTTATTGACTGTGTAAAGTGTCATACTTATTGTTTAATGGTTTTTTAAGGTAACTGGAAAACATAAAGCCATGCCAGGAAATTATGCCTGATTAATTGTTTTATCCCCCAAAATACCCGTGGCTTGCAGATAGTATATGTTCAAAACTGTTTATTAAGTTAGCTGAATGATATGTAAATAATATATAAATGCATATATATGTATAATGCATATACGTATATATAATATATAAATACATATAAGTATATATCATATATAAGCTATATATACACTTTTTTTTTTGTTTTTTTTTGAGATCAAGTCTCACTCTGTCACCCAAGCTGGAGTGCCGTGGCATGATCTCAGCTCGCTGCAACCTTCTCCTCCCATTTTCAAGCAATTTTTCTGCCTCAGCCTCCCAAGTAGCTGGGATTACAGGCACCTGCCACCACACCTGGCTAATTTTTGTATTTTTAGGAGAGACAGGGTTTCACCATGTTGGCCAGGCTGGTCTCGAACTCCTGACCTCAAGTGATCCACCCGCCTCGGCCTCCCAAAGTGCTGGGATTACAGGTTTGAGCCACTGCGCCCGGCCTTGAATGATATTTTCAAAGTAGAATTTTCTAACACATCCTTTGTGCTCATGTTGAAAATTTAACTGCTCCACCCACAAGCAAGCATGGGGAAATCAAACAACGTTAAAAGGCGAATGATATTTATAGGTTTTATGATTCAATTTACTATGTGTTTAAATTTGTTTTTTGAAAAAATTGAGTATGTCACTAAAACTGAGTCAGTACAATTCAAAATTGAAGAAATACATATGTCCAATAAGCATATTGTGTGAATTTCAACATCACTATTGAGAAAAGGAATATAAATTTGAATGAAAATGAAATTCTGTCTTTCTATATCACATTGCATAGGTGTGGGCTAGTGAGTACTTTGATGTAAATTGCTGTATCTTTTGAGGCCTCTGTTTGACAGTATAAATCATGATTTTAAATCAGCATACTTTGCCAGAAATCTGTCAGGACCACTTGTAGTAATTTTGTCAAAAAGAATATCAAACACGTGGATGTTCATCACAGTATTGATTGTATTAGAGGAAGGAAAGGAGAAAGGGAAGAGAATGGAAAAGAGAAAGGGAGGGAGGGAGATTGGAAGCAATTGAGACATGTGATGGCATCGGATTTGCTGAATACTCTATAATATACCGTGGCATGGAAAAGCATACACACATAAAAAAGGACAATGTGGATGGATCTAGCTATTGACATGAGATGAAATTAAATGAAAAAAAAAAAAAAAAAGAATGTAGATTGAAGAAACAGCCTGTATTGTAAGATCCTGTTGTCTTTTTGAGTGTTTCCTATGTGATGTAGCAGACTAAGGATACAGAGATGAACACAAGAGCCTTTGTACTAATGGAACTTACTGCTATGTAACCAGGAGTCTAAGGAGCTGATAGAGGTTATTTTACACCTCAAAGACATGACCTGGTTCTAACATTATGGGTCTAAGCTGGAGAAGGATTAGTGTATTGACCATACTGAACTGTGTTGGAGATTGGAAATTCATCTCTGTGCTGGAGTTTCCAATTCGTTCTTCTGTTGGAGTTTCTCATCTGCTGTGAAGGAATCATGGGATAATAGTTTAGAAATTCCTACAAAATGCTGTGGTAGAAGGTAAAGATACAGGAGCAGTTCTAGACACTTGAGAGCCTCTACTAGTTGTGAAGGAACCCTGCTAGTCCAGAGCTAATGGTGCATGTGTCCTTAAATATTACAATAGGACTTTGGTACCTACTGGCACACCTATAATTGTTTTATGCTGAAAAAAATACATTTCTTATGCTCTTGTTACTTTCTGTCTGTGACATATTTGTTTATTATAAATGTATTATTCTTCCAAGTGTCATGCTCTCTCACATTATATTACTTTTTTTCTAATTCCATATCTAGAAGTGGTAACACACAGGTATTTCTGTGTCACATTTCTCACTTAATTCATTCAAATGTTTCAAATGCTTTTATTCCCACTTTTTTAAATGATAGGATGTGGATGAAGAGGATACTGTGCCAACCAACCTCATGTTATTAACTGTTTCTATAATGAAGGCTATAAAATTGAAGAGTAATTTATAATGTGATTTTTAGATAATGGCTATAATTATTGTTTTTGAGAAATGCAGACGTATGAAGGAGATAGAGAATAAGTAATTATATATGAATGTTAAGCGCATTTTCAGAAATGGAGGGTGATATTCTTTATTCCTTGTTAAGCCTTTGGAAATCAAAAGCATGGTTGTATCAGTTGTGGTTCTGAATATTTTTATGCTTCTGTCTTTTGCTTGATCATGTTGGTCCTTTTGAGACAAACATTTATAAAAATTCATAATTTTGTGCAAATATTGAGGACCTAAAATTACAAAGTCTATATAAACTAAGAGTTGCTTGCTGGTTAGGCAGAAACCAAATTTCCGCCTAGCTCTGCCTTGCATTTTCAATCAGAATTACTTGTTTGTTACAATATGATTTTCTTCAAAAATAGATGCTCTGAGGCAAAAGGCGAGCCACAGGCTATATGTTGAATAGAAAGTTGATTAGTTGGCCAAACTTCAGGAATGGGAGCCTGCCATGCTTGCTAGGGAAATAATTCCTTCTCTGATAGTTTGTTGTGCTAATTACTAGTCCCAATTTGGGCTCAATATTACCAACAATTGCTTTATAGTTACATATGCATCAGGTTCAACATTTTATGCAGATTTTCCTTGCACTTAAACAAATAGAAAGTATATTTTCTGAAACACCTCTTTGTGGTAAAGCATGTTGTATATTTGATCATTTACAATTTTGTTTCCTGTTTTCTTTTGTTCTTTGTTTTGTTTTTTACTTTCTGTGCTTCAAGTTTATTGAACTTCAAGTTTATTGAGCTAGAACTTATCACAGATGGTAAATGTGGAAAACATGTTGGATGTAGAACTCTTCCCACATAGGAGTGAAATAGGAGACTACTTTTGTTTAGTAATTGATAGGGTGAAGCCTTACATGGACTATCTTCAATATGCATTCATTATATGATACATTCCTGGTATTAAATTATAATTGTCGAGATAGCACTGTTACAGTTTATTATATGTTACTGTTTAGTATAAGTATTCTAAGCTTAATAACCTTTCTGTACTATTAAATGAAATAATGGAATCTCAGGTTAATGTTTCTTTAAAAAATTGTGTTCAGCATATTACCATCCATTTACTGAGACTGAACTGCTTTCTTTTCAATTTTCCTGAAATTTAAATGGCTTCCATTTTTCTGTGCAGTAAGTTAAAGGTGCTTACACAGTTATGATAGTTTCCAAGAAGAATTTCAAATTGGCATCAACTAATTGCAGTAGCAAGCGATCCAGGTTTTATAAGGAAGGAAAATGTGAGGGAAGCATGTCTGAGTATAATTTTGTTCATGATAAGAAATATATATATATATAAAACTATGACTCAAAAATATATAGTAAAATTACCTTCCGTCATCCCTAGAAGTTATTCACTTTCATTATAACTTTATAACCAGTATGTAACTAAATGTATGTTTTATGGCAAGAAAAGTTTATAAAATAATGACTTTTGCTATGGCATTCTTTTAAAATAACAATAATGCATTTTATGAACCTGGTTTTTCACTTAATCCTCTGTTTTATGCACTTAGAGCTTTAAAAGTTTTGCAGTAAATGTCATCATCATTAGCTTTCCGTATTTTTGTTCAGAAAGAAAGTTCATTCTGCACTTAATCTTAATGTCTTCTTGATTCTGGGAACCCATAATTTGTTTTCTCTTTTCTTAGTGACAGGTAAAGCCTGCACCATCAGGGCTTGCTACTTTTATAACTTGTGAGCAAACAGAATGTTTATCTCTAGTCTTTTAAGGAGAGTATTAAATCCACTTGCACAGCTTTTAAAATATCCCACCTGCCCTCTCCAATTCGTTTTTACTTCTTTACATTTTCTACATTTGAAATTGAAATTTGCCTTATATTCCATATGTAAATAACAGAAATACTTTTTCTTTCTTAATATTTTAATAAGTTTGCAATACCATTGAACATAATATTACTCACTTCTGCTCACTTTTAAATACAGACCCTTTCACTACTCTTACGGAACAGTAATCTGTTCTCTCATCTCACTGACAGTAGAATAAAAAAAAAATTAAGCTACAATAGGAGAGAAATAAAGTGCACAACCCAGTTCTATAATAGTATCATTTGCTAGAAAGAGCTTGCAAAGTGCTGTGAATTTTTTTTCTCTAGAAAGTTTTCCATTTATCCTTTTCTTTTATCCATCCACCCATCCATCCATCCTTCCTTCCATCCTTCCTTCCATCCATCCATCCATCCATCCATCCATCCATCCATCCATCCATCCCAGAGAATTTTCTCATGGTCTCAGTGGATTTCTTTTTTGAAATTCCTAAACAAAGTTAAATAACAAAACTTCTGAGGTTCTAACACTACGATCTTGACAATTCAAGTGAACAATTTTCAGTAAATATTACAGAAAACTCTGTTATTTACGGCACTTCATGTTATCAAATCATTAAAATAATTTAAAATTATTCATTTAAATGCTAGCAGGGAAATAAATGACTCTAAATCCCTACATTACTCACAAATACTACAAAAACGAATGTTCCCTGGTTTCTCTAGTTAGAAAATTTATAGAGCAGAGTATTTCATCTAAACCTAGAGTCTTCTTTTTTTATTTGGATTTGCCACTTATAACATGATTTTGAAATTCTCATAGCCTCATAGCAGAAAGCTTTGCATCATTGTCTCACTAAGAAAGACTTGATTCTAGTGCTGAAAATTGAAGAACTCCTTAGCATAAAGTCAGAGAACAGCAGCTTATTCCAGACCACCCCTCTAAATATTAATGCAACTTACATGAATCATACATAACATATACTGCCCCTTTGTACTGGAAAATGCCATGTTTTTATGGTTGTGGTTGTACTGCTAGGATAATAGGAACCAAAGACATAAAACAGTAATTAATATATTTCAGGAGTGAAGTGTTTTATTGGATAGATGGTAATTAAGACTGATAGATGGCAGTGACTGAAATAAGCCTAAGCCATTTGGTCAACACAAGTGAAAGGTCAGCTATCATCTTGAATGCTTTGATTAAGGATGCTTTGCTTTTTGTTTCTTCTTCCCTACTCTTCTGAATATATGGAAAAACATGGAGAAAAATTAATAACTGCTTTTTGACAGGGAAACTGATGTGTAGTGCATGCCCAAGATGGTTTGGCTGTGTCCTCACCCAAATCTCATCTTAAATTGTAGTTCCCATAATCCCCAAGTCTCATGTGAGGGACCTTGTGGGAGGTAATTGAATCATGGGGGTGGTTACCCCCATACTGCTATTCTCATGATAGTGAGTGAGTTCTCATGAGATCTGATAGTTTTATAAGGGGCATTTCCCTCTTCGCTTGGCACTTCTCCTTCCTGCCATCATGGGAAGAAGGACATGTTTTCTTCCCCGTCCGCCAGGATTATAAGGTTCCCAAGGCCTTCCCAGCCATGTGGAACTATGAGTCAATTAATCATCTTTCCTTTATAAATTGCCCAGTCTTGGGCAGTTTTTTATAACAGTATGAGAATGGACTAATATAGTAAATTGGTACCAGTAGAGTGGGGCACTGCTGTAAAGATACCCGACAATGTGGAAAAAACTTTGAAACTGGGTAACAGGCAGAGGTTGGAACAGTTTGGAAGGCTCAGAAGACAAGAAGATGTGAGAAACTTTGGAACTTCCTAGAGACTTGTTGAATGGCTTTGAGCAACATGCTGATAGTGATATGGACAATGAAGTCCAGGCTTAGGTGATCTTAGATGAACTTGAGGAACTTGTTGGGAACTGGAATAAGGGTGACTCTTGCTATGTTTTAGCAAAGAGACTGGTGGCATTTTGCCCCAGCCCTAGAGATCCATGGAACTTTGACCTTGAGAGAGATGATTTAAGGTATCTAGTAGAAGAAATTTCTAAGCAGCAAAGCATTCAAGAGGTGACTTGGGTGTTATTAAAAGCATACAGTTTTATGTAGTCACAAAGACATGGTTTTGAATTGGCACTTACATTTAAAAGGGAAGAGAGCATAAAAGTTCAGAAAATTTGCAGCCTGAGAATACGATACAAAAGAAAAATCCATTTTCTGAGGGAAAATTCAAGCCTCCTGCAGAAATTTGCATAAGTAACGAGGAGCCAAATTTTAATTACCGAGACAATGGGGACAATGTCTCTAGGGTATGTCAGAAGTCTTCACAGTAGCCCCTCCATCACAGGCCCAGAGGCCTAGGAAGAAAAAATGGTTTCCTGGGCTGCACCCAGGGCCTTGCTGCTTTGTGCAGTCTCAAGACTTGCTGACCTGCATTTCAGCTGCATTTCAGCTGTTGGCTAAAAGGGGCCAACACAGAGCTCAGGCTATTGCTTCAGAGGGTGCAAGCCCTAAGCCTTGGTGGCTTCCACATGGTATTGGTCCTGCAGGTGCACAGAAGTCAAGAACTGAGGTTTGGGAACATTGGCCTAGATTACAGAGGATGTGTGGAAATGCATGGATATTCAGGCAGATGTTTTCTGCAGGGGTTGATCCCTCATTGAGAACTTCTGCTAGGGCAGTGAAGAAGGGAAATGTGTGGTGGGAGCCCTCACAAAGAGTTCCCCAGTGAGGCTGCCTAGTGGAGCTGTGAGAAAAGGGCCATCGTCCTCTAGACCCCAGAATGGTAGATCCACTCACAGCTTATACCAGTCGCCTAGAAAAGCTGCAGACACTCAGTGCCAGACAATGAAGGCAGCTGGAAGCAGGGCCGTACCCTGCAAACCACAGGGGTGGAGCTGCCCAAGGCCATGGGAGCCCACCTCTTCCATCAGCATGACCTACTTGTGAGACATGGAGTCAAGAGCATTGATATGTGGCTTCCCCAGTGAATTTTGGACTTGCATGGGGCCTGTAACCCCTTTGTTTTGGCCAATTTCTCCCATTTGGAACATGTGTATATACCCAATGGCTGTACCCCCATTGTATCTAGGAAGTAACTAGCTTGCTTTTGATTTTACAGGCTTGTAGGCAGAAGGGATTTGCCTTGTGTCAGATGAGACTTTGGACTTGGACTTTTGGGTTAATGCTGGATAAGACATTGGGGAACTGTTGGGAAGTTATGATTGTGTTTTGAAATGTAAGGACATGGGATTTGGAAGGGGCCAGGGGCAGAATGATATTGTATGGCTATGTCCCTGCCCAAATCTCATTTTGAATTATACTTCCCATAATCTTTACATGTCCTGGGAGGGACCCAGTGGAAGGTAATTGAATCATGGGGGCGGTTACCCCCATGCTGCTGTTCTCATGACAGAAAGTGAGTTCTCACAAGATCTGATGGTTTTATAAGCAGCTTTTCCCTCTTTGCTCGGCACTTCTCCTTCCTGCCATCATGTAAAGAAGGATGTGTTTGCTTCCCCTTCCACCACAATTGTAAGTTTCTTGAGGCCTCCCCAGCCCTGTGAAACTTTGAGTAAATTAAACCTCTTATCTTTATAAATTACCCAATCTCAGGCACTTCTTTATAGCAGCAGGAGAATGGACTAATACAATACCCTACAGCCTGAGGAGGAGGTAGATATGTGCTGAAAAGTTGGATTAACCTGATTCCCCATGAAATTGCATCACACTCTGCAAACGAATACATTAGTGCCTTTGAGGACTCTAGACCCTGGCTCACATCATCTCCATCTTTACGTGATATTTGTGTTAATCACAGAAGCAGAACACTATGTTGTAGAGATAACTGCTACCCACAGTTAAAGACTCTATGCCTAGAAATAAACTCTGAAAAGTTAGAAACAAAAGATCAACTCCATCTAAAGAAATGCTTAGTATCTCTAAAATCATCATAAATGCAGTCTGAAAGGAATGTCCCCAGAATACAGAGTAGTAAAACCTAACGTATTTTCATGTCTTGTGGCATAGAGAATATGAATCATTGATATGTTAGTTTCTAACTTTAATTTTGCAGCCTTCTATTATCCATTTGGTTACATTTGTTTACCTTATGTTGTTCTTAAATATTATGTACTGCTACAGTTACATTTAATGGAAAGATTCTTCCATTTCTGCAGCTAAGGTTAAAATACCTTAAATGATTAGGCTTTAATAAAACTGTATTGACCAGATGAAACAAAGGGACTTATTTTTTAAACCAAACTAATGTCTGATTCTAATGATACACAAGTACTTGTTATTCCTGTTATATTATGTACGTAACATTCACAAATAAGGCACCAATAAGATAAGATAGGCATGATCTTTTATGAAATTGTATGCTAATATATATAATTATATTCTTAATATGTAAAAACACGCATCTGAATGTTTTAAATAAATGGAATACAAGGATAAGCAAACAGCATTTCGTATTTTCAAATTCTGATAGCTATCAGATCTTGCATAGAATTACTTTGATTGTGCATTGCATTATTTCTTGTTTCAATGTCTTAGTCAAAGACTGGAAAGGACAGTAAGTATAAAGCAAATATGATTGAAATCCTCTGATTCATAGAATGTTCTACCCTGAGAGTAGAAAGGCTAATAATTCTGCTAAAACAATAAAAAGGGCAAATGCATCAAAGAGAAGTGCTTAGGAAGTTCCTGAAGTTAGTATTACTTGTGGCTAGAGAAGCAAAGAGTAAAAAGACATTGTCCTTTAAAATCCTGTCCTTGTTGCCCAATCAGAGAGATAATCAAGCTGTCAAAGACCAAAGCATATCCAAGACTGGACATGGAAATATTCACACCGATTTCAGTAATAGCCTTTTATGAAATTAATTGAGAGATTTACTTTTCCAGACACTTTCAAACAAGCTGGACTATAGTCAATTGGTGGCATTGATATGGTTGGTATAGTGGTTGGTTTTAAAAAACAAACCAGGCCGGGCACGGTGGCTCACCCTTGTAATCACAGCACTTTGGGAGGCTGAGGTAGGCAGATCATTTGAGCTCAGGAGTTCAAGACCAGCCTGGCCAACATGGTGAAACCCTGTCTCTAGTAAAAATACAAAAATAGCCAGGCATGATGGCAGAAGCCTGTAGTCCCAGCTACTTGAGAGGCTGAGGCAGGAGAATTGCTTGAACCTGGGAGGCGGAAGTTGGAGTGAGCTGGGATCGCGCCACTGCACTCCAGCCTGGGTGACAGGGCCAGACTCAGTCTCAAAAAAAAAAAAAAAAAAAAAAAAAAATCTCAACCTGACTGTAGCCCATTGAATATTCTTTGAGAAGAAGTGATAATATGATTGTGGCTTATTCATTGTGGCATTATGGCAAAGCCATAGCTCAAAAAAAATTCCTTATTTAGCCATTTACTGAAGATAACACCAGGCTCTGTCTTCTTAGCACCAGTTAATGACATTCTAGTTAATTTGTAACTTGCACGGTATCTGTTCATGCTATTGCTGCCAAAATATTGTGCAGATCAAGGAGCCTGTTATGCAACTGTGAATAAGAATCTTGGGCCACTTCACACTGTTTCATCTTGTCAATTGGGAGTTTTGTTTGGTTCAGCATGTGTGTGTGTATGTTTTTTTTTTGTTTGGTTGGTTTTTTTTTGTTTTTTGTTTTTTGTTTTTGAGACAGGGTCTCACTCTATCACCCAGACTGAAATGCAGTGACAAGACAATGGCTTACTGCAGCCGCAACCTCCCAGGCTGAAGCAATCCTCTGGTTCAGCCTACCATGTAGCTGGTGCCACAGGTGTGTACCACTGTGCCTGGCTATTTTCAAAACTTGTTTTATAGAGACGGGGGATTATCTGTGTTGCCCAGGCTGGTCTCAAACTCCTGGCCTCATATGATCCGTGGTCGTCAGTTCCCCAAAGTGTGGGGAGTACAGGCATGAACCACCGTGCCTGGCCTTAAATTCGAATGGCTTTGGGGCAAACAAGTAATGTACTATGTATATCCCTTTTTCAAAATGTATTATGAGTTCTATAGTTTATAATTGCTTCCTGTGTGCATGTATGCTTTTTGAGGGATTGGGGAAAACATCAGTATAACAGTTCACTTATTTCTCAAAATGATATGCTGGTAAATTCGTCACTCTGTTCTACTCTTCAGGTTGTTTTTGCATGTGTGCCATTGAGGAGTATAAAACTTTTTTCAAAGTCATTTATATTTGGCTTTGGCAAGGGTTTTAATTGTTCATTGGAGAGTATCTGTAACCTGAAAATTCTCCACAACTGAGACACAGTAACCACAGAGTTAATATGTGACTCACAAAAGGCTGGAAACTGTCGACTTTTTCCACCCTGTCCCTCTAATCAGTTTTACTTCCACTTTATTCTGGGAGTTAATTTTTATCAACCTTCACACAGAAGTACTATTTGTTTGTTCATATATGCAAGGGAAATTATTTTTATTCCTAAAGCATTTCTCCCTCTTAAAATCCTGGATTAGATTAAGCAAATATCCCATTTATGTAAATAACTCATTTAATTAAGCAGAGTAGGTAAGGATGTCAGAAATAATAAAACAGATGATTTGTCAGAAATAAACTGTAGGGCATCTGATCCTTTGAAGATAATTGAAAATTCACTGTTTAAAAATATGAATTAAAAAATACAGAGAACTCAATGAGTTACAGTTACATATATTACTGTGCTATTAGTATTTTGGAAATTGAAACTCAGAAACAAAAACAGTGCTCTAGTTTGTCATTCCTCATCAGTGAAGTGTGGAATAGTGGAATCTTCATAGGGAATTTCTGTAGGCACAAAAAATCTAGAAAACAACCGCTGTGGAGGAGGCTGCCTCAGTCATTCTAATTGATGTTGTACAGCAGGACTACTCTTGGATAACATCTCTGTTGTACCCAAGGTTATGGAGATTTTCTTGCAGTCATAGGAAGAAGCTCAGGTTATGATCAGCCTGGGGAAAAGTATTATACTCTTTCTTTAGATAGCAGAGACGTTTGAGGTGTACTAGAAGTATGGGGTTATTTACACAGTGAGCTAAGAGTAGTGATAAGAAATTTTGTGTTCAGGACTGGGTTCTTATCCTATTGAACGTCAGTCTCATCCTGCTTAGTGACTTTATAGCTTACTAGCTATCGCATTCCATTTTATTCCCTTCATACCTATTAACGTCATTTCCAGTGCTGTCCTTCTAGCCTATCATTTTTTTTAAAATGTCTGTTATTCTCTGTCCTGGTTCCTGGACGCTCATATCACAATATAGGAAAGCCTAATAGGTAGAAATTCAAATCATAGAAAAGTTCAGAATAAATGAGCTTTATTGGGGTACAAAAGGCAAAATAGAGATACTGACTTTTTTTTTTTTTTTTTTTTTTTTTTTTTTTTTTTTTTTACAAAAGGCCAAACTCCTTCCTTTAAAGAGCATCCTCCATTCACACCTCGGTACCGCTGATTTCTTTCCAACACAGTGTTCCGGGAGCATTTTTAAATCATTGAGTGGGTTTTGCCATAAAGCTTACATTTGCCACTTGCCTTCCACAGGCCAGAGCTGCTTTTTTAAGCAGGAGAGGAAAAGGACACTGCCACTTCATATGACAGAATCAAGTGACTTGTAAATTGGAATGCATTTTTTTTTGGTTCGTAATTTCCCCAAATTTTAAATAAATCAGTTGTGCTCCTTCCCGTTACATAAACGATTTTTGTGAGAAACCAGAACCTGTTCTGGGAATATCATTCAAAATTTCTTTAAGAAAACTCAAACCTTGCTTCCAAAACAGGTCTATGGTGAGATCGCACCAACCATTACAGGATAAGATTACAACGAGAAAATTATTTTTATTCCATTCTGAGGGGATGTCTATTAAAGTAGCGCATAATTTCCAGAGCAGTTCTCTTGAGATTAACTTTTTTTTTTTTTTTAATGACAAAATGAAGCAATGTAACATAATGCAAATCTCACTACCATTACAAAAAGGAAATTAAAGTTGGGAGAATCTGTCAAAATATTATGAAAGTTGAGGAGTGAAAGTTTATTGCTTTATTTTTAGAATTTGCAAAGATGTTCCACTGCAGAAATGCCTCTGGGCATTTGTAAAATGGGAGGGAAATGAAAAGAGCAGTCACTACTCAAATGCCTGTGCGTTAATTGAGCCCTTTGCCCCGCCCCTCTTCTCTTTTATCCTGCTCCCTCCTTACCCTGCGTGTTGTATCCATAGTATTTCTAGATCCATAGCCAGTTTGTGTCTTACAGGGCTTTGTGATTTCAGAAGTTTCCTTCGACGTAAGCTCTTCGGCATACTAATTGTTTCTCATGTAGAAACTATAGTGTGTTTCATTCCAAGCCCTTCTTCAGTTTGCTGTAGAGTTTGCATTAAAGTTTCAGAAATACTCTCAAGCTCGCTCTACATTTAGGGAAAGGAAATAAAGCACTTGCCTCAATTGCATTTGTCAACAATTTCCTTTTCTGAATATGCTATGACAGAGCTTATGATATTGTAGAATTATGATTCCTCTTTAACCTTTCAGTCAAACTGTTGATACCAGTTTCTTTAAAAATACATATAATTAGTGCCATCATCCAGTTTTCTGTTTGCTTTGCCTATGGCATCAGAGACGAGTGAGTTAATCCATTTGAAAAAATTGTTTTAAGTTAAGCTGAAGTTTTCTTAGCCACCACTTTCCCTCTCTCCCATGTTGATTACTGAGGCCAGATTATAATGGATGCATTAAATATAAAATATTGAGGCAATAATATATAGAACATTTAGGGTTTTAGCCGTTGGAGGTTTCTGGATTGAATTTGAATGCACAAGCAGAGTTTGAGCTACCGTGACCTTGTTAGTACCTGCATTTGTGCAGGAATCCTTCATGATCTAGATTGACAAGCAGTGAATCTCTACTTTCAAGTTCAATAAGCTTCTCTTTTATTGTTTTCTGAAATACATATTTAATTTTAAATTTTCCTGTAGATAACAGAGACTCCAATTAATTTTACAAGCTATTGCTGTTTTCTAAGACTATAATAGATGTGAGCTGTTATAAGCTAAAATGAGCCCTTATATTTAAGTGGATTTTGTAAATGAGAGCCCAACATTTCTCTCATATTCAATTCGTATGGATAAAGTGAAAGATCATACTTTTGCACAGAAATTAGATCTGCTCTAGGATAATATTGCAGTGATTCAGTTCCTTCTCAAGTCTTCAGACTTAATAATATTACCTAAGACAGTATATATATCTTTTCAATGGATAGACCAATGAGTATGTTTAAGAGAATTTTATAGATCAATGAATGTACATAAGAGAATACAACAGACTTTTTAATTTTTTACATAAATTTAAGGCCTGGGAACTTCAAGTATTTAAAATTCAAAGTTCTGTCCCTAGTGTTTTGGAATTTCTCTTTACTACCTAAAATGTTGCCTTTGATGTTTCCTGTTGGCCAAGGCAGAGAGAGTTAAATGTAATATAAAGCTTTATATTGAAAAATTGTAATAATATGTTTAAGGACACATTTTTGATGTTAGAACTATGTGGAACTGATTTCTAAAAGCATTGGGAATTTCTTCTTAAAACTCAGAGTAATGCTTTCTGAAATATTACCCTGATTCACCAAGAAAACAACAATTATAATAGGACACATTGTAAATATTTTTAATTTTCCATTTGTGTTCTTATGTCCTGTGGTGGTTAAGTATTTAAAATCCCAACTCTGAAGTGAAATTGAAATGTTCTTAAGAAATCTGTTGTTACAAAGTCTAGGGTGGGAGAGAATAATTACACATAGCTTTTTGATAAACAGTCTAAATTGTGCTTCAAAGGACAGATGTGGCTTTAATAATCTGAAGCATTTGCATTTTGAGATTAAACTTTGCTTGATTGCGTTGTACTTGATATGTATACTTAAATCTATATGTTAAATGTTATACTTTGATATAGCACATCTTGTTTGACTTTGTTCCTATGATCTGACAAGCTTCATTATATAATAAACTAGTTTAAATAAATCTTAAAGACATAAAAGTGTTCCTGACAGTAAGAAAAAATTTAAGGCACACAAATGATATATCGGTTAGATGTTCCAGAGAGAGTCAAAGTTTTTTCATTCAAATCTTTGAACATGTGTTTTGAATAAAGCTGTAAGGCATTTTCCAGTAACCAGTGTTGTATTACAAAAATGAGTAAAGTAAAACAAAAGGAAAACATGTTTCAACATTTTATTCAGTATTGTCACATATTGTTTCACATTTCCTGCTGGAAGTAAATGTGACATTTGTAATGCTAAGTTTTCAAACCTTACCTTTTATATGATATAAAAAATTACATAGACTATTGTGCCCTTGTGAGACAAGCACAAATAATGAACTACACTATCAGGGTTCAAATGGCTTCCTAAATAGTTTGAGTGCAATAGTTTGATGTAAATCCATGATTATAGTTTCTGAATATTCTCTACTGAATTCTGTCCAGGAATAAGCAATGATAAACAGGTCACAGAACACTTGATCCAATGGCCAGCATTGTATAAAGTCAAACCGGGAAATAATATCACTCTACTTATACTGATTGCCAGGGTGGACAAAGCAGTTGGATAAAATAATATTTCAATGCAATGAAAAGCAAGAAATTTACTTAAAAGTAGGAAAATCTGTGCTCTATTACTAGGCTTTTACTGTTTTCTTTATTGGAAATTAGCTGACTTTGAAATACAAAAAAGTCAAGACAGCTATTTGGTTATTTTGTTTTTTATAATAAACAACAGCTAAGTACTGACTGCTAAGAGGTAAGAACGTGAAGCACTGAGCATGTGCAGGCAATTTCAGTATTTAAAGTGAAAATTGGGGAGAGAGATATTTCACATTCAGCTATAAACTACTTTATAGGAAGACGGATATAATTTATGTCAGTGTTATATTAGTTATTTTATATTACATATTTTATTAAAATACTAGCTTTGAAACAAATCTAAAACATATACTTTATAAGCTGTGGTTAACACTACATTTCTACTAAGGGAAGGTGCATCTTTTGAAATAAGGAAAACTGAAATTTCATATGCAAGCTGGAAACATTCTCTTTCAAAATATTTATTAAATTATTTTTCAATTTAAATTTGTTTTAAAATTAAAAATTATTCAATACTTGAGAGCTGAAATCAATGAAATACTTGAAATAACCTGTTCCTTTAGCAAAGCAGTTATATCTTCAATGAGGATTTCCATGTTGACCGGTCATGGATGGATATTTGGTTTCATACACTGAGTGAGTGTGGTCAGCAGCTGGGCAGACTCCCATGCACCACTCCATGAGGTCCCCAAATCTGACCTCTTAGGTTAGGTGTATTTACATGGATTCTGTCATTGTTGTGTCTAGGAATTCAGACAGACAGAATTTATGAAGAGAGTGGCAAAAGACATTGCATTTTATTTCACTCTTTCTCTGAGGATAAAATAAGTATCTCAGAAAAGGGTGAACGTTTCTTTTCTTCAGTTTTCAGATTCTTATACTAAATTTAATTTTTATGTACAGGCTTTCCTTTTAGGAGAGCTTATGTTCAGTACACCTAAGAGAAATCGTAGTCGTGGAATAGGTTTCCACCTAAGCTCTGTGACATGATTCATGATTCATTCCCTACCTTGATAGATTTATGAATACTTCTAAGTGAACCTATCTCAGCAGCCAAATGGAAGTGTTAATATCATGAATGCATTTATTCAAATGCTTTTTCAGCTCTCACAAAGTTTTGTTATAAAGACGCTTTTATTTCCTCTCACAGCAGAATACAGAAGGGGCAGGTGTTAATGCCTTAGTTTACAGATGAGAAAGTTGAGACTTAACAGCCATTGAGAATTTTGTGGTAGCAAAGAAGGATCCTATATTTGGTAAATTTTGGTGCAATTATGAGTTTAATGTATGCCTTTTTGGCAGTGTCCTTTGTGACTTCATCATGCTGTATCCCCACTGTCCACAACGTTGACTGGTGCTTAGTAAGGTGCTCCAGGATGCATCAAATGAACGAACAAAGACTAGAGACGGAGTCGCCTGGCCTTATTCTTTAAATACCCACACTATAGGACTGCAACAAAATACAGAGCCCTAGTGATTAGAAGACTTTAAAAGTGTATTTTCTTTTTCTAAGTGCATGCCTTTGATTTCTTGAGATGAGGGGAAAAAAAAGAGAGAGAGAAGAGAGAGAGAGAAAGAACAACAACAAAAACCTCTTTATTTTGTAAAGTTTTGTTTGTGAACCTACAATTGAATAAAAGGTAACATTTATGGTGCACTCATTTGTCAGATGTCTTCTAAGTATCTTACCTTCATGAATTTGCACCATTCAATGAGGTAGATACCATTGTCATCTCCATTTTCTACATTAGAAAGCTAATATATGGGGGAGGTTAACTGGATTGCCCAGGGTCACAAAACAGCAACAGTAGATCCAAGTAACTACTGCATTAGACTGCCCTTTGCTACACTATAAATTCTGTGTGTTGGTTTAAGCTATCGTGTGAAGAGGTGATGACTGGTCACAATGATTTTTCTGCCCCAGTGACTGATAGATTGTCTGCAAAGATCTCTTCACCATCTTTTCTGGGCACTGGAGTTGCTTAGGAACTATCTTGTTCCTTGAGAGCCAGTTGTTATCTCCCAGGGCATTGTTGAGACTTTGAGAGTGAGATCATATTTCCTCAGAATACCTTCATTATGAATTTCATTCATATCTGGCCATAGACCTTGCTCTTTTGACACAAGAAAGATATATGTTAAATTTTGATTAGTAGCTGCCTGTTGGAAAGTAGAAAGATGAAAGGTGTTGAAGATAGATAAACAGGAAGCTTCTACTCATTGGTTCTGGGTTTGGTTTGTTTGTACTTGTGTCGTTTGTTCTTTTTTTAAGGTTGGATTTGTTTGATTTTACTTTGATTATATTATTTTTAATTGTGTTCAAAATAATTCCTAATTTTAAAAATTTAAGGAAAGTAAAATAGAACTGGATGTATAGGTAACCAAAGCCTTTAATCTTAGCTTGAGACAAAAATATTCTGATTTTTACTCCTAGATGAAGTTTTTAGAAATTAGTTTCTCAATGTAGAACTTAGAAAGAAAACTTCATAATATGTTTCAACTTAAAAGGCCCTTAGAGACCAACTACATTGAAGAAATCTGAGGCACAAAAATATTAATTGACGGCCGGGCGCGGTGGCTCAAGCCTGTAATCCCAGCACTTTGGGAGGCCGAGGCGGGCGGATCACAAGGTCAGGAGATCGAGACCACAGTGAAACCCCGTCTCTACTAAAAATACAAAAAAAAATTAGCCGGGCGCGGTGGCGGGCGCCTGTAGTCCTAGCTACTCAGGAGGCTGAGGCAGGAGAATGGCGTGAACCCAGGAGGCGGAGCTTGCAGTGAGCCGAGATCGCGCCACTGCACTCCAGCCTGGGCAACAGCGTGAGACTCCGTCTCAAAAAAAAAAAAAAAAAAAAAAAAAATATTAATTGACTTGAGAGATGCCACAAACATAGTTGGTTCAGGTGTTCATTAGTTCAAGAAACCTTGGAATGCCTACCATAGGGAAGAAAATTTAATTGTTGCTGAGGACACATGGATGAATAAGAGTTTCCACAAGGGATTCCAGTGTCTTTGGAGGGAAGGCATCTGAGTTAACAAATAATTATAATGCAAACTATTGATTGCTTCAACAAAAGAAGTAATTGATGGTCTATCTATCTATCATTTGTCTGTTACCTCTGTCAAATATCTATCTACGTGTGTGGGTATGTATGTATGTATGTATGTATGTATCTATCTATCTATCTATCTATCTATCTGTCTATCTATCTATCCCTATCTATCTTTCCATCTGTCATCTATCTATCCTTAAAACATATAAAGCAGTTATTACAGTGCCTGGTACACAGAAAGTTCTTGATAAATAATATTTGTATAATGGCTATTATTACCTATAATTCCCAGATTTTTCATTATTTTGTATGACATGCAAAGGGGATTCTGCCAGACTATTTGTTAACCTTATCACCCTCATGTTTGTGAGACTGTGAAACCTTCCATGAAGCTCTTGGGCAAAGCTGTTAGCTACTATGCTATTTTGGGGCCTTGTAAATACTTCTGTAGCTATAGTTACTTGGCCATATTTTAGTTATTTGTAACATAGTTTAGCTTGAACTGTGAGATAAATTCATTGTAATATCAGGTATTGTTTCTTCTTCATGAGTAGGCCCAGAGATTAGAATATAGTACGTAATCAATACATTGTTGACTGTTGCTTGAATGAATGCATGCTAGAAAGGTTTTGGCAAGGAGGAAAGTTTAGTTAGTCGTCCAGACTACTTCTTAGACATTTGATTAAAGAAACGCAGTTCTGAGTCTTAATTGAATAGAATGGTCTTGGTTATAAGGCTTCATGCTAAGAAAAAAACACGTAAGTTTCTAGATCATGTCAGTGACTGCTTTTATGATTTCATTTCAGATCTGATGCCACCGTAATCTAGTTGCAAAATTTTTCCCTAAAATAATTTTATTATATTGTGAATATAATTTCCAATACATTTATCATCTGAAAATAAAAATATTTATCTGTTATTCAGGGATTTTATGAATCTTAAGATTATATAGGAAAAAAACCCTCATTTTTTGTTTTAACTCCAGAAAAACTTGATGTTAGGATTCAAATATCAATCTTAATCTGATATATGGGATTTTCATTAAACTTTAAATAAGCTATCAGATTTTTAATGTGTGTGGGGTGTGTGTGTGTGTGTGTGTGTGTGTGTGTGTGTGTGTGACTTGATGTACTGGGTAAACTAAAATACTAACATTTCAGAAAAAGAAAATTTTTTCAATCTGCAATCTGGCTAATAATAAATTTAACTGAGCAGGTGATTATGTTACAGGATGGATTATTTGAAACCCATTTATTAATATACTGAACATTTATTAAACACTATGTGTAAGTCACTATTTTTGGCACTTGAGATACATCAGTAACAAAAAAAGACAGAGATTCCTCCCTAAGCAATGTCTTTCTGGTAATTTAATAGTAAGCCTGAAAACAATTAATCTTTAATAGGCAGTTAATGTTGTCCTTGACAAGAACTCACTAGTGTGTTATTGAAATATATTATTATAGATATATTACATACATAATTTCATATTACATATGTATCATTTTAAATGATGTTATTATGTGATAGGCCAACCTTTTGGACAATTTTCCTTTACTCCACTGGTCTACAAAAAAGACTTAGATATCCATTTGTATAACTCAACATTCTGGCAGAATCCAAGCTTGAGAGACATGTGGATAACTTCAGTGGTCTGAATTTGATTATGGTCTACATATGGGAAATAATCAAAGTAATGTATAGGGATTTCATAGTGTAACTAACTACATTAAAAGAAATGAGAACTCTGCACACCTAAGCACCTGTTCACAATTTAAAAATTCAGGCAGGCAGTTCCACTTAAAAGATCACTAAATCAGCAGTCTAATAGTCTTTGGGGATCATAGTTTTATTATCTCACTAACTTTCTCATTTAACTTTGTCATTCTACAAACCTGAAAATTACTCAATTTTCTCAGCCTCATGTGATTCTGGTGATATCCTTCCTGTTTCAAGAAGTGGCTCCAAACTTACATAAATGAGGAGCTATCTTAGAAATATCAACAATTTGAACTGCAGAAAATATAAGATAGTGCACTGCAAGCTGTCTTTAAATATGACTTGGTTAAAGAAGAAAAGGTACATTATTATTATTATTATTTTTTTATTTTTTTTTTTTTTGAGACAGAGTCTCGCTCTGTTGCCTGGGCTGGAGTGCAGTGGCACGATCTCTACTCACTGCAAGCTCTGCCTCCTGGATTCACACCATTCTCCTGTAGCTGGGACTACAGTCACCCGCCACCATGCCCAGCTAATTTTTTTGTATTTTTGGTAGAGATGGGGTTTCACCATGTTAGCCAGAATGGTCTTGATCTCCTGACCTCGTGATCCACCAGCCTCAGCCTCCCAAAGTGCTGGGATTACAGGCGTGAGCCACCACGCCTGGCCAAGATAAGGTAACTTTTACAACCTCCAAGAGGTGAACAAAATTTATTTTTTTAGTTAAACGTTTTTGTGGATAGTTATTTTGGAAAGACAAAATAGCTATTTAATCATATATGCAATGAGTGATTTTTTGAAGGCTAGATCTTAAGAATTTCAAAATGTACTGCAGCATAGTAACTTGGATGCAAATAAATGAAAGCTAATTACAACAAATATTTTCAGTTTTGTTTTCCTATTGAAGCAGAAAGACACAGAAGAACACCATTCTGAGCCTTCCCCATGAACACGGCATGCCCCAGTGGTTTATTCATGGAATACAGTAGCCTGCCATGCTGATTCTGTGTTCTGTGTTAATACATTTCCCTGGTGCTGGACGCCATATTAGCAGGTGCTGCCTACGTGTTTGGTAAACAAATCATTACTTTTGTCCTCAGTCACATCCGCTTGATTTTTTATGAGGGGATTGTTAAATTTAATTTAAAGTATAGCAAAGTTATTCACAGAATCATAGCCCATTGAGACTAAAAGGGCCATCAGTAGGATCCATCCAAACCTGTCTTTTTACAAATGAGACCCACAGAAGTCGCCCTGAATGACACCACAACTGCTCACAGGACCTGGACGTTGTCCATTTGGATTGAACTGGTCACTTCTAATTGTTACCAATGATATGATTCGGTATGTTTATGTCTGTTAAGATGATTAAATGGATGGCATGTCCTTTAAACTTGGCTAAGTACTCAAGAGAGATTTAGATTTATATATACCATACCCCATTCACAAAGTAGTTTTTCTGAGCAACTCAATGGTGCTGCTATCCTGGGAACACCATAAACTATCTAAGAACACAACCTTCTGTGAGTCATTCTGTTATCTACCAAATCGTGTCCCTCAGGAATCCTATCTTTGACTGCCCGCTTCCATTTCCTCACATGCAGCCATTGGACGTCAGGATTGAAAAGGAACTTAAAAGTCATATGCCCTCATTTACTGTCAAAATTTCTCTTGAATTCGACCCCCCTCCCTCATTTTGGCTTTTCCATTGTCCCTGCTTGGTCATCAGAACCTCATAGACTTCTTAAAGGGACTGCAATTTTTACTTCTCCAATTTATATGCCACACTTCCTGCAGATGTCTACACCTAACACACAGACAGAATATCCAACTCAAAACTCGTTAATTTCTCTCCTCATGTAAAGCGGTTAATACCAACTTTCTCGCCTGCCTGCCCCCACTACTTTCCCCTAGAGGTGCCCATCTTACTCTTCTTCCAGCTCTGTCAGTCACTAAATTCGTCTTCTGTCACCATTTCCACCTTTGTAAATGTCGAATTTGGTCCAGCCTTAATGGTCTTTTAGGATTTTCTTTTGTTTTGCTTTTTTAACCTTTAAAGTAAAGCTACCTACATTTTTTAATTTGTTATTTTTTATTGCGGTAAAATACACATCACATAAAATGTACCGTTTTAATTTTGAAGTGTACAACTCAGTGGTATGAAATACATTCCTAATGTTGTGTAACCATCACCACCATCCATCTCCAGAACTCTTTGATCTTCTAAAACTGAAACTCGGAACCCATTAAACAGTAACTCACCATTCCCTCCTCCTTTCAGCACCTGAAAACCACCATTCTTCTCTATCCCTATGACTTTGACTGCTCTAACTACCTCATGTAAGTGGAATCCTATAGTATTTGTCTTTTGGGGACCGTCTTATTTCACTTAACATAATGATGTCCTCAGGTTCATCCATGTTGTAGCATATGTCAGATATTTTTCATTTTTAAGGCTATATAATATTCTATTGTATGTATATACCATATTTTGCTTATTCATCTTTGGATGGACAAAGCTTCCTATACTTTATCTAATCAGTCTCAATTAACCACTTCTTTTTATCAAAACTGTTTTTGGTGCACACCACACCTTTCTATCGTTGTGGCTCTGATAGGGTAATTATCTTTTATGCATTCTTTTTTCTAAGCCACATCATTTGAATGGAGCATTTTGTACCTCACTAGAATGTAAACAAAAAATGTTGTCTAATTTGTTCCCTGCTCTGTCCCTAGTTCATAGGGCCTCAGGAAGCCATTATTAAATGAACAAATTAGTTTTCTCATTAGTGGAAGCTGGATTGCACAGATTTGAATAGCACAATTCTTGAAAATATATATTTCTATGTATTTTATAATTAAGATTTTGCTAAGTCATTCTCTTAGCAAATTTCTTAATAAATTTTTACCCAGATGGTCTAAAATGGTGAGGATTTTATCATTTCAAAAGAAGGAGAAGCGTGCCCATACATGTTCCTTTATATTTTTGGTGGGGAGTAAAATAGAAAAGCCATATATTTTCTTAGCATTTCTTTATGGTTTGCTTGTACATAAATATACTGAGAAATAGTCCAGAAAATTTTCCAATGTACAAATCTTAAGACGACCTTTGCCAAAGTGAGTAGTTTGGACAATGTTAAATTCACTTAATTTCTAAAGTATTTTTATTCAGTTACTTAATCCTTGGGTCCTGTAATAGTAACATTATATCATGTAAAATTGATATTATATATAGAAGATATATATTAAAAGTTGGCAATATTTTATATGTTAATTATTTATTGTGCAATTCAAGTTGCAGGTCAGAGTAAGAATTGAGGAAAAAAGGCAATGTCAAATCTGAATCATCAAGAAAGAAAGGAGCTAAAAATTCCAAAGCAGTAGGGATCCCCCAGAGAAGTTAAAGCAAATAATTCAAGGTCAAGTAGCATAAAATAGGATGCATACAGAGGTTCTTGACACGTTGCCTAATTTACCTGATTTTTACTTTTCTACTTCATATTGCACACTTCCTTGCACAGGTTACCTAATAGGAAAAAAACTGCAATTATTTATAAAAATACTTTACCTATATTTTGTATGTTGTATAAGAAAGTATTTTCTTCTTTTAGAAAGAAGCCATGGCCGGGCATGGTGGCTCACGCCTGTAATCCCAACTATTCGGGAGGCCAAGACAGGCGGATCACGAGGTCAGGAGATCGAGACCATCCTGGCCAATATGGTGAAACCCCGTCTCTACTAAAAATGCAAAAAAATTAGCCAGGCGTGGGGGCGGGCGCCTGTAGTCCCAGCTACTCAGGAAGCTGAGGCAGGGGAATGGCATGAACCTGGGAGGTGGAGCTTGCAGTGAGCCAAGATCGCGCCACTGCACTCCAGCCTGGGCAACAGAGTGAGACTCCGTCTCAAAAAAAAAAAGAAGAAAAAGTCATACGGCATGGAAAAAAAAATTCTGTCTTTGGAGGAAAAAGGAAAAAAGACCCAGGTTTGAAGCCAGTCATGGCTTCTTACTAGGTATATTATTTAGTCTCTCAGCTCTGTTTCAAAATCTAGAAAATGAATTTAATATTACCTGTTTAAGTTTGTGAATAACGTATTGATGTGCACCCTGGATTCCCTAAAACAGTCTTAACTGCATGAGTCCAGTGATATCCTTAGACTTCTATCAGACCTTCTCCCCTAGCAGTTTCATTTGTTCTTTAAATATAAACATTGGACACTTATGCAGAACCACAGAAATCATGTAGACAAACTAGAAATTACCGTGCACTCAAAAATTATAGCTTCCATTACTAGGTAATACATGCTAAACCCTAGCAAACATTAAGTACGTGAACTCCTATTACTAAATAGTAATCACTCAAGTAAACTGGACAAAATGTCTTACAGAGGTATCTGATGTGAAATTAAACCATGATGCAGGCAGTGCTACAACCTGAGATTTTACACGGTTATTTACATTTCTTTTGCCTTTGTGGCAATATGTGCCTATTAAGATAGGCTATTACAGAACTGCGCAATGAGAACACATATACCTTAAAGTACAAAGAAGGTAATGTGACAATATCAGCAGATATTTTGCATTATTTAGTTAGTAATGAATCCTCAAACTCTTTGAAAACACAAAGGAATTTGGGCAACACGTTCCTTTAATTTAATCCGAATATCACAAGTAATTTAATCCGAATATCACAATAGTTCATAAAAAGAAAAACAAAATCCACATGGTATCTGGAAGCCTAAGGCTTACAGAGACCTCACGTATATCTCTGTCAACGATCTAGTAATGAATTACTATGAAAAATTTGAAGAATGGGAATACATTTTAAAAGTGTACAGAGTTTTAAAATGAAACCTTTGTACCATGAAAGATTTACATTTCATGCATTGTAACAATTTTTGGAAACCAGGATCTTTTAATGTACTTATATTCTGTTATATAGAGCTCTTTGTTGAAAGAGCTCTATATTTCAAGATAATTCTATGAATTTCATGAAAATGACATAATAAAATTTAACTCAGCAGGCTTCCAACCAATAGAGTGTTATAGGATTTACAAATACCTCAATCCATCATATATAGTGATAATAATATCACTGTTGACTGCATCAGATTGAGATTAATCAAGCATCAGTATCTTTGGGCTCAGAGGAAAAAAAATTTAAGTAATAGAGCGTTCTATCATTGCAGTAGTGTGAATGCTGATGAAAGAAATAGTGGTTCAAATTCTCTTGTGGAATTAAATATGTCAAAACAACTTATACATAGTGGAGATTATTTTGCTTAAAAGCCAAAAAACTTGAAAAACTTAAAAGACAAACAATCATAGCATGGAAGTACAGTAGCACAAGTAGGATAATTCAAAACATTACCAGAAAACTATTTGAATTTTCTTAGGCTAGCCAATTTGAATGGCTGTATCCAGGGAGATATTCAAAATACGGTGTTGAATAGCCGGCATGGAGGACACTGATGGCCCCAACAAGACATACTGTGAGGTATGTCTCAGGCTAGCATACATGTGCACACACACTGCAAAATTGTGGGGTGTAAGGAGATTAAAAAGTAGGCAAGTAGACCCCACTACCATATAATTTCCAGGGCACCATCATAGAGTTGCTGACCTGGGGATGAAACTCAGGCATTTATCTACTTTTTAAAAGCAGCCAAGTAGAGACTAATAAATAGGAGTGTGGAGACCACTAGATTAAACAACCTATTTGAGCTTCACTGAAGTTGAATGACCACATGAATAAATTTCCTCACAAGTAAAGAGTTCTCTCATCCAAAGACTTCAAGTGTGTCACCGTGCGCAAGACCAAGCGTACACACCACAACAAAATGTTATCTGTGTCAACAGCAGTTTGTACATTTTATCTACTCTAATTCATCCAAATTCATTACCTGATTACCATTTGGGTACTTCAGAAGTGGATAGTCTTATAACTGACGCTGTGGTAGATGCATGACTCTTTGAAATTGTTTGGGAAACCATGTTCATTTTCATGAGTTTCTAGTAGCTATTGTTGATAGATTTAAGTGGCTTTCCCAGGATGTCAAGACAACAATGTGTTTCACATTTTGCGCTAGTTTTCATCTGAGACATGTGATGAACTGTCTGAAGGCAGGTGGAGAACAGGTACACTGAGATACCTACACATACATATGCAAACACACACATACTCACATGTACACACTCGTGCAAATGCATACACTTCTGTTAGCACATTGAGACATGGATTCACTATGGTGGACAGAATTTTGTTTGCATGATTGTGTATGTATGTTTGTCAGTAACACTGAGCTGATTCTATCCAACTTCAGGTTTAAAAATATTGGAGATGGGCTGAGCGCGGTGGCTCACACCTGTAATCCCAGCACTTTGAGAGGCCGAGGAGGGCAGATCACAAGGTCAGGAGTTCAAGACCACCCTGGCCAAGATGATGAAACCCCCGTCTCTATTAAAAATACAAAAATTAGCTGGGCATGGTCGTGGGCATCTGTAACCCCAGCTACTCTGGAGGCCGAGGCAGAAAATTGCTTGAACCCGGGAGGCAAAGGTTGCAGTGAGCCAAGATTGCACCACTGCACTCCAGCCTGGGCAACAGAGTGAGATGCCATCTCAAAAAAAAAAATAAAATAAAGGAAAGAAGGAAAAAGAAAAAATGGAAGTGGAGGACAAGTAAAATTATTTTATTACTATACTGTTTCACAAATGCTCACTGAGCTTTTTTGATTTTGCTCTGTTTGATATTAGCCTAGGTTAGTTAAAAATCTGTTTCCACACTGATATATCTAGAGCGTTATTAATGGTGATGCGACATTTTATATGTCAGGCTCTTGAAATGATTTAGGTAAAAGAGACATTAGTTTTCTCAGTTTCAACTAAAATGATAAATTCTTATGTTACATCTGTGCTCCAGGAAACACCGCTAATGTCATCTCGTTTATATAAATACTTGTCAGGTGACTGCCTAATTTTACAGGCATCTGAGTCTTATCCAAGCATCCCAAGGCTGCGGTACTTGGAAGTTCTTTTGTATTTCAGTCTATGGCATCAAACAAGCCTTTGCCCCGCTCTATAACAAAGCAGTTTGAACGTTATCACATCAAAGAGAAAGATGCCATTGTCTGCAAACTGTCTTAGATCTGTCAGAATAAATCAATTATGGGTCAGAATTAATTTGACATACCATTTCTTTCAAACAAGAGAGCCCCCCATTTCCTCAGAAATGTAAATATATAATATATAATTTTTTTTTTGTTTGGTGAAAAGATACCAGTAAAATGATAACATCTGGCTGCAGCAAAACGCTGCCAGCTAAGGAATGGTTTCCTCTCTGCGGGTCTGACCAGAGTCTGATGTTGTGCAGATGTGCAGCCAGGCTTGACTGTAAAAGTTATAAACATTGTCATAACATTGTTCGACTTCTCTAGTATTTCCTGTCTTCTGCTTAGCACTTTATTACTAAGTCTGGCCAGCGGCCAAGTGAAATGCAGGGAGTTAGGGCCTCTGGCTTGAAATTTAAAACAAGTCCAGAATTCATTGGGTTTAATTTGATATGCGAACTCTGATAACTCACACTTGTTAAAATAAAGCCGCTTACCATTCAAGTTAGATTTACACAGCTTTGAGAGAACATAGGAGAAGAAGGGGAAAACACATTTTTCAAAACTTTAATATTGGCTTTTAGCGCTTAAGTTTTAGAAGTGGGGGTGGGGGAGGGAGTAGGAGTCGGAGTGGGGAACAGCTGATTCAGAAGCTGGACAGCTTACAGCAAACTTGTGTTCATTTCCTGTATTAGATGCAATTCCCTGGGCAGAGAATGGGCCTTTCTTTCAACACTTCTGAGCACGTTCTTTCTCTTGGCTCATTTTCAGATTAGGAAGGCCACATGAGGCTCATTGCCTATACATCATAACAAAATGGTGAGGTGAAAACAAACGAACGATACACCGCCAGGCTGATTTTTCTGCAAAGGGCATCTTGTGCCAGGGTTGAACAGAACATCATTGAAGCACCAGCATAAAGACATGTTAACCCAATTTTTCCTGTAATGTATACATGATTGATTGGCAATTTTTGGACCACAGGCTGTGGTTAGGATTACATCAATCAGGAAGCAGTAACTCTTGAGGGACTTCCCTTAAATGATCTAGTGTTTATTGGCGAAAGAGGTTGCATTTTTTGCTGTCTGTTTCTTTCATGTGTTCATCAGTTCCATTCCTGTTTGAAATTTGGTATCAGTGCATGAGATAAGTCACTTTTCTTCCTTTTATATCCCCTTTTGTCATTTAAAATGCAAGATGATGAACCTAGCACAATGTCTGGTACGTAGAAAATACTCGTTAAAAAAAAGACAATGACTGTTGCATGAATGAGGAATGGATAGTGAGTAAGAATACATTTGTGTGTATGTAGCCACATTTGGATTTTCTGATATTCAGAAGTGGTAGGAACACAGCATGCCACACATTTATCTGTAGGGCACCATTCTCCTAAGTAGAGCACTGCACATCTAATATAGCAATAAACGTGAATATACAGGTTTTGGCCTCTTTGCACAATTATATTATATCACGTCATCTTTGTAAATAAAATTAAAAGTAAAGATATGAGAAAGAATAGGCAAGGGGAAGAATTTGCCGAATGCTAGGAATCCTTGCTCACTCTGACCACCCTTTTGTACACTTTTGGGGTAACAGGAAAAATTTTATCTGTAATGTGTCATCGGAATTCTGATGGCTCTCTTTGTTGTTCTGTGGGTTTTCATAATGGTCTCAAACATATATAACTTGTTATGTTCCCAAAAGGATGCATTATGGATCTATGAAACTTTTGTAAGGTGTGAACACTAAAACGCTGTCCCAAGGCTCTGCTGTTAATTTGTTTTTATTGAAGAAGAGGCAAGAATGAGGCACATGTGTGTGGAACCACTTTTCACTGCTGGGGTTTTTTTCATGAATATGTGGTGTTCATGTATATGTGGTAACTCATGCGTGTCACATGAGTTACAGTTCCTAAATCTGGGGAAGAAAGAGGTTCCTGACACAGACCTTCCCAGGCCACAAGATTCTAAACTAATACAAAGGAGAGGTAGAAAGGAAAACCATGGGAACTGTTACTCCCAGTTCAGGGTTAAAAGTTTTTTTTTTTTAAAAGAGTCAGAGCATTAGCTAGTGATTTCGTTTAAGTGGTCCTCACAAAATCATTGGCGCTTAATTGTATTATCTAATTTTTGGAAATGGAATGTAAGGCATTTGAAAGTTAAATAGCGTGAAGAATGAAAAGCATGTTCAAAGCATTTAAGATGGTCGGTGAGGCCTGTGCGAATCATTCAGAGCAGCTCCTATGGACACAGAAGGACTCTTGAGTACGGATCGTCTAATCTCATTGGGTTTAGAATTCACTTTCTGGCTCCATATCATGATCAGAACAGATGTTTCCCAGGCTACATAGGTGGGTGCAAGAAATAGGTTTCATAAACAACTTACTACATTTTTAATCAGGTTTTTGTAAGAAAACTTTGGAACTGTACTTCTCCTAATTCTCCATTACACACAGCCTCATGGCTTTGCACAGGATATGCTTGTGTGTAGTTGCATCACGTTCCTATACACTCTTAATTTGTTCATGCAAGAAATTCCCTCACTTTTTTCCTCTTCCAAGTATTTGCGTGTGTGTGTGTGTGTGTGTGTGTGTGTGTGTGTGTGTGTGTTAAATCACATATTACTTTGGCATCTCCAAAGGAAAGCAACATGCATTTTAAAGTGTTATGTGTGAAGCTCAAAGTATTTCCTGTTATTTGGGAATGCTTCTGACCATTATTTCTCTTCCAGCAGTCTGATGGGAACCCAGCATTAATTATGTATGCCATTATTGGACTGATCAGGTTAAATAGCTAGTTGGTGTTTACCAATCTCATTTGAATATTAAACAGGCAGATAAGAAAACCTCACCCTAATATTATGGTCTTCATCTCTGTAGATTGTTACAAAAGGAATATGTTGCAAAGAATATGGAGAAGAAATCATGAAATCTTGGTGTGGGACCAACAGACCTCTAGCTAGCTGCTGGATTAGTAAGAAAGCAGCTTTCTGCTGTCAGAATCAACATTACTCAGACAGTTGCAGAAGCTCTGAAGCCTTTGGATTTGTTTGCAATGAGAGATTTGTTGTGGATTTTTAACAAGGCTCCTGTGTGTGTGCCATGCTTAGTAAATATTGGCCTTCAGGGTATTTTTCAGTCACGCTGAATGGACTGTTAGTTTCCCCAAACTGCAAAGTGCAGAAAATCCATTTCCCTGATTTTGTTGCCATTGAGATTGCATCATAGGTTTTGCACAGCAAAAGCAAAATAAAATCTAGCAAAAATCTTTTTTTTTAGAGAACTGGAAAAGTGATCAGGAAAAAGAAAGATACCTGTGATTGCATATACAAATGGACCTAGAAAGTACTTAGAGGAATTCTTAATAGTTAAGTTGTAACTTAAAATTATTTCAGCTAAAGTAACTGAAAGATTTTCCTTTATGACAGAGGAAATTAGTCATGTTGTAATAATTGTGACTCATGTAATCAAATAATGACCTTTTACAGTATTATAATAGGTTAGATCTTTATTTTAAATCATCAGATATTATTTTTAAAAAGGAAATTCATCAGAAAGTAGAATATATGTGGTTCCAAGTGTTTTTCCTACAGCAAAAGAGTCTGTATTGACAGTTATGTTGAATCAAGGATTGTTTGACATTATTAACACTTAATATTTAAAACTCACTTTCAAAAGATGAATAATGAAGTTTTGTATTTGGCCTCTTAAGAAGGAGTTTCAGGAGACATTATGATTATGTCAAGGGCAAACTAATAACATGAAATAGCCAGGAGTCAGAGTTTTGTTATAGTTGTTTAATGGTGAAGAAGTCCGAAAAGTAAAGTTGTGTGGTAGAATTAGTATGCTTATACTTTTTAAGTTATTTTAGAAAATGGTCAGTTCCTATAGAACATACTTGAAATGCGTGACCAACCTCTCAAAGTTGTGATAAAGTGAGAGATGAACGCATTTCAAGTGCATTGTCTATCTCGGATTTAGAGACATCTATTTGAGGATGGAGTCTAGGAACATTTCTGTGGCCTGCGTTTTCGACCAAAGGCCTAAAGCATGAAAGAATAGCCGGAAAGAGAGCACTTTTCCATATGTTGTCCATTTGGCTGTCAGCACTCGTTCTGACAGAAAAGAACAGGGTCTTGAGTGACTGCTAGTCTCTCTTAAAGTATGGTAATGAAGCTAATTAGGAGAGATGAGAGCTGAACTACATTTGTGAAGGCAATTATCCATGTAGCTTTTGTGCCATGCTGTATCTTTGTAAGATTCCTCTTCTCTAATTTTGTCATTTCTCAAACATCACAAGAATAATGAAAATGTCTAAAACAATATGAGCAACATGGTCAGTAGAAAAGAATAAATTACTAATGAAATTCTGTGAACCTGATGTCTGTTTGCACTCTTCCTGGGCGAAGAGTTGGAGGATGGCTAAGACAGTACTTACAAGTGTCGTTGTTGTTTAGTTTACAAAAACGAAAATTAATTGCACTTTATTATATTGAATCTATATATCTTCTTTGGTATGTGAACAGGATTTTGCTAGGTCCTTTTATGTTAGTCATCATGGCAAGTCAGTAATTTAGTATAATTGAAAGGAGAAGACATCAGAGGCTTACTAAGCAAGCATAAAATGTATTCTCTTTCATGTGATTTAGAAAGTTGAGACATTTTCATTTCTATTTTCAAAGGTTTAATGCACTTTAACTTTGACAACAGTTATGAAAGTAAACGAATGGACTTAGATCTCTATACAGTGATTTCATAGTAGGTGACATTGAACATAAGTGTTGGGGTTTTTTAAGTATTTAATCACAAAAGTTAACAGTTAAAATACTTGTATTTTTTAATCTGCTGAATTATTTTTGAACGGTATTGCTGACATTTCGTATGAGAGATATATATATATATATGACATTCTAAAAACATCAAACTCTTTCTAAAGTGTAGCTGAAGTTTGTCCTCCACAGAGAAACTAGGCTGATTTAATTCAATAGGAATATCAACTGGATTTGGTTGGTAACTGTTTGTACTCACGTTTACACCTGGACATAATGTTTTATTGTTTTGAAGTCTATTATAACTTTTATTTCTTATATCTTTTGCTCAAAAGCTCATTAGCCTGTAAGCTTCTAAAAGACATAAAGGAGATAGTTTTTATTTTTGTTTTGTAGGATTAAAGAAAAAAATCAAATTAAGTGACACATAGATGGAAAATCTGTCTGAATTGCCTAACTGTTCTTACATATGAAATTTCATTACTTTTAAGTACATTTAGTAGCAAATTTGAGCAACTCCGCTTTGTCTAATGTTTCAATCACATGACTAAGCTGCTTTGGAGCAAGGATAGGGCAAAGGTGTAGTCAGTAGCTTTGATAAAGAACATGTAGCAGAACCCAGAAGGCCATAGTACAGCTGGAGCTAAAAGACTGGAAGTGATTCTCAAACTTGAGCATGCCTGAGACTCACTACAGGAGACCCTGCTAAAAATGGCTAAAAATACAGATTACTGGAACTTGTAACTGTAGTGATTCTGATTCACTGGGTCTTGGGGTAGGGCAAAAGAAACCATATTTGTAAACAAGTACTCCTGGGTAATTCTGATGAGGGTGGCATATGGGTCACCCTCACCTTTGGAAAACAGTATTATAGACCAGGAAGTGTGTCATTCCAAATATCACAATATTAGAACAAGGCTAAGTACGGAAAACTGCTAAGGAGACTCAACTAGAAACATAAAAAGACATCAGAATAGAGCAGAAAGGAAGTCTGAATTGGTGACTCCAGTTGAATAATGTGCAATGTATAAGTCAGTCTTTGTCAGAATAAGATTTTGTAATTCCCATAACTTTTCTGGGTTCATGATTGTTATCTATAAAGTCTTTAGCTCTAACATTCGAGGATTCTAGAATAGCCATGGACAGAGCGAGAATGCATGGTAGGACTGAAATCAGGAAGATGTGCCTATTAGGGATGGAAAAATACAAGTGATCAGAAACCAGGCCAAGAGTGGGGAACTAAGAATTTTAGAGGAACAACAAGCAGGAAACTAAATTGATACAAGATTCTTGCTCCTAGCTGAAGCAGCCTTCTGCCTCAGGCCCAGGTCACTTTGGTGGTTGTTTTGAAACAGGAACCAATCTCAATACAACTAGACAAGGTCCTGCAGGTGGAAGCAGGTAATTGGAAGCAGCTGGTGCAGGTGAAAAGTGTGAGATCAGGGGAAGAAACAGTTTTTATTGTCTGATAGGAAAAAAAAATTTTTTTTGATGGTGGAAACAAAGAGTAATAAATACAAGTAATATATACACAGCACATTCCTTTTTATGTAGATGATGTTTCAGAAAGCTTGAAAACATGAAAACACTTATCTGAGTCTTTTAAATGTTTCTGCTGGAAACATCCTTACATTTTGAACGAACTCTACAAAGAAATACTTGGCAAAGTCAAAGCAAACGGCAGCCCATATACCTGTACCTGCCTTATCATGAAATCTAAATGTGTGCAAGCCACAATGGTGCATTTCACAGTCCTTTTATCCAAACTCAGACTTAAAAAGTAATCAGTGTTCGAAAGGGGGAAAAAGTTCTACAGGAAAGAATTGAGTTTACTGGAAAAAAATTTCATAATAAATATATTCAGCATATATTTAAGTATACCTCTATAAATGTGTCCTGCAGAAATTTTGGCAGACATGTTACATTTTATATTAAAACCCTTATGCATTGATATTTATAGGTAAGTTTTTTCATATTGTTGTGACAGTACAGCAATAATGTATTACCTTAGTAATTTTTCGTTGCCTACTCTATCTCACCTTCCGCGATTTTAGCCTTTTATTTTTTTTTTTATTATTATTATTTTTTTTGAGACGGAGTCTCGCTCTGTCGCCCAGGCTGGAGTGCAGTGGCCGGATCTCAGCTCACTGCAAGCTCCGCCTCACGGGTTCACGCCATTCTCCTGGCTCAGCCTCCCGAGTAGCTGGGACTACAGGCGCCCGCCACCTCGCCCGGCTAGTTTTTTTTTTGTATTTTTAGTAGAGACGGGGTTTCACCGTGTTAGCCAGGATGGTCTCGATCTCCTGACCTCGTGATCCACCCGTCTCAGCCTCCCAAAGTGCTGGGATTACAGGCTTGAGCCACCGCGCCCGGCCGATTTTAGCCTTTTATTAAAGCCATGTCTTGAAAGAAGATTGTCTTCAAGTTAGTGTGCCTCTTTTTCTTAAGTTTATATATTGAGTCATTTAATTCTTCTCATTTTGTTAGTGAACAAAGTTTTGTTAGGCAATTAAAAGTCATAGTTTCCTGCCTCTCAGAATTGGCAGTCTCATACAGTAACAAACACTTGTTTTACCTCATTGACTCTTTTGTTTCCTCAAGTGAAAGAGGAATTTGGGTATAATTTAGTTTTAACATCTCTGGACCAATTTAAAAAGGAATGTAACTCAAAATGTATAGTAAGAATAGTGAAATTGTTCAATAGAACTCACTAAAGAAAGGTTTTGGAGATGTTGCAGAAAAATGGTAAGTAGGAAGAAAGCATAAAAGGTTTAGCTGATGAGGTAGGCTTGGAAAGCATAGTAGACATAAAGCAGGTTGCCTGAAGCGTCTTAAGAAGCAGCCGTGGAAGCGAAATTTTAGCATATAAAGCTTCATGATATGTGGGGTCTTGAGCTGAGCTCTGAAGGTTACACAGGTTTCTGACGGTTGAGAGGAAGGGAGAGAACAATATATGAAGTGCGCTGAGCTGGGAGTGTATGAGGTCTGTTTGAGGGAACTTAGAATAAAGTAGTTTGACTGGGAGGGTTCAGAGAAGGGTGATGGGTAATTGAGGAATCTAGGTTATGAAGAGCCTTATGAATGTGGCACAAAGGATTTTGGAATTTATCCACTGGGTTGTGAAAAGATGAAAGTTATAAATGAAGAAGTGATATAATTAAGATTGTCTTCAGAAATTTAACCTAGAAATGGTATCATTGGTGGAGTGGAAAACAAAGACACAAGGGCAGGGAACTATCCCTCATAGAAGGAAAACATCAGTACTGGAAATACTCTGCAGGACTTGGTGACTAATTGGATACAGTGGAGGAAGTTGGTGCCAATTTCAGGATGGTGGAGTCACACTGAATACTGAAAAGGGAAAGAAAATCATCTTTGTTGGAAAATATCATTTAAAAAAAACAATTGTTGAGTTTTGAGATGATGAAACACCATTCATTTTATTAATTGAGCACTGATGATTTGAAGACATATTGGGGAATGACTCCCCCCAAAAAAGGTGCTCTCTGCTCTCTAGAAGCTCATGGGTTAGTGGGAGATATAGTCAAGTTTACACTGTAGGAAAAGGTATACTGTGAAAATGTTAGAGCTACCAATAACATGAAATGAACAAATTGAAGACAGAGGTATCTTGAGGAGCTAAAAGAACTAGTTTGACCTGCACCTAAAAAAATGGATAGGAAGAACATAGATCAATTGGATTCACTCTTCATTTATTTATTTAACAAAAATGTATTGAGCACCTGTTCTACTGTACGTACCATGTTGGACACCACACAGGATGGTAATAAATCACATTCCTTATTAGAGAATATAAAAACTGGCAAGTACAGAGTCTATGCAGCTGGCATGTATTCCCATGTGGAGGGATCAAAGGGGTAAGGATGGGAGACCTTAGTGGAAGATAAGATGCTGATGATAAACTACATGGGGAATGACTGAGAGCCCTAGGTTGTTTTTCTCTAAATAATAGGGATCTTTAAATGTTTGGGGAGAGGGGAGATCTTTATTTTAGATCTGTATTGAAGACATTGTAAATCTATGTTTTTAGAAAGGTAACAAAATACCCATGTTGAAGTATTTGTTTACAGATATATTAGACACTGAGATACATTTTCTATGCTTATCCAAATGTTGGTGTCAGCCAGTCACAGGAGCTGTGGGATTGCTGAGTTTGAGGAAAGGATGGATGTCTGAAATGGAACTATCATAACCAATATTTATTGAGTACTTAACGTTATCCAATCACTGAATTAATTCCTTTAGTCCTCACCCCAACCTGCTAGGTGGATGCCATTATTATATCCTTATGCAGATGAAGATATTGCATTAAGGAGAGTCTAATCAACCTGCCCAAGGTCACACGGCTAGTTAGTGCCATAGGCAGGATTTGAACCCAGGCCAGCAGGCTCCACTACCTCCATATTACCGAGGCAGTACAGACAGAAAGGCCAAGGATAATTAATATCAAAGGACTTGAAGGTTATTGTAGCAAAATTAAATGCTGATAAGAACCAAGCAGACTGTGCAACCGTCAAAGCCAGGAGGTTTATAGAGTGAGAAATACACCTTCTAAAGGAGGCAGTCACAGGAACCTCAGCTATGTCTTGCCATGTGAGAAAATGAACCTAGTAATATGAGACATTATAACTGTCAACAAAACCTAGAAAGTATAGATTGTTATGGCAAATCACTCACTTTTTTTCTTTTTATGGAGACACAGTCTTACTCTCTCACCCAGGCTGGAGTGCAGTGGCGCAATATCAGCTCACTGGCAGCCTTTGCCTCCTGGGTTCAAGCGATTCTTCTGCCTCAGCCTTCCAAGTAGCTGGGACTACAGAAATATACCCCCATGTCCACCTATTTTTATTTATTTATTTATTTATTTAGTAGAGACAGGGTTTCACCATGTTGGTGGTCAGGCTGGTCTGAATTCAAATGATCCGCCCTCCTCAGCATCCCAAAGTGCTGGGATTACAGGCGTGAGCCACTGCGCCCCACCAAATCACCCAATTTTTAAATGTTGATAACTAACTTAAATTCTCATTTTGCACTATATTGTGTAACCCCTTCCTTCCCCCAAACACACACACACACGTGCCACACATGGATGCTTGCTACCCAGATATGGACCTATATTCACCAGCAAGAAGAAAATATGTATACGCATTATATATATATTAGTGCAGCCCCCAATTTTTTGCCATAGACAGAATTAGAGAATTTTCCAGTGTAGTATCAACCTCACTACAGTTTCCAATTTTAGGTGACAATTCATGCTTTCCTTTCTTCCATATTCCTGCAAGCAAAAATAGAAAACTGGATGTATTTTTTCCTTCAGAAAATCAGTGGGTAAAGTGTTTGTTGTGGCCCACACTGTGTCCTGTACTTAGAGAAGTTGGCTGTTTCTATAATACCAGTGAATCTAAATATGACATTCAAAGTCCATTCTCCAAGTGCTCCTAAATATCTACATGCACTATATCATGTAGACTAAATAATGAACTTTACAACAATAACTTTTACTCAGTGTTACCCAGAAAAGCTAAAATATCAGTGATCCAACGTTCTTAAGCTTTGTGAATCATGGTGAGAAACCTCTGTATTTGTGAAGAAGTTTTATAATACTAAAAAACTATAAAGTTGTGCTAGTGCTTCAAAGGGAATAACATCAAAAACTTGTGGAGAAAAGCCAGAGGCTACCATCCCACCTCAAACATGCGCGCGCGCACACACACACACACACACACACACACACACACACACACACACACATACTCTCTCTCTCTCTCTCCTCTCTCTCTCTCTCTCTCTCTCTCAATTGAGAGACCTATCTTGGTAGAATAAAGTCTGGTTCACCAAAAAAGAGGGATAATGAGGCCATTTTTCATTATTTTCCCAGTGGATTTTAAAATAGTTACCTCATAAAATAAATAGTTTAAGTTTCCACATTACTTTTTGCCTTTAATCTGTGCCTGTGATGCAAATAAATGGGTGGAGATTTTTATACTCCCAAAGTTTATGTAGAGGCAAATATATTACAAAACGAACACCGAAACTAAGCATAATTTCTTATTAAAACAGCATCTTACAGAATTAGAATGCTATGGTTGATGGAAGGGAGACACTTTATGAAAAGGAATCTACAAATAGATTTAATTTTATACTCATTGTTCAACTCTTCCCGATCTTGTCTTCTCTAGATTAAGTTTAAATGGGAAACTTTCAGAACTGAACTGAACCTAGCCAAGTATAGAAATATGTATTTCGTATGTGAGCTCCTACGGAAAGGATGCACCAAAACTGTTTTTGATGTGAGTGGAGTAAGGTGTTAAGAGCAGTCGTAAGTTTTATAAAATTAAAAACCCATGTGCTAAAATTAGAAATAGTTTATTGTCCTTAAGAGGCAACTGAATTAACCTAGCTATCTGGCTAATAAACATAAATAGTCCACCTTAGCGAAGCTCTAATTACAGCCTCTGAGCCTTTCGGTGAGTTTACAACTTAAAACATCTGAGTGATTCTGCCTTTTCAAAGTCATGTGAAGTTAGAAAGGCGGCCTAATTAAAACAAATCTTGGATAAACCACTTCATGGAGATAGAAGTTTGATGGTTGGATATATCAAAAATTGTTACCAGATGTTGTTCAGAGGCCTTAACAGTTTAAAGATCATGAGGGCTTTTTTTTACCAAAGCAAAAATATTCTAATTGAAGTTGTCAGCAGGAGTGAGACTAATATGCCTGTATTTGATTAAATAATAGTTTATTTAACATTCAGTGTGGCCCAAAATTGGCCAAGACAAAAGTCAGAAAACATTTTAGCCAGAAGACTTCAAAAGAAAAATGCAACAAAATGACAGTACTATCTAGGTAACTTTCAGGCACTGTGGTTTGATAATGTCAGTTTTTATCCTGCTTCCCATTCTTCATATGTCTTACAGTATATACTCTGCAAATGCCTTCGAATCTTTATTCTCTCATGTATTTTGTATTTTATAAAAAGAAAGGAGAGCAACACAAACTTATTATAAGACTTATTGCTGAAACCTTGGCAAGGAAACACCAGGACATTTTCCATTATAGAAACGTAAACATCTATATTTTTAGGAGTTAGATATTTTACAGAGGCTGCTGTCCTTTCACTGGGATGTGAGGATATTAGCTGTATCAAAAAGAAGAATGTAAGACCCACATGGTCCTGTTACGACTTACAGGCACCTTTTCCTGATGACATGAGAGGAGCACATAACTACTTCCTTCCCATTCAATGTACAGCTGTGTGTGCTGCTCTCGGATGAAATGCAAGAATTCCCTTTGAAGAACACAGAGGCTTGTCTCAGCCAGTCTTCCTATTGGCGTGAGCCTCTCTCTCCTTACGTTTTCTGCTTCTCAGGCATGCACCTAGCTATTAACTCCCGAATGATGTGGCAATACCGTGGTTCTTCCAGAATAAGTTTTTCAGACTTTTCTTGGACTTGGTGTACATAAACATTTAAGAAATCGCCCACATAGATGACTAGGAAATAAATGCATTTTTAAAAAGGGATTTTCGACATTGTGACCAATTCCCAAGCTAGCGTTTGCTTTCCATAGTACACAGAGGTCTGGATTTTTAAACTAAATTGCAGCATACTCTGTGGCAATTATGAGAGGACAACTGCACTAGAGGGCCATTAATCATTTAAACATTCAAATAAAACTAAATGTTTCTTTTTAGATCTAAAGTGCAGCCCATAACACAATTGAAATAACATTAATAGGAGAAGGGAACGAAAAGACAGAAAACAGCTGTTGCTCTCTCTGCAATGTGCCATGGGCTCTAATCAGAGAGTGAGACACTGTGTACAGTAAGGGAGAGGATTCTTGTTGATTCAGTTCATTTTCTACCATCCTGAGCTTTCTCGGTTTAAAGGAAGTTAGGGTGATGTTCTTGCATGTCATAACACTACATTTCTGGATATTCAGCAGAAGGGACAGACGGCTGGAAGGTTTAGTTTTACAGCTGTTGCAGAACAGTATTTAAAAGTTGCTTGTTAGCTGCAAAGTGCTAATAATAACGTAAACAGGGTACAAAATGTCCCCTGTGGCTAATGAGGAAAAACTGTGCTCTTTAAATATAACTTTTTCACTATTAAAATAAATTTTAGTTTTACCAGTGATTTACTTTAAAAATAAACTTTGTAAAAATCTGAAGAACATTACATAGTTAACCACGTTTGTCCTAGAGGATAGTATGGAAAATAACTTACAGCCCAGTTGAAAAACTAATGACTTCATAATGACTTTGCTTTATTTGTCTTTGCCATGTCAACAGTTCAATGTCTGTCCGTGTAATCCTCTTTTAAATCCCTTGACTTTCTAACATGATTTTTATTTCCATGTCAATTTCACAAGTTCTAATTGTTGTCCTTTTAACATCACTGTAAACCGCAGTGCAGAGATCATACCGCCCCTCTTCTAAAGCAGGTGTAAATAAATGAAAGAAAGAATCAATTAACTTATTCTAGTCAAAAAATAATCCCAGGTAGGACCACACTAGAGTGTGGGTCTCTAAACTCCCAGCCCTCCTGCACTTCTCACTGTGCTATGCCAGGAAATGAAAATCACAGCAAATCACTGTCGTGTAAGAATTACTGCCCCTACCCCGTGTCCCAGGGATAGAACAGGTGAGTAGCCTCCACGCTGGTTTGTAGGAAAATGCATGCCTGAAGCCAGCAAGGTCCTTGTCATCTATGCTCCTCAGGTGCTTTATTTTCACAGCCTATCAAAAGGAATAAATCTAATGCTTGCTTTACCGTGAATTTACAATTTTCCTTAGAATTTCAGTGTATAATGACTGGAACTTGGGCAGTCTGTAAATGATAAATGGAAAAAGAATGAAACAAAGCAGAAAAGGGAATGGAAGAGGGGAGGGAGAGGGAGAAGGAAGGCAGGAGGGGCAGGGAGAGGGAGGGAGGCAGAAAATGTAAATCTCACAGCCAATGAGGTTACTATAGACCCTCTGGAGAAAGATGAATTATTCTTTAAATCCTAGGTCTAGAAGAGACATTAGAGATCATTTGTTGTTTATGCTCTCTGATTTCCCCCTCCCTGTATATAAATATATAAAGAAAGAAGGAGAAAACTATGTTACTGAACACCAACCATGTGACTGGCAGAGTTGGAGGCATTGTATGTGCATCATATTCGTGAGCCTTCATCATGATTGACCACTTGGTCTTCCTTTATTTTCCTCTGAAGCAGAACCTAGAAAATGACTTTATTAGAGCACCTATCAGGTCTTTGCTTATGTGGCTTCCCTGATAATTGCTGAGCAACTTGAGACCTTTGGTCATGTCTTTTACCATTGTGTGCCTAGTTATGCCTTTTATAGGTAGAGCATCCAACATGGTGCTGGGCACAGGGCAGATGCTCAATGAATGGCATTTAAAATGAATGACTGAATGAATACATGAATTACAGGTAAATATCACAGGGTTGTCTCATTTAGTGTGCCATGGCCTTGGTGCTTATGCAGTCCTGTGCCTGTAAAACTACATGGTACTAAGTTTACATGCTTTAGGGAGTAAGTGAACCTTGCAGTTTCCTATTTTTTTTTTTTTTAACGTGACTCTTGTGTATGTTTTGATTATATTGACTTGCTTTCATTTAGATGTAGAAAAAAATGTCATGTGTTGGTATTTTAGCCTTAATAACCTCATAAAACATATGAAATTCGCTTGCTAGATTGTAAGGTGCCTTTGGTTTATAGAGGAAAGTAAAACTCCTGGCTTTTCTTTCCTGGAGAAAGAATATAGAAAGTAGTCTCATGATCTCCATGACTCCGACCTGTGTGCCAGAAAAACCAAAACAGGAGTACACCAGCTCCTTAAGGATGTGAAGACAGCAAGAGTTGACATCAATAGTAAATGTAATATTTACAATAAATATGAGATAGGGCTAGACATAGTACTGGAAATGGTACATTCCCCCACCCCCCAATCCTATTTAGCTACTTCATATAAAAGATGGCAAAAACTTCCTTTTTGTTCATGTAGACATTCAGCCTTTCTAGAAGACAAGGATGACACTTTTGTCAGTTATTTATTTTTTGACATATGTGCCAGTGGGAACAATTATTAGCCCATTAAATACTTTTTGATATTTGACCCAGGATAGTAAATATATGCATTCAGAAAAGAATCCAATGCTACCTTTGTCATCATTGTGACAACTGAAGAGCTCTAGTGGCCTTTCAAGTACAGATAAACTTTCAGGAGGATTCTCATATGAGCTGGCCACAAGGGCTTTTATTGTGAACCTTCCAGCGTATCCTGTATGTTCATTGTGAACTAAGGAAATGGCAGTGATGGCATCTCAAATAGTGGACCATGGCACCTGTCATGGGGGTATCCCTGCTTTTTGTGCCCATAAAGTTTTGCCAAGTTCTTCTAAACAGACTCTTCAGCAGTCTAGTGACCATTATACTACTTCCTCATAGTGTGGCTTTTGTAAAAAAATAAAAGAAAATGTCCTGGATTGATTTTGTCAAAACAGTTACATGAGAAGTGTAGATAATGAAGGACTCTTTCAGGGATTATTCAAACCAAAGTAAATACTAGACGGCACGGATGGACTCCTCAAATGTGGTCAGCAGTACTGTCCGATGCTCTGCTTAGAAAAGACTCCTCTTTTGGGCAGACAACTTGTAGAAAATTGAAAAAAATATGTATACGTTTGTATCTGTGAAATGTATTTATTTTGTTTGCTTATTTTAACTGCTTTACTTCTGGTACCGTTCCTTTATTTTCTCTTAAGAACCTACACCCCTTCATTTTTATTTCATCTAGTTCAAGTGAAGCTGATTTTAACCTAGATTCAGAGCCAGATTGTGTGCCTTACATTGTTACTCAAACTTGGAGCTTACTAGAAATGCCAGATTTCAGATCCTATCCCAGACCAATAAGTAAAAATCTGTATTTTGATGAGATCCCAGGGTACTTTGTAACACAGATTAGAGTTTGAGAAACTTAGCCAAGTGCAGTGGTACACGCCCGTAGTCCAACTACTCGGGAAGCTGAGGCAGGAGGATCTCTTGAGACCAGGAGTTCAAGGCTAGCCTGGGCAGCACAGCAAGACTCTTGCCTCTAAAATAATAATAATAATAATAATAATAATGTTTTAGAAACTGCTGTACACCAGAGCCAATGTGGGAATTCTATTCACCTGGCCATGGTGGGACAGGGACATGACCCAAGTTTGCCCAACAAGGCCCTATTTGAGGACATTGGTTTGACCTCTCAAGAAAGTGCACTTAGTATTTTCCATCTGACTTGTTCAAAAGAGCATAAGATGCTAGATATGCGGCCATTTTACCATCCAGGCCTGTCTGACTGAGACTGGGGTCTGTGTAGAGGAAGCATATTCCAGAGGAAGAAAAATGGTGCTCTCAGGGTATCACTTGAATCCTGGCCAAAATAGGCCTAAAATCAGAGTTTTTCCCAGATTTTTAGTTGCATGAGTCAGAAGATTTCCTTCCTAGTCATACAATTTGAGTTGTATTTTCTGCCACAAACAACTGAAGAAAAATAAAAGATTTATGAGTAATGATTAAAGGCTCATTTGAGTCTCACCACCTATTTGCATGGGCTCCTTAGCTGAATGTGTGTGTCTCTCTCTCTGTGTGTATGTGTGTGTGTGTGTGTGTGTGTGTGTGTGTGTGATTTCTCATTTGTCATTTGTTGTAGCATTTAGAAGTATAAGAATCATAAAAATCCTAGGATTGAGACATGTCTGCTTTCTTGCATCGTTCTCTTAATTGCTTCATGTATATTTACCTTACTTCCCCTCAAAATTATAAACACTTCAAAGGCACTGGACTTTTCTTCCATGAGGCGATAATTTAAAGTAATAAGACGTTTATAAATAAACATACCAGAACTTATATCAAGTGAGTGTAGATTTTCAAAACCACCACCTGAGGAAGCTGCTAATTTATTCTGGTTTTGCTGACTTTGGAAAGAACATTGTAGTAACTCTCTAGAATAATGATCAGCACTAGTTTCTAAGCCATGAGATCACACCAGTGCTTTGTTAGTTACCTCTGATTTTTACTCAAAGTGACACTACAGGGAATCATATTGAACCCAGTCAGATCACTTCAATTCCTATGAACCAGCCCCCGCTGAGTCCCCTGTGGATCCTGCCAGCCCCGAGTACCCCACCTCTTCCCTGAGCATCTCGTGGGAACTGCTGCCATCCAGCAGTAAAGGGATAGCATGTGCCTCATGGGGAATCTTTAGAATTCTCTTCCTTCACTGCAGCCAGCACTGGTTCTGATTTCGATCAGTCACTGCCCATGCCATATTAACGGTTATGTATTTCAGTATCACCCTTGGGTGCTACCAAGGTTGTTCTGCCACCTTATTCATCAATATTACTCTGATTAAGTTTGCCTCTTTCGAGAAATGAGATTGACATCCAGGAAAGTAGAACTTCTTTTACTGTGAGAACTTCAGTAGCTAGCTAGCTAGCTAGCTCAATAAATTGATTGATGGAGAATATAATAAACATTCTTAATATAAACCACTGAGAAGCTTTAGAAGTAGAAATGTAAGTATAAACTCAGAGGCTTTGTCATCTTTGTTTAATAGAAACTGATTAGCACTTGTATTAAAAGGTGTTAATAGATCAATAATTTATAATAAATAAGTTCATGTTTCTTATGTTCTTCGATGTGTTATAGTGATGAAAGGTTTGGAATTTTGTGAGAAGCAGACTCTTTTCCTAAGAGAGAACAGGAGGCAGAGTTTATAAGTAAGGTAGTAAATTCCTAAAGGATAAAACTCTTCCTTATTGATTAAATATCAGGTATTTGGGTTATAAGTTTATTCCTTTCCTGTCTGCTACCTTTACAAGCCAAGAAAATTTCAACAGGTTATAAGCATTCAGAGAAATAAAGGGACAGAGAATGCTGTGCATTTGTTGCTACGGAAAATCTAAATCAACTTAGTAGGCAGCTAAAAGAAACCAATGTTTCTGGCTAGGGCTAAAATGCATTTTAACTGTAATTCCAAGGACAAATCACACCAATATCGCCAAGTTAAAAATTACTGTTTCTCTAATAAAAAAGGAATTCCAATTATTTAAACCATGAGCTAAATTATATTTTCTGAATATTGATTTTAATCAATTTTATGAACCTTAAGTGATGAAGATAACTTTTTACAAAATGTAAGGATATTGCTGTTGTTACAGTAATTTGGTGTAAATGATTCTGTTAGACTATTAAAGTAAAACCTCTTTGCTAATATTCAGGGATTATATTACAATAACATATTACATAGCAAAATAAAGTTAATAGCATGGATCAACTTGCAGAAGTCTCTGTTTTAAATGAATATTGTTTTCAGAATGTATTTGTTTTGAAATATGAATTTCAGATCTATAAATATAAGGTCAAGTATTTTAATAATTGTTATTATATCTTAGACTACCAACAGATGTTGCATTCTATGTAAAAAGATTTGCCTAATTTTTGTATTAAGTCAAACCATTTGTAATCACCTGTGTAAAATACATGTTTATGTATATACATACACACAAAGGTAAGTCTGAATATATGTCCCCGGGCTTAATTATCATGCTGTGTATGGACCTTTTGCATATTCACTTCTTAACAGCAGTAGAAAACTTAGTGTGATACAATAATCATTTTTAAATAATCCTAAATCTACTCAGGGTGAAAAGATTCTGAGAGCAGGCGCTTTAAACAGCTGCCCTGAGCAAAATAGACACTGCTTTCTTTTAACGCTGAAAAGGAGAAAGGTAACAATTATCCCAGAGACACTGGAAGCAAAGTTGTCTGATTTTTCCCCGGCAAATGCCTCCACGTCTTGTAAAAAGAACAGTGTATTTGAGATGTTGGAAAATGGTGGACCCATCAGAAGCAGTAATCAGATAAACAGATAATTAATGTATTAAGAGTGTAATTGAAATTAACAATAGCTTTCATATGTACGTTTAATACTGTGCTACAATTTATTGCTTGCTGAAGTACTTTCTTGCATTATAAGTCAAGAAGCCTTGTGGAGCCAAAGTAGAATAATAACAATTAAACATAACTACGTCTACAAGATTAAACTTGATACTGAATTGAGTAGGGGTAGAAATCATGACTTAAACATTTGTTTTCTCCCTTTGTACTTCATTTATAAAAATTCAGTACTGCTTTTACCATGAAGAGAGAATTCTGAATAAAACCATAATTCAGATTAAATCAAACTAAATATGATTTAGCTGCAATACTAAATACTATCTATTTATAGTTTTAGGATATATTAAAATTCCCACTATGCCTGCAAGTTTTCGTGTTCTGTAAGAAACTTAGAGAATTTTTCCCTTGAAATTGACTATCTTAACCCTAATTTATATTTTTTTTCAAAAGTAAAAACCTGGAAAGGGCCTTACTAACCAGGCTGAACATTTTGTAGTTTCCAATGGGTATATAATGGCATCCACTCTGTGATTGGGAGTTTAAAAATCAGAACACTCAAATGTTCTGATCCCCGTTGCTTTCCCATTTGAATAATCATACCTCTTTATATTAACAAACGTTATGGTGATATTTTCAAATGCTTTCTGTATCACTTCTTAACTGGTCACAAATGTTTGTAATACTTGAGTGTCTTCTCTGAGTTTCAAAATGACTTGCTCAGATAGGAACTCACATTATTTTTCCATTTCTGATTCCTCCCTTCCCCCACTGTTTCCAAAAAATACACGTGCATTAGTAAATTCCGCCTATTTTCATCATTAAGAAAAAAAAAAAGTCAAGTTCAAGAAAGAATAGCACAGCTGTTCACAATGTCATGTCTTATAAAACAAATCTATTAGGAAGGTCAAATCCTGAAAGAGGTCAAGTTAATGAGATAAGTGGAGTAATTTGGTCATTTTCTGAAATTTGTAAACTTACACAAATCTATTTTTTTTATCCTGCACTAGATTTTTATCCTGCACTAGATTGACTAATTAAGCCTCTGCTAATGGTGGTTTTCTACTTCTTTAAAAGTTATTATTTTTATATATTAGGCACACTTTTCTGTACCTACATTTTTTTAATGTGAATTGAGTTCAATGTTAGTTTGATACTAATCAGTCCATTCTGTTTATTTTTTAATTACTGCTTTCATTTGGAATGCACTTAAAAAATAAATTTTAAAAATGCAAATATAAGTAAAAATTATATGTCTATATTCACCCATACATGTCGTGTATGTGTGTATATGTACACAAGTTAATTAAACAAAATTGTGGACTTTTATATAAAATTATAGATCAAATAAATCATAGACAATTGGTGGAAAGAGGATGACCTACATCAGATCTAGCCACTTAACATTTCCTTCAGAGAGTATAAACATTTTGGAGCGTGTAGTATCTGCACGTGTTTTTAAAATTATGCATAAATTAATTCTTTGTTAAATCCTACTGCTGGTTCCTTAAGTTTCATTAATTTACTGATTCTGCCATTATATTTTTATAATTATTTTATTCCCAAAATTTTTATCTCTTAAGTCAGCTATAACTCCTTATCTTGGGAGAGAAGTATGACTTCCATCTTTTTCAAGTTGACATTTTAAAAGATAAGAGCATTAGCACCTGAAATTTTTAAATATATTAAACTAGAGGACCTTGAAGCTACTTTTTTTGAAAAGGTAATGAATATATGTGTATATGCTTATACATATTATAAATGTATGTTTGTGTGTGTATTTAGCTATAAATGCATGCATATATATTTATAAAGTAGCCAATTTTAGTCAAATTCCAAATGGAATAAAATGTATGGATATAAATGTGCAACTACCACCCAAAATTTATTCAAAATTAGCAGTTTCTGTGTCTGGGTCTGTTTAAACCTAAGTGAGTCCATTTTTTTTATAATCGAGGACTCAAATATCTATTTTTCTATTTTGTGTATGTAATCTGTGTGGCCTCACTATATGAAAGAAGAAAACGACCTGCAGCTAGACATGAGTAATAAAACATGCATGAGGGAATGTGATCTACAAAGTGTTCCTTTATGTTCTAGAAAGGACCCTGACTCCTTCCTCAAATTTCAACTTAGTTTTTGTGTTCGAAATATGTATCTTTAAAATGGAGGAAGTCACCACCAGAGTTATGTAATGTAATCCTTAAAGGTCTTTTAGAATGCAGTCAAAAGGAGAGCATAGGAAAGAAAGACAGGAGACATGTATTCATATATTTTTAAATGTGTAATTGATGTAATCAACTCTTTAAAAGACAGTTTCTTATATAAGGGAATTTTAGGGTCACCATTAATACATTTTTTCATGTTGTAAAAATAAATAGGAGGCCCTTTGTATAAGTTTTATGCATATGCACATTAACGTAGATATTGAGTTATATACTTGTATATAAGTTCCAAAAGTGTATTGTTTTCAATATCTTCTAAAATCTAATATCTATTGAATTATTCAATCTCTTCTGAAATTAAGAGAGAAAGGAGAAATTTAATGATCTCTGAATGCCTCATATATGTCAAGCATGACGTTCCATAGTCTCACAGACATAATTATGTTTATGTTAATTGAGTATGTATGTGAATTGAGAGAACTCCAACATAGTAATAAAAATAAATTGGCAATAAAAATTAATCATAAGTTATCAATGTCTTATTTTCCTCCTACTGAAGTAAATAATTATTAGCCTGACATTTACAGCACTTTCCTAGGTACTCTATTGCTTCATTTTTCAAAATTACCGTATAACCAATTATATTTGTTCTCAACTATGTAAGAAACTCGTGAAATTTCTTGACATTGTTGGCGTTTTAGTCCCACTTCTAAAAATATATTGCTTTAATGAAAATAAAGACAACTAGTGACATCTCACTCCATGGTAGTGCTGAAAATGATTCCATTTATTCATTTATGTGAGTGTATGTATATATATGTTTGTATGCACATGTATATACATAACCAACGTATGCCATATCTATACATTTTGCAAATTGCTCATAAGCTCAGACAAACAGGGACTGTTCCTTTCCTCTCCTCTCCTGGGCCTAAACATGGCCCAGAATTTATTAGTTTTCTTTTGCATTTCACAAAAGTGAAACTGTTTTCAATCTAAGTTCTAGTTTCTGTAACAATGGTTGTCCTTCATATTTCATGAATAAAGGTATGCTTAAAGCATAATGCTTGTATGTGTACACACACGCACACACACACACACACTCCAAAGCGGCTGCAGCATCTCTTCTGTTAGAGGTCAATTCAATTAAGCTATCACTAATTAAATGCCCACTGTATGCAATGCACTGATAGTATAAAGATTAAAGGAAAAAGTAGGTCCTTCTTCAAGAACCTCCTTTCCCCTGTGTGACTTGCACATGTAAATAATTGGAATCCAGCAGTCTGTCTCCTATACCTATGCTGAGAAAGTAGAACTATTTTATGATTTCAGACAATTCAATATAGGAAAAACCAAGGCAAACTAACATTCGAATGCTCCAAGAGTTAAGTTTGTACATTGTCACAAAGTTCCTCTTATGATGAAGACTAGTTTTGATATATTTGGGGTAAATTTGTAAATGTGAATTAGCAAAAGATAAGTCACAACTAAGCATTTTTGTTTGCTTTTCATTTTTTGTATGTGTTTTAAATTTCAGCTACACTATGAATCCTTTTTCAAAATATTTTTAAGAGCTTAATAATTTTTTTCTTTTCTTTTAAAAAAATCTGTATTACTTAACCATAGGGAGAAATGACATTTCTTTAACACAGATGACTTTAAACAATAATTATGGGTAATTTCTTGCTATAATTTATTTACATCTTTTGCCGAGATTGTGTGACAAATTCAATGTGTTCATCTAGAGGAAAAATAATGCCAACAGAAAAAGAATATAAACATGAGACAGGGGAAAATAAAGTTGTTGAAAAGTTAGTGTTGTATTTTCAGAGCCCTTCTCATGAAATAAAATCTCACTCACCAGGAGTTTTGTGTCTCAAGTTGGGCCGCCAGGTCTCAGTTTTGGTTTCCTGATATTCTGCTCGATGTACAAAATGTCAAAGTGAGAAACAGCTTTAACTGTTCCTTTTGGTACGGATGACTGAGGGGCAGCCTCCAGGATGCTTGATGCGATGAGGTAGTTCTTACTTTGGTATGCGATACAGTGTGATTAATAAACTCCAGATCACAGAGAGAGCCGGGTGCGAGTAAGGCTAATATGAGTGCAGTTTCCTACCCAAGACAATGTATTACCTTGAGCTAATCTGGTGGTACTGAAGAGAGAATTTATACATATATATATATACACACACACATAACAAAGACAATCACTGCTTTCTTCTTGAGCAGCTGCAGCCTGTCCCACTAATGGACGTGCAAAAGCAAAAACTGGCAGCATAAGGTATGTGTTCGTTTTTACAGATGGTACTGCAGACAAGTTGGTAATTGAAAAGGAAGTCGTGTACGTGAGCTATTTGACGGGGCAGGGAGTAGGGACAGCCTATTACAGGACTTCCCTATGTAATTGACTGGGTGAGTTATTGAAGTAGTTTTCCTGTGAAAGATTTCAGTTATTACAAAATTACATCATTATTAAGGAAATTCATAATTCCACGTTGTCTTTTAAAAATCATGTTATTAAAACTTTAGAAATCAACTCAGTTTTCCCTGTCTGCACAGTACCTCTATCATGAAATTATCTGCTCGTGGTCGTTTTCACCAGTAGTGGTCACAGAGCTCTTATTTAAAGGCACATCTTTCGTTTGAATAATGACATAACATTAGGTGCTTATTTTAATCATTGGAGAGGTGTCCGTAAATACCTATGATTTTATGTGTCCTGAGGACATACAAAATTGAATTAAATGAGAGAGAATATTTGTAATGGTTTATAGTTTCAAAAATAAATGAAATTCAGGTTCATTTGTTTTTAGTCTCCCACCACCTCACTCCCCGTGTTTCTGAAAGTCAGAGAGAATGGCATGTTCCCAGAGGTATTCCCGAGAGAGTCTGTGAAGTATTTAATCCAAATTGCGTATTTGGCATCAGGGTCGTTTTGTGGACACATTCATAGTTTATTATTAACTCTTTTAACTGTTTTGAACCTCTGTATATTTAACTCATGTATTCCCATATGTTTTTGTTGTTTATATTAAAATAAGCAGTGGTTGCCATCTTTCTGCTGAGCAGGCTAAAGCCTGTGTTTTAACATCTGACTTGTACTGAATTCTTTCAATTGGATAGCCTATAAAAACTGTTTAGAATTAGGAGTATTTTTGTCATTACTGTTCTGTGATGAAATGCAAAAGTACGTCACATATGAAGAGTATAATAGTAAACTTCATAGATGAAGAACATGAAGTTTTATATATAATATTGGCAGAGTTTTTAAGCAGACATTATTTAAAATATTTTTATATTATCTGATTCTTGAGGAATTTGGTAGAATAACCTCATCTCTCAGAATTGCCAGTAATGTATCTTGAATAAAAATGATACCAAATATCACAAAAGGTCTCTGCCTTGGAACATACACATATATAAAAGAAATCTAGTAAATTGGTACCTGAACATGTGTGTTTACAGAGCATGTCAAAACCCCAGCACCATTTTTCTTGCCCCAACTCTAGCCAAGTCTTCTGCAAAAGCAAACAGAGACTTTCATCCGCAGCTAACCTCCCATGTAGCAGGCGCTATGAGAAGCTAAGTCAGTGGTGTCACCAACTTCTGCTTTTAAGCAGCGGCCTGTTTCACATACTTTTTTTATTTTTTTGACACAGCAGGATCAAAACACATGTACTGCATCCCTCCCCCTTCCCCAACACTGCCCCCCCCATCAGCCAAGTGCTCTGTTCCTCTGGCTATGACTGTGTCGACCTCAAAACAGCTCGTTGCCATATCTGATGAAGGATGACTCATTTCTTTCTGGTACCTCAAAACTTGCATAATTTCAATCAGCTGTTATTGGGTGGTTTGAAGAGATAAGGGTTCTTTAAGGCCAGGATATTTTGAAATATTTTTGGTAAAAAATTCCCCAATCTCCTCTTTACTAATAAGGGCTGAAACATGGTTCACTGTGGCTTTCAAGTGAAGACAACCTGGGTTTGTATCTTACCTCTACTATTCAGCAATTGCAAATTGCTTCTAAGCCTCAGTTTTCTCATCTATAAAGTGGAGGGAATAATAATAATGATGATAACAATACTTGACTCTTAGGATCATTGTGATGATATCAGATAATGAGACGAGTCCTATCGTATGTTATCCTGCAAACACATGTACAATGATGATTATTTAAAAAGGGACAAAGTTAGTCAAACAAGAGGATTCTATTAAATAATTGATTCAAAAATTCTTTTTTATTGATTAATTTTCTATTTATCTATTTTAGAGATAGCATCTCACTCTGTTGCCCAGGCTGGAGTACAGTGACATGATTATAGCTCACTGCAGTCTCGAACCCCTCGACTCAAGGCATCCTCCCGCCTCAGCCTCCAGATTAGCTCAGATTATAGATGCATGCCACCACACCAACTAATTTTTTTTTAACTTTTTGTAGAGATAGGTTCTTGCTGTGTTGCCTTGGTTGATCTCAAGCTCCTAGCCTCAAGCAATCCTCCCACCTTGGCCTCCCAAAGCACTGGGATTACAGGCATGAGCTACCACGCCTGACCAAAAATGCTTTTTAGAATATGATCCTGTCTTATTGCCTAGACTTAGAGACCAGAATGTGTTTTTTGATGCTGGATAAGTCAAAGAACTATTGTCAGTTTCATACTTCACCAATAAAAGGAGAGTAATAATAACTAGTAATTCACTGTAAATCTAAATTGGGATAAATATGTGTTAGGAGTTCTTAATCTTGGGATCTGGTTCCGTCAGCACTCAAATCCACAGGAAATCTTTGGATACATTTTGTGAGGGACATGCTTTTGACCATGTTAAAGTTATTTGGAAAATATTTTACACTTTATTTTTTCTGGGGAGTGTCATAAATTTCACCAAAAGATTGTATGATCCCCAAGAGTGTGAGAAACCATCAAGGAGTGACTGAAGTGTATATAGCTGCCTCAAGGGTGACAACACTTCATAAACCAGTTATTGTGTTAGGTACTATGAAGAGAATTATTATTATTTTTTTCTGTTTCTTTCAAAATAACCATTATATATTATAAATTTTAAAATATATCATTACATATTATAAATTATAATATGTCATTATATATTATAAAGGCAGCCCTAGAAAGGTGTAATACATGAAATATTAATAACTGTATTTGACTCTCTAATTAAATGCCTAGAAGCTGAGACTTTTGGACCTTAGGACTTTTCTAGAAAGGTCTTCATCACTGATATTTTTGTGATATTTTTATTTTTAGAATGTGAACCTATCCCAGAATAAATCTGCTTATTAAATATATTATATAAATAAAATATGCAACAGATTTATTAAAAGAATCAACTCTTGTGCTGACACACTGAAGTTTAAGAGGTGCTAAAATTGTTTAACTGTGCCTCCGAACGGCCTTTTACTATATTTTTTCCTTCCAGTGTCAGATTTTGGCACTGGCATAGAAGAACGTCCCTGTAGAGCTACTTTCCAACCATTGTTGTAGCTGAAGGAAGGGTGAAAACAGATACGTGATGGCAAAAATAGAAGCACTGAGAGACTTGAGTAGTTCTTTTAACAATAATGACTTTCACGTGGAATGAAAAAAAGACAGTGCAGACATAAATTTTCAACCATATTTTTAGCTGTCCAAATGCGTACTTGCTGTAAAGGCAGAACATTATTACAGAAACAGCATGGTAAGAACTCCAAAAATCTGGGTTTTTCCAATTCTGATTCTATTATGTAATTTCATTATGACATAGGGTGTTTTGTTTGCTCCTTTACCAAATATGGGGTTAGTTACCAAATATGGGGTTAAAGAAGGGAGATGGGGTCCTCAGACCTGTGTAATAGGTTTTATATCTGTGTGATAAATTTCTAAAACCTTGAGATGTAAAGAATCTGTATGAGTAAAGAGTGGGATATACCTGGGGAAATGGTGATTTTCGGCTGTGTCACTCCTAGAATCACCAGTTACATCTCAGAAGAGATGGAGCTAATGTGTTTAGCACAGTAGCATTACCTGATATATTGGGTAGCTCCCTATGTGGCGACGTTGTCAGTGGGATAAGTCTTAGATGTATTCATATCTCAATGCAAGGTATGATTACTACAGTATGTATTGCCTCATGTCCTGGAACAAAAACTGTTCTATTGCTCTTAGCCAGAGATGCCAGTTTAGTTTACACTGGTCTCCATTATCATTGCTGATGTGTTGAGGAAGTGAATTTAATAAGCAGGGTAAACAGGTTTTGTTTCCAAGCTCTATGGTGATTATAATATGGGTGCTTGGCTGAACCTGATAGAGTCCCTTCAGTTTTTTGGCAAGAAATCTAAGGGCAAAGAGGACTGTTTTAAAGCAGGCAGAGACATGCTGTACAGCCCATTTCAATGGATTCTTCACAATTTTATTTGAAACAAAAGTTGGCCAGGATATTGGTAAACTATTGCTTTCTGTTGGCAGAGTGCTTTCCCTGCTCTTGTCCAATTGTTGGCCAGCCTGTGCTCCTGGTAAGAGTCTGGCTGTTCATCTAAAGGTGTTTATTGCAAACTATCATCTATTTTTAAGTTGTTTTAGCCCCTGAATTCAGTATATTCCATAGGATCTACTGATGTGTAGTCAACAGCTGGTTAATTCTGTTTTGGAGGGGAAGAGGGCAGGGACATGGCCTTCGATGTCTCCTAGTGGTGAATGATAGAGATAAGAACTAAAATAATATTCAACACTTATTGAATTATTGAATATCAACAATTACTGAATATCACCTACATATGTGACAGTCATGAACACATATACTCATGTCAACTCTATTGGTTGCTAATAGAACAATGTGATTGATAGAACATTATGACTAATGAGAAAATAAGCAAGTATTAATTTGTTTCTGAAATGACTTAAACTATTACACATTTTTGCAAAGGAGCACAGGAAGTAACCGCTCTGATTATTAGGTAACTTTTAGCCTTTAAATGAGATTTACGAAGGGGAAATGCTTTGGTATCTTCAGAAAAGTTTCCACGTAATTCACATGATTTCAACTGTCAATGTTCATGAACAATTTCTGTTTGTGTTACTTTAGCTCTATACTTAGTATGTTTTTAGAAGATTCCACTGGAAAATCTGCAAGATTACAGACCATGTTTGTCTTATGCTGTGGCCCTGGCTTGTAGCACAGTGCCAGGCACATGGTGGACATGCAATAATTACTCCCAGAACTTAACTGAATTAATTTACCACTGAGATTGTATTACTGTGAAATCATACCAGAAGCTTTGCTCATAACCATCTATGCATTTCGCTAACATGAACATTGCAAAGAATTTTTGATATAATTAAATAAACACAAATTTTTTAAAGAGTTAAAAATATTTGAGGTACATTCATACTAACATTATATGAATCAAATTTCAAATTGATTCGGTTTAAAATGGCTAAGATATAAAACCATAAAAAGTATGAGTAAATATTCTGCCTATCAAGGCTTGTTATGTAATTACATGGTTTCAGTTTGGTTCTTATTCATAGAAAATTATTGTAAAAGATAATTTCTTCACAAATTCCTTCACCAATGGAAACTTTTAATATCTTGAAGATGAATATCCGTGTCTGTAAATGTTAAGCCACTTTAATAAATCATTCAATCAAATTTACTTCAGATGAAATCAGTTCTTTTTCAAAATTTGGAGATTTGGAAACCTTAAAATTTTTATATTTGGCTGGTCTTCAAATAATAAAATAAAATCAGGAATAAAAACAGCTGAACCAATTTAAAATTTAATAAAAAATGTCTTAAGTCATATCTGGGTTTCCTAACATGTATGCCAAGGCTCAGCTATTTATCAATGATACAGAGCTGACTGAAGATTTAAGTCTCCGAAAAGCAAAACTTGAATTGGAAACTTAGAGAAAATTTCAACTATTGTAACCCTTGTGTTGGTGTTAGCCGTGAACCTAAAGACAAAAGGTGTTGTGTTTTGTTTGTTTTAAATATTTAGTCATTATACTTATTGGTTTACTCTAAAGGGGAGGGAAAAATTACATTGGATTTAAAGTGTATTCGTATTAAAAGATAGGTAGGTCATTTTCTATTTCTATTTGATGATTTTTCAGATCCATCACCTACATTACTGTTGTGAAAATCAGTGTTGTGGCTATAATATTTGAAATACCGAAAGGGATCAAGGGCTCAAAAGACATGCAAATTATCACTGAAAAGCATTTGCCAGGCAATCACTAGCTTCGAAACTCCTTGCAGTTAACTGTTCGTACCATTATTCATCCTTTTTCACATAGGAAATTACCAGCCAACGGAAATGGCCTGGAGACAACACAAATGCAACCTGAATTTTACTGGTCAAAGCATTAAAAGAAAAGCAAACAATCATTTTCTCGAATTGCTGATTCCAGAATTTTTTCTGTAGAAATTTTGAGTTGAGCTGGCTGATGTAAATTTGGGTTTTCAGCCAATCCTCCTTCACTCTTGCCCTCCATTGAAGCCACGTAGATGTGGAAGGTGAACTTAGAGCAGTTTAGGGGCAGAGATTGCCACTACTCTATGTGACTTTATATGTGTGAGTGGGCAGTCTTCCCTCAGTCTGCGAGGAGAGTACGATTTGTGCTATATATGCCCCTCAGGAATGCCAATTGGTGTTATCGGCTAGCTACTTATTCCTACCTGTTTTCCCTACCAGCACTGATCTTATCCATATGACCCATAATTCTTCCCTCTCACGCACAAGGTGATGGAGGTACAAATTATTATCTCTTAAGACAGCTTGTGGGAAAAGGAGAAATTTATTATTTAAACATAAACAGACACAGATAGAACCATCAGCAATTTGTGACTATAATGATATAGATAAAAGAGAGCTACTTCCAGCACCTAGCAAGTACCTGGCATCAGCTCCTTCTCAAAAATACATGTGGGGCTGGGTGTGGTGGCTCACGCCTGTAATCCCAGCACTTTGAGAGGCAGAGGCGGGTGGATCACCTGAGGTCAGGAGCTGGAGACCAGCCTGGCCAACATGGTGAAACCTGACCCTACTAAAAATACAAAAATTTGCCAGGCGTGGTGGCGGGTATCTGTAATCCCAGCTACTTGGAGGCTGAGGCAGGAGAATCACTTGAACCCGGGAGGCGGAGGTGGGCAGTGAGCCGAGATCACGCCACTGCCCTGCAGCCTGGGCAACAGAGTAACACTCCGACTCAAAAAAAAAAAAAAAAAAAGTGTGGAAAGTAGGAGTGGACAATGAATTTTCTTGATTGTGTTTTCTACATCATCATCAGCCGTCTCTGCCCAACTCCAGATTAATTTGTCAGCCTGAATGGAAGACATTTAAAAGGGATTTAAAAAAAAAAAAAAAAAAAAAAAAACTACTTTTTTTCCTAAAATATTTTTTTCTAAAAATAATGATAGAAATAATAGCAGGCAGGATTATTTTCAACTTTCTTAATGTTTAGCCTAACAGAGCACTGTCCCAGGTGCTTATTCCTTACAATACTCAATGACGATTAGGAAACGGGATTTCTGTCCTTAATAGGCTTACTGCAAAGGAGAGTGACAAAGTATTTTAAAACTGCCATGCAGGATAAAGTATGAATGAAATAAGGTCGTTAGTGCTTTTCTTTTTCTTTAAGTTAAAGCCAAGCTTTGTTTTTGAAAATAGAGCACAGGAGGCTTCTACTCTGCCTTCCTTTGGTAACAGGCTGCTTCCCTGTCCTTGATTGGGCTAAGGATGTTGATAACTTCAAAGGAAATCCCTTACTGTGTCCTGCCAGGTTACACTGTACACAGTGTGACCAGGTCAGGACTCGCATCTGTATGGTGCTTTAGAAAGATGTGGTTCTGCAGTGACACAGCTCAGGACACTCACTCCCTACTTCTCCCACCTTCTCTGCTGCTTCCAGAAATTTTAATTGCACCAAAAATAAGGTTCTACTAGGCTTACCAAAGTACTAAATTTGTTTAGATGGGAGGTAACTTCGTGTGTGAAAGAATTTCTCACCTACCTCCCACTCTCCACCCCCATGCAAGCTTGCTCCCATTGAATTCTAGGTGCGAACACCTAGATATTTCACTCTGACTCAACTTTCCATTCTCATATTTGATAAGATTGATATGAAAGAAACACATTTAACAATATTCAACCTTATGTTTTAAGCATCTCTCAAATATTAAATAACAAGATTCAAGGGCTAAAAAGAAAACTAACAAAATATTTTTCTCATACAAAAGAAATAATAATTGAATTCTCTTGACAAATAGGAGTTGAGCACTTACTACATCCCTAGCACTGTTTTAATTGCATCTGTTAATCCACACAAGGATCACAGTAGCCGGGCGTGGTGGCTCACGCCTCTAATCCCAGCACTTTGGGAGGCCGAGGTGGGCACATCACCTGAGATTGGGAGTTTGAGACCAGCCTGACCAACATGGAGAAACCCCATCTCTACTAAAAAATACAAAATTAGCTGGGCATGGTGGTGCATGCCTGTAATCCCAGCTACTCGGGAGGCTGAGGCAGGAGAATTGCTTGAACCCAGGAGTTGGAGTTTGCAGTGAGCCAAGATCGTGCCATTGCTCTCTAGCCTGGGTGACAGAGTGAGACTCTGCCTCAAAAAAAAAAAAAAAAAAAAAAAAAAAAAAATCACAGTAGCTCACACTGTAAAGATCGGAGAACTTTAAGCATTGAAAGGTTAAATGACTTGCCCAGTGTTGTGCCTGGCAAATGGCAGAGACAGGTTTTGAATACGAGTGTTCTGACACCTAAACCTGATTATTAACCTCCAAGCTCTACTGACTCTGAATAAGTGTATTCAAAGTACTCCTGATATGTTTAAAATGTGATATGGTTTACCTAAAATATAGCAAATTATATTAGAGTCTTAAGTGCAGCTTTTAAAGCAAGCTGTGCTTTTGGAAACCAGTGCTGTAATTTCGGGATTTTCCCTCTAACTAATGAAAGGCATTTTCTTTGCAAGAGAATTAAGCACCAACTTGTGCAAGGGTTGAAACACTCACTGAAATCAGGATTACACCCACTTTGGCATGGTGTGTCAAGCACCCAGGGCATAAGGAAAGAAAAGCAGGCTGGAGAGAATGGTTACACATTCACATTTGAGCCGCAGCCATATATGTGGGTTAGTTTCCAAATGGACATTTACATTGCCCTTATGTGTATCAAGTTGGTGTTTATTTGCAAACATGTTATTTAGATCTAGGAAAATGACAGGATAGCCCCAGGAAAGTTTCACAGTTATAACCTAACTAGGCTCCCAGTTTACTTTGCATAAAGGGCGTCCCCAAAATGTTTGATAAACACAACTTCTAATATTTCATTGATTTTGGGGGAAGCAGCAGTCCACTTTTGCAGTAGGCACTCATTGGGACTTGCAGACTGACACCCAACATTTGTTATTGCTGTTATTGAGACTTAGAAACTCATGATACATTCCTGGTCCAGAGTTGGGTGGGGGGAAGGAGAAAAAGGGGAGCCAGAGATTATCTTTGAAAATCTAGTTTTTATTATATCACCTAAAGTAGCACAACCTGCTACACTAATGAAATCGTGTTCTTGGTTTAAAAGGGCAATTGTTAGCCTGACTTTGTGCTCACTAAAAACATTCCCCCAATCTTGTTAAGTTATTGCTCTCATTTCAGATTTTTATGGCTGTGCAGCTTACCAGCCCTCATTTCTTTACGTTTCATTCATTTTCCTTGTATTGATGATTAATGGAGGATGTCGAATGTTAGAGTGAGCAGGCATCAGCAATTGCAAGATCATAATTAGTTTAGCTGACGAGGGCCTCTGATAGCACTTGCATCTGGATGGAAAAATTACCCTATAGGGAACTGGCTGCTCACCAGGTCTTTTTAGTGATACATTGTGAAACACCCGATGAATCAAATGCCCTTTCAATGCCAAGAAAGTGTTCCAGTCTTGAAGCCAAAATTATGTCTGCAGAAAGCTTTCCATTTGAAATGTATCAGAGTACAATTATAACCATTGTATTTTCTTGGCAGGGATACCACTCTTCTACAGTATGGACTTGAGTTAAATAAATTGCCTAAATTTTATGAATCCCTGAAATTTTGACTTATAGCACATGTAATATTTAATTTCTAATAAAATTAGGTTCCAGCAAGACTTTTTCCACTCCTTATCTAACATGCATATTTTATCATTAAAGGCTTTGCTTCCTAGAGAAAGGAGAGCCGAACTACAATTCAGGCTGTCTTTTTTTTTTTTTTTTTTTTTTTTTTTTTTTTTTTCAGCAAGAGAATTCCATTTCCTGCCTGTTAGTATTTGTGCCTACAAACACAGCCTGACTTTTGTTTAAGTGAGAAGTTTAATGGAATCATTACTTGATAGCAAGAATGGAACAAGCAATACTAATTATCTAGTTTTAAATATTCTTAGGTTATTTTGAACCTGTTGATTACAAAACTCAGGCCACTAGAATCAATTTGTATTTGGAAACTCTTGTGATTTCCAAGTCTAAGTCAAATAAAGTAAATAAATAGCCATTGAAGGGTCTGTGTTGCCTGACTTAAGTAGGCACCTCATAAGGGTTCTCATTAGTAATACTGTACTTTTAATTGGCTGAAGTTTCTCCAAACCCTCTCATGTTTGAGGAATAGAGGAATCTTTCGGATTTTACAATTGCAAACGAAAGATCAGAATTGAGTGTCTTATATTCTCTTAATACTTACGTTACATGAATGACATACAAAAACACAGAAATCAAGTTTGATTTTAAATGGTTTACATTTGTTCCAAACGTGACTATATTTTAAAGCTCAGGTGGCATGTGCTCCTCCTTTCCAAAGTGTATTAAACATATTGCCATGTTCTGTCATTTTGACTTGTGTTTTGACACTTTTAAAAGGTATATTTTAGGGTTCCGCATTTAGGAGCCATCATTAAAGCCATAAAACCCAAAGTTCAAAAAGTTAAAGCTGTTTCTATGAAAAGCCTTTGGTGTTCCACACACCTCATCCATCACTGTAGGGTTAATTATAATGAAAATCAGTGGTGCCTATTAAACACAATTGAACCTGACCTCATTATGGGCAGTGTGGTTTTATACTGTCATTGTTGCTAGTTTAAAGACAAAACTCCTGGGTTGATTTGGTCTAACTCCACTGATCATGTGACTCACCTCTGACCTTGGGTTTTTTCCCCTGTTTCAGAGGCGTAGAGGCTCCGGTGTTTTTTGTGCCAATTGCCTGACCACAAAGACCTCTCTCTGGCGAAAGAATGCAAATGGCGGATATGTATGCAACGCGTGTGGCCTCTACCAGAAGCTTCACTCGGTAAGAACTTGTTCCACTCTTTCAGGAAAAGCTTTATAAAGCAGTGTTGGCCTGGTCTGTGGTGTGATAAGTCCCATTCCCTGGCTTGCAGTGCCTGCCCCCGCAGGGTTGTTTAATACAGTCACTTGGAGTGCATGTGTGATTTATGGTGAAAGGGGCTTAGATGTGATGGGGAGACAGGTTTGAGGTCATTAGTAATGCATTATGCTTCTTTTGATATAAAAGAGGAAAATGATTGATTTCTGGGAACTTCACAGCAGATAGTTGAATTAATGGTTATCAGAATTCAGTAAAATTATTTTAGGTAAAAAGAAAATTTTTAGAAGTTTCAGAAATATGCAAAACATTTTTAAAAATGAAAAAGGACGCTTTCATTGTTCAGTATAAAATAAAAGTCAGGGAAAGAATTAGTATTTTTTAGTTTACCTTTGGAATTTGCAAGTGTTATCTTGACCGCTTTAGGGGCTGGAGGGACACATTCGGAAGGATAGTTCTGAACTGAACCAGGATCAGAGAATATCACATGAATCTCCACAGTGCCTTCAGTGGGTATTTCAATAAGGTATCTGAAGTTCTGAATAGCACACACACCAGGGTAGAGTAAGGTGCAAACATACTTTGTCTTTTAAGATCTCCAGCAGGCTTTGGCTCACGGAGGTCCTTTGAATTACTTTTCCTCAAATTTTAGTTAGGATTCTGTAATAAAATTAAAACTCACAAATCCTCCATCTGAATATGGATTTGACTTACTGAAGGATTTTTTTTTTTAGTTTAGAAAGTTCATCTGCTGACAAGAGCTGACTTTAAAATAGGAATCCCCCACTTCGTAAACAGAAATTTATTTCCCTGTGCCTTTTTCATTTTGTTTGGCATTTCACCATAGCTCTTAGCACAAGCCAGTGAATACATTATGGCTACAGGGAATACAATTTTAGACAAAACTTTCTCATATATGGACTATTGGAAGCACTCTTTAAAAAATGCATGCTGCTAACAATACTAATTGGCAGTAACCTGTAAAAACCTTAGTTATTAGCATGTAGCAAGTAGAAAGATTCTGCCCCCCGCCACATACCAACTTATTTTTCTTTTAACCTTCATCATTTAAGCATAGCAATAAGCTTCTATTTAATGGGAACTGACATTAATGATTTTAATTGAACTCTGGCCAATCATAGGCCAAAAGTAAATTAAAATACTACTCTGCCAGATTATGGTAATTTAACCACTGTGATATGAACTAAACTATTTTCTAAAAATTATTTTAATATTCATCTGTCCAGAGGTAAGATGTTTTTAGTTTTGAGGTTTTTTTAAAAACCATACATTGAAATACATAAAGGTTATGTTCACATTTCATGTCAAAAACTGACACAAAAGTTATGATTGTTTAAAAAAGGAATTTATGCAAATTTCAGGTTTCTTTACAGTGTATAGATTAAATAATGCATATGTTTATAATGCTAATATGAACTCTTTGTAAACCTTTGTAAATCTGAGCAAAAGAAATGCACATGGCATAACTAAGCTGTGTTACATTTTCTTTCTTTAACAATGAATTGTCAATAACAACAAGTGTGTTATCTTTCTTCACTTCAAAGTATGTTTGTAGCAACAGAAATGTTCAAAAAAGAATTTGTAGTTGTACTCGTTCAAGATATAAGAGGTACTCCCTTGCATTCAAGTGTATCACTTCTAGGAATAATTTATAAATTATATTTATATTTATTTTAACATTTATATTATATTTATATTATAACATATTTATGAATATGTGTTTATATTTAAAAATGTATAATTTGTAAAAGTATACATTATATACACATAATGTATAATTTATAAAGTTACAAATTTATAAATTTATATTTATAGTCATGTTTTATGTAGAAATTATTTTCTGATTTCAGTAATCTTTTAGAAAAATCAGACTTTAGCTCATTTAAAGATTATCCTAAATTTTTAACCTATAAATATGCATTAATTTATCAGACTGATTCCTTTGATTTTATACATCAAAGAGCTCCAACTGCAAGTAAAGTTTTTATTATAGTCTTATCCATGGATTTAAGTCATATTATATAAATACCTGTTGAACATGTCCATAAATACCAATCATGTAATGTTGAAGCTAAACAAAATACTTAAGCTGAATGAAAGTTAGCACTTACTTTAAGAGTAGAGTGACAGATCAGATATTTAAACCAAAGCTACACATGAATTTAGATTTTCAACACAAAACTAATGCTTCACCTATTAACAAGTAGAATCTTTCATCATAAATATATTATTTAAGGGAGAGAAGTAGAAGTGAAAATAAAAAAAAAATCCCTCTATATTGCTTTGATGACCTGATATATTTCCACACAATTCTGTCAGTTTATCTTTATGCTCTGATATTAATATTTTATATCCACATTTGCAATTATTTAGAAGCACGCATGTATTAGTTGCTTAGGTTGCCATAACAAAATACCATAAACTGGGTGGCTTTAAACAGCCAAAATTTATGTTTTCACATTCTGAAAACTAGAAATTGGAGATCGGGTTCCAGCAAAGTTGGATTCTGAGGAGGGCTCTCTTCCTTACTAAGCCACCTTCTATCTGTGCCCTTACACAGTGGAGAGAGATCTCTTTTTCTTCCTCTTCTCATAAGGCCACAGTCCCCTTGGATTAGGGCCCCACCCTTACAACCTCATTTAACTTTAATTTCCTACTAAGGACCCTGTCTCCAGATACAGTCACACTGTGGTTTAGGGCTTCAACATATAAACTTATTCTGTCTATAGCAATGTGTAATTTTTCCACTGTTATCAATATATATCGCCTGTGTTACTCTTGTATGCTGGCATTTTAGTGTACAACTCAAAAATTGAAAAACATATTTCAGAAAAATCACATCACTTCAAGTAACTTTCTACACAGTTTCATCACTAAATGATGCAATCTCAAAATCTGTTGCATTTGGAAAGGCTATTTTCAAGTAGATTAAAGTTTTCAGTCCCCCCTGCAAAGATGGACATGATTTAATTAGAGTAAAATAGTGCACTTTGGTTACTTCCTCTGATCCTGCTTAGGGCAAAAGGAGGAGATTTAGTAAATCTACAGCAGAAAGCCTATCCCTGCCTTTGAACTTAAGCATGGTTTATATTTGTGAGGAATTTTTAATGCATTTTAATGTATTTTTTAATGTTTTCCTTTTATGTATTGTATGTGTTCTCTGCAGACTCCCAGGCCTTTAAACATCATTAAACAAAACAACGGTGAGCAGATTATTAGGAGGAGAACAAGAAAGCGCCTTAACCCAGAGGCACTTCAGGCTGAGCAGCTCAGCAAACAGCAGAGGGGCAGCAGTGAGGAGCAAGTCAATGGAAGCCCGTTAGAGAGGAGGTCAGAAGATCATCTAACTGAAAGTCACCAGAGAGAAATTCCGCTCCCCAGCCTAAGTAAATACGAAGCCCAGGGTTCATTGACTAAAAGCCATTCTGCTCAGCAGCCAGTCCTGGTCAGCCAAACTCTGGATATTCACAAAAGGATGCAACCTTTGCACATTCAGATAAAAAGTCCTCAGGAAAGTACTGGAGATCCAGGAAATAGTTCATCCGTATCTGAAGGGAAAGGAAGTTCTGAGAGAGGCAGTCCTATAGAAAAGTACATGAGACCTGCGAAACACCCAAATTATTCACCACCAGGCAGCCCTATTGAAAAGTACCAGTACCCACTTTTTGGACTTCCCTTTGTACATAATGACTTCCAGAGTGAAGCTGATTGGCTGCGGTTCTGGAGTAAATATAAGCTCTCCGTTCCTGGGAATCCGCACTACTTGAGTCACGTGCCTGGCCTACCAAATCCTTGCCAAAACTATGTGCCTTATCCCACCTTCAATCTGCCTCCTCATTTTTCAGCTGTTGGATCAGACAATGACATTCCTCTAGATTTGGCGATCAAGCATTCCAGACCTGGGCCAACTGCAAACGGTGCCTCCAAGGAGAAAACGAAGGCACCACCAAATGTAAAAAATGAAGGTCCCTTGAATGTAGTAAAAACAGAGAAAGTTGATAGAAGTACTCAAGATGAACTTTCAACAAAATGTGTGCACTGTGGCATTGTCTTTCTGGATGAAGTGATGTATGCTTTGCATATGAGTTGCCATGGTGACAGTGGACCTTTCCAGTGCAGCATATGCCAGCATCTTTGCACGGACAAATATGACTTCACAACACATATCCAGAGGGGCCTGCATAGGAACAATGCACAAGTGGAAAAAAATGGAAAACCTAAAGAGTAAAACCTTAGCACTTAGCACAATTAAATAGAAATAGGTTTTCTTGATGGGAATTCAATAGCTTGTAATGTCTTATGAAGACCTATTAAAAAAATACTTCATAGAGCCTGCCTTATCCAACATGAAATTCCCTTCTTTTATTATTCTTTCTTTTGATGAGTAGGTTACCAAGATTAAAAAGTAAGATAAATGGTCAATGAGAAAGAATGGAAGATGGTAAACAATCACTTTTTAAAACCTGTTAAGTCAAAACCATCTTGGCTAATACGTACTGGGGAAATAATCCATAAGAGGTATCACCAGACTAGAATTAATGTATTTATAAAGAAAGAGACCAAAACTGTCTAGAATTTGAAAGGGTTTCCATATTATTATACTAAAGCAGTATTGGACTGGCCATTGGACCATTTGTTCCAAAACCCACAAATTGTTGCCTAAATTTGTAAGTATCATGAAACCTTAGGCAGAGGAGGAGAAATTGAAGGTCCAGGGCAATGAAAGAAAAATGACGTCCTCTCAATTTAGTCTTCTCTCATTGGCCATGTTTCAGATTTTGACCTAGAAATGCGAGCTGTGGTTAGGCTTGGTTAGAGTGCAGCAAGAAACATGACAGATGGTGGCACGCTGTTTTTAGCCAGCCCTGCCTGTACATACACATGCACACCCTCTCTGATATTTTTGTCCTTTAGATGTTCAAATACTCAGTAGTCCTTTTGTTTGCGGTTTAGATTTCATTTTGTCCACACATGTACCCATTTTAAAAAACAATGTCCTCGATGCTTCCGTAGTAATTTCATTTTAGCCAGGTATTTCTTTCTTGTGTGTGATGAGCCAGTACGGATTTGCTTTTCTAAGCCTCCTGTTGGTTACTAATCTCACTTGGCACATTATAACTAAAGGAATCCCCTCAATTCAAAAGCATAGATGGATACAAATGTCAGACCATGGGTTTAATCTGTTTAGAACACATGGCATTTCTCCATAAGGTAACCTGCTGTATTTATTTATTTTCTTTTGGTTAAATATAATTTCCAAACTTTGTGGTCAGGCAGCGTCTAAGGTTACGTTACCACAGACTGACAGTTGGTATATGTACTAGTCAATCCCTTCATTAAATGTATACAGATTTAGTTAAGTAGCATTAAATAGGATTCTTAGGAGTATGTCCTCATAGAACTTTTAATACTTAAGGCTTTGTAAAAACTATCCATGAAGGGAAAGCTCCTCAGCATAACTGCTCAGGGAAATAGGGCTAAATAACTGAACATTAAATAATTGGTTAAAGGTGCTGTTAGTCGAGCCTCAATGCTTGCTACAAGGATGTATGTACAAGGACTGACTTTAATAATTTGCATTATATTGTCCCAGCCAGTAGTTTATTTTTTGCCACGGAGATGTAGAAGATATTACAAGCTACTGGATGCACTGTCAGATTAACTTATTTCATTAAAGAAGTTGGGAGAACAAATAGGAAAAAAAAAACTTATTTTTCTAGTAAATATTAATGTATTACATTTCAAATAATGGTGCCTGACATATTGAATAATTATTTTCTACAGTGTACGTATGCAACAAAGATATTCCATCATGCATTAGAGTCAGTTCTGGCTCTGCCTAGCTGTTTACATTTGCAAATGTAGCAAACAAGGTAATGAAGCAACTATTTCTATTGCAGTAGATATCCTTTTGTGTGTGTGTGTGTGCATTAAAGTTGTAAACGGTAACATGAAACAAATGAAAGTTCTTGCTATAATGGTATGGAAAACAAGAAGGAAATGAAAATATTTTTATGCCTACTTAGGAAAAAAAGGGTAGCACTATTCATTCCAAGTACTTTTTTTTTTAATTTTTAAGCTCTTAACTCACATTGTTATGCTTAAGATGATAAACATATATCCTCTTTTTATTGCTTTGTCTATGTTTCATATGAAACATTTCAGAAATTATTTTGATAAGTGTTGCTGGAATCTGCAACGCTGATGTTTTTATTGCATTCTGTAGTCGCATTTGCACTCCATTTTTACATTAATTCGCAGTTGCTTTGTATCGTTTTGTTTTGTTTGGGTTTTGTTTCTTTTTCACAGTGCCGGGTCTTCGTTTCTTAAAGTTGGATGGCAGGTAGAGTTCAACCAGTTCGTGACTGTTGTAGCGAATGAAGTTAAAAAAATTGTCTTTCTGATGTTGTGTTGTCATTTTCATTCTTGCATTTTTTGTTTGCATATTAAAAAAAGAGAAAAGAGAAAGCAAGAGACAGAAATCAGGACTAAGTCCTCTGCTTCAGTTTCATTGTTAATGGGCCTTATTCTGATCTCACCTGTCGCGTAGCTCTAATATTCACATAAACTGAAATAAAGAAGTGGAATGAGGAGCTTTGACATTCAAATTATGTGATGTAATTTATCTTCCATAGGAATTTTGATGTATACATCTCAAAATATATAGCCAGACTTGAGAGGTGACAATTAAAGATCTAAAAAAGAGAGGAGATTCCCCAAACAACAATATTTAATTTTTTTAGTAAAAAGAATAACAAAATGCATCATGGCAATCCTTCAGCAACATTATCTATGTGGACTGCTTAAATCAGCAAAACACCAGAAGTTTGGTTAACTTGGGCAATATGGCAAGTATTACTTTTTGGGCAAAACTACTCATTAAGCAATTTCTCTAGTGTGTCGGACACAAATAGGTTCTTTATTTTTGGCATGTATGCCTTTTTATTTTCATTCAATTTTTTTTTTTTCTCAGACAGACATAGTAGTAATGACTAGCATTGGAAAATACATATCACTATTCTTGGAATATTTATGGTCAGTCTACTTTTTAGTAGAATATTTTTGGATAGCATTGACACGATAGATCTTATTCCATACTTCTTTATTATTGATAATTTTATTTTCATTTTTGCTTTCATTATTATACATATTTTGGTGGAGAAGAAGTTGGGCTTTTTTAAAAGAGACAAAAATTTATTATAACACTAAACACTCCTTATTTTTTTGACTCATTAAAGCCTTTATTCCATCTCAAGATATATTATAAAATTTATTTTTTTAATTTAAGATTTCTGAATTATTTTATCTTAAATTGTGATTTTAAACAAACTATTATGGTACGGAACCTTTTTTTAATGAGGAATTTCATGATGATTTAGGAATTTTCTCTCTTGGAAAAGGCTTCCCCTGTGATGAAAACGATGTGCCAGCTAAAATTGTATGCCATTTGAAAACTGAAAATTTGTGTATGTTCTAAATTGAGCTTTGGATCAAATTTTAGACCAGGACCAGCTCATGCGTTCTCACTCTTCCTATTCTCACTCTTTCTCTCATCACTCACCTCTGTATTCATTCTGTTGTTTGGGACAGAAAAGTCATAAAGAGCCAACCCACCTCAGAATGCTGTGGATTGAGAGAGACACTACATAACTCCAAGTATATGAGAAAAGGTCAGAGCTCTCCGTGATAACTCTGTAGTTCAAAAGGAAAAGAGTATGCCCAATTCTCTCTACATGACATACTGAGATTTTTTTTTAATCAACTTTTAAGATAGTGATGTTCTGTTCTAAACTGCTCTGTTTTAGTAAAGGTAGATTTTTAGAAAACAAGCATGGGGATTCTTTTCTAAGGTAATATTAATGAGAAGGGAAAAAAGTCTCTTTAACAGCTCTTTGTTGAAGCCTGTGGTAGCACATTATGTTTATAATTGCACACGTGCACATAATCTATTACGATCCAATGCAAATACAGCTCCAAAAATATTAAATGTATATATATTTTTAAATGCCTGAGGATTACATTTTTCTTAATAAACTGAAGAGTCTCAGTATGGCTATTAAAATAATTATTAGCCTCCTGCTGTGTGGCTGCAAAACATCACAAAGTGACCAGTCTTGAGACCTGTGAACTGCTGCCTGTTTAGTAAATAAAATTAATGCATTTCTAGAGGGGGAATATCTGCCATCCAGTGGTGGAAATGTGGAGTAAAGAAACTGGTGGTCTGCTTCTGTGCTGTATGCCAGCCTTTTGCCTTAAGTTGAGAGGAGCGCAACTTTAGCTACTGTCTTTGGGTTGAGAGCCATGGCAAAAAAAAGAAAAAAAAAAAAATCAAGGCATCTTTGGTGAGCCAGTAAGGTGAAAGCTTGCTGACTGTTCAAGGCACAAGAGAAAATTGAGGAACTGAAATGCAACCTGAGTATCAAACTAAATATTCTAACCAAAGGTAGGTACTGTTAGGTGGAATTCTATCAGCAGGCAACTGCAAATGAGAAGAAGATAGAAGGACGCCCATCGGGACTTTGGAAGGCAGTGTTATTTTCCCAAAGAAAGACTTGGCCAAGAACAGAGGGATGGCTTCTTTGCAGAGCACTCCTTTTGGTTTTTCAATACTGTTTCATAGACAGTGGACTCACATGTTGTGGTGCAGTTGCTTAGAAAGCATCCTACTTAATTGCAGTAATTAGAACTTCTACAATATGCTAGGGCAGAAGTATGTCAAGTCAGGGATGAAGAAAATGTGAAATTCAAGAGTAATCCACATGTGAGAAACTAGATAATGTACGATCATGTGTTCTCTTGAAAGGAAAGGGAGAGCTGTAAGCTTCACTCTGTCCTACACCAGAGAAAAGCAGGAATAACTTTACCATGGAAATAATGTTTAGCTTTTATCAGAGAAAATGGTCCTTCTAGACCATAGAGTCCCAAAACTCAATTCTGGTTTTCCCCTGGTGGTGGTGGTTTTTTTTTTTCAACATATGAACTGCAGCATATCACTTTTTCTTTTTGTGCCTCAGGTTCCTCAGCTGTAAAATTGAAAAATATATTAATAATATTATTAATAGTAATAATGGTAATGTAGTACTTGTTTGTAAAGCACTTTGAGATCCTTGGTTGAAAGGCACCATAGAAGTGCCAAGTATTATTATGTGGCCAAGGGGGTTATTTAAACTGTCAGTTCCCGAAGGCCAGGAAAGGTTGGGGTCATTTTTCTTAAAGATGAGCTGTAAATATCAACTAGGCAGCCAATAGTGTTGACTATGAAGACGCAAAACTGTTACTAGGCTGATAAAACCATAGTTTCTTAATGGCTACCAATAAGGCAAATATCACAAATAAATGCCAAATTCCTTAGGGTGGACTATTTGACAACCACGTGGAAAATTTCGGGGGAGGCATGTGGGGGGAACATCTCAAAATGCCAATGTAAAATTAACTTACAGCAATATTCACCAGCAGAAATTGTCTTTCATATGGAATGATTTCATGTTGCTAAGAAAAAGAATTCAATTTGTAGTCCTGATTTGAATATTAGAATGTTGGCTATAATAGTTCTGTTCTTACAACACATGAAATTTTTTCGTTTTATTTTGTTTTGTTTTCATAGTGCATGTTCATTTCTACTCACAAACATGTTCTTGGTGTATTTCTTATGCAAACAATCTTCAGGCAGCAAAGATGTCTGTTACATCTAAACTTGAATAATAAAGTTTTACCACCAGTTACACATAACGGCGTTGGTATGGTTTATATGGATTCACTTTCATCCATCTAGCAATAGGAAATACAGATCATTGTAACATATATATATATACAGGCTCTGCTGAATTGAAATGGTGAAATCAAATCACCATTCTAAAGAACTATTACTTATATTGATAAAGCCTGGATTCTCTCAACTTGTTTCATTTTGCTTTGCTTTTTTTCTTTAACCAATCAATCTCTTATTGATAGATTTTGTGTAAAAAGATATATACTAGTTTCTTCAGAAAGATTAACAATAAAAATTGTGTTTATTTCAAAAACATTCACTGAGTATCAAATATTGAGTGTTGAGTATTGGGTAATGATTATGTTACGAGATGTAAAAACTCCTGCTTATGAAGTTTTAACTTTGAATACAGTATACTCGTGAATATGATGCAAAGATTCTAATCAATCATCTCAAAAAGTTTAAATTAATATATCAAATATCTTGTTTGTTTGGTTAAAATCAAATTAATCAGAGCAAGTTCCCTGAAAGATGACTTTGAAAGAGAAATGAAGCAGAAGAGATCCAGATAGGAAAGGACGTTGGGAAGACTCACCTGTGTGTTTTTAACCAGAAGGAAAAATAGAAAAAGAACATAAAGTATATAGATTGCTTCAGAAGATTTGCTTGGAGAGTTCAAAATAATTAGTATCTCCCCTCATTATATAATCATTTCTCATTTTTGGGAGCCCAAATTAAGGAACAAATCTTTCTAATTATTATTTTTTTTCTTTTTTCCCTTTTTCTTTCCATGTTTTGAAAACAGCAGAGCATCTTTGATGGGCTTTCATAATGGTAATGCCCTTGTTTTGCAGCTGGAGGCAATGTTCTCTAGATAAGAGTGTAAAAATAACATTTAATGTGATATACTTCCTTATGTAGAACTTGATTCTTGTGTCAAGGACCACCCCTCAGATAAAGAATGCACATGATCTCACCCAGGACTGTCAGAACCCCATTAGAGGAGGAATATATAGCCATCAGCTATTTACCGGTATTTGAGGGAAGAGAAGTGAGTGAGTCAGCATTGTCACTGTGCTCTCACCTCTGGGTCTCCCATCTCTGTGTGGACAGAGCAAGGATCCAGAAAAGGAACATACAAGGACACAAAGGAGTAGGCAAGTGGCCTCCATGGAGGCAGCCAGCTGGGTAGAGACTTTGGGAACTGGAGAGCTCATTCCACATGTATAAAGGTAGTCTTTCTTCAGCTCTAAGCATATTGCCAAGGGAGAGTGCTTAACTTGCATTTGCCAGATTTTCAGTTTTTAATAAAAACTAGACAAAGGGAATTTTATATGAAATCTCCTATGTTTTAAATGTTACTTACTTTTTTTTTTTAAATACTGCAAGCCAAACAAAACACTTGTTCAAAATAAATTCCACCAGTAGATTGCTATGGTATGACTCCTGGAGCTTGAACAATAGTGAACTCTGATAACTGGCAAGGTGGAAATTAGGCAAAGGGCTGAGATTAGTTGCTTTTCCTCTGGGTTTTGTCTTGGGTTGCAGTCTATCTCCAGCTCTACCAGGAAGCCCAACAGAATCACAGCTGTAGCACTTGTCTGATTCCTTCGGAGCAAGATTTGCTCAAGACTAAGAACATTGGCACAGAAAAGAAATAAACCCTGTTTTTTCAGCATATTCATACTGCAAATTACTTTGTACTTCTGTTTTTCATCTTTGTAACCCCAAGTACAGTTGTGCTGTTTTTAAAACATACTGATATGAACAAATTTACCCTTTCATGAACAAAGAAATGTCAAAAACTATTAAAAGTAGCTGGAGTTAATATTTGGTAATGCCCAAGATGCCCTTACAGTCCTCTACAAGTCATATTTTAGAGTGAAAACACCAGGGGTAGAAAACTAAATAGAACAATAGATAGAAGGAAGGAGTTTTTCATGTCAGAGTTGATCATATTAATGAATTAAAAAACAATTTGTATACAAAATAAGAAATTTTATAATGAAATCTTATTTCTAGTTTTATAATACTGTTATCTAATATATTCAGGATGTCAGTAGTCCTAAGACCATCTTTCATAAATGTAGTATTTATATAAAATACTTACATGAAGCAACAGCTGGTTCTTCTCCCAACTTACTGCTTAATAAAAACAAGCAGTAAACATTAACAAATATAATAGAAATTGCTTAAGTTATTTCCATAAATAGAAAGTTAATTTCCAAGTTAAAACTACACAAGCACTAAACTGTAAGCAGTTTCCCAGGGATATTTATGAACTGAAACCCATGAATACATCACAGACTTTTTCTCAGAACATGTACCACCTCTGATGTGAAAGCAAAGCCTGCCATCACCATGATTACACACTAGTTTTTAAAGTTAATATAATATAGAACTGACTATTTTCTTCAGAGCTTAAATTTCCTTAGATATTTTCTTTCTATATAGCAGGTACTACTCAATGTAATTGATGTATCCTTAAAAGGATATATATATATATATATATATATATATATATATATATATATATATATATGGCAGTGATTTTGCAAAGCATGAATTGTTATCGTGATGGTATATTTTCTATATATTTTTACAATTACCTTGATGATTTTTCCCTCTAGTGAAATCAGCATTGCTGTTATTTTGTTATTCATTGGTAATACTATATAGTATAAACCCAGGCTTCATTAAACAATATCCATTTGGTTAGCAGATTTTAATTGAGTATTTACTATGTTTTGGGCTCTAGTCCAGACATTTGAGATAGATCAATGAAAGAAAACAGACCTAAACCCCTGGCTATATGGAAAAAAGTCAGACAATAAACATATGTACAAAATAAGCAAATATATTAATAACATTACATGTTAGAGAGTGATAAGTGTCCTGGTGAAAAAACAAAGTAGCATGAAGGCAAGGTGGGGTGGATGGAACCATATTCAATAGGGTAAACAAGTTTCATTTGAGCCAAGACTTAAAAGAGGGAACAAAGAGAACAGGCCCTAAGGTGAAAGAGTGTACCTAGTAAATTGGAAGAATACCAAGAAGACCAATACAGCATGGCCAGGTAAAGGAAAGAAAAAGTATTTTAAAATGCACACAGAGATAAGGTGGGAAGAAGTCAGACCATTTAGAACACTGTAGGCCACTTTAAAGACTATAGCTTTTATTCTGTCCGAAGTAGGGAAGTAATTTAGTGTTTGAGCACAGGAGTGTTACGTGATTTATGTTTTAATGGGACCATTCCCTACTATGCTTAAAGTAAATCATGAGATGTGAGGAGACAAGGATAGAAGCCAGGAGACCAGGGAGGAGGCTAATTCAGTAATCTCTGTAAGAGATGAGAAGTACAGAAAGTAATTTAAATTTCAGATAACATTTTGAAGGTAGAACAAACTAGATTGCCTGGATACGGGGTGTGAAAGAAACAGAAGGGTCAAGAATTATTCCAAGATTTCTAGCCTGAGCAACAGGAAGAATATCTGCCGTAAACAATGGGGAAGAGTATTGGTAGATCAGATTTGGTGTAGGAAAGAAAAGGAGTTACATTTTGGGCATGCTACATTTAAGATCCAAATAGAAAGGTCAAGTAGACTGTTGGAGCTGAAGAGGGAGTTGGGAGTTAATCGTTAGCTTATAGATGGCATTTAGAACTCTGAGATTGGCTGAGATCATCTAGCAAAGTGAATAGAAGGAAAAATGGGTCCAAATTTGTAAATCCGGGAAACCAGGAGACTCAACAAAACCAAAGGGGAGTCTCTGAGATAGCAAAAGGAGTAAAGTATATTAGAAGCCAAGTAAACAGAACTATATCAAGAAGGAGGGAGTAATTGACCTTATAAAATCTGCTATTGATAAGTACGATGCTGTCTTAGTCTGTTTTGTGTTTCCATAAAAGAATATCTGAGACTGGGTAATTTATAAAGCAAAGAGGTTTATTTAGCTCACAGTTATACAAGATGTACAAGAAGCATGGTGCTGGCATCTGCTCAGCTTCTGGTGAGGAACTCAGCCTGCTTCCATTCATGGCAGAAGACAAAGGGAAGCCCAATGTGTGCAGAGATCACATGCCAAGAGAGAAAGCAAGAGAGAGAGGGGGCAGGTGCCAGGCTCATTCTAACAACATCTTCTTGCAGGAATTAATGAAGTAAGATCTCACCCTCAAAGGAGAGCATTAATCTGTTCATGAGGGATGCACCCCCATAATTCAAGCATTTCCCATCAGGCCCACCACCAATGTTTGGGGATCGAATTTCAACATGAGGTTTGAAGGGGACAAATATCCAAACCATAGCAAATACATGTAGTGGATTGGCCATTGGCTTTAGCAACATGAAGGTCATTGGTATGAAAAGAGAGCTATATAATTTGTGTGGCCCATAGCAAAATGAAAATTTGAAGTCCCTTTGTTCAAGGATTAAGAATATCAAGATGGTGAGAGGACATTCAACAAAACTCAGGGCCATTGTAAGGAATGCCCCTGTGCAACTACAGAGGGTAAGGTAAACTAAGGAGAGAGTATTGCATGCCCACGAAGCTGGCCCTGGTCAATAGTGATATTGATGAGAGTAGTTTTGGTCGAGAAATGGGTGTGAGAGCCTGATAGAATAAATTTAAGAGAGAACAGGACGAAAGAACTGGAGAACTAAGTATGAAAATATTTGGGAGGCCGGGCACAGTGACTCATGCCTATAATCCCAGCACTATGGGAGGCCGAGGCGGGTGGATCACAAGGTCAGGAAATCGAGACCATCCTGTCTAACATGGTGAAACCCCGTCTCTACCAAAAATGCAAAAAAACTAGCCCTGCGTGGTGGTGGGTGCCTGTAGTCCCAGCTACTTGGGAGGCTGAGTCAGGAGAATGGCGTGAACCCAGGAGGCAGAGCTTGCAGTGAGCGGAGATCGCACCACTGCACTCCAGCCTGGGCGACAGAGCGAGACTCCGTCTCAAAAAAAAAAAAAAAGAACAATATAATTCCCACAAGGAAAGTGAGCTCATGGAAAAGTTGTAACCCACTTATGAGGAAACAAGCAACATGGCAAAGCTGGTTCAAAAAAAAAAAAAAAAAAAAAGGAAAGATTCAAAAAAGAAAGAATACGGAAATTAGATTGCTAAATTAGGTGCAACATAGTTTATATCCTACTGGGAAATAATAACCTAATCTTTTGAATTATTTTTATTGCTATATAGAAACTGTTTACCTCTACTATGGACATAAGATCATTTGTGTCTGAAAAGTTTTCTACAAGATAACTTTATAGAGATATAAAATATAACAGGTATATTCTAAGATAAAAAATGTTTTAGATGATGTTTAATATGACACTGAAAGGTCAAGAAGTCATTGTATTTGCCTTATTTCCCAATTTGGTGATTTTTTTCTTAATAAAATATAGAAGAATATGAAAAAGTATTAAACTTTTTACAACTTTCCATAGCTTTCACTTCTAAAAATGAAAGTTACTTCTTCCTGTAAACTGCTAAGTGTCGTGAATGACAATTATATAAAACAACATGAATGTACTATTTTGAAGAAAATAATGAATGAATTTTATTTGTCAGACATAACTGAAATAAAACTACAATAAAATTACCAGATTATTCAAAAATTATCACTACTTCTTGCATATGCTCAGCTATAAGAAATGCCAGAATGAGGAAAAAAATGAAGATTTAAAAACTAGGATATTCAAAGTACATTTATAGGGAAACATAAACGTCTTTTTTCCATTTTGAAGAAGATTTTCTGCTCTCATTCAAGATTTATGAATCACTATAGCTTCCTTTTCTTTCAAAACATCATGAAATGTACCAAAAATTCAACTTTGGGCAAAGGATATTTACTATATTTATTTTTAGGAAATTACAACAAAATAACTCCCGTACCCATTATCTATCTCTACAATTCATTATTTTTAAAATAAGATACTGATGATACAGATACTACTTGCAGATGAATTTCTTCTCCAACAACTTGCCTTTGGTCTATTTCAGAAAACATTTTTATATCCACCAGAAGAGGGCAGGGAAGGGAAGAGGAGGTAAACATATATTAGAATGACTTTATTGCTTAAAATCAATAAGGACAGAGTTCATTTCATCTTTGTTCTTAATTTATAACACTGTATCCAGTAATAGTGGATATTCAGTAAACATTTTTTTAAATTCAATGAAATCATTTGTTAATACTCTGAAAATGTTTACTATGAACAGAGGTTTTAACGAAAGAATAACTTTTGGAAATCATTTTGATAATGAAACTCTAGGAGTAGCTTTCTGTTTTTAAAACTTAATATTTACTGAAACTATTTTAAACATATTAGCCACTGAATAAATACTTACTGATTAAATCATGAAAGGTCAAGGATTGGCTGTATTTAATGGAGGGCTGGAAATATAGGTGAACAATCTATACCACTAAAATAGAAACTGCCAAATCCAAGTCTATTTTTTATTTATTTATTTAGGGACTGTTAAAGTCCAAAAATTCCCCTTCACAATTCATATGCTGAAATTCTAACCCCCAAAGAGATAGTATTAGATGCTAGGGTCCTTGGGAGGTGATTAGGTCATAAGGGCAGGGCCCCTATGAATGGGATATATGCTCATATAAAAGAGACCCAAGAGAGATGCCTGAACCCTTTCGCCATGGAAGGACCCAAAGAAAAGATGACCACTGATGAACCAGGAAGTAGGCCCTCACCAGACATTGAGTCTACCAGTGTCTTAATGTTAGACGTCCCGCCTGCCAGAGCTATGAGAAATAGATGTCTGTCATAGCCATCCAGTCTATAGTATTTTGTTACAGCAGCACAGATTGACTAAGACATGGGCCTTACAGGTTAGCTACTTCACAGTCAACAGAAATCCCATAACACGCCTCTCCTTGTTGAAACCATAGGGATATTTTTTAAAGAAAAGTCCTTCTGAAGTTACTCTACAATCTGGATATGGCAACAAAAAAAAAGTATGACTTAGAGACAATCCTTAAGTTTTATTCCTTTGGGAAAATTTGCTATTTGTCAGTTTTTAAATATAATTTTCTATTTCTTTCATCAAAAATTGATTTGTGTTTGTTGAAAGACATTGTTGATTATCCATATCATGAAAACTATTTATCTTCTCCTATAATAAATTATGTCACTAGGTAACACTAGTGCTTCATAAAAACCAGGGAGCATTCCCAGCTGTCTCCTTTTTTCTCACCCCTGTGTCCAATCTTGGAACAAGCCCTGCTCATTTTACTTGCTAAGCAGTTTTCTAATCTGCCACCTACTCTCTGCAACCCTTAGCTCTGCCCCATTTGAGGCATCTTTCTTTAGGCCATGGCCATCCCATGGTCGTGGCAGACTTGGAAATAGCTTCTACATCGCTGCCACGTGAACTTTATAAAATGCAAATCTGACCTTGCTATTCACCTACATCAAGACCTTCATGCTTCCTGCTTAGTTTACAGAACAAAACACAAGTGGTTTTGCATAGGAAAGACATCAACGACTGGCCCCCATTGACCTTGACAGCTTCATCACTCATTACTCCCAGGCAAAACTAAGCTGGTTCTAATTTCACAAACACATCAAGGACTTCTCAAGTCTGTATCATTACTTGTACCATTTCCTCTGATTTGAATGCCCTCCCCACATCTATTTGCCTATCTTTCTCATTACTGAAGTGCTGAGGCTAAGATCAGAAATAACCTCTTAACATGATTTCCCTGAACAGGGTGCTGAAAATTCCCCTCCTCTGGACTTCCTGGCACACGCCGATCTTTTCACTCACGTAGTATTGAAATAGTCTACCTCCCTATGTGAGAGCCACACTTGAAATGTAGTGAATGTGACTGAGCAATTAGTTTTTTTTATTTTCTTTATATTAAATAAGGTCGTGTAGCTAATGGCTACTGCATCAGACCATGCAGCCCTAGGTTCTCCCTGAAGGTTTACAGGTTATGTTGCTCTACTGCAGGGAAAGTAAGGACACCAGCAGCTTAATGTCCTTTCTTGCCATTTGTTTCTATGGTAAAAAGCTTAGTATTTAACTATAAACACTTCACGTGAATTAATGTTACAAGCACCAAAAAGAGCCATTTAAAAATATCAAGGATTTTTTTCTAATTTATTGAATAATTTACTTTGGTAAATATACTAAACCCACTTTATATCATAATAATAAGTCTCTGACTCTGTAGTTAGCTGAAACATGCTTTTCTCCATGGGCCTTTTTAACCACTGTGAAAAATTGATTATACTTCATTTGATCTCAGGTTTACAGTATCAGAGTATTCATGTATTTCTGGATATTATTGGTGGTTTTACAAAACAAGGAGAAAGCAAAACCTGTGAATAATTTTCCAACTTCAACCTTAATTTCAATATTTTTAAATTTAACTGACAAGGTAATTATCCCAGAAATTGTCTTAACTAAATGATTTGTGAAACTATGATTGTCCCATTAAAATGACAGAGTACTCAATCAGGAGAGAAAAATGGTTCTCTGAGGTTTGGCCCTATTAAACAGGTTCTTTATATTATTATCCACTTCTCATTTTGAATGCATGCAGCTGTGTGTTTCTCTGTGCAGGAGGAAAAGTGTCACTGCCAGAAGATGGCTAATGTCAATGTAGAACTGTGCAGCAGAGAGGAGAGCGTGCAGATTCCAGGGGCAGATTGCCTGACTGGAATCCCGCTTGTACTACTCACTGGTAGTATGACAGAAGCAATTCAGTTGCTTACTATCTACCTCAGTGTCCTCATATCTAAATGGGGATGATAATTTGATCTGTCATGAGGATCTGGATTCTGCTGCAATAAAAGCCCTCACATCTTAATTTTATAAAAAACAGAGGATGTTTCTTGCTAACACTACATGCTCATCTCAGATCGGCTGGGGGATCAGCTTCATTTCAGTCTTGCTCAAGGACATACGTGGACACAGCAGTCACTACCTGGATGTTGCCAGTTGCTGTGCTGGAGGAGAAAGAGCCCAGGAAGGTCTCACTGAATTAAGTGTATTCATCCAGAAGTGAACCACATCATTTATACTGAAATTCATTGGCCAGATGGGTACTAAGGTGAAGCAGTGCAGTCTTACCCCATGCTCAAAAGAGACAACAACCAGAAATATTCAAGGTGGCAATGAATATCACAACAATTATACCTATAGCATACAACTGAGAGTTATCTTAGACAAATATCTTAGAACAGGACATGAAGTAAGTTATATTCATTATCTATGTGAAGAGCAAATGCATGATGTGAAATTAGATTATTCTAATAATGAAGGAGGAAGATTCTTCTCATTGCTCCTACAGAGGCTTCAGATATGCTAATTTACACTTTAAATTTCCAAGGTATAATATGCAACGTTTCTCAAGCTTGTTTCACTATGGAATCCTTATTTCCCTATACATCTACAATCTCTGAAGCAAATCAATTTAGAAAATGGTGATCCATTTTGCTAAGTCATAGAAGACAGAATTCTATGTCTTTTCAGACTAGTCTATATTGATATGAAAAGTATGCCATTCCCCTGACCATTTGAATTCATCATCGAGTAATGTAGATATTTACCTACTAAATAATTGAAAGTTATGTACAAATTTTACTTAACTTACCCATCTGTTATGACATCTGGATTTTTCAATCTTACATCTTTTCTTCTTTGCTTTTTGGTTTTAGAGTATGTGAAATGATTTTACATTCCAATTCAACAGACATTTATTAGATACTCAAAATAGTTAGATGAAATACAATAAAAAAAATACATTTCTGAGGAATTAAAACATGGGTAAACCATATTTAGATGCCAAACCAGTGCTGAAAAACACTTTATCAGTCAAAATCATGCAGAAAAAATATTTTATTTGAAAGCTTTACCATATCCATTTGAAGTAAGATAACATTTTGAAGTATGAAGGTTTTTCTGTCCTGTACTTCTCCTTTGCCCTTCATCCTCTTCAAGCAGATAGAGAGTTTGTTGCCTTAGGGAATAAAAACCAACATGTCAAGAAGTAGAAAAAAAAAATAGTGTCTTCAGGGTTTCTGAAAGTGTCAATCTATTACAAAGATTTTGCTTGATGCCTTTGAAACAAGCAAAAGAATAAATTTGTCTGCCCTGCATGGAAGAGATGAAGCAGAGGTATTCAGAGGCAACACATCAGAGAAGCCTGGAAGGAGGAACCCTGTATGCACATCTGAGAACAGAAGACTCCAGGAGCAGTGTTAAGACCTCACAAAAGGTTTGGTGGTGCGGTATGTCTAGGAAAAGGGCTACATGGGCGGCTTCTCAGATATTTTCATGCTTTAGCAGTGCTGGGAGGCAGTGGGATTACTTCAGTGTCTTTAGGAATTATCTTTTAGAAGAGGTGGCCTGCAGACCTGAGGAGTTTGAGAATTATTCTGACCAAATGCTTTGGGCACAGTGTAAATGCCCAAAGCCTTTGAAGTCTGAGGAAAGTAGAAACTCCAAAGAACTAAGACTAAATTTTTATGTCATACCAGCAAGACGAGAGTTCACATTATATCGTCATCAGAAAACAAAATGGTATTATCTGAATTTGTTGACTGAAATTTATAACTGCTATACATAAATAAGAAAGAAATGCATTTCTGATAGCAAAGAAATTTAATTGTATTTAACAGGCAATATTTAATAACATTAAACTAGAATAACATTCTGTATTTCCCATTATTCATAAAAGAGTTTTAAACATTAAATTTTAAGAAACTAAAGAAAATAGCTTTTTACTATTTACTTGTATTGCGCTTCCAGTGCAATAGATCAGGGGTCTCCAACCCCTGGGCCACAGACTGGCATTGTTCCATGGCCTGTTAGGAGCCAGGCCACACAGCAGGAGGCAAGTGGCTGGCAAGCGAGCAAAGCTTCATCTGTATTTATAGCTGCTCCTCATCGCTTATGTTACTGCCTTAGCTCTGCCTCCTCTCACATCAGTGGCAGCATTAGATTCTCAGAGGAGCGCAAATCCTATTGTGAACAATGCATGTGAGGGATCTAGGTTGTGTGCTCCTTATGAGAATCTAATGCCTGATGATTTATCACTGTCTCCCATCACCCCCAGATGGGACTGCCTAGTGGCAGAAAAACAAGCTTAGGACTCCCATTGATTCTACATTATGGCGAGTTGTATAATTATTTCATTATATGTTACAAGTATTATAATTTAATAGCAATAGAAATAAAGTGCTCAATAAATGTAATGAGCTTGGATCATCCCCAAACCACCACCCCTGACCCCAGTCCATGGAAAAATGATCTTCCACAAAACTAGCCCCTGGTTCCATAAAGGCTGGGGACTGCTGCAATAGATCATCATCTCTGTTGCCTTTAAGATAGTTAGTGTAAGAAAAAGCCCATTTGCAGAAGAAGTCATGTAGAGGTCTAATTCTTCAACACAGAAAGCTCATGTTGTGGAAGAGCAGACTAGATGGGCTGCATCCTGTGTCTAGAGCATAGTTCTTAGTCTCTTGAACTGCTTCTTTAATCTTTTCTCTGCAACACAAATTCCAAAAACCCAGAGTAGCAGGGGTTTGATAAAATAAATACATAAACAAATAAATAAGTTAGGATACATGAAAATCAGATCATCATGCTTTCCAGGTAATAGTGTAACCTGGAAATGTAACAAATAACTTCTGTTCACTTAGAACTTATTTTATACCAGAAGCAGCAAATTAGATAAATAAGTTAGCAAAATACAAAATATGTCAGATGGTAATAAGAGCTGTGAAGGAAAACAAATTAGAGAAGAGGGGTAGGAAATTCTGTAGATGGAGAGAATGTTTTTTAAGTAGAGTAGTTAAGGAAGGCATTACTGAAAAAAAAGACCTGTGAATGAAGGTTTGAAAGTGGTTAGGAAATGTGTTATGAGGATGTGTGTGTGTGATGGGAAAATCTGAGGAATAGCAAGGAAGATGCTATGGCTTGACCAGAAAGAGAGAAGCAATTGCAGATGACGAGGCCACAGAAGTGGGGTAGGTGGGTGTCAGATCATTAAGGCAATTGGAATTTACTTTTACAGAAATCTGAAGCTCTTGAGGACATTCGGCTAACAGGGGTCATGGGCTGCCTTGTTTTAAAAAGAGGCACTCTAGTTGTAGAAATTGACTGTAGATGGGCAAGGCCTAAGCAAGGGACCCAGATAGAAAGCTCTAGGCATGAAAGGATGTGCTTAGGCAAGGATAGTAGCAACAAAGGTACTTAGAAGTACTTACCTTCTGGATATATTTTGAAGATAGTACACACAGGATTTTCAAATGTATTAGATGTGAGTTTATAGAGGAAGCAAGGATTTGAGGACATTTCCAAGGATTCAAGTCTGGAATGATTACTGTAATAATAGGCTTATCAGTTTTTGAGATGGGGAAGATTGTAGAAGAAGCTGGTTTAGGAGGGAAAAAGAGGAGTCTGGTTTTGAAATATTGTTTTTGAGATAAATGCCTATTAGACATCCAGTGGACATACTAAGAAAGAGGATAAATATATGAGTTTGTAGTTCAGAGACCGTGGACAATGTATCCACTTGGAAAAGTGCATTTTAACCTCACAGTTAGGTGTAGTCATATGTATACAAGCTGATCAATGAGATGGTGTGGACATGTCAGAGGCATTTGAACAAGAATGACTCCATCTTGAATAGGGGCTGGGTAAAATAAGGCTGACACCTACAGGGCTGCATTCCCAGGAGGTTAGGCATTCTTAGTCACAGGATGAGATAGGATGTCAGCACAAGATGACACAGGCCATAGAGACCCTGTGATAAAACAGGATGTGTAAAGAAGCCGGCCAAAACCTGCCAAAACCAAGATGGCATCAAAAGTGACCTCTGGTCGTCCTCATTGCTCATTAGAAGCTAATTATAACGTATTAGCATGCTAAAAGACACTCCCAACAGCACCATAACAGTTTATAAATGTCATAGCAATATCAGGATGTTACCCTATGTGGTCTAAAAAAGGGAGGAATCCTCAGTTCCAGGAATTAACCACTCCCCTTCCTGGAAAACTCATGGATAATCCACCCTTGTTTACCATATAATCAATATATAACTATAAGCATATTCAGTTGAGCAGCCCAAGCGCAACTCTACCTATGGAGTAGCCATTCTGTATTCTTTAACTTTCTTAATCAACTTGCTTTCACTTTATTCTATGGACTCATTCCAAATTGTTTCTTGTGCTACATCCAAGAACCCTCTCTTGGGGCCTGGATCGAGACGCCTTTCCGTTAGCAGACATATTGTGGGTGACTTCCAGAAAAGCTCTTAAACTATGAGAATGAGCATTTCTTCTCTCTTTCTTCTTTCTGCTGTCTAAAAGGTGAATGCAGTAGCTGGACCTGAACGGTCATCTTGAGGCCATATGGAATCACAGGAGGCAGAGTCAGAGCTAGGAGGAGCTTGGTGGGTCCCTGATAACTTAGAGGGGGCACCAGTAAAGCTCTGAGCTACCACATTTCAGAAGTTTTTAATATGAGGGGGGAAACTGCTTTTGTGCTTAATTCACTGTATCCATTTCTGTTATTAACAGTTGAAATTACTCCTAACTGTCAAAGCAAGTATTTCAGTTTCCTATTGCTGCTGTAACAAATTGCCATAAATTTTGTGGCTTAAAACAACACAAATACATTATTTTATGGTCCTGAAGCTCAGAATTCTGAAGTTAGTCTCACTAGGTATGATGGTTAATTTTAGTTGTCAACTTAACTGGATTAAGGAATACTTAGAGAACTGTTACAACAATACTTCTGAGTGTGCCTGGGAGGGTGTTTCCAGAAGAGATTGGTGTGTGCATCAGTGGACTGAGTGGGGAAGATCCACCCTCAATGTGGGCAGACGCCACCTAATAGCTGGGGCCTTTGATAGAACAGAAAGGTGATTTTGTCACTCTCCTGGAGTTAGGAGACATTGTTCTCCTATCTTTGGACATCAGAACTCCAGGCTCTCTAGCTTTGGGACTCCAGGACTTATACCAGCAGCCACCTGTGTTCTTAGACCTCCAGCCTCAGACTGAGAGTTACACCATCAGCTTACCTGCTTTTGAAGCCATAGAACTTGAGCTGAGCTATGCTATTTGCAGACTAAGTTCTCCAGGTTGCAGTCAGCCTATTGTGTGACTTCCCAGACTCCATAATTACATGAGGCAATTCCCCTGATAAATCCTATCTATCTATGTATCTATCTATCTATGTATCTATCTATCTATCTATCTATGTATCTATCTATGTATCTATGTATCTATCTATCTATCTATCTATCTATCTATCTATCTATCTATCTATCTATCTATCTATCTATCATCTATGTCTATCATCTATCTCTCCAGCCATCCTATTGTTCTCTTTCTCTGGAGAACCCTAATACAGTGGGCAACGTGTCACCATGCCACATTCCCTCTGGAGGCTCTAGGGGACATTTTGTTTCCTTGACTTTTCTAGTTCCTAGAGGCTGCCTCTATTCCTTAGCTCATGGCCTATTTCTCCATTTTCAAACCCAACAGTGTAACATCTTTAAATCTCTATCTGACTGCGACCCTTGCTTCAGTCATAACACCTCCTTCTCAGACTCTCCTCCCTCCTTCTTTCTTTTAAACAGCATTTGTGATTTTATTGGGTCCACCTGAATAATTGAGAATAATTTCTTCACCTCAAAATCCTTAATTTATCACATATGCAAAGTAGCAAACAAGAGTTTTTAGCAGAGAAGGTTATTTAAGTTGTCCTTTACATTTCTGGATCTATCTGAAAGAACACACACAGAGATAGGCGAAAGAGAAAGAGATAGGACAGACAGAGAGAGAAAAACGAAGAAAGGGAGAGAAAGAGGAATAGAAGGAGAAGAGAGGGCAAAGGGAGGGGATGAGAGGAGTATTTGGTGGTTGGGGTAGAGTGCTGGGGTTTGAGTGAGGTCAGTTATGTACATATTTAAGAAGTAGAAAAGGGAAGAAGCAGAAGCTACTTTTGTCACACTGTGCTGTGTGCTGCATTACTGTTTGAAGTTTGTTGGACATCCTCCCTTGTGGCACATCCTGTGGGATGCTTCACCCTTGTCCTGTTGAACTGGGGCATGGCCATGTGACTTGCTGTGGTCAGTGAATTATGGGGGTATGTGAGGCATGCTCAAGGCATCCTTTTTTTCCATTGCAATAACCAGGAGTATTCCTGATGAAGGGGTTTTGTCAGTCTTAGTCTCACAGTAAAGACCAAGCAAAGCAGAGCCACCACTTGACTATGCTAGACATGATGTATTCTACTGGGATTCTGGTGTTAATACACTGCATACCCCAAGCTATCCTCAGTAGGTCCTGTTCTCTTTTTCAAGAGTATTATCTAATCTTTTATTTAAAAATATTTCACTTTTTAATTTTATAAGGTTGTTTAAAAATATTTAAATAATATAGACATATAACTTTTGTTTTTTAAGTCTCTCTTTAGCTCCTCCTTCAATACTCATCTTTTTCACGCCTATAATCCCAGCACTTTGGGAGGCTGAGGTGGACGGATCACGAGGTCAGGAGATCAAGACCATCCTGGCTAACACAGTGAAACCTTGTCTCTACTAAAAATAAAAATAGCCGGGCGTCGTGGAGGGCGCCTGTAGTCCCAGCTACTCAGGAGGCTGAGTCAGGAGAATTGCTTGAACCCAGGAGGCAGAGCTTGCAGCAAGCAGAGATCGCGCCACTGCACTCCAGCCTGGGCGACAGAGTGAGACTCCGTCTCAAACAAACAAACAAAAAAACTCATCTTCCTCTTTGGAAGTCACCACAAATAACATGTTTTTACTTATCTTTGTAAATGTATTTATACATACATATATATATATAATGTGCATGTAAATGTAAACACATATTTTAATCATAGTATGACATATAGAGTTGGCCCTTTGTGTCTGGGTTCCACATCCACAGGTTCAACCAACTGCAGATACAAAATATATTTTTAAAAAATGACACATTTTTATTTCTTAAAAGTATTTCTTAAAATATTTCTTAAAAATAAAGAAATATTTTTAAAATATTTCTTAAAAAAATAACTGGCCGGGCGCGGTGGCTCAAGCCTGTAATCCCAGCACTTTGGGAGGCCGAGACGGGCGGATCACGAGGTCAGGAGATCGAGACCATCCTGGTTAACACGGTGAAACCCCGTCTCTACTAAAAAATACAAAAAACTAGCCGGCCGAGGTGGCGGACGCCTGTAGTCCCAGCTACTCGGGAGGCGGAGGCAGGAGAATGGCGTGAACCCGGGAGGCGGAGCTTGCAGTGAGCTGAGATCCGGCCACTGCACTCCAGCCTGGGTGACAGCGCGAGACTCCGTCTCAAAAAAAAAAAAAAAAAAAAAAAAAAAAAAAATAACAATAAACAAGAATACCAATAAAAAGCCAATCTAGTATGTTTACATAACATTCATATTTTAAAATAGCTATTTACATAACATTCACATTTGATTAGGTATTATAAGCAATCTAGAGATGACATAAAGTGTACGAGAGAATGTGTGTAGGTTATAAGCAAATACTAAACCATTTTATATAAGGAATTTGAGCATCTGTGGATTTTGGTATCCTCTAGGGATTCTTTTTTTTTTCCGAGACGGAGTCGCGCTCTGTCGCCCAGGCTGGAGTGCAGTGACACGATCTTGGCTCACTGCAAGCTCTGCCTCCCGGGTTCACGCCATTCTCCTACCTCAGCCTCCCAAGTAGCTGAGACTACAGGCGCCCGCTACCACGCCCAGCTAATTTTCTGTGTGTGTGATTTTAGTAGAGACAGGGTTTCACCGTGTTAGCCAGGACGGACTCGTGATCTGCCCACCTCGGCCTCCCAAAGTGCTGAGATTACAGGCCTGAGCCACCGTGCCCAGTCCCTCTGGGGATTCTTGAACCAATCTCCTGAGGATACTGAAGGATTACTGTATATGAATATTTTATATATAATCTCCATATATATCTGCATTTTTCATTTTTTTACTTTTTTCTATGTAATAATATGTCTTGGAGATAGTTAAATATCAAAACATACAATTCTCCTTGTTCTTGTGAATCATTGCATTAGTATTCTATCATGAAAATTAATCATAATTTAATACCCTATTGATAGATATTTAGTTTCAATCAAATTTTTCTACTTAATAAACAATACAAAGTATTGTCCATGCATTTGTGCACACCTGCAACTATTCTTCTAGGTTAAAATTTTAGAAGTAGAATTATTGGGTCAAAGAATAAGCACATTTTAAGTTTTTATAAATGCTGCCAAATTGACCTCTGGAAAGTCTATTCCAATGTATGCTCTCATCAATAGTTATGAGAGTCAGATCTTTTTCTTTCTTAAAAAACATTAACATTTTATTTCTATTCCTTTTACACAAAAGTTCAGATTCTTGCTTTCCTGTAACCTTAAATCATAGGCTGCAGTGTTGTGTGTGTGACGGCGCTGGGGTCAGGGGTGATTGGGTAGAGGAGAATTGCGGGGATGGAGGGAAATTTTAAACAATCTTCACTCTCTTGCCTAGTATTGTTTGTAAGGATAATGTTTCTCATCAGTTTTGCTAAAAATTATATTATTCATCAATGCCTCATTATAAAATTCTTTGCTGTAGTGAGGGTCATTATGTCCCTTAATTAAATGCACTCATATTTTAGATCTCTTCAAGACCGTTATGAAGCTTCTTCAAGAGCATTATGGAGTGTGTGGCTACTCACAGACTCTGAATAGAGTCTTCCTTTCCCATGTGGTAAGATCAGATCCTCTGAGGCAAGAAAAGTAAGGTGAGAATGCAACAATGCATTATCCCCTTGTGTGAAGCCCTGTGGGCTCCTTTTAAGTCCCTTGCGCCCTGTTGCTTTAGTACCTAATTTTTTTTTGCAAGATAAGTGGTCCTACAGGATACCAGTCAACCCCCAGATGGCTACAAGTTCCTGATAGCTGCTATGGCCTGGGAAAGAGAACAAGAACCCCTTGTCCATATGGTCATTTCCCTACTCTCCAGCCAATCAGCACCAAAAGCCCAAGAAGCTGTTAGTTAGAAACTCAGGCAGATGGGTACCAGAGATCAAGAATACAGAAAAAAATACAAGGTAAAAAGAATTTAATTTCTGCCTTAGAGGAGCTAGGGACTTAGGGTCCCACATGCACAGCTAGGCTCAAGCTTCAGCTGATACTTACCCTTTCCTCATTTTAATAGTAAAAACACACCCCTTAGATTGAGATTTTATATGCTCATGATACGTGCGACACATGTTAGAACACGTAGATGCTGAGCACATGTGGCAACTGCATCTCTGCCTTTGCATACCTGATCCCACCTGTATTTTATAAATATGCAGGTACAGTTTCAATAAAAGGGATTCCTAGTGAGGCACTGGGGGCTGTCTCTCCATGGGGGCTATCTCTCCCTTTGGGCAGCCTGCTCTGCCTTTCAGAGTGTACTTTCACCTTGCAGTAAGTTTCTTTGCCTACTCTTACTTTGGACTCACTCAAATTCTTCTGTGTGAGTCCAGCACACTGACAATCCTTGCAGAAACATTTATAGAGCCCTAGACAAACTAAATCCATTGGTGGCTAATAGATACAGGACAGGTTGTATGCATAGTCAGTGGGAATCTCTTCTGATAAGCAGAAAACCTACAATAGGTTTTATCTGTTTCCCAACCTGAAAGGTTGAAAGGAACTTTACTAAACTGACTTTAAATTGCAAAATATGTATTGTTCTGGTTTATTAGTCATAGACTTCTAGGCTTCCAAAAGAGTTGTCTTTTTCCCAAAAGAGTCCCCCATAACCAATGTTTCTCACACTACCTTATTCTTTATTCCTCCTGGTCCGATGGCCTAGGCCTGTCTCTCAAGCTGAGATCTAATGAAGAGCAATAATGGGTTAACCTGAGTTTCAAGTTTTGCTCTGCTTCCTTCATCCCATGTAACTGAGGTTTAAATTGGGTTTAAAAAAAAAAAAAAAGACATCCTCTTTGAACTATAATTATTTAGCCAAGTAGTTTTATGCCGGATTGGAAAACCAAGAGAAATCTTACCATCCCAGTATTTCAAACTGGGCTTCGTTAATGCCAACCGTTCTCCTTGTGCCACGCATACCTTTCTTTACCTTTTGTTTTGCAGTGCCTGGATTTTTCAGAGCCTGATGCTACAGATGGTTTGAAGATTATGTCTAACCACTAACTGATCTATCCATGCTGTTCCTACTTTTTAAATGGTTAACTGAGATCAGTGTGAGCATCTCATTTATCAGTCTTTTCTTGGTGAAGGGTAATTTTTCCTCTATTTTCAAAATAGTCTCTATTCATCTGGTTGTCAAATAGTCTTCCCTGACTATGGGCAAATAGGTTATTTATTGCCAAGCTAACTTTTTCTTTGCACAGAAAATCACTGGGAAGGTGGGTTGGAAGCTGAGCGGAATCATCCTTGGGATCATTAGAAGCAGTATAATATTTTGTGGCTGTCAGCTTTTAGGCTTCTATCAGGGTGGAGAGGCCATCCTTCGGGGAGAACATAATGATCCCAGAATGCTGGCTGACAGGGTCTTGATCTGTGCTTTTATTATGTTCAATTTATCAGTCTCTTTTGAAAGAATTGACCATGGGACTCTTTTAAAACATTTGAAATCTTTGGATAAAAGCTCAGAGACAGGCTCTTCCTACTTCCATTAATTTCATAATCAATGATGTCAATTTGTCACTATTAATCATGTTTCTGCAGCAATTTTCCCCAGGCTTCCCTGAACTTAAAAGCTTCTCTATAAACTCCCCCTCCTCCTTCCTCCTTCTCTCACTCTCTCTCTCTCTTTTCTTTTTTTTTTTTTCCCCCTGATCTCAGTTTTTCTCATTCTGCTGACTATACTCAAATGAACTTCACTTTTTCCCTGGTCATCAAAACTTTTTTTTTTAATGATCTTGTAAGACATCATGGTATAGTTTACAATACCCAGTTTAATATGAAATTTTTGAAAGCTGACAACCTGAATTATGAATGTCTGTTTTTAACTTTTTATATTTTACCCATGTGGCTCAGTTCTAGCTTTTTGGATTTTCTCACAAAAAGAATATGTAAGCTTATTTTTCAATTTATTGAGAAAATCTTTTACAATATTGCGAGTCCCTCCAATCCTGTTTGTATGATCATTCTCTTACCTTGTTAAAGCGGAACACAACATGGGTGGCTTTTTTGTATTTGATATCATAATGTGAATATTATTTATTAAAACTTTTCAGTCTTAAAGATGGATAAATGTGGGTTAGTATATGACAATGGCTAATTGTAGTCTGGGATTAGCACACCTGGGTTGGAACACTGCATCTGCTTTCTTACTTTGGACAAATTACTTCACCACTCTGGGCTTTGAGTTCCTTATGCATAAACAGTGCTAGTGCTAATAATACTAACCTCCTAGAGTATTTTTAAAATCAAGTGACAGAATGCTTGCAGATTGTTTAGCTTAGCGCTGACATAAGAGCCCAACAAATGCTATCTATAATCATGTTAGGTAATAGTAATATAATGGTAACAAGACATACAATATAATTATGATGTTACTACTGTGAAAACATTTTATCCAGCAGCAAATCTTCTAAGTTGCTTTGGTTAGATCTGCCTCTAGGATAGAAAGGAGCAGGCTCACAGATCACAAAGAGCCAGGAAGCCATACTGAATTGCAAGCAGTCTGATAAGTACAAGGTGTGTATGAGAGCTGAGAACATTATTTTGGGAAGAGGAAATATGAATACTAGAGAGTTAGGTGAAGAAAGGAGAGGAGCTTGGCTATCTGGGAGTAGGAGAGGTTTAGGGGAGAAACTCGGGCAGATGGGTACCAGGAATCAGGAATTCAGAAAAAAACACAGGTAAAAAGATTTCAACTTCTGAGCAGAGAGACTGGAAAGCAGGAAAATGTTCTTTGTGGCAAATAAAGACATGGACTAAGATATGGGCTGGACCCAGGGGCAGGCTCTGAGCTGCTCTTGCTCATGCAAAACTTGGTTGGAGCAGGACTAAACACTTTATTCCCTCAAAAAAAACACTTTGATTCCAAAAGGCACTAGAGTTGAAATTTTACTGAAGAATTTGTAGAAAAGACCAAAGAGACTTCACTCCACGAGCATATAGCATTTCACTCCAAAATTCTCTCTCAGTGTATTTTTCCCCAAATCAAGCTTCAACTTTGGCTTCTTCTGGACCCTCCTCCTCTTTATACCTATGGACTTGAAAAGTCTCCTATCTTCAGACACAGTTTTTTTTTTTTTTTTTTTTAAATCCTTCTCTTTCCCTTATACAGAGTAACTTAATTTCATAGTCTCTACTAATCTTGTAATCCCACACCCATCACTTAATTTTAAAAACAACCAGCAAATACAAGCATCTCCAGGATCCAAGATCTACCTCCTTTATTGGGTAGAAGGAAGCATAGCAAATGGATTTTCTCTGATCACAAAGATTAATTTCTTTCTGGACAAAATTATACTATTTTATACTATTTTATGTTAGATTTTTGCTTTTATGTTAGATTTTGCTTTAATTAGACAGCTTTTACATGTCCTGCTAGAAGAGATGACAGTATGACAGTTCCCAGGGGTCCCGGATCTGTAGTAGCAAGTGGCAAGAAAAAAGAAATGAGCAGTTAAGGCCGGGCGTGGTGGCTCATGCCTGTAATCCCAGCACTTTGAGAGGCCAAGGCGGGTGGATCTCTAGGTCAGGAGTTCAAAACCAGCCTGGCCAACATGGTGAAACCCTGTCTCTACTAATACTACAAAAATTAGCCAGGTGCAGTGGCAGGCACCTATAATAATCCCAACTACTTGGGGGGCTGAGGCAGGAGAATCACTTGATTCGCAGAGGTTGCAGTGAGCCAAGATCACACCATTGCACTCCAGCCTGGGTGACAGAGTGAGACTCTATCTAAAAAAAAAAAAAAAAAAAAAAAGAAAAAGAAATAAGCAGTTCAACATTTTAGCAACACCCAAGTTAATTGTATTCTGACCATGGCCTGAGATTTTTTCTGCAGTATCACTTCTGCAAATATAAAAATGGCTAGGGAAAACCAGTGGTGAATTATTACAAATCCATAACTATTATTGGATATATGGGAAGCAGATGCTTCGTTAAAAGTAAATCAGTACTTTCAGGTTGACATATGGAGAAGACATATACCACACAACCCATCCTCAAAGCACAGGTCAGTTTGCTTTTTTCTCAATGTGAATAAAAGTGTATTTAACCAAATAGTAGAGTCATATAGTGTTATTTTATCAGGTATTGAGTATGTTTATTTCATAATACTCTAAAACATTTTAGGTTCTTTTTACTTAACCAGTAATTATTTACAAAATATTAAAGGGCTATATGTTGACCTTTCTTCTATACTAAATCTAATTCATGATCTCCCACAAACCCCAAGCTACCCTCTTCCAAATGCACAGCGTCACTAAATAGCATCAGTATCCACCCAGTTGTACAAGTCAGAAACCACCCAATGGTTACTCCAAGATGGGATTGGAAGTTACTTACCCTCCCAGTATTATATGTCATCCTTCTCTCAAACCACGTATTCATATATATATACCACTAAGTAAAAATGATGTTCTAGTTAGGCAAAAATGTATTAAATGTATCAAGGTAAGTTCTTTCACTCCACTTTTCAAAGTTTCTTTTTAAAGAAATTCTGGAGTCACCAAGGCCAACATCTGTGTATCTTTTTCCATTTTTAAAAAGCCCTTGAATTATCTTTTTATTAGCTCTAATCACCTTAGTCCTGCTGTCAATACCCTATTCTGAAATAACATCATTGTTTATCATTGTACCCTCTGCAGCTAGCAGTTTCTGGTACCAAGCAGGTGTGTAATAAAATAATTTTTAATTGAACAAATGGAAAAGATATACTTCAAATCACAGATTTTCCCACCAAATACTTTTTAACAGGTACCCTGGGAGCATAGAATTACTTTATTTCTTTGTACACACACAGTAATACTTTTTGCTTCTTTGCCATTATTTATGCTGTTCTGTTGCCTCTAGTTCTCTTCTCTCTTTTCTTAGCCTGGCTAACTTCTATATAGATATTAAATCCAGACCTCTCCTCCTGGAGGACTTTTCTGACTTTCCTATTCTGGGTTCCCTATTCTATCTTTAAAACTTTTCAGTCTTAAAGATAGATAAATGTGGGTTAGTATATGACAATGGTTAATTGTAGTCTGGGATTAGCACACCTGGGTTGGAACACTGCATCTGCTTTCTCACTTTGGGCAAATTACTTCACCACTCTGGGCTTTGAGTTCCTTATGCATAAGTAGTGCTAATAATACTATCCTCCTAGAGTATTTTTAAAATTAAGTGACAGAATGTTAGCCAATCTCTGTACCCTCCTAACCACCAATAAACCTTTCTGCGTAATAAACATATTTCTGGTTGCTCAGGTTAAAAATCTTGGTTCATCTTCAACTTTTTTTTTTTCACAGCCTACATAAAACTCATCAACAAATCTTATCAGATCTGTCTTCCAAACATCTCCAGATTCCAAATATGATCATTTCTTACTACTTTCAGCCCTCTAATTCCGATCTTTATCTAGTCTGACATTTTTGCTGAGATTATTGTAATAGCCTCCTAACTGATCTACTGGGTTCCACCCTTGCCCCACTACTGTCTACTTTCAACCCAGCAACCACAGTAATTCTTTTAAAAGTGTGCCAAAACTATGCTCAAAGTTTTCTGATAACTTTCTATCTCATTCAAAGTAAGTCCAAATTTCTTACATGTGTAGTGGCCTATAATATAACCCTCAGTGGTTCTTGTTTCCTGATATGTATGCCCTTGTGTAGTCTTCACTCATATTGAATAAGGCCGATCTATGTCACCAATAGCACGTTGCAGAAATGAAGGTGTGCAACTCCTGAGAGCAGGTCATAAAAGATGTAGTAGCTTCTGCCTCATGATCTCTTAGATCTTATTCTCTTTCTAAGAAAGGTAGCTGCCATGTTGTGAAGATGCACCTGCATCCCGGTGGGGAGGTCAATGTGGTGAGGAACTGAGACCTCCTGAGAAGTGCCAGCAACAAGTTGCCAAGCATGTGAGTGAGCCAACCTGGAAATGGATCCTCCAGTCCTAGTCAAGCCTTTAGATGGCTTCAGCCTCAACAGATGCCTGACTGCAGCACTCTGAGAGAACCTGAGATAATGGACCTAGCTAAATGCTCCCTGGATTTTGGACCCACAGAATCTTTGTTACATAATATATATTTATGTGTTAAGTTGTTAAGTTCTGGGGTAATTTGTTATGCAGCAATGGACAACTAATACACTTAGTACCACCAAAAGGGCACCCTTGATATGATGCCTAATTCCTTCACTGGCTTCATCTCTTGCTAATCTCCTCATTTGCTCAATCTGCTTTAGCCATATCAGACTTTTCTATAATCCAGGTACACTTCTATCTCAGGGTTATTGCCCTTGCTAACTCCTTACCCACTTCAGTCTTTGTTCAAATAGATCCTTTTAGTGTTCTTTTTTATCACCCCACAACTCTCCCCAGTCTTTCGATTTTGTTTTCCTCTATGGTACTTATCAACATTTGATATATGATATGTGTAATAGTCTGTTCTCATACTGCTAATAAAGGCATACCCTAGACCAGGTAATTTATAAAGAAACAAAGTTTAATGGACTCACAGTTCCACATGGCTGGGGAGGTGTCACGATCATGGAGGAAGGCAAAGGAGAAGCAAGGGCACACCTTACATGGTGGCAGGCAAGAGAACATGTGCAGGGGAATTCCCCTTTATAAAACCATCAAATCTGTTGAGACTTATTCACTGTCATGAGAACAGCATGGGAAAACTCATCTCCATTATTCAATTACCTCCTACTGGGTCCCTCCCATGACACATGGGGATTGGGGGAGCTACAATTTAAGATGAGATACCAGTGGAGGCACAGCCAAACCATATCAATATGCTTTACTTTTTGTTATTATCGTTTCTCTCCCTCCATGATAACATAAGCTCTGTGAAGGCAAAGACTTTTTGTTCCTCTTGTTGTTCACTGCTATTTATTTACCCCTTAGAACAGTGGATGGCAAATACTAAATGTTACATGATACTTATTAAGTGGATTAATATTATAGTCTTCTGGGTTTTTATTGTTTGCTTGTTTGCTTATTTTACCTTCTGGGTAGTAAGGTCCTTAAATTCAAGTACTATATCTTTTTTATCTTTATATATCTGTCATCCATATGGTGATACCTGGAATAACAGATCTATTTGCTAAAGTAGAAAAAGAGATCTGAGTTACTTAGGGAGTTTATACCATAGAGAGCATTTTAAGAAGTTAAATGTGAGTTTAAAATATATATGGATTTAAAAACACTTTGTGCAGTGGGCACAGTGGTGTGCACCTGTAGTCCCAACTACTTGGGAGGCTGAGGCAGGAAGATTGCCTGAGCCCAGGAGTTTGACGCTGCAATGAGCTATGATTTCACCTCTGCATCACAGCCTGGGCAACAGAATAAGACTCCATCTCAAAAAAATAATAATTTAATTAAAAATACTTTGAATAAACAAGTGACCTTGTGAAATTATCAAGGATTACTTAAAAACAATGAAACAGCACAAAAAATTTGGATTTAAAAATAACAATATTTAATATGTAGTTCAAAAACCAATATTTGAACTAAAAAATACATTAACATAAAAATTGATTTCATTTTAATTGCCCTTGAGATTTTTTTTTACTTGAGTAGGTTGCATCTACCAGTTTGCAAATGAAACCGCCTTTGTAAACTGGCAAATTAAAAGTCATTAGAAAATATGATTTGATAAATATTTTCAACACTTAGAGGAATACTGCAATTATATAATCATTTTTCCCATACTTTTATATTTTTGTTTTCCTGAAAACAAGCTTGATAACATATGTTCAATTTTTTTTCTATGGTTTTCTAGCTATTGCTGACATAAATTTCAGATAGGGGAAAAAATCAGTGAGAAATTGGATCTACCAATTTACTTACCACTTTCTAAAGGCAATTTTTAAGTGATAAAGACTCTATTGCTTCTTGAAGCAAAGTTGTATAAGGTTGAACATATTTTGGCAAACTAGACAGCTCAGATCACTTCTCCAAAGTCAAATGCATAGTTAGAAGCAGAAACAAGGCTACAACTCAGCTGTCTAAACTCCTGGTTAATTGTTTTGCTCACTAGCCTATTCTGCTTCCAGAAGTGTTAGGGGATAGTGTTTAACAGGGGTATCTCTCCTCTGGGAGTTGAGCATGTCATTACATGAAACCACCCATTACTAAGAAAGTAATTAGGGGAAGGAGAGAGAATATGGAAGGAGGAGAATTATGCAAATGCCTGAACTAACTTGTGCAACGTTAAAATGCAAAATTCATAAGTTGCTCATTGTCATTGACATTCAAAGGATAACCTGGGACTAGAGTAGGAAATAAAGGTGGATCAGTGAGGGAAGTTGTCTTGTTTAGCCTAAGAGATGTGAAGTGCCATGTTCTATGCCCACGTGATGTTGGGGATGGTGGGGTAAGAGTAGAGCACTATCTGAAATTTTGTATTATTATTATGTACAAAAAAAAAAAAAAGGCATTCCTTATGAGAATTTGGAACAAAACATGCAAGTAATGAATATCCATTTACATGAGCATGTGTTATCCAGTGGCCCGCCGAATAAGGCTTAATCCAGTGGGGACCCTCACTGGAGTCTTATAAAATGTGTATCAGAAAGCTATTTTCCCCACTGGTCAAGTGTGACCGTATGGACACTAACTCCTCATGTCTGCGGGCTGTCATAGTGTGAGTACCGGTGAATTCTGATGGTGTGTCTGGAATTGGTGGGTTCTTGGTCTCCCTGACTTCAAGAATGAAGCCACGGCCCTCGCGGTGAGTGTTATAGTTCTTAAAGATGGTGTGTCCAGAGTTTGTTCCTTCAGATGTTCAGACGTGTTCGGAGTTTCTTCCTTCTGGTGGTTCATCGTCTCGCTGGCTTCAGAAGTGAAGCTGCAGACCTTCAGGGTGAGTGTTACAGCTCTTAAGGCTCAGGAGTGAAGCTGCAGACCTTCGCAGTGAGTGTTACAGCTCATAAAAGCAGTGCAGACCCAAAGACTGAGCAGCAGCAAGAGTTATTGCAAAAAGCGAGAGAACAAAGTTGCCACAGTGCGGAAATGGACCCCAGCAGGTTACCACTGCTGGCTCCGGCAGCCTGCTTTTATTCCTTTATCTGACCCCAGCCACATTCTGCTGATTGATCCATTTACAGAGAGCTGATTGGTGCATTTACAATCCTTTAGCTAGATATAAAATCTCTCCAAGCCCCACCAGAGTAGCTAGATAGAGTGCTGATTGGTGCATCCACAACCCCCCAACCCCGCGAGCTAGATACCGAGCGCTGAGTGGTGCATATACAATCCTCAGGCTAGATATAAAAGTTCTCCAAGTCCCCATCCTACTCAGAGCCCAGCTGGCTTCCCCTAGTGGATCCCGAGCCTGGGCCGCGGAGGGAGCTGCTCGCCAGTCCTGCGCCGCGCGGCCGCACTCCTCAGCCCTTGAGCGGTCGATGAGACGCGGCAACAGGGAGCAGGACATGGCGCCCGTAAGGGAGGCTCCGGCCACGCAAGAGCCCACGGCGGAGGGGGCTCGGGCATGGCGGGCTGCAGGTCCCGACCCCTGCCCCGCGGGGAGGCGGCTGAGGCCCTGCGAATATTCGAGCGCGGCGCAGGCGGGCCCGCACTGCTGTGGAACCTGGCGCACCCTCCGCAACTGCTGGCCCGGGTGCTAAGCCGCTTACTGCCCGGGGCCCACGGCGCCTGCTGGCCGCTGTGAGTCCTGGGCTCGCTGACCCCGCGCCCACCCGGAACTCACGCTGTCCCGCGAGCGTCTTGCGCAGCCGCAGTTCCCGCCCGCGCTTCTCCCTCAACACCTCCCGGCAACCAGAGGGAGCTGGCTCCAGCCTCAGTCAGCCCAGAGAGGGGCTCCCACAGTGCAGCTGCGGGCTGAAGGGCTGCTCGAGCGCTGCCAGAGTGGGTGCCGAGGCCGAGGAGGCGCAGAGAGCGAGCGACGGCTGCCAGCATGCTGTCACCTCTCAATGGGTCACATTATAATCCTGGAGAAGCTCAGAGGTTAGAAGCCTGAAGGTAGGTACTGTATGAAACTGGTCAAAACCTTTCGAAAACAGGTCCCTGCAGGAGTAGATGGAATATACTGGGGGACCAAGAGCAGACAAGTGGGAGTTGGTTGAGGATTTGGAATTGTGCTAAAAGAGTGCCTGATACACCTCTGAATTTTGGTGTCCTTATGTGGAAAACAGGCACAAAGTTTCTGCGTTATCTTGCTGTGAGGAGTAGCTGAATAAAGTAAAATTATTGGCAGATACTAAGTATTCTGAATTGTTATCCTTGTTTTATTATGATAATGTTAAGAAGGTTAGTAATAAATATCACGACTTTTATTAGAGAAAGTCACTATCTCTACTTCACCCTGTATTTTCTCTTATCTTACTGAAGAACATGGATTTGCCTTTAAATGCAAACGCTCATCAGTTCATCATTACAACCAGAGTTGAAATTTATTCTTTAAGGCACAAGCTTCTATGTACATGCTAACATGTCTTCTAGTTTCTAGGAAAGTTGCAGATTTGACAGTTATTATAAAGTATTATAATTTTTATGAAAATTATTATTTGTAAGAAACTGAAAAATATTTTCTAACTTGAACCATTTTAGATTTAATATTCCATAGCTTTAGAATAAAGAGCTTAAGTTTGTTCAATCAATTTGCACATTGTTTTAGAAATGAAAAAGATAATTGAATTTTAAAAATTTCTCTGATTAAGTACACTGTTTATGCGTTTGTTATAGAATTATAATTTTAAAAGTTTTTAAATAATCACCTACTTAGTCTAACTCATATTACCGGGTACGATCATCTAAATTTGAAATATATGAAATATGTGTCTAGAGACCTAGGATTTGGTTTAAAACCACCACATACAATACACATGGTTGAACAACCTGTATGTGTGGTTGAGTTAATACCCATCTGATCACCCTTTATCTCTAGGAGATGAGTGCTGCTGGGTGAGTTATTCCCTCTTCCATTCTCTAAGGCAGCAGTCCCCAAGATTTTCAGCACCAGGGACTGGTTTCATGGAAGAAAGTTTTTCCACGAACTATGAGGTTGGGGGGATGGTTTCAGGATAAAACTATTCCATCTCAGATCATCAGGCATTAGTTAGATTCTCATAAGGAGCACACAACCTAGATCCTTTACATGCACAGTTAACAATAGGGTTCATGCTCCTATGAGAATCTACTGCTGCCGCTGATCTGACAGAAAGGGCGGTAGTGCTTACTCACCTCTTGCTACATGGCATGGTTCCTAACACGCCACAAACTGGTACTGGGCTGCAGTCTGGGGGCTTGGGGACCCCTGATCCAAGGGGACAGTGGTGACCTGCATTTCATAAGGCTTCAGTGTGAGTACCATGGGATTAGGCATTAGTAACTCAGTTGACGAGACACACTTGAGTTGGTTGTGGAGATAACACTTTTTTTTTGGCTAGAAAATATGTTTGATAAACTATCTCTTGACTATCTTTGCCTATTACATTTAGTAATTATGATATCTTCTCATGTGTAATGTCTAATGTGTTTTGTTTTCCTAGTTTAGAATGCTATTTCTTAAGTAAAGAGGTTTAAATAACATGGATCCAACTATCTGAACATGAGTTATAGTTATATGTAAGTTACACGTTTTAAAAAAAATAGATATTCCAAATTTTAGTATCTGAAGGAAAATTAAATACTTATATATGTAAATATATATTTATGGTAAGATATATGTAGATAAAAAATGCAACTAACCTAACTTTCAGTAACCATCTGCCCTTGGATCTGGCATAAACTTTTAGATTTCTATTGCATCAATACCATTACGATGTGAAGATTCTTGCCCTCCCTCTCTTATTTTTCTTAAAAATTTTCAATGAATAGTTTTTATGCCTTTAAAAAGATGGAGATTTTATTAACTATTTTTTCTATAAAATAATAATCTTAAAATTATCTTTAAAGCAGTATATTTAAAGGCTTAACAGTTTACAAGAAATCTTTCATCTTTGAAATTAAAATTAAATTTCAAAAATGTATTTACTAACCTTGACCAAAAGGTACTCACCTAATCATCCAACACTCCACTTTGATCACACGTCTGAAATGACAGGGAAGTAAGTTGAGTTTTGATCAATTTAAGAAAATATAAGTCTGGAATCAATAGATTCAGCCCAGCATTTTACAGTCTTTACAGATATTAGTATTGGTTATTGTGTTGCCTTTCAGCAGGATTGTTAGATAAAATACAGAACTAAAGACAAAAACTGTATGAGTATCTCAATAGATGCAGAAAAGTCTTTCAATAAAATTCAACATCCCCTCATGTTAAAAACTCTTAATAAAATGGGCACTGAAGCAATAAACCTCAACGTAAGAGCCATCAATGGCAAATCCACAGCCAGCATTATACTTATGGGCAAAAGCTGGAAGCATTCCCCTTGAAAACTGGCACAAGACAACCATGCTGTCTCTCACCACTCCTATTCAACAAGTATTGGAAGACCTGGCCAGAGCAGTCAGTCAAGAGAAAGAAAGAAAGGGCATCCAAATAGGAAAAGAAGTCAGACTATCCCTGTTTGCAGATGACATTATCCTCTATCTAGAAAACTCCATAGTCTCAGCCCAAAACTCCTTAAGCTGATAAACAACTTCAGCAAAGTCTCAGTATACAAAATCAACATATAAAAATTGCTAGCATTCATATACAGTAATAAGAGTCAAGTTAAGGGCCAATGCAATCCATTCACAATTTCCACAAAAAGAATAAGATACCTAGGAATACAGGTAACCATGGAGGTGAAAGAGCTCTACAATGAAAACTATGAAACATTGCTCACAGAAATTAGAGATAACACAAACAATTGGAAAAACATTCCATTTTCATGGATAGGAAGAATAAATATCATTAAAATGGCCAAATTGCCCAAAGCAATTTATAGAATCAATGCTATTCCTACGAAACTACCAGTGACATTCTTCACAGAACTAGAAAAAAACTATTTTAAAATTTATATGAAACCAAAATAGAGCCCAAATAGCCAAGGCAGTCCTAAACAAATAGAACAAAACTGGAAGCATCATGCTACCTGACTTCAAACTATACTACAGGGCTATAGTAATCAAAACGGCATAGTAGCAGTACAAAAACAGACACAAAGGCCAACAGAACAGACTAGAGAGCCCAGGAATAAGGCTGCACACCTACAACCATCTTATTTTAGACAAAGCTAACAAACACAAGTCATGGGGGAATCATTCCCTATTCAATTAGTGGTGCTGGGATAACAGGCTAGCCATATGCAGAAGATTGAAACTGAACCCCTTCCTTATACCATATACAAAATGAACTCAAGATGGATTAAAGACTTAAATGTAAAACAAAACTATGCAAACCCTGGAAGACAATTTAGGCAATACCATTCTGGACATAGGAACAGGCAAAGATTTCATGACGAAGATGCCAAAAACAGTCACAACAAAGCAAAAATTGAAAAATAGGATCTAATTAAAGAGCTTCTGCACAGTAAAAGAAACTATGAACAGAGTAAACAGACAACCTACGGAATGGGGGAAATTTTTTTGCAAACTATGCATTCGACAAAGGTCTAATCTTGAGCATCTATAAGAAACTTAAACAAATTTATGAGAAAAAAAGCAAACAATCCCATTAAAAAGTAGGAAAAGGACAGGAACAGACACTTTTCAAAAGAAGACATATGGCCAACAAACATATGAAAAAACCTCAACATCACTGATCATTAGAGAAATGCAAACCAAAACCACAATGAGATACCATCTCATACCAGTCAGAATGGCTATTATGAAAAATAAAAAAATAACAGATTTGGCAAATTTACACAGAAAAGGGAACACTTATACACTACTGGGAGAAATGTAAATTAGTTCGACCATTTTTGAAGGCAGTATGGCAATTCCTTAAAGAGCTAAGAACAGAACTACCATTCAGCTCAGAAATTCCATAACTGGGTATATACCCAAAGGAACATAAATCATTCTGCTATAAAGATACATGCACACGTATGTTTATTGCAGCACTATTCATAATAGAAAAGTCATGAAATCAACTTAAATGCCCATCTGATATCCAAATCAAATGACAGATTGGATAAAGAAAATATAGTACATGTATATCATAGAATACTATAGAGTCATAAAGAAGAATGAGATCATGTCCATTGCAGGAACATGGATGGAGCTGGAGACCATTATCTCTAACAAACTAATGCAGGAACAGAACCAAATACCACATGTTCTCATTTTTAAGTGGGAGCTAAATGATGAGAATGCACAGACTCACAAAGAGGAATAACAGATATTGGGGCCTACCTGAGGGTGGAAGGTAGAAGGAAACAGAGGATCAGGTAAAATAACTAAGGGATACTAGGATTAACACCAGAGTGATGAAATAATCTGTACAACAAACCCCCATGACACAAGTTTGCTTGTGTAGCAAACCTGCACCTGTACCCCTGAATGTAAAACAATAGAAAAAATACAGTATACACATTCTCAGATTTGAATTTTCAACACACAATGAATAATGCTTTAGTATAAGTATATCCCATACATGTGGGACACATTTATACTAAAAAAAAAAAAAATTGCTGAATAATGATAAACACCAAGCCAAATGTGATGGGTCATGTCGGTAATCCCAGCTAGCAGGGAGGATTAGGCAGGAGGATCTCTCGAGCCCAGGAGTTTGAGGTTCCAGTGAGGTATGATGGTGACACTGCACTGTAGCCTGGGTGACAGAGTGAAACCCAATCTCCAAAATCAATCAATAATAATAATAAACACCAAAATTAAAATGTAACTAGGCATTGTAAATTTTTGTTTGCCAAATCTTGAAATTATATCTTAGTGTGATCAAGAAAATGATTATTTTTGTGGAGTACATTTGTTTAATATACCAGGATGGACCTAATGGATCATAAGATCAGAGGTCTTCCATCTGAAACATGTAAAATAAGGCTTCATAATCACAACCTTTGTGGTAAATCAACATTGTGACTTCAACTATGTTTAGCATCAATAATGTAGTTTTAAGCCAACTAATAAAGGTCCAAAATTAAGTTGCTGCAATTTGCAAATCAGACTCCTGGATTTGATGGGTTAGCATTCATTTGACCCTTCCCTGTTGACCAAAGTTGGGTGATGGGTGAGAGAGATGTTGGATTCATTAAAGTAGTTGCATCTGTTGGAACTCAGATGTGAATTTGCTTTGTAATCAATTTCATTTAAAAAAGTGTTTTCACCATTATTATAAAGGTTGCAATAAAGATTTAAATTAACCCCTACTGTAATGCTAGGCACTGTGTGGGTTCTTTATACCATTAATTTCATTTAATTGAAACAGGAATATCAACATGTGGCTAGAACTGTTATTGACTTTCAATGTATTGAAGGACTCTTCCGGGATGTCTCAATAGTAACCATTTTATTTTTTTTTAATAGGAAATCATTTCTCCCTCAAATACCAAAATTTAGTACTTTTTTTCTGAACGGAATCTAATGAAGGCCCCACTTCTCTACTTGTGTTTCAGATCTCTGGGAGTAATGGAGAAATTTGCAAATATTTAACACCTGCACCTCGATCTTTCATCTTCAAAAATCTTATTTTTATTTAAGAGTAGAGTGTATGACCAAGAACAACAGTTTACAGTGTTCACTTGATTAAACAAAAACATTCATGGAATTCGAGTGGTTCCATCTGAACTAGACAGTTTAGACTGATGCAGTGTGGAAAGGATGTGGAATCACAGAAGAATTAATGTGAAGTATATGATTTTGGCACTGGGAAGGCCCTATGAATACCATCAATTTGAGAGTTTTTTAAAGTATCTAAATGTGTTTACACAGCTGGATATTCAGTTTCAGCCTGATCTCTTTTCTTCATGTTTCCAGGTTATTTACAAATGTGTTTCCCTCTGTTATTTTTAATGCATTTTATTTTCCAAATTTGGATTTTAAAACCTCAGATAGCAACATAATATTGTGAAACAGTTTCTGGGACTTTTGTGTTACATATTACCAGTATTAGGAGAAAAAGAGGCTTCTGGAATGTAAACCTTTTAAGAATATATTTTACAGCTTTATCTAATCAATAAAATAAGAATTTTATAAAACATATTTATATGAGAATGATTAACTTTTTTTGCAATCTTGAGTTATAATCAACATAATCCAAATTTTAGCAATATTCTGAAATAGCAACTCTATTCAATATTTATATTTTCTTTTTTGTAGATCCTTGATTTTCGTCAGATTTTTTAAAACTTAATCTAAAGTGAGTGCGATGTAAGGGATGGAGAATGTGATGTGAATTTTAAAGATCTCAGTCCATGTCTCAGGCACAATTGCTGGCTGTTTGATTTAGAGAAGTTATTTAACCTCTGCATGCCCCAGATTTCTCTCTTGTGAAATGGAGTGTTATTTTTCAACTGCCTTCTTCATTTAGTATCGGGAGGCCTAATGAGATAATGTGCCAGAATAGTTATCCTGAATCATCTTTTTTGGGAGAGTATAAGCTCACAGGCACAAAGGTCAATCCATACGAACTGGGTAGAGGTCTTTCTCCTCCATATAGTTCCATGTTGTATTAGGGACCTTGTTGAAACTATTCTTGGCCATAATATCCACAAAGGCACACTTATATCCAGAAGAGGGAAGGGCAAAAGCCCTGGGAACTCCCAGAAAGAAAAGTGGTAAAATATAGGGGCAGAAAAATGGTTAGAAATAATCAAAGACCTATATTAACATATATTACTTATCAGCTATAGTAGTTTGTGTTTGGCTCATTAAATAATTTGTTAGAACGTTGATTGGCACATTTGAGGAGCTCAATAAATATTTTTGGATGAATGAATTACTATGAATTTATCTCTCCTGATGCACTAGAATTCATCCTATAATAGACAATGTTAGCTATGTCACCTTTAAGGATCTTTTTTACTTTATGCTTGAGAAAACTCTTAGCATGCAGTAGTATTCAGATGCAGTATTTGTGTTACATACCCCAGATATTTTTGTGCAGTTGTCTTCTTATTGCTTATTGGTGTTTGTCTTTTCCAATATATTTGATATCAGCCTATTGATTGAGATGATTTCTTCATAAAATTGCTTTAACTCCATTCTTTAGGAGATTGTCCCACTCATATAGAGCATGAAATTCTGCCTTAACAAACATCTTTGCAGGCAGGTAAATAGAGTACCTTGCAACTGGAGCTGAATCTATCCCTTTCGCTGAGAAAAAATCTGCCTGGAAAGGTGACTGTGGATGGAGCTGCAGAGAATGTCTCTCTTTTGGCCCCAGAGGAGATATGGACTCCCTGGCACAAAGGAGAAAATCGAACAGTCTCATTTTTCTAAATGAGATGAATACATTTTTTCTCTGTACTATTGGTTCCCAATCTGTATTGGCTTGAAGCCCGCCACGGTCCCCTCTTGCTGCAGTGTACTTCTACTAGACGTCTCATGGCAGCTGCTGCTCTAACTTTTAAAAAAGTCCTCTCTTCTAAAGAAAACCTTAGTTAATAAATGTGTAAACTTGATTTGCTTAAATCCGTGTGTCTGGCTTATGGTCACATCATCTTTTCCAGGTGACTGCCATTTCAGTGACTTCACTGCCTTATGTGCCTCCGCGCATCCCTCACATCCATTTCCATACACTATCGTGAAATGTAACTCCACTCCTCTATGCCAATTTTGCAAGTTCATTTTTCCTGAAGATTTATACGTGGCATGTCCTGCAGCCAATAAAGGACAGAATAACAAATAATGGGTCAGAGACTTCTGTTTCTGGCATTACAGAATACCTGCTATTCAGAGAACGCTCTTTCCGTATCAAACACCTGAAAAATTCTGGATTAAATATTAAGTTTTACGAAAAGCATGCCTGAACTAGCAGTAAAGGAAATAATCAGTAGCCAGACATGTTTGAATCCAGATGTGTAAGCACAGGCTAGATCTGACATGTGCTTGAAGGCAACTCCAATCGCTGGTGGTATAGAGCCTGCCTTGTAATAGACATCTGTTACTGAAGGACAGGACACAAAGCTGAGAGTTGAGCAGCTTTCTGAGCAGCAAGTTGAGCAGGTGATAGCAAGGCAAGTCTTACATAAAATTGGGACACCAAAGAATGACATATTTTTCTGGAACAAAACCCCTTATACAGCAGAAGGACTGCACGTTTGTGTATTTCAACCTTGACTATGGCAGAAGCAGGAAAAAAGTGAAAATCCATAATTACAAATTTCCCTTCATACAGATTTGTCACTGGAATTTACACTGTAAATGTGATTTCCATCTACCTGTCTCCTTAAAAAGCTGAAAATTTAGCTTCAGGTGGTTCTGGGTTGATATTACACATTTAACAGTGGGTACATACTAGATGTTGACAATCAATTAACTGTTGGGCACAGTTCACCCCATTGTGCTGGGCCTCGTGGAAGGACTGAAGTGTCCCAAGGGAAAGACCAGGGAAGAAATTGGGGGAAGCACCCACGGTTCTCAAGGCAGCAGCTATTTACTAATTGCCATTGCTGTATTTCAGTTATTTAGTGATTTATATGGCCATATTAGCCTTAGACTGGTAAGGCACCCAAATGTTTTGAGTCTTTGTTTCCTCCTATTCTGTAGCTTGTCTGCCTCACAGGGTTTTTAAATAATGTCTGTGAAAACACTTTGTGAGAAAACAAGTAGCAGTTAATGACGGTTCGGCTTTTACAGTTTTGCTTCAGTGTACCAGGTAATGCTTTATGGTCTGAAATAATTTACTTAGTTCCTCAAAATGCCTAAAGTGGAGGTTTCGTATGATTTTCTCATCTGAATTTCTATTGGATGAATAGTTCTTGCTGTTAAAGGAAATGTGGTGAAAGATGGTCAGTAAAGTAGGCTTTGGGGAGAAATTTCACAAAGGCATAACTCTCTTCTTGGAACAGAGCTCTCACAAGTACTAAAAAATGGGGATGAATGCTGGAGGTGTTAATCAGGAAAGTGACAAGTATAATGGCAACAGTCTCAGGGAGACGTTGCTGAAGAGGTGCCAATACCTTAAGGAGCTGCTGTTGAGGCCGAAGGGGAAGCGCTAAAAAGGGGTGGTAGATTGAGTGGGCAGAAGGGGGCTCCCCTTCCCAAACAAAAAAGGAAGCCAAGAGATCAAAGGGAAAATGTTAAAGCCCATTAAGGGAAGAGAGATTAACGAAAGGTTAAATATTAAATCCAGGAACAAAAGACCCCTAGACTTCCCCACTGCATGTGGACTGAACACCACCTCTGGTATTGAGTGTCAAAGAAACTCCCTTCTTTAAACTGGTAACCTTTATTTCCTTTAGTTGCTGCAAAGTGGAGTCTGGGTCACCAATGGAGGGCATCGGGGGTGAAGAATTAAGCAGCCAGTGACTGAGTGGTCAATCAAAGGGAGGCCTCCACGGGTGCAAAATATGAGGTAGATGATGACAAAGGTCATCCAGTGAACCAGCACTCACCCCTGCTGCAGTCTTGGGTGATCCAGAATTTCCAAAGAGCAGTGTCCTAAGGAAGCAGTGGAGTTGAAAGTGCATGGCGCAGAAAGGAAACGGTGCCAGAGAACTTGTCTTGGAAATTGCTTTTGAGTAACAGGACTCAGTTTCCTATTAACAGATCCTGAAGAGGGTTAGTAGACATTATGAGGGAGCTTTAGCTTTTCTACTCCCACTCCCTGGCACTCCTCCGTGCCACTACTGGTCAGAAGAGCTGGAAAAGAATGAGGAGCTGACCTTTTGTGTCCCTGCCTAAAAGGAGGTTTTTTTTTTTTTTTCATCAGTCTATTTTCATATATTGGGATTCTATTCTTCTTTTGGAGGTCCCTTGTCTTAAAGCCTTTGTATCCTCACCTTCATTTGCAAAATTCTGGAATCTTACAACTATGAGGACTCCCCTGCCATAAATATCTTAAAAAAAAAAAAAAAAAAAAAAGATAAGAAAAGAGGTAGTAGTGGAGGATAACTTGCCTTTCCTCTCAGTTGTATAATACAGGGTGGAAGTATACTAGGAGAATCTTTTCAGAGACCTTAACACTTGGATTTAAGTCCTAGCCCTACTATTTATGAGCTATGTAATTGTGGGGCTGGTCATATCATCACATTAAGTCTTTTTGTTTGGAGACAGAGTCTCATTCTGTCACCCAGGCTGGAGTGCAGTGGCACTATCTCGGCTCACTGCAACCTCCGACTTACAGGTTCAAGCGGTTCTCCTGCCTCAGCCTCCTGAGTAGCTAGGATTACAGCATGCGCCACCACGCACAGCTGATTTTTGTATTTTTAGTAGGGACTGGGTTTTGCCATATTGGCCAGACTGGTCTCGAACTCCTGACCTCATAGGATCTGCCTGCCTCAGCCTCCCAGAGTGCTAGGATTACAGGTGTGAGCCACCGCGACCAGCCTCATCACATTGTCTTATTTATTTATTTTTTTTTTCAGCTATTAACTAAGAGTTTAGGGGCTATTGAAGTTGACCTACTCATCCCTTTTCTTCTAAAGCTTCTCAGACTAAGTTATCCACATGAGGATGAGAAGAGATTTTTGTTGTTGTTTTGTTTTGTTTTATTTTATTTTCTACCTTTAAACTTTATGACGGAAAATAACATATATTAAGTATAGTTTCCCTTCAACTTACCTCGGGTAGGCCAGCTGCATTTCCAATTGATATTCACCCTGTTTTCTTTCTCTAAAATGGAAATAAAATGTAAAGTTAGATCACACTCTCCTAAGCTCTCCAAGTCCTGTGCATTGCTCCTTTATTATTATCCACCACATTTTCATTTACTTGTCTAGTATGTCTTTCATCCTAGACTGTAAGCTTGATGAGGAGAGGGACCAAGTATGTGTTGTTCAACATCGTATTTCTGGCAATTAGTGCCTGATAGCATAGTAGTTATTCAATACATATTGGATAAATGAATCAGTGAATTATTTTATAAATGAAAGAGGTGAAAATCTAAAGTCTAATAAGGATTGATAGGATGACTCTTTGAAAGTTTTTAAAAAACACTTAATAAACAATATTCCTTGCTTTTATTATTTACAGACCATTAGAAATGATTATCACATTTATCTAGCAAGACTGGGACTCTGGCTGCTTTGATGAAAGTCTTAAAGAGATAAAGGACAATTTATCTGAGTACTTTTGACTTTCTGCCTATTACTGATCTCTGTGGATGTCTGGTGTCACTTAAACTTCAGAACACAGTCTATATCTGATTATCCCTCTGCTATGTAAAGGCCAACTTGGTTACATCTTTAGCATCCTATTGCCCCAGATACAATTTTAGAGATGGTCCCAGTCCAATCACGAACAACTACAGTGATTCAAAGTTAATTTGCCTTCATGACCTATTTATGTCAACTGGGGTCATTAACTCTCCTTTGTGACAAAGTTTTCGTTGGTAATATGACATTTGCCTGCCATATGAACTCTCTAAGGAGGTTAGCTAATTTCAAAGCCCTCTTAATGTTTTCAAGTTACTTTGTTGTTTTCAAGAAATTAGTGATTCTCCACTATGCTAGTACATGTGATCATAAAACAATGTTCCACCTTGGTGTGTTTATTTATTCTTTCACTGATCATCTTAAAAGCACCTGTATTATGTACTGGGCACTATAGGAACAATAGAAATCATGGTATAGTTCGTGCCCTCAGGGTCCTTGTCCTGCTCTCTAGTGGAGAACATGGTTGCACTTGTCAATTGGCCATTAGAGTACAGTTAATGAATGTTCTGCCATACGTTAGTTAGCCTAGAGAACCCTGGAGCACATGGAAAAAATTATTGTAAGACTGGAGAAGACATTAAAGGCTTCTCAAAAGGGTGTGGGAGGAGCCAGTAAGATTTTGTCTCTTGCTCTGTCATTCACTCATGCTCTCTTTTTTTTTTTTTTTTTTTAAAGAGTGTTTCTCTGTTGCCCAGGCTGGAGTGCAGTGGGGCAGTCTCGGCTCACTGCAGCCTCCACCTCCCGAGTTCACGTGATTATCCTGCCTCAGCCTCCTGGATAGGTGGGACTATAGGCACGTACCACCATGCCTGGCTAATTTTTTTATTTTTAGTAGAGAGGGGGTTTCACCACATTGGCCAGGCTGGTCTCCAACTCCTGACCTCAGGTGATCTGCCCCCCTCGACCTCCCATAGTGTTGGGATTACAGGTGTGAGCAACCATGCCTGGCCACAGAGTTTTATCCTTATTGCCAAGGAGCTCATCGAGGTATGTTTTTGTTTGTTTGTTTTTCTGTTTTTGTTTTTTTTTGTTTTTTTGTTTTTTTTGAGAGACGAAGTCTTGCTCTGTCGTCCAGGCTGGAGTGTGGTGGCGCGATCTTGGCTCACTGCAACCTCCACCTCCCTGGGTTCAGGCAATTCTCCTGCCTCAGCCTCCTGAGTAGCTGGGACTACAGATGCATGCTGCCACGCCCGGCTAATTTCTTTTGTATTTTAGTAGAGATGGGGTTTCACCGTGTTACCCAGGCTGGTCTCGAACTCCTGAGCCCAGGCAATCTGCCCGCCTTGGACTCCCAAAGTGTTAGGATTACAGGCGTGAGCCGCTGTGCTTGGCCGAGGTATGTTCTTAAATGAAAATAGTTCCTTTTCTAAGAGGACTTCTAATATTAGTTGTTGAAACCATGTTTTGATAGCCTATTATGAAGACATCTCCATTCCACTATATAATAGAAATGTTTTCATAAAGAAGGAGAGATTTGAGTAAAGCTTTAATGGAGAAACTCTGTATATGTGCATGCACAAATTCTAAGTATATCAACAAACGATGGCAAAAACAGAGAGAGAAGCATCCATTACATATTTCGTGAAAGAATGAATAGACCAGTATTTTTGGAGAAAAATATTTGTAGACATAGTTAAATATAAAGGTTTAAAGGTCAATATGGGCCAGTTTCTTCAAAGCTTTGAATATTAGACTTAAGAGTTTAAACTTTAAATGAAGGAATTTTGACTTAATTTTGAATAACAAGGTATTATGTTCCCCATCTTGTCTATGATACAGTTCAAGGTCATTTACATGAATATGAGGTTCTTCATGTATTTTCCAACTTTACTGAGCTATTTGTAGTGTCACCAACATGCCATTTGGTTTCACAATCACAAACCTTTACATATGCACATGTACTTACTACTTTGCATATTAATGGATTATTTTTCAAATTACTGTTTTGAGACACCTTTCGAATATTTTACTGTTCCCCTTTTTCCTCTTATCTCACATAAAAGTAATCGTTTTATCTCCTTCAATTATAATCTTTATCTAATATTATATTTTATTTTATTATTTTATTTGCAGATATATTATTGTTAATAGACTATAATATATAGGAGGTCAGGGACTGTATCCTCCTCCTCATCTCCTCTTTCCCCTTTTCTTCTCCTCCTCCTCCTCCTCCTTATACTATTTTTGATGCCAAAGATCTAGCTCAGTACCGGAGTTACAGGAAACTCCCTCTATGCATTTTTCCTGAATTAATCTGAAGTGCTGTATGACTTCGGGAAATTTATGAAAACTCTTTGACTCTCATTTGTCTCATTTCAAAATATATGTAAAATATACTTCATTCAATTATCTTGGATATTAAATAAAATTGATCATGTAGAGTGCTTAGGATAGTCCTTTCCATTAAGATACTGTCAGGACAATTTATCTATAAGCTATTATTGGGTTGTTAACAGAATGTACTCTTATAGATGTGGGCGCCTGTTTGGTACAATCTTAGAGTAGTGATGCAATAGAGAAAACCTAGTCCTATAGCCAAAAATAACTCAAATATTTTACATGTAGTTGTCAAAGAACCTCAAAGGGAACCCACGTATAATCCACTCTAATATTTAGTAATATCCTCGTTCCTTTCCTTCCTGATTTTGTCAAAGCTCAGCATACTTTGTCATTGCTCTGTCTGCAAACCACCCAGGTGAGAAGAAAATAAAAGAGAGATATTAAACTATCTTCAGTGGGGTGTGCCAGTTTGTGTATGCTTGTATGTGCATCCAGATATATGTGTACCTTCACGAGTTTTAAGTTTTTATTTCAGTATATGATAAAGTGCTAGAAGAATGAAAAAGAGGGAAAATCACTGTTAACTGAAGTGACTGGGAGAGACTTGATGGGGTAGGGGATCCTAAACTCTGTAAAGTTTCATTACTTATATCATCAGCAAGTGGAAGATATTGCAGGAGAAAGAAATAGAATGAGCTATGCTAAGGCACAGAACAAAAAACCGATCAGATGTATAAGGGGCAATGTGTAAAGTGGCTGGGGGTTTTGGAAAATTAAATAGGTAAATTAATTCAACACTGCCATTTGAACTGAATTTTCCTCGATAGCACTCAGAAGAAGTGTGGTAATGAATAAATCATAACAGAGAAAGAAGACCATGCGATTAAACCTACCAGATTTTCCTAGTGAGCCGATGTTTTGAGTGTAAAACAAGTACCTAGTTGTTCACATTTCATGAGGCATGAGAACACTGCTGTCTAGATCCAAATTTTAAAAATTAATCACAAACACCTTCTGCCAGACCCTTTGAGGAATGGGTTCTCAATTTATAAGTGACTCAGCAAACATCAAAGTAGCATAAGGTTTGCATTTTAGCTAATTATTTTTCTTTAAAGACCCAGTGCTTTATTCTGTTGGCTGCCCTGTATGTACAATTGCCAGATAAAATACTGTTTGTAGTAAATAATTATTTAATATACATATGTCCCAAATATTTCATTGTGTATACTTACACTAAAAATTATCTGTTTATCTGAAATTAAAATTGGACATCTTGTAGTTTTATTTGCTAAATGCGGCAACCTTACATACGCTACATGTATATTTCACAGACAAAGATAATGGGCTAGAGTACTTAATAAAGCCATTCACATGCCCAGTCAGGTCTTTTTCTTTAAAATGAATTTTGAATAATCTCTTTCAACCCCTGCCATACATATACCTACTGATTAAGGAAGGAAAAGTACACAATGGATCCTAAGGCATTTTAGTGAAAATCTTCTCTTCTCTTCCTTAATCTTCTTTGTTTAGTGGAAGTAAATTCAATTATCCTTTAAAATATCTGCCTTTTGTATAATATTTTAACAACAGCCAAAAGAAATCCTGGCATAAAATACCTAGTTTTAAATATTGTATTTTCTTGAAATAATTGCTTATTAGTCAAAGTTGCTACTTCAAACACAATTGGATCCCATGCAGAAAATGAACAAGTATATTAAAGTACTCTGTGTCTCACTTTGAGAGGCCCAAGCAGGTGGATCACTTGAGTCCAGGAGTTTGAGCCCAGCCTGGCCAACATGGTGAAACCTCATTTCTACTGAAAATATAAAAATTAGCCAGGCTTCATGGCAGGCATCTGTAATCCCAGCTACTCTGGAGGCTGAGGCAGGAGAGTCGCTTTAACCCAGGAGGCAGAGGTTGCAGTGAGCGGAGATTGTGCCACTGCATTCCAGCCTGGGTAACGGAAGACTCTGTCTCAAAACAAAACAAAACAAAAAAATACTCTGTTTCTGAAGGGAGTGCGTACAAAGCATGCTCTGTCTTAAGGATAGATAGTTTTGATATATTATTTAAATATTTGTCTTAGACAAATAGAAGATATTAACATGGAATTCTTCAGATTGATACATTTATTAGGGAAACATTCCGAAGTGGAACTTTAGATTTGAGTGGGGAGTAATTCAATGTCCTCTTTTAATTTCGTATAGTTGGAGGGCTAAACAGTTTCACCAGGAAATAGTTTAGAGTAAATGCAATTTCTCTATATACCTTACACTGAGGCTCACTAAATTAGTTTCAAAAATGGCAGTGCAATATTTTGAAACAGAGCATGAGGAGAATTTCAACCACCTGTTATTGGTCGAGAAGATACAACTAGATAGAAGTCTTCCCTTTGCTGTGCTTATAAAGTTATACTTTGGAAATATAAAATAATTATAAGAATTATGTAAATAGAAATTGCCTTTTTATTTGATAACTTTCCCTATGTGCAGAAATAAATTCTTTTTCTACAAACATGATTTGGTAAGGTCGTATATAACTAATGGGGAAGTCTGTTATTTGTCTGACAGAATTACAGGGCAAGACGGATATCTATTTCATTTCCTATCTCTAAGCAGGATAGTAAAATGCATTAGACAATGGAAGTCTCAAATATAACAAAATTAAAATAAAATATGCAAAGGCCAACATTATTCTTTGAAAAAGCTTTTTCAGAAAATCACAATACAGTCTGGGCGCAGTGGCTCACACCTGTAATCCCAGCACTTTGGGAGGCTGAGACAGGCAGATCACCTGAGGTCAGGAGTTTAAGATCAGCCTGGCCAACATCGTGAAACCCTGTCTCTTCTAAAAATACAAAAAATTAGCCGGGCGTGGTGGCATGTGCCTGTAATCTAAGCTACTCAGGAGGCTGAGACAGGAGACTCACTTGAACCTGAACCTGGAAGGTGGAGGTTACAGTGAGCAGAGATCACGCCACTGCACTCCAACCTGGGTGACAGAGCGAAACTCCGTCTCAAAAAAACAAAACAAAACAAAACTACAATACAGTACTTCCCTAACGGAAAAAGTGTGTGTATTTTTATGATTTCTTTCACTGATAGAAATAAATTCTGAAGACTTAGAGAGAGAGACTTAGAGAGAGAGATAGATAGTAATGGAAAGACATATAACTAGATGAGTAACTATGAATTAAGATAGACTGGCATATAGTAGGTACTCAAGACATATTCACGAAATGAATGAATGAATGTTATTCTGATGCTTCTAATACATATAAAAATATTTTATGAAATTTCCACCATTTAGAACCCATTATTCTAAAAGGGTAGATTAATTTTATAAACTGCTTCCCCAGTAAGGGAAGTGATTGGAAAAAAATGAAGAAATGACTGGACTTTTGTTTTTCTGAATGGGGTGTGCAAGTTTGAGGGTAAAAACTTAAATTGCTCAGAATGATAGAGGGGACTTGTTTGTAAAAGCTAGGAAAATAGAAAGAGGAAGAATGAAAACAATGGCAGTTCAGAATAGAGATATTTATTTATTTATTTGGAGAAAGAGTCTGGCTCTGTTGCCCAGGCTGGAGTGCAGTGGTGTGATCTGGACTCACTGCAACCTCTGCCTCCTGGGTTCAAGCAATTCTTGTGCCTCAGTCTCCTGAGTCTTTGGGATTACAGGCGCGTGCCACCACGCCTGGCTAATTTTTTGTATTTTAGTAGAGACGGGGTTTCACCATGTTTCCCAGGCTGGTCTCGAACTCCTGAGCTTGGGCAGCCCACCCACCTTGGCCTCTCAAAGTGCTAGGATTACAGGTGTGAGCCACTGTGCCCGGCAGAATAGAGATATTTAATGTGAAATATTCATCAAGTTTCTACTGCATGAAGAAAAGTATTTTTTGTTCTTCCCTATGAAATTGTATGTAAAACATGCCCATTTTTGTTTAATATGCTGTGCAGCTAGATTTATGTTTATTGTGGTAAAATGGTTCCATGGTGGGCATTGGGCAAGAAATAATACCAAATGTCCATAGGGGTCTTATACATCTTTATAGTAGGCAAATCTCTTTATTAATTTACTTGCTCAAAATGCATCAATGGCTATCAATAATCCATAGCAGTGATTTTTAAAATCAAGTGGAAAGGAGGAAATACTGTATCAACCACCTGAGACATTTTTCGAAACACATACGGTAACCATGTGTATTTGGAAAAGAATTCCCATGTGGTTCTCCTATTTTCTTCCTAGAACTTTTGTCCATGTTTGAATGACTGGCCTACCTGATAGAACCTAAACTAGCGTAATACAGAAGGCTGTCAAGATATGGTCCATATTTTTTTTTTTCCAAATTTACCTGGTTATTCCTGCTTCAAGCTTTATACTCCAGATATAGTAAACAAATTATGTGTTTTGTGTTCAGCCCAACTCTTTTATTTATTTATTTATTTTTCCTCCTTTTCAAATGCTCTCCTCTCTGCCTGGAATACTCTCTTGTTTACTAGCTTGCGTGGTCAATGCCTATTCATTCTGCAAATGTCAGCTTCTTGTTCTTGTAAAATTTTGTATGTAACTAGTTTAAATGCTATTTCCATTCCTATTTTTGTTTAGAGTATGAGATCTTTCAGAACTGAGGCTATGTCTTTCTACCTTTGTACATTATAAGGTCATTATAAGGGGAGGGCAGTGTAAGGTCAAACACACAGTTGGTTCTTAATAAATATTTGTTAATATTAAATGATGAAAACAAATAGTGTTTGGGGTTGATAGGGTGGTGGGAAAGGCAAATATGCCATGTCTCTGCTGCCTATTTTATTTTCAAGAACGTGTCAGAGATAATACCTATAAGCCTATTTGTGAACTTTCAACCATTTAAAAAAAGTTTCATAAAAATCTTTTCTTTTAAACATTTCACATGGGACACATTATTGGGTACAATTATTTGTTGTTGCAGTTTATATTTTTTTTCTTTTTAAAAAGAAAGCAAAACCTTTACTAAAAGTGGCAACCCCTTAAAAGTTGGGAGTGATATAGACATTAAGCCACCGTAGAGAACACTTTGCTTGGCGATGTCTTGAATCTACAACTCTTTTTGCCATAAAGGAGGACCAATGAATTGATATGTACATGAAGTGGGAAGTAGAGTGAAGGGAAGAAAAGACATGTAATTGAAACATTGTATTTGCATACTGTTGTGAATGATCCAGTAGGAGAGAAAATAAAATGACTTGGGAGAGAGAAGAAAGAGGCTTGGGAATGATATCTCTGAGTAGGCTGGAAGGGTGAAAAAGCAATGAATATAGGTGGCAGGTAACAGGACCAGGGAGGCCCCTGTACTGATGGCCTGTGTTTAACCCCAAAGCCTAACTTCTGCTGAGGAGATGCTACCTCCAGGCATGTCTTGAGCTTGAAATTAAGACTTTGTCCATTTCAGTCATGCTGACCCTGTGGAAGGGTCTTCAGGTAATTGCAAGGGCCCTAATATTAGCAGATTAGGCCTACAGGTTGCTGGAAGAAACTGAATTATGCTCATCTCTGGGACAAGTCGCTCTGCTGCCTGCATCCTGAAAAACTTCTCACTGAGAAAATACTGTGATGGAGTGTGACCATGGTGTGTTCCTCAGACACCCAGTCTTTTTTGTTGTTGTTGTTTTATTTTTCAATTGAAAGTGACTTCTCTGAGCTATTAGGTTTTGGTGATGAGTTTTGCTCAGGTGACATTAAATCAACCAGCAGAGGACAGAGCCTGCAGTAAATTCATGCACTGATTTTGATGTAATGTGCCTAGACTTTGCCGGTAGTAGGCAAGAATATCTGGGCTACAGCAGCTCCTGTTTTCAACAGAGACGCCATGTGGCAGCCACATTAACAACAGCAGTAACATATGGAACTGGTGGCCAGATTTTTCTAATTTCTCTCTACACCCTGGTAATGACCAGAACTTAGTAAGCATCTCCAGTGAATTGTTAAATGCTTCACAGGAAATGTAACAACAAGAACAACCAAAAGTTATCAAGGATGATGTCTTAACTCTTTTAATTACATTACTATATAAAATGAGACCTCATTTTGTACTTAAAGTTGAGAAAGTAGGAAATATAGATTGCCATAAATATTTGCCTACTGTTATCTGTGAAGTTCACTTCCTTACATATAACAACAGACTGTGAAGTTAAAATCTTGCTTATTTACTCTATTAATAGGAGACATAGCACATTCTTAATTCATCTCAATACTTTATGCATGTAATGGAGTTGATATTACATTCATGACTGCTCAAGCCAGAAAATGACAATTTATCTTATTTGTCAATATGAAATAGTTTAAAGTAATTTAAACCTTTCTACTTTTCTTGCCACTGTGTCTTTTGTAATCTCAGTAGTCATAATGCCTTGAATAGCCTAAGAACTAAAGACTAAAAAATAGTTTTACATGAATTTGAATGATACGTTTGTACATTTATATTCTTTATTTATGATAATATGATGTTATCAAAAATGGGAAAATAACAAGCTTTATTGTAATGCTCCTTCTAATTACCAAGTTCTCTAATATGTGAAGCAGCTATTAACCTATCTTTATGAGACTGCATAGAGCTAATATGTTGCAAAAATGATATCCATCTTTCTGCTATGTTCATCAGCTGGAAAACAGATTATTGGATGTAGAGTCCAAGATTTGAGCTCTGGTCCTAGTCCAGTTTATAAGTACTTGTACAAACGTTGGCAAGCCACTTCTTCTAGGTTTCAATTTCCTCTTATGTAAAATAAATGGGTTGAGCCCAAGAATCTCTAAGATTTCTTCCAACAGTAATGGTGTACGTATGTGATTCTATCCATTTTCCCCAGTTGCATGCGTTACTGCTAACTGGCTAATGTCCAGAGAGGGTTGGCGCTTTGCTAGACTCAACAAATATTATTTTGATATATTACATTTGCTAGGAAGAACAATAGACTTCCATTAAATAAACAAATTATTGAGTGAAGACCAGTTCATTGAACAGACGCACAAGCTACATATTTGCTGAACGCTCTGAAATGTTAACAGATTATGTAAAAAGCTAACTGGCCCAACAAAGATTTTTACACGTATCCAGTATTTCATTCATTTGCTTTATGTATTGCTACTTTCAAAAATTCCATGGGTGTGGAAATCACTTCAGAAATTAATGGACAAAGGCATTCTATTGATAGAAACAAAATACTTTATGGTTGAATTTTCTAGACTGCTTTCCAGATGTTTGAGTGAGGAGTACTATAGACTAGATAGACTAGAATACAAAGTAAAATTGTCTCATAACGTACCTAGAAATGACTCATTTTTATTATCCCATCTCAGCTTTTCTTTCTAACACAGCTAATATATTTAACATAGAATGGACCTTAGTTATTTTTAAAAGTAAGTTTATCAAACCATCAAACAATCTTAATTATTTTCATGATCTGTTCATGAATTATGATAGTACAACCTCTATTTGATATTTTCTTCCATCATGTATTACCGTTAAAGGAATGTAATCGCTTTTCAGAAAACTATTATTAACTATATTCGAGAAGCCCGTGGGTATTTAGAAACAAAACAAAAGTAATCTTGGACATTTTCAGATTATACAAAGAAGTTAAACTTGGGGATAAATGTCTCCCTCGTGTTTATTTATTTTTGTTCTTTTATAAAACAGTGAATTGTGCCTTTTATTATAAAGGAATGCATACTGTTGTGGCTTCATAAATAATGTTAATTAGTTATCCATATGTATGTGTATATACCCATACCAAATGTCATTTGATGTACAGAATTGGAGCTGGTTGGAACTTTCAGATGAAAAGCATCAGGCCACCCAACTTGAACTAGTAATTACTTCAGCAAATAGCTGTATGCTTTTGTTTAGGAAATGTGCATTTGAGACTGTGCATTTTAGTGCATTTAAAGAACAATTCCTTAATGCCTTTTCCTTACAAAAACAAATGAAAACTTTGGTGTGAAATCGTGAATTTCACTCTCAAAAAATGTATTTCATGTATAAAAAGAGATAGCCTGCACCTTACAAAGATGGTCCAAGTTGTATACCCAGCCACATTCTTCATAGACAATATCATTTTCTATTTAATTAGGATAATCAGGAACGAACTATTCTACAACTTCAGTTATATCTACCTCTTCAGAGATTGTAGTGTGTTAATCTCTCTACTTTTCCCAATCATTTCTTGGTCTCATCATTCAGCTCAGGTTTTATACTCTGTCATTTTAATAATCCTTTGTAATTACAAAAGTACCTTTTTAATTAATTTAAACCTCCTAGTAAAACCCATTCTTCCTAACAGCCAATTCTCAGTGCTGGTGCTGGAGTAGTCCTGGAGAAGGCCGCGCCAGAGGCCACCTGTGTTCCACTATTAATTTGCAATCGCTGTATTCAAATGGGTTTTTGATACTCCTTGGCTATTCTCTTTTATCTCTGGTGAAATATCTCCTTTTCATGGTCATTTTTGTGCCTTGTTCATCCTCCTTAAACACCCTAAGCATTGCCTTCACCTTGTCACTTTCAGCAGATAACACAACCTCCTATAGCAAATCCTTCCACTCACCTCTGCCAAATTAGAGAATTGCTACCTTTGCATTAATTCTTTCCTTCTCCTAGCTAGAAACAACAGAGAGCTTTCACTTTTTCTTTCTAATGATAATTCCTTCTTCCCAGCATTGGATCCATCTTATTCCTACCTTTTCAAAAGCTTTACCTTTTATTCTTCCCTTCTGTCTTCTATATATTCACCTTCCCTTTCTCAAGGGAATCCTCTCTCTCTCTTTCTTTTTTCTTTTTCTTTTTTTTCTGAGACAGTCTCCCTTTGTAGTCTAGTACTAAATGAGATATGGACAAGCCAAAGCAAGTTTCCCTAAGTAATATATTCATATTTGTTCTTAATGAGTCTTCTTTTATTAGGTTTCCATTCTGCTTTTAATCTTTTATCCAATTTATACAAAAACTGAAAAAAATTACAGGATTACAATACACTAGAAATGTAATTACATAACATTGATACAGCAATGAACCGTTGGAAAAAAATGGCTTGTCGTAATTTGATTAAATGAAACTCAGTATATCTAGAGGAGAAATGCTGTTCAAACAACTCATCGATTTACAGTTATTATTTGTTGTTAAATTGTTCATAGAGACCTGGTGTCTTTTCTTTTCTCCCTGCATATTTCGTTAAAATCTACCAAAAAATATAAAGAGTGTTTATATAAAAAAAAAGGAAGTAGGAGCTAGAAATGGAGAAAAGGAGTGTTAGACTCTGAGCAGTGAGCAGATGTGTTAAAGTTTATGAACATAGTAGATTTGAATACTTTGAAGATCAGAAGGGAAGTTGAAGTTAAAAATATATTTTACCGGGCCGGGTGTGGTGGCTTATGCCTGTAATCCCAACACTTTGGGAGGCTGAGGCAGGTGGATCACCTGAGGTCAGGAGTTCGAGACCAGCCTGACCAACGTGGAGAAACCCTATCTCTACTAAAAATACAAAATTAGCCACATGTGATGGCACATGCTTGTAATCCCAGCTACTAGGGAGGCTGAGGCAGGAGAATCACTTGAACTGGGGAGGCGGAAGTTGCAATGAGCTGAGACAGCACCATTGCACTCCAGCCTGGGCAGCAAGAGTGAAACTCCATCTCAAAAAGAAAAAATATACATATATATAAAATATATATTTATATATAAATATAAATTTATATATAAACATATTTATATATAAATATATAAAATATAAAATATATTTATATATATTATATATGATATATATATTTTTAAGCCCAATTTTTGAAGGGTATTTATTGTTTATTCATGTGCTCAAATAACTATTCCAGATATTATGCATAATTTTATTGTAATTTTGGGCGAATGTCATGTGTATGTTTATTTAGCCTCATTTGGATATGAGGCTTATATTGGGAAAGGGTGAAACGGGAAAAGAGCAAAGAAAGCCATTCATGTGAACTGACATGGTCCATTCTATGCCATACTGCATGCAAAGTTTCAGTAGGACTTGCAGAAGAGTTACAAATAAATGGTGGAGAAAAAATTGTCATTTACATTCACTAAAAACATTTTTCCAAACAAATAAAAGGTTAAAATGGATAAAATATTTCAATGATAACAAGAATACAGCTTAAATTCCAAAACAAAACCTGGAGTGTATAATTGCATAATATTATAATATTAAATTTGAATGTAAAAGAAGGAGGTTGCTAAAAGTTGACACATCTTTCTCAAACCTAGAGTAGGAAATATATTTTCCTAAAATTGCCTGAAAAAAATATATATTTATGTGTTTGAACAATGAAATCCAGGGGTGTGAGTGATTCATGAGATACACAAAAATTATTCCTGTCAAACCCAGTTGGAGCCTCTGGGAAAGAATGAATGATGGAGCTGGAAGAGGAGCTACGTGGTGTGAACCTATCGTGTCCTCTCTAATGTCTCTGACTAGTCAAAGTAATTAATATTGAAAAACACACAACTATCAGTGACATCAGTGACTTGATTATTTTGCTTGTATGAAGTTTGGTACAGCTCAGACAACTCTTTTCCATGTTTATCTTTGCCATCAGGAGTGGGTCTTCCGGGGCAAGTGAGGCATATCACTTCTGTTCACAATTCAGTCTCCATAAAGAGCCATGTGGCTTTTATCCTATCTGCAAGGGAGACTGGGAAAGTGAGGAAGTGTGTGGATATTTGGTAAACACTAGTTTTCCCTGCCACAATGACAGCCTTTTTTGCAGAAGGTAAATGGGGAAGGGAGAGAGAGGGAGTTGTGATCAAATTTCAAACAAAAGTGCTTGTGACTGAAGTGAGCCTAACTGAAAAACACTAACCTCTTTGGAGGAAAAAATCAGAAGAAATATATAGGTGAAAGAGAAACAGCGGCTTTGGTGAGAAAATATTCTAAAAGGAAAATCCTGAAATCCTGCATCATGGCTACAGTGTACACCTGCCTGTAGTCTCTTAATTCACCCCACAGTATGCTCATCAAACATATGCATTCATCAGAAGGGAACAAGCACTGGAATTTTGTATGGATACTGTATATGCCAGCTTTTGCTTTTTGGATCTCAGCCATCCTTTGCCCTTCTGTACTCTCCCTTGTTTCCAATGTCTAGAAAGTTATAAACTCCCTTCAGCTGGGTTCCAGTTAAGATCTTCCAGTAAGAGATATTGATAGGACATGAAAAGGCAAGAAGAAATAACTATATTTTTTTCTATTATTTTTGTTCTGGCAAATACTATTTTGCAGGTGACTAGGTCCTCCTTCAATGAAGGGGTTTGCGAAAATACTGTGGTGGGCAACTTCAATGAGTGACTGACAGCAACAGTGGCAGCTCCATTTCCAGCAGTGGCAGAGCTGTCACTCCAGCAGCTTCAGTGGTGTGCACACTTATGGGCTCTAGGAAATACTATTATCTTCTGTTTGGCTCTTTAGTCCTATAGGTGTGAATGGCTTCCTCTAGTTAGTGATCTCTGTGTAGCATTGCAATCACACATCTACTCATTCCTTCTGTTCTTCCAACACATTTGTGCTATAATCTGTTGTTTGAAATACCTAGAGCAGTTCTTAGTGGGTGCCACCCAATACACTGCAAAGCATCAAAATTTTAAAGAAGAAATGAAAATAAGGAAAAGGTGGAGAAGACAAATGAGAAATAAACATATAAATTATAAGATAATTTATCCAAGGAGTAAAAGGAACAATCTGGCAAGAGATATTCCCTGTTTTAAAATCAATTGTAGGCAATGTGATTTACCTCAAATTAACAGCTCAAAGAAGAGATACAGGAGTTCAAAGATGAAGTTAACACAATTCAAAAAATCAAAAAAGAAAAGGGGAAAATGGTGGCAAAACTCAGAAAAGAAATGAAAGAGAAACATAATGCTGGAAGAAAATATTGAATGCAATAAAATAAATTTTTCACAACTGAAGATCAGCAAGATCATAAAACAAAACTTAGAATAAGGAAGATATACAAATAGTAATAGAGAAGATAAAGATATGGAAGATAAATTGGAAACTATAATTGATAAAGAAAACATCAGAGCAAATAGAACAGATAACAATAAAATTTTCCTTAAGGAAATACTCTTGAAATGAAGGAATAGTTGAATCTGCAGATGAAAAGGAGGCCAGGAAAGTTATTCAACTTTAATAATGAAGAAAGAATTACATGGAAAAAACAAAATGAAACAAAATAGGTCAACAGGAAAAGCTTAAACTTACCAAAACTACACCTCAGTACTTAATATCAGAAAATATCAGAGCAACATACATAAATTTTTCAGGGGAGAAAAATTTCCCTCAGTAATTTTCCAGTCATTGCATCTCAGGCATAAGGGTAAGAAGCAAATGGCTTCAAGTGTGGAAGGATTAGAAGGAACCTATGTGTGTTTCTTGAAAAGAACTACTTGACAACAAAATCTGTTAACCAAGAGATCAATCAAATAAAGAATCCAGAAAAGGAGAAGCCATATAAATTGAACTAGTGGAGTTTATTCAGTTAATTTAAGTAGTAGTTAAAACAGAATTATGGAAATTGTGGTAACTGAAGTGAAGTGATAAGCCTTCACTTATATAACACACACACAAATACATTATATTGTATTTTAAAATATGATTAATGAAAACAGGAACTATTAGGAGGAAAAGTAAGAGGAAATATAGTGGAACTAGTTTTTTTAACAGCAGAGAGTCAATAGGTATTTTATGAATTTGAATATGTAGTTTAAAATGAATACATACAATAGCTTTTCATAATATTATCTTTTCAATCTAGAAGGCTATGTTTTAAGTAAATTAATAACTCTTCTAATGAAGCCATAATTATATAAATCCAAGTCATGAAGATTTCTCAACTACTCAGAAACAAAGACATTTTTCTAAAATATAAAAAAGATGGGGCAAAATCTCAAGACCTCCCTGTAAGTAACTTATTATTTTAATTACAAAACAAGCCCATGGGGGAAAAGTTTCAAAAGAAAATAAAACAACAGTAATTCATACACAGAGCTTGTTTGCAGAGTCTTTCCCCCCTGTTATACAGAAAAACCATAAGGTTAAGCCAGAGAATTGGGCACGTAAATGTTACTACTGCAGTATATAGAGAGAACCCAAATGAGCTGTAACAAAAATTCCAGCGATGGAAATCCATTTCATGTTCCAGGGTTCCTGCTGAGATGACATTCTTTGCATTTTGTTAATTTGGGCTATGTTATACAATGTTCTGCTTGTTAGTAGAATAAATGTATCTACATGGTAAAAACCAAACCAAGAATTTTATGATCTTTAATTATTTAGAGCAGTACATGAAAGGCTGGGCAACATTTCCATTAAAATCCACAATTTGATGATTTTAGTACCAAACTCTAAATATTTCTTTCAGGGAGAACCTGGAAATTCAGAGCAAGTGCATATTTTACATGCTTAGAGGGTTACATTTACAAACACACACCACACACACAAACACACACACAGTGTGGGAGAAAGTTCAATGCTTTGAGATGCTTTCCTTGAGCTCTACTCACAATTAACAGAATGAAAATTAGGAACTTTGGAATGCATTTGGTGTATAATTTGACCTAATTTTAACAATCATATCTGAATGGAAAAAAACTTAATTAAATGAATATTCTTGTAAGCCAGACAATTCAGTAACATATTTAGTAGTATAAGAATCTACTATACTAATAATTCCAAGGTTGAAAGGCTATTTCATGAAAAAAATAATGAATCCAAAGGAATTAACACAACTTGCCTTTTCAAAAATTCGTCCATTGAATTGTGTAGAATAAAACATAATGACATTACAGGTATAATAGCTAGCAGCCAAAAAGTAGTATGTTCACTAAATATGTAGCTATTACGTTAACACTCAAATACTTCACATACACTTTACCATTTTTACTTTTTTATTTTAAATTTTGATGAAGAAGTTACTGTGAAAAAGGAATGAGGAATATGAATACATTTTATTAAAATGAAAATAATTGTAGACTGCGTGCAATGGTTCATGCCTGTAATCCCAGCACTTTCTGAGGCCGAGACAGGAGGATCACTTGAGCTCAGGAATTCAACCTGGTTTAAACCAATCTCCCTCAATTAGGGAGACCCCGTGTCTACAAAAAATGAAAAATTAGCCAGGCATGGTAATGCAATGCCCATAGTCTCAGGTGCTTGGGAAACTAAGTGGGAGGATAGTTTGAGCCTGGAGGGCGAGATTGCAGTGAGCTGTGATCGTGCCACTTCACTCCAGCTTGGACACAGAGCAAGACCCTGTCTCAACACAAAACAAAATAATCATTGTAAGTTACAAAGAGTAAGAATAATTTAGATGTTATTTTTTTTGAGTGAAATAACTTAGAGATTATAGTTCCCTTGGATAGAAATTATGCTTTCTCAAATATTCTCCTTTTTAGCCATTTTACTATATATACTTGTATTTGTGTGTGAAGAACATGTTTTAAGAGTGAATATATGCAGATGTATTATTGTGTGTTAAAATGTTAATACGTTCCATAGTACAGGTCCAAAGGAATCCCAACACTGCATTGATCTCCAACTTTAAATTTGGCAATTTATGTGTAAAGAAACCTACATGTGAAGAAAAATGTTGCTTTCTTTTCAGGACTCAGCTTAGTTTTCAAGCTATGTGTTTACATAAATGAAATAAACCTACCCTTGATATTTCTAGCCATATTCTCACCTATGTAACACCACTGAGTTTTAGAATGGAGACACTTCTTGTTGGGTGGAGAAATTTTTTGTTTTTTGATAATTCAAACAAGTTTGTATTTGCATCTTCATCCAACCATACTTAAAGACTGACATATTGCAATAGTTTATTTTCCTATAATTGAATAGTGGAAATATGAAGCAATGTTGCCCAAACCTTGTCAAGATATTTATATTTAGACTAAGCAAAAGAAGAAATATTTGAATATTTCAATTCAAGGATGTAAAAACATGTTTATATTTTATCTCATTTAAACCTAAATACTATTTAGAAAATACATGGAAAATGAAAACCACAAAGAACTTTAAAACTTCTTTGAAGTATCAGTTTAAAATCTAAAATATAAAACATCAGGATAATCAATTAAAATACATGATTTGATGTTTACCTTCATGAACTTTCCATCACTCCATTGTGTGACTGTGTCCAAATAAGCTAGACAAGGGATTGGCAAACTAGGGCCCCACAGACAAATTCTGATTCACTAACTTCAATTGTTTTTGTAAATAAAGTTTTATTGGAACGCAGTAATGCCTAGTCCTTTACTTTTTTCCTTCTAGAGCTGCATTCACTTTATAGTGGCAGCATTGAGTAACTGTGAGAGGTGAAGCTAGCTGGACTTCCTGGGTCGAGTGGGGACTTGGAGAACTTTTCTTACAAGAGGTTTGTAAAATGCACCAATCAGTGCTCTGTAAAAATGCACCAATCAGCGCTCTGTAGCTAGCTAGAGGTTTGTAAAATGCACCAATCAGTGCTCATTTTGCAATCAGGTTTGTAAAATACACCAATCAGCACCCTGTAAAATGGACCAATGAGCAGGACATGGACTGGGAGAAATAAAGGAATAAAAGCTGGCCACCCCAGCCAGCAGGGGAAACCCTCTTGGGTCCCCTTCCACTCTATGGAAGCTTTGTTCTTTTGCTCTTCACAGTAAATCTTGCTGCTGCTCACTCTTTGGGTCTGCACCACCTTTAAGAGCTGTAACACTCACGAGGGTCCACGGCTTCATTCTTGCAGTCAGCGAGACTACAAACCCACTGGAAGGAACAAACCCTGGACACAATTGCAACAGAGACATTATAGCCTGCAAAGATTAAGATACTTACTATCTGGCCATTTACAGAAAATGTTTGCCACCTCCTAATCTGGCTTATGCTGAAGTAATAAACAGTGTCCAAATTGCTCTAAGTATAAGAGCATTTATTTTTCACTCATGCTACATGACTCAAATGGATGGGCATGAATTCTAAGTTCCCAGTTCCAGGTTGACAGGAGTTATATCTTGACATTTGCTTCTGAGATCACAGGACTCTAAAACTTCCACTTGGAAATGATACACTGATTCCACTTTCTTGGGCAAAGAGTCACAGGACCATGTTTATCCTCAAAGGAAGCAGGAAAATGAAATCTTGCTATGTATCTGGAAGGAAAACTTGAGTATTTGTGAATAGTGCTAACAAGTAATACTGCAGAGAAATTATCTGTATAATCCAAAGGGTAGTTATCACAGTTTTAAATTAATGTGAGATAGCAATCATCTGGCTTGGAAATCTAAGTGTAAAACACAAGTTTACAACAAAACTATAATGTATGTAGCAGTCATAAAAGAAACTTTATTATTCATCTTGCAAGCAAAGCATTTTAATGAATCTATAATATATATTTATAAGGAGATAATATTACATATTAATTATTAATGCACATCTGTAATGATTTTACAATCTGTTCCATAAATTATAAAGAGGTGATTAAAGATGTTGTGTAAAATATTTAAACTATGTGGTGGGTATTGCTATTTCATAATTGTTTAAAACTTTAATGAAGCTTACAGTATTTTTCTAGGTCTATGTGGTATGCTATGGATAATAAACTAGACAAAAGTTGGATAGTCAAGTTATTAATTCTGCTTATAAGCATACATTTTAGTGCCTTGCAAATTTTCAGTGTCATTAGTGGAGTAAATATAGCAGTCGATTATCTTTTATAATGCACAAAAAATAATCAATTTAGTTAACTTTTCTACATGATTTTAAAGCACAAAGGAAAAGCTGATTGCCGTTTAAAATCCCATGCAGTACCTTTATTAATAAATTGTTAAAATGTACATTTGATAATAGGACCATTTATGCTCAGTCTATCATTTATTCAAAGGTAACCATTATGTTAAAAGATTACATTGCTATAGAGTGTAACTTTATTGAAACTCCAAAGAAAAAAATGTCTCTCCAACTTCACCCCATTGCAACTGTTAAAACCCATTCTGTTGGACTACTTCTTTCTCATATCCTGAATAAAATTTTGAGATATATTTGTGACATTTCTGGTCACTTTCACATAATTAAAAAATCCTCTTGACATTTTCTAACTATTGTTTCCAATCCAATATAAAATTAGAAATCTGAACTTAATAGGAAATTAATGTTTCCTCAGCTAGGATCTGCCTCAGGCTGGAACCTGCAGTGTTTTGGAAAGAGAGGCTTCCCGTTTTAGCTTCTCCTCTTTCCTCTCCCACCCTCTCACCACTAGCCTACTTGTTTCTTCTAGGATTAGAGGTTAGGCAACGGTAGGAAGGAGATGCCAGAGAGAGGAAAAAATCTCATTGGAATTATTCGCTTATAAAACACTCTAATTGACTCCTCAGACATTTCCCACTGAAACATTTACCCAAACCTCTTGTGATGTGGATTATTTATCTCCTCTAGTTAGGTGCCATGCCCTGCGTATCAAAGGTCTCCCCTTTTTGTTAGGGTCACATCATCACTCTAGGAAGTCCTTTTGCAAAGAATGTAAACATGATTACGTCCTGGATCTCAACTTTCAGTTCTCCCTCTGTCCTGCAAGAAATAGTCCTTTATTCACACTCCCAACACAGCCCCGACTGGTAGCCACAGCTTCTTGCAATTTGATTTCCCTGGTGTGTTTCAGACCACAGTCTTGTGTGCCTCAAACTTTATGGAACACCTATCAATCATTTCAGGGGTGTTCTTGAAGCTCTTCTTATAGGCTTAAGCTGAGAAGGAGGAACTCTTTCCCACATCCTATTCTCTTCCAATATTCCATTTAGATTTTTTCATATGGCTGTTGGGCAAGAATCACAAATTTCTCTTAGAACACTACCTTTGCAAGTTCTGTTTAGGCCAGCAAATCACATTTATAGGTGGGCTTACTTGCAATGTTATTTTGTTCTAGGAATTATGTAGCCTCAAATAAAATGGAGACAGAAAGAGCCCAATGTTAATATCTGTCTGCCCAGTGCATATGTGTGGGTACCTATTATATGCCATTATATGAGGCATAAAGAAGTACTGAACAGGTCCTTCAATATAAACGATGGAGAACAGAATGACAATCAGAAAAACATAAAATAGTTTCTGAATTGTAATTGCGTGTCATAGAAAAAGTATAGGGAAGAACAAATCTCTAATGGTAGGCTTAGATTAAGGTGTCAAAAATACTTCCTTGAAGAAGTCACGAGTATGTTTACATAAGGATGAGCATAAGTTAAGTTAGCACTAATGGGGAGTGTGAGATGTTAGAAGGTATAGAACATTCTAGGCATGTGCAGGACCAGGAAAGAACTTGGGGGCTGAGGAACAGGGAGAAAACCAACATGGCAGGAATATAATGAGTGAAAAAAGAGGGTCATGAGAGAGAAAATGATAATTATTTAATAATACCAGATTTGTGCTAGGTAATTTACCAAATGCTTTACCTGGATTCTATTTTAGTCATAGTAAGATGTGTATCAAGTTTATTCTAAGATCAAACACATTGTCATAGATGAGAGAATTTAGGCAAAGAGAGGTTTAGAAACATAAATTAATGACAAGATCTATAGATTTAATAAGATTTTTCATGTTCTTGTGGTAAATGTCTATCCAGATTTTTATCCATACCGTTTCACATAAAAATAGAGAAGAATAATAAGAAATAACAGATGAAAAAGACACATATCTTTAACTCTCAAGAGAGTGCAGAAGTCCCAGGAAGGGTCAATAATTTGTTTCCTTCATTTTAGAAGTGAGGAAGGTGATGAGCAGCCTTTCTCCTATTACCTTGAGGATAATCTGTTTGTACTTTTTGTTCCTCTTTTTACATGGATGCACACTATCTGTATTTCACAGCTTTCCCCACATCAGGCTTCTGATCCCAGAACTGTAGCCATCCTGGTGTTTTTGTTTGGGTTCCCAGGACGCAGAGCCTGAGGCAAGAACTTTATTTTTGCGGGTTGCTTATTTGGGGGAGGGGATACAGGAAGCAGGAGTGAACAAGCTGGAAGAGTGAGGCGTGAAAGGAGGAAAAGTCAAAATAAGAATGCGTGTTAATGTGGGAAACAGCATTTCTTTTGACCATAATCTCCTGAGAAGTGTACAGAATGCCTTCCTGAATTGCTGTCCTGAAGGACCAAGGTGAAAGCAGTGCTTCTTAGAGCGTACTCTGTGGACCAGTGTCTGTTCCCAGAACTTTTGTCACCTGTCACAACAAGATCAAGTTCAGAAAGTCAGAGTCGGCTTTTAGAATCTCTTATAGCAATCTGACATTGCTGCATCATTTAAGTGTGTGATTTTACAAAAGTGATATTATTGGTTCCATACGGGTAAAAACTTGGAAGGAAGGAAGGAGGGAGGGAGGGAGGAAGATAAGGAGAAAGGAAGCTGGTTCTTCATACAAATAGTTTGAGAAGTTCTGGCTGGAACATCTATCCACCAGCTCATTTTCTTGCTTAGCAGAGGAATGCCCTGGGGTGGTTAGCTCTCCGCACTTAAGGCTGCGTTTGTCGGCTCCTGTAGCTTTTGAGAATGCCCTAGGGCAAGAAATGCACAGCACATATTTGAGGTGAGAAGCCTTGAGCACCAGGTGAGTCTAAGATCACATGAAATTATGCACAGCAGCAGCGGCTTGGTATTGTAGACTGAGAAGATGTGATGCAGGTCATCAGGAGCTTTTGTTGCACACAGCCTGAGTTACTTCAGTGGCACTGATTAAAGTGGTCAAAACTTTTCCCTTAATATCACATTGAACATTAGATCTACAGGTTTACTCATCCTACACATCTGCTACTTTGTGTCCTTTGAACTACTCCATTTCCTCCTCCCACCCTCACTCCTGGTAACCATAACCATTGTTTTATTCTCTATCTCTGTGTATTTGACATTTTTTTTTTTTTTTAGATTCCACATACAAGTGAGATCATGCAATATTTTTTTTTCTGTATATGACTTATTTCACTTATAATTTTTTCTAGGTCCATCCATGTTGTGGCAAATGGTAGAATCTCTTTTTTAAAGGTTGAATTGGCAGGGTGCGGTGCCTCATGCCTGTAATCCCAGCACTTTGGGAAACTGAGGTAGGAGGCTCTCTTGAGCTCAGGAGTTCGAGACTAGCCTGGGCAATATAGTGAGATCCCATCTTTAAACAAACAAACAAAAACAAATAAACAACAACAAATAAAGCTTGAATAATATTCTATACATTTCATCCCTCCACCTCCCCACACACATCACCCATTTTCTTTACCTATTTTTCTGTCACCACTTAGGTTTCCCTATCTTGGATATTAGAATAATGCTGTAATATAACATAAGGACTATAGTTAATAAAATTATGTTGTATTGTAGATTTCTGTTAAATAAGTAGGTTTTTTGCTGATTTTGTCACACACATAAAGTAACCATGTGAGATAGTAGATATGTTAATTTGCTTCATTCTAGTAATCATTTATTATCCATATTATCTCCTATAACATCATGTTATAAACCTCAAAATACACGATAACACTTACTTTTAAAAAACACACATTTTGAGCAATAACAAAAAATATTGAACACTTAGAAGGATTTCTCCCATCCCTCACCCCAAACACAACATTGAGACTGTTTTAACCATTTTTAATTTTATTTTCTAGTTCTACTGTTGATGTCTGCTCTAAATCCAGTCCCTGTCATTCTGTTAGTTTCACAGATGTTAAGATTGGAACCAGGTTGAAGCAAATGAGGAACCTAGGCTACTAAATTTAAAGGGGAGCTTACCCAGTGGGACTTGGCACAATCTTGACGGTGAATGCACCTTAAATTTTTATCTCACTGGATTTCCATCCCCAGTGCACATTTTGGATTGGAACTCAGTATCAGTGGCTCAAATTTCTAATGCAGTTTTAAAGTCATTCTGAAAATTCAAATTAAATTTTGTTTCTTCACCCTTGCCAACAATTCTATAAGCCACTTAATATGCTATGATAAAACCATTTCTACTTAAACAAGCAAAAGTGGATTATGTTTTCTGCTAGCATACTATGACTTATAAAATTAAGTTTTACATTTTCAGAGAACAAGTCGTTTCTAGGTGATTCTTCCTGACTCTTGTAATCTGATCATGTTGTATTTCATGCAGGCCTTTGGCAGCCTAAATGTATTTGCTTTTAGTCTCCCACCCACAGAAGGCTCCCTGAATTAACATCTTTTTGGGAGGGAAGGAGCACAGGGTATCCAAGTAACTTATTTAGCAGGATGCTGAATGATTAAAGACTGGTCAATATCTATTAATTATATGTATTTATATATATATATATATAGAAGGCTCTATTTTCTTCACAAATGTCCTTCTAAAATATATATATTTTTAATAGGCATTAGCCAGTCTACCCATGCAGCATCCATCTTTATGCTTATCATGCTGTGGGGACATGATGGCTGCTATGCCTTCAGCTTCACTCTAGGTAGAGGAGAAGCAATATGGTCAACAGGGAAAGGGGACACATCAGTTGAATCTCCTCTTTGCCTTTTCTCCTTCCTGGGAGCTCCCACCTGCTTACCTGTCCCCTCCCACTGACATCTAATTGATCAGGACTTGGTTTTTCCTAGCCTAGCTGCAAAGAAGATTGTAAAATTTAAGTAGTTTTTTAAAATGCATTTATTGACCTAAACAGATCAAGTAAAGAAGAGTGGAATACATGTTGGAGTGGCAATGAATGCACTGTATCAAATAATTCATTTTAGGTTGTGAAAAGCGGGTTCTAGTTCTTTTCACATCTCTTTCTGATTTCTTTATTAATTTCCTTTCTACTCTGTGCACTTCCTTTTTGAAAAAAATCTAAGCTAGTTTTTTCCGGGGCTATTTTGTTTATAATAAAATTAACACAATCAAAACCTGTATTTGTATTCCAGATTATTTATTGCTTCATAGTGTATTCAGAAGGATAAAAAAATTTAAGGAACATGGGAAAGGTGAAGAGAGGACATGAGGAAGTAGACTATTATGAATAATAATTAAATTACCTATTGAAGTCTGTCTGGCTCTGTATCTCTATCAATCTATTATTCTCTCTGTCTCTCTCAACCTGTCTATCTAATGATGTAACATTGATTCTATGTATTCCATTTAAGTAATTTTAACTATAGTATTGCTTTGTGCAGTTGAATATAGATTTTGAGAGATAATTTACGTGGATTTAACTATGCTAGTTATATCTGGTCTGTACACACACACATGCACACACACCAAATGATGTACCATGCTTTTATGTAAGCTATATAGCAATGTATACATCTATGAATAGATATGTGATTTCATATTGTTCCATTTTCTTAAAATTAGAGAATATAGTAGATACTCCCTAATTTTAATTGTATTGAGTGAAAATGAGAGAAGGAAAATTTTGATTTAGAAATAATATATTGATTACTTCTGAATCTCTTTACAGAGGGTGCTTTCAGTTAACAATTTGTGTATTGAGAATGGTATTTGCTTAGACATCAGAATTCGAGTTTTTTAACAGAAATGTTTTTGTTTCATATTACTTTGAAAAATGTTGAGCAATTACGACAACTAATGACATGTTTACTTGGCTAATGCTATACCTGTGAATATCCTTGGTGGAAAATACTCTCTCTTTAGTATTTATGATATAAATAAAGCTCACTATAAATGAAAGCATCAATAAAACCATTTATCTATGTTAAAATTTTGACTTCCAAAGTCATTACTAGGCAAGTCCATTCTTCTGATTTTCTTTGACCAAATGATATTCTTTAATTTGCATATGTTTTCTTGGCATGTAGACCAGCATAGATGAATTAGGCAGTTGGTTGCCTTAAAGTCCACAGATTATAGTCTACCAAAACTCAAACAGTGCCATGTCATCCCTAATTAGCTGTTTGCAACAAAGAGTCAAGTAAATGGAGATATCAAATGTGAAGCTGGGTGTTTTCTTAAAGTGTTGAGTTAAAATGTCAATGAATTCACATTTACCGAACTATAATGTACATATATCAGTCAGTCAAGAAATGTTTACGAGACACCTATTGAAAGTTCAGAACTCTGCTAGAAATTTGACAGATTTTGTAAAAAGTGATAAATGGACCCTATTACAATAATGGACCCTATTACAAAGAAAATTGTATTATAGTTGGGGAACCAGTAGTAAAACTTCTAAAATGACGGAAATGGAAATACTTATATGTAATACTAATACTAGCAATACTGCCACTATCACTGAAGTACAGTAACAGCAGTGGTAGTTGTCATACTAATACTAATAATGTCCTATGTTTGCTGAATTTTTGCTCTTCCAGGAAGTGTACTAAACATTTTACCTGTGTCAGCTCACTTATTTCTCACAGCAAAACTATCAATTGCTTGTCAATATTAACTCCATTGTACAGATTGGTAAAAACCTTCGCAGGATTAAGAGAAACTTGACCAAAGTCACATACTTAAGGATGAATAAGGATAGGGCTTAAACTCAACTGCTGATGTACTTTCAGGACATCAAGTTTTCAGCACTATACTACAATGCCACCTATCACTTTTCAGTAAATGTGTAAACCCATACGTGGATTTTCTGTAGGAAAAACTGAATACCTTAAGTGCCAAAGCTTACAAAAATGAAGTACTTTTGATGATGGCATTTTGTAAGATGATTCACTTTATTTCTTAAATGCAAAATGTTGAAAATAGTTTAATCTTTTGCCTGTTTGGAAATATAATGATGGCCCTTTGTTATACATTATGGTAGTCTTTCTTTTTCTTTCCGGATTATCAGAATTCACTTTTGGTTCAATGTGTCTCCCTGTAGCCATCCACCTCTTTCTCGTGTGTAGCGTCAAACTCTGTGTGTTCTGACATATCAGATGTAGTATTAAAAGTTTATAAAAATGATCCAACACTCTCCTCTCTTTGGACCCAAATCATCTGCCTTGGGATTATTTTCTTTGTTGGACTCTCCAAAAATCTGCACTTAGGTGTTTTCCCCTCCTCTGTCCCAAAGATACGGGTATTGAAATAGGCTTTAAAAAGTATGGTATGTTTGTTGTTGAAGAGATATGCAGAAGAGAACTTTGCTAGAAATAACTTAACTAAAAGTTCATGAGTTTATTAACCCCACATATTTATTTGCTGAGCTCTTACTTTGTATCAGCTACGTAGTACACATCAGGTACTTGGTATCTATTATTGCTAATTTTTCTAACAATTCTGTAAACAGGGTGATCATAGATGGCTTAACTGAGATTCAAGGAGGTTCAGTAACTTGCTAAATATATTTATTATTCAAGTTATCTATATCACTCATAAATGCCCAAAGTATAATTCAAACCTAGGCTGCCTGACTGTCTCTCTTGGTGCCAAATCTGTTACTTCAGAAAATTAAAAAAAAAAAAAAATTCTTTTGAGGTTCTCAACTTCGTTCTAAATGTTAATGTTGCTGCAAGTTTGATTTTAAGGGCCATAAAAAAAATCAGTGTAGCTCAATATTTTTCAGATTGTGTTCCATGGAATCCAAAGTCTCAGTGAAGGAGGCTCAGAGCAGATCTGAGGAGTAAAAAGGGGCCAGATGAGTGAACTCTGAACTCATGCTTTAACCAGAACACCATTTTGTGTTATTTTTTCTTTTCCTTTCTTTTTGGGTGCTGTTATTTTTATTGAGTTCTGTCTTATATGTTTATATTAAAAGAGTGCAGAGTGACGGGAGAAACAATGTACTTTGGTCTGTATGGGGATGCTCTGAATTGAGAAAACACAGGGCAAGGCAGGGGGAGTGATGATTTTTTTATTGATTCAAAGCTTTGCCTGTTCCATTCCTTGACTGTTGTCAAAGAATGCATTGCTCCTGAATGAGAATACAGTAAAGCAACACAAAGAAAGCTTTGGTAAGAAATGCCCAATGCCATGTGACTCATTTCATCCAGATGACAAAACTCTGGCAGGGTTTGTGCCTTATCTATCTATCTTAGAATTAGAAGTCAGAAGAGGATCATTGTCATGAGAATGTGTATGCTTGTCTGAATAGGAATATCAAGTTAGATGTTTTTCCAGTAGAGAGTAATCATATTAGGCTAATGAGTCTGATAGTAAAGATTGGCCTTTCCGATTAAATCATATGGCAGACACTTAAGTAAATTAAATAAATTTTCCACACCCAGATTAGAAAAAATATCTTATTTAAAATGTGAGAAAAGTTGAAGTTATTTAATTAAAATGTTGTCATGACAAAGTTATTGATATTAACAATAAATTTATTTTAAATTTCATTTAAATGTATTTTAATTTTAAAATAAAATTAAAAGAATAATGGGTATCATTAATATTTTTCTGATAACTTTTTATAACATTTTTATGTGCTTCTATAAAATTGAAAAGTGTGATTCTAATAACCAGGTAACAAGTCATTTTGTGAATTAGATGGTATCCAGTTATTAACTTTAAATGAAGTACAGGGAGGAAATAATTTAGTTATCATCTGATAGAGAGTTAAAATTAATTTTTATGATAGTCATAAGATTTCTGGCAGAAAACTTGGAAAGAATGAAAAATAAAAACGATGAAATAGCTATACAAAATTTTTTTCTTTTCCCATCTACTTGTATAAAAGTTTCTTAACAAATAAACTCTACCATTAAATATAAGATTGGAATAGAATTATTCTGGCTACATTCTAGTGATAAGTAATATTTATTCACACGGGGAAAATCTTGCATCATTTATCTAATTAAGTGATGCATTTTCATTGAGATACAGCTTTATAGTTATTATTTATGAATATTTATAATTTTCAAACTTTTGTCATGATGTATTAGTAAGAATTACATGCAAACATATATAAAAATATTCACATCTTTCAAAACTCAAGATTTATAAATTGTGATTTAGTAAATATTTTTCTCCTGCCCTTGTCTTATCTGCCTACTTTCCAGCCCTACCACCAAAAGGTGATGACTGTTGACATTTGATATGGTTTGGCTCTGTGTCCCCACCCAAATCTCACCTAGAATTGTAATCCCTACAGGTTGAGGAAGGGGCCTGGCAGGAGGTGAGGCAGTTTCCCCCATGATGTTCTTGTGATAGTGAGTAAGTTCTCATGAGATCTGATGGTTTAAAAGTGTTTGGCAGTTACCCTCTTGCTTGCTGTCTCCCCTGCCGCCGTTTCAGACACGCCTTGCTTCCCCTTTGCCTTCTGCCATGATTGTAAGTTTCCTGAGGCTTCCCCAGCCATGTGGAACTTTGAGTCGATTAAACCTGTTTTCTTTTTTTTTTTTTTTAATTAAACTTTAAGTTCTAGGGTACATGTGCATCACGTGCAGGTTTGTTACATATGTATACTTGTGCCATGTTGGTGTGCTGCACCCATCAACTCGTCAGCACCCATCAACTCGTCATTTACATCAGGTATAACTCCCAATGCAATCCCTCCCCCCTCCCCCCTCTCCCCTCCCCGTGATAGGCCCCGGTGTATGATGTTCCCCTTCCCCAGTCCAAGTGATCTCATTGTTCAGTTCCCACCTATGAGTGAGAACATGCGGTGTTTGGTTTTCTGTTCTTGCGATAGTTTGCTGAGAATGGTGGTTTCCAGCTGCATCCATGTCCCTACAAAGGACACAAACTCATCCTTTTTGATGGCTGCATAGTATTCCATGGTGTATATGTGCCACATTTTCTTAATCCAGTCTGTCACTGATGGACATTTGGGTTGATTCCAAGTCTTTGCTATTGTGAATAGTGCGGCAATAAACATACGTGTGCATGTGTCTTTATAGCAGCATGATTTATAATCCTTTGGGTATATACCCAGTAATTTTATATTTAGAAGACCCCATTGTCTCAGCCCCAAATCTCCTTAAGCTGATAAGAAACTTCAGCAAAGTCTCAGGATACAAAATTAATGTGCAAAAATCACAAGCATTCTTATACACCAGTAACAGACAAACAGAGAGCCAAATCATGAATGAACTTCCATTCACAGTTGCTTCAAAGATAATAAAATAACTAGGAATCCAACTTACAAGGGATGTAAAGGAACTCTTCAAGGAGAACTACAAACCACTGCTCAGTGAAATAAAAGAGGACATAAACAAATGGAAGAACATACCATGCTCATGGATAGGAAGAATCAATATCATGAAAATGGCCATACTGCCCAAGGTAATTTATAGATTCAATGCCATCCCCATCAAGCTACCAATGAGTTTCTTCACAGAATTGGAAAAAACTGCTTTAAAGTTCATATGGAACCAAAAAAGAGCCCGCATCTCCAAGACAATCCTAAGTCAAAAGAACAAAGCTAGAGGCATCACGCTACCTGACTTCAAACTGTACTACAAGGCTACAGTAACCAAAACAGCATGGTACTGGTACCAAAACAGAGATATAGACCAATGGAACAGAGCAGAGTCCTCAGAAATAATACCACACATCTACAGCCATCTGATCTTTGACAAACCTGAGAGAAACAAGAAATGGGGAAAGGATTCCCTATTTAATAAATGGTGCTGGGAAAATTGACTAGCCATAAGTAGAAAGCTGAAACTGGATCCTTTCCTTACTCCTTATATGAAAATTAATTCAAGATGGATTAGAGACTTAAATGTTAGACCTAATACCATAAAAACCCTAGAAGAAAACCTAGGTAGTACCATTCAGGACATAGGCATGGGCAAGGACTTCATGTCTAAAACACCAAAAGCACTGGCAGCAAAAGCCAAAATTGACAAATGGGATCTAATTAAACTAAAGAGCTTCTGCACAGCACAAGAAACTACCATCAGAGTGAACAGGCAACCTACAGAATGGGAGAAAATTTTTGCAATCTACTCATCTGACAAAGGGCTCATATCCAGAACCTACAAAGAACTCAAACAAATTTACAGGAAAAAACAAACAACCCCATCAAAAAGTGGGCAAAGGATATGAAGAGACATTTCTCAAAAGAAGACATTCAGACAGCCAACAGACACATGAAAAAATGCTCATCATCACTGGCCATCAGAGAAATGCAAATGAAAACCACAATGAGATACCATCTCACACCAGTTAGAATGGCAATCATTAAAAAGTCAGGAAACAACAGGTGCTGGAGAGGATGTGGAGAAATAGGAACACTTTTACACTGTTGGTGGGATTGTAAACTAGTTCAACCATTATGGAAAACAGTATGGCGATTCCTCAAGGATCTAGAACTAGAAGTACCATATGACCTAAACCTGTTTTCTTTATCAATTACCCAGTCTCAGGTAGTTCTTTATAGCAGTGTGAAAGCAGACTAATATAATGTTTTAGTGTTTCAGAAATTTTGCTTATAAAATCAAGCTTTCACTTATAAATTCCAATTTTAATTTCTCTTCTTACACATTATTCTATAGTTTCTTTTTCTTCTGACATACCTTAAGATATGTTCTATATTAATATATAGTGAGACATAGATATAATCACTATGGATTTTTAAAGCTGCATAGTATTCCATTATATAGCAATACCCTAATGTAACTGGGTTTCTATTGCTAACACTTTCTATTCTTTTTTACTTACAGCTTTATGATCTCAAAGTCAAAATAAAAAGTGAAATTTCAATTTATATGCATATTTTGTTATAGTGAAGCATGATATGTTGATTAATGCTTTCGCACATAATATTACATCACATTAAATTCTATAGTGAAACTGAAATGAATATATAAATTCAAAAAAAAGGATGCTCTCCATTCTAAAATTTCTGATTGATAAAGAGGAGCTTGCTAGTTTATATATGTTTTATAGATGGATTATGGCAGATATCAAATCTGTATGGTATTTAGATTGCATTTGATTCATTTAAAAGAGCAATATAACAGGTTTATTTTAAAATTCATTATTTATAGCACACTAGAAATGACATATTTTACAACTACGTAAGACTAGAATGGAAAACTATGGATGCCAATTTAAACATTAGCAAGAGTATAAGCAGCCTTTAAAATTTTTTTTAGTGGATGATATACAAATCATCTTGAGGACCAGACCTCTGGTTCCTCTCTGGCTGTCAACAGCCTCTGTTTGAGGTATTTAAGGTAAGCTTATTCGGCCTAGTCTTTGAAAGCCTGTGTTTTAGCTGCTTCTGCTTCTGAAGTTTCCTGAGGCTTGTGTCTTTCCAGTTCTGTCCTTTTGCCATAGTTATGGCCTGGTGGTTGCCAACGCAATTCACCTTTCTCCAATTTTGCCTTTAGTGACACTGTGACAACTGTACCCCTTATGTGGGTAATAGATGTTGGTTTCCTATCTATACTTTCTCTTTATAAGATCCTGTTATTTGAAGCGAGCTCTCTGCTACTAGTCTCTGCTTCTTTCCAAAGATCTGTTGAAACATGGAGCAAAATTTCCCTCTATTCCTGTATCCTCAAACTACTTAGGTGATTTCTGTTGACATTTTCTTTTATGATTCCCAACTCATTACAGAGTTTTTCTTAATGGAGTTCCATCTCTGAAACCCATCCCTATAGCTAAATCTCTCTTTTCTCCTCCCTCCAGGTTTCTCAAAAGAAAAAAAAAAAGAATTCCAGCACAGGATTTCATCTTCCTCCATGGTTTAAAAAAACAAAAAACAAACCTCGGAGTTATATTCTGATCTTTTCTATCATAGTTTATAGTATTTGCCTTCTAAATCAAATTTTCTTGGGATTCAAAAATTCAGCTCTTTCTCTCTCAGGTGTTTGGCTCTTATAAATCGAAGTACTTTATATTAGATTGTTACGATGGCAGTGGGTTTCTAGAGCCTATTTGGAAGTATCATGGATAAATACTAATTTAATTTTAAACATTTAATTAGCTTCTACCATTAGTCTAAACAAATGGATTTCCCAAATTTATTGGAAAGGCCATGGGTCAGCAAACAGTGCTAGGAAATAAAAAATCACATCAGAGGACATTTGAAAAGTTTTATTGCCATGTAGAAAGTAACAGTCTTCTGTAACTTTGTTTTTGCCCTTTGCTAGAAATTAAATGACAGCAATTAAATTGAGTGACCAAAAGAAAAAGGCGTGCTATATCCTGCCATAGAACTGGAAGGACATTTTAAGATTGAGTCTTTGCTACTGGCTACATCACTTGATATCATGAAAAGGGAAAGAGATGAATGGAGTTAAATAGATTTAGGTGACTAAATTCTCTTTGTCCTCCAACTCTATCTATCATCTTCCCAGCAACAGCAAAAACTCTCATATGCTCTACTGGGGTGTGAGAATAATATCCATTGATTGCTTGAAGTTATCTAACTGTGAATATTAAACATCTACACCTCCTCCCCAGATTAAGACTTAATGTTTCCCAGTTTATAGATTTTCACATTGGCTAAAAATAAAGTGGGAAGCATTTGCTTCTGTGTCTTCTATACTTGCATGAAGCTTTTAAAGGTTAAGTCTTGTGTTTATGAGACGTTAAATAGATGAAAGGATGAAAAGGATGTTAAACAGATGAAAGGATTTTGCTTAATTGTGACCTTTTGAAAGACAAGTTGGTTGACAGTAGGAATCTTTTGTCAACCACCTCTTGTTTCTTCATCAGAGAGATATGCTAGAGGAGGTGTCAGATTTTGGATGACATTTTTTATCAGGGTTTGACTGATGCAAGTTGGGTGGGCAACCTACGTGGAGATATGGTCTAAAAAAAAATAACTAAGAAAGTTTATAGAGGAAATTTAATGAAGATAATGAGACAGATAATGGGCATTAAGGGGAGAGGAGTGAGATAAAACTGGGGCAAATTTGTGGAAACTCCTCAAATCATTGACACAGAAGAGCCTCAGGGTTTCTTGAACACAATGGCGCAAGTAGGAACAGGTTTGTGGCTTAGGCTCCTACTTAGGATGTGATCGCATTTTCCCTTATAATTAGACTCTTAATTGTGCTTCTACACTTAGTGGATACATTTACAGCACCACATAATTGTGATTTATTTCAAAGTTCTTCTTAATGTGGAACTACCACCTCTTTCATATGTATGTGCCATATTTAATTGTTGAAACTATTTGTAATATTTTCTGACTTGCTTCAACTAGACTTTGAGTAATTAAAAAGACAACAATGTTGTTCATTCTAAAGATTATCTAAGTACTAAAATGTTAGTGAAACTCTGATTAGACCACAAAGATGTTGAAAAATCACCGGGATATGTTATCAGTATACTGTTGGAAAAATGAGGGCATTGATCATAGGATGTAATACTTTTAAATATCAAACAACTAAGCAGGAAAAAAATACTCTTGCCCATTGGAATCAATAATTTTATTTGTGGGAATTGATTCTAAAGATATAATTAAAAGTACATTTAAGAATTTAGATGTAAGGAGAGACAAAACCACATTGCTCAGAAGAGTAAAACATGGACAAAACATTAATGTTCAACATGATATAGAATACTATAGAGCCATTAAAAGGCTATTGTGGACATGTATTAACTGATGTAGGAAAATTTACTAATAAATAATATTGGTAGGAAATCAGATTTATTATTTTAATTTTGTTGTAAGTAAATATCTATATTTAAAAATATGAAAGGAAAATATGAATGAACATATACAAAAATGTTAACAGTATTATTTTTCCCTTCAAAGTGGAATGTGTTTGTTTTTTCCCCTACATTGAATATGTATTACTTTTGTTATAAAATTCAAATTGTGGCAATTGGAGATTTATTTGAATGACACAAAAAATACCCATAATAACTCATCTATACAATAATGGGAAGACATGAAAATACAGGATTTTATGAGTACATAATGATCAAAATTAGGATATATAAAAATAAATATTTATTGTTAAGTGACATTGCAAAACTAAAAAAACAAAGAAAACACTAAAAACAGGCAGATAGCTCTATAAGAACACTGGCCTGCCTGCTGGAGAAGTAAAACATGTTATCAAGAGACAGAGACTTGCTTTATGTAGTGAAATCCTGCAGAGAATACCAAGGACTCACAAAAATAATGCAAGTTTACATGTTTTTCTTCAGGAGTTAACCATCTATAGGGTTGGGTCAACAAAGGCCACAGTTGTGGTTTAAATACCAGGAGGTATGCTATGCATTGGAGAAACAAAAATTTATATCTGAGTGGGTGATCAAGTAAGCATTGCTAGTGAAGATAATGTTCAACTGAGTTATTTTTAAAAGTTAATATTTATGTTTCTGTACTTATAAAAGTTGAATGCTAATTTAAGAAAATTAGGAAAAAAGATAAATATGAAAGAAATAATAATCATGTATCACCATGTTGTTTTTCTCTCCTTGTTTGTCTCTCTCTCTTTTTAAACATATATATATAGCTAAATATGCACACACACATATGTACACATACATATTTATGTATATATATTTATGACATTATCAGGTCAAACTACATAAACATCACTTACTTGATAGTCATGTGCACTGCAGATAAATTTACTTAAGTTATTGTCCATTGACTTTTATTATGATATTATACAGCTTTCGTTTCTTCATTCATCCCGTCAAAATTCACTTATTTTGTGCTCCTACATTGTGGTAGAGCCTGTTCTACAGTTCTAGAGACATCAGTTTGTAAAACAGACAAAGATCTTTGCCTTAAAGGAGCTTGCATTTTAGTGGGGGCGTGGGGGTGGGGAACAAAAACAATTAACATAACAAATAATTAAATTATAGAGTATGTAAAAGGTGACAAGTTTAGGAAAGAGAACATTGAAAAAGTAAAAAACAAAGAGAATTAGAGCAGGAAGAAGGGGCCTGGGAGGCGACTGCTCTTTTAAATAAGGTGGTAGGCCTTGCTGAGAACGTAACGTGGAGCAGATATTTAAAAGACTGGTGAGAGTAAGGCATGTGGATGACAGAGGAAGACCATTGTAGACAGGAGGAGCAGGAGGCCTGCTGTGTTGGAGAAAACAGTGAGGAATCACCACTGTGGTGAGTGAACCAAGGCTGAGGGTAGTAGATGAGGTTAGAGAAAGAATGGGGTGTGGGGCCAGGTTGGGGATGGTGGTTGTAAGGACATTGGTTTTTATGTTGAGAGAAATGGGTAGCTGTTGCAAGGTTTACAGTAGAGAAATGATCACATCTAAGTTGTGTTTTAAAAGGATAATTTCAGGCCTGTAATCCTGGCACTTTGAGAGGCCAAGGCAGGTGTATCACCTGAGCTCAGGAGTTCGAGACCAGCCTACCAGCCTGCAACACCGTGAAACCCCATCTCTACTAAAATTACAAATATTAGGCCGGGCGTGGTGGCTCATGCCTGTAATCCCAGCACTTTGGGAGGCCAGGGTGGGGGTTTTTGGGGGGGGGAGGGTGGATCATCAGGTCAGGAGTTCAAGACCAGCCTGGTCAACATGGTGAAACACCATCTCTACGGAAAATACAAAAATTAGCTGGGCATGATGGTACATGCCTGTAATCCCAGATACTCGGGAGGCTGAGGCAGGACCTGGGAGGCAGAGGTAGCAGCAAGCCAAGATCACGCCATTGCATTCCAGCTGGGCTACAGAACGAGACTCTGTCTCAAAAGAAAAAAAAAATATAGAAATATTAGTGGGATGTGGTGGTGCACACCTATAATTCCAGCTACTCGGGAGGCTGAGGCAGGAGAATCGCTTGAACCCAGGAGGCAGAGGTTTCAGTGAGCTGAGATCACACCACCGCACACCAGCCTGAGTGACAGAGCAAGACTCTGTCTCAAAATAAATAAATAAATAAATAAATAAAATTTAAAACAAGGATAATTTCCGGAGCCTGAAGAAGAAGAAACAGAATAGGGGGAGAGGCCTGCAGGTGACTACTAGAGCAGTGTAGGCCTCAGGGGATGACGGTTTGCAGCAGGGAGAAAGCAGTGGGAACGGCATGGTCAGAAGCCAGACGTTGTGTCTGATTCAGAGGTAGGAAATTGTATTTTCTGACTTATTGATGATAGATGTGAAAGAAGAGTCAAGGATGACTCTAAGGCTTTTGCCCAGAGCAAATGAAAATATGAGGTGGCCATCAACTGAGATTAGGAAGGACAGAGAGGGAGCAGGCTTGGGGCAAGTAAGATATCAGGACTTCAGTGTCTCTAATATGTCCTTTACTCAAATGTGTGATATTCTTTAGAGTCAAATAGGCCTATATGTATATTTGTAATAACTCCTGGGTTTTTGTCTTCAGATGGTATATCCAAGCCTTACTTTGTTGTTAATATTTACTAGAAACCTTTGATTTTAAAACTTAAAAAAAGAATTTCCTTTAATCCATCTGGAATTTATTTTTCCATATAGTGTGAGATGAAGGTTCAACATTTTTTTCTTTCAGATGTTAGGCAGTTATAACAATAGCATGCACTAGATTAAATAAAGCATTGAATTAAAATATGCCATTGCCATATATTACATTATCATATATAAGAGAACTATTTTGTCATTTCTATTATTTTGCATTGATTTATTTGCCCATTTCTTTCAAATACCATATTAACTACTTTTTTTTAGTGTTTTTATAGCATGTTATGGTTTCTGGTGGTAATAGTCCCTCTGACATCGTTTTTTTCATAACTTTTTTTGCATTTTTCAGTTCAATTTTCCATATGAATTTGAATATAAATTCATGTAAAAATTTTAGATAATATTAGCATTCTAATTAGAATTGCACTGAATGTATGTTAATTTTGAGAAAACTGAATTTAATTCATATGAAGTGTTGTCATCCAAAAACATGGCATGTCTTTCCACGAATTCAGCTTTTGTTAATATGTTTTCTATAAAGAATACTTTAGTAAAAAAATTAGCCTAAAACTCTTAAAAATATTCTGTTTTTTAGTATGGTTAATGAAATATCTTTCTTATTTTTGTTACTGCTTATTGTCCATAGAGAGAAAAGTTATTGACAATTTTTGGAAAGAAATATGCACCAACCATGCCATGTCTCTTGTTAATTCTCAGAGGACTTTTTTGTTTTACCTGGAGTTCTGTAGGTTTCCTGTCTGAACATTTGTGCTATCAGCAAAAATACAATATTTTATCTCTTGCAATATTTGTGATGATCTTTTTCTTAGTGTATTTGGTAGAATATTCAAAATATATTAACTGCTGATGACAGAGAAAACTTAAAATGCTTTTAATGTTTTGCTATTTAGAGTATTATTTGTTCTTAGTTTATCATATTTGGTTTCTATATTCTCATAACTTAGGTTTTAACAATGTTAGTCATTAAATTTTATCAACGGTGTCTTCAATCTTCGCTGATATTATTTAGTTTCACTGTGATTTTTGATGTAACAAATTATGTCACTAGATTTTATAATACTGAACTATTCTTGCATTAATATAATAAAATTTACTGGGTCATGATGCAGTATTTTGAATTAAAAATGTGCCAGATCATGTTCAGTAATTTACTAGGGAGGATCAGTATTAAATTTGAGATGGCAGAAGACAGATTTAGTGAATTTAAGATAGGTCAGTAGAAATTTTACAGTCTGAAAGACTAATCTTAGTGTTTGCTTTTTATTGAAAATTTTGAGCATTTATTGTCAAATATAATTTAGCTGTATTTTACGGGTGATTCAATCTTTTCATGTACTACTAAATACTGGGATTATGATATTAAATAGATATAATTTTAGCCTTTTTGAGATTACCATTGAGTGGGAAAATACAGACCAGTAAGAAAATATTTTCAACACATTCTATGAAGTGCTATGATGGAAGTTAGAATATGTTATGTGAACACATAGGAAAGACCTCTAACCCACTTGGAAAGTAAATGAAGGATTCTCAAAGGAAGTAAAGTTGAAACTAAGATTTAAAGGATTAATAAGTATTGTTCAACTGAAAAGGAGTTGAAGTAACATGGGAGAAGAGAGTTACAGTCAGAAACAACATTACAAGTATTCAGAGGCAAGAGAAATCATGAATGTTAAGAAAAGTTAAAGTACGCTGATGTTTAAAACTTAGAGCTTAAGGAGAATAATTGTGAGAGATGAAGATGGAACAATGAATGGAGTAAATCTTTGAAAATCTTTGAAAAACATGTTAAAGATGTTTTACGTCCCTTGGGAAATGGAAAGATGATAAGCTACTTATTGTTAACTTTTACCTACTTTTCTTTTTTTGAAAATCAGGGAAGAAACGTGATAAACTTTTTGTTTTAGAAATATCACTCTGATTATAGAAGTATCACTTTGAGAATGAACAATACAAGAGACAGAGATTGTACAGAAACCCTTGCAGTCATCCAGGAGAGCAGTGATGATGGCCACCTGAATGAGGTTAAAAAAAAAGATCTGTTAGGAAAAAGAGAAGTGGGGAGATCTAAGGGTGCCTTAAAACGATAGACATAACAGAATTTAGCCACCACTTAATGGGATGTCAGAAAAGAGAAATACATCTAAGATAATGCACCCTGCATTGCTCAGAGATAGTGAAACATTGAGGAATGTGAGAGACTCAAAAAATGAGTGAATATCATTGTGCCAAATAGAAAATGCTGGATCAAAGCCCGTAGTTTTCCTTTTCAGTAGGAAAATGTTACACTACTGATTCAGTTACTTTAAAACTTAGAAGACTATTCAATGTTTTCTTCTTTTAGAAAAAAATAAATTTGTTGAGATTTTAAACTATTTTTTTGAATTTTTAATGTCTTGGCTGAAAGCAGTTCATAATATCCTATGTTTAGTTCTAATGTGATGATTCTCATCTATGAAACTTTAAAAACTATCTTTGTTGACTTTTTCTGTAATGTGATTTTCTAATTCAGTAATTTTTACTTTTATTTTTATTTCATCCTACTCTGAGTTTTCTTGCTGTTTGTTTTCTCTCTTCTAGATGATTCTTAGGGATTTTATACTTCTCTCATATGTTCATTTTAGACAATATATAGTCTTCTAAATACTTCTTTGCCTAAATCTGCAGACATGTTTTGATATATAGTATTTTCATTATTTTTCAATTTTAAATGTTTTTAAATTTTCGTTATAATTTTCTCTCTACCCCCAGGTTATTAAGAAGCTTATTTCTTCATTTCTAAGGTTATTGGCATTTTCAGCTTTCTTTAAATTGAAAAAACATTTTATTTTGTTCATTCCTTTTCAGCAGTTTCTAGCTTAATTGAACTATAGCCTAAGAACATACTCTATATGATTTTCAGTTGTTTGTATTTGTTGATACTTGGTTTATGACTCAGTCCATGTTCAATTTTTAGCAATGTTCCTAATATTTTTGCTAGGAGTGTGTGATTACCGCTCCTAGTACTGCCTTAATCCAATTTCAAGGTTTAAAATATCTGTGGACAGTATAGGAGATTAAAATTTGAATGTAAATGCAGATAAGATCTGTTATTTCTGGGACATCCCTACCTTCAAAATGCAGAGTCCACTTGGCTGGGCTTTTTGTTCGGCTTCCCACCTTGTACATGCCAGGCTTTAATTTCTGTCTCCTCTTGTGAAGCTCATCAAAACAAATATTGTAATCTCCCTGGATCCACAAATCTTTTGAGGACAAAAGTGATTCCAAAACAGCTTTCTTCCTTCAGTCCTCAGTTTTCCTTCCCTTCGGACCTTAGTAATTCTTTATTGTCTTCTTACCTCTTTGATCCTTTTAAGTGTAAGTATGTATGTATGTATATATTTATGCTTTATCTGGTTCTTTAAACTCTTGAGATCAGGAATGCACTTATAGGCAAAGACACCAGGAACAGAGAACAGGAATTTTCAGGTTTCTGTAAATTTCTTTGACAGTATGAGCCTGTGCCAAGGCTGATATTCAACTGGTTAGGAAGAGTTATTTATAGACAGAATCCATTTTCATTGGTTGTTGCTATAGTTGCCATCATTCTTATTAAGTATTACCCATATTGAAAAGATTCTTAAATATGTTCAATATTACCCCTTTTTTCTACTTTAAAAAAAGCCTGTAGTTCCCATACTATAAAGTTATCAAGGTAAATATATTAGGTAAGAAAGGAAGAAAATCATTAAAATCTTTGCTATGTCAAATTTCTGTCTATGCCTAAGGCTACATAAGGGAGGTTAACTGCACTGTAACCACAAACAATGCAATAATTGCTATACTTAAATCTCTTTCGCAGAAAGCACTATGGGGATTTTCATATAGCCTCTGGGATTCTACCGATGTCTATACAAATTAGTAGTCAGCTTTTTGTAAAGCATGATTTGGACTCTGCTAACAGCAACTTCTCAACATACGCATTTTAAGTTTTTCTTAATCTTGTTGCACTACTTATTCATTAACAATAGAATAATAGAGCAAGTCCTGCTGGGACTTCATGAGCCCTAGGAAAAATAATTCCCAACCTTATGTGTTCATATATATATGTGTGTGTGTGTGTGTGTGTGTGTGTGTGTGTGTGTATGGTTTAATTACTCTGTGGCACTGTGAATAGTTTCTTAAAGAGAACATGCACAAACATTTTTAAAAAGAAAAATCTGAAAAAAATATGAA